>NC_141806.1:2096250-2795000 GCF_057944985.1 Cucurbita pepo subsp. pepo | reverse complement strand
CGGTATAACACCGCCCTCGTTTGCCACAGATGGCGTTACTTGGCATGTCATCCGAGGCTGTGGCTGCGAGTAGAACGATCTATTAAAGATTTGTCCGAGTCTGGAGTTTTCCCAACCGTTGAGGCAGCTGTTGCTGCTGCTAGGTAAGTTGTTGCATGTTCATGTTTCTTTTTTATTTTTTTATGAGGAAATAATAAGAGTTACTTGTTAATAGAGCTTGAATGATTTTGTTCTTCATAGGCCTGGGGACACCATACTAATTGCAACAGGTGGAGTTCATTCTGCCTCTAACATTCAAATTACAAAGCCACTTTGCCTGGTATGCTCTTTTTCCCCGCCTTCTTTTGGCAGCTTGGGAGTTAAAATGTATTCTTCCTATAGGATTTAAATACCATCCAATTGCGAGGAATATCTTCTGAAATCATGTGTGGTTTTTTGAATAGTTTCGCTACCCTTTAACACGAAAAAAGTGCCTTATGTTTTATGTGCGAATAATTGTTAATAACTAAGAATTGTGATCCGTGTCTTTAATAAAATTGCTAATAAAATTGCTATATAAAGCTAGAACTTGGGTTCTGTTATTCTGCCTTTAAAAAATGTTTGCACACTTTCTTTCTTCTCTTTGTAGAGAAGCTAAGAAATTATAAGAACGAACACAACCTCAACCCTATCATCCAAGTACCAGAGTCTGATAATAATATGTTGCACTATCAAAAGGAAACTACAACGTACGTAAATGCTATTAGTTCTCTCACAAAGTCTTAAAAGAAGGTTACGTTATGCAGTATTAAAGTGAACCTTTGTAGGTTTTGGCCCAGCAATTGAAATTCAGATTAAGTACTTGTTTTGAGAAGCAGTTAAATATTGGTGAAACGTAAAACGGTGGCTTCCTCATCCAGTTGTGCTCAAGTTTTGGACTATAGAGCTTTTAACTTACTTTAGCACCTTTTGTACTATGAAAGTGCCAATATGAGTCATGTAGGAAATATTAGTAGAGTAGTAGTGAGGCCACCGAGTCGAACTACTAGATGGTGCATAACCAAACCAACCTAAATCGATTAGTCAACAGTTTAGTTGGTTCATTCTGGTGCGACGTGGCTTTGTAATGTTTAAGCCTTAAAATTTTGGCATTTCAAAGGCTCTAGTAGCATCGAAGCCTAATTGTCCTCTTCTGCTATTTGTTGAAGTTTCAATTTTTAGTTTATGTGTACATTATCAGTTGGCTCGGGTATGAATGATCTGGTCATGCCAAACCTGAAGCTGACTGAATATTACCAATCTTTTATACATGAGAAGTTGAACTATTGAACCGAGCTGGTCTGAACCGAAACCAGCGGCAGTTTTTGGTTGGTTTAATCGGTTTTTTTGGGGGGGTTTTCGGTTTTTCCTTGCATCCCTAATAGAGGGGGTTAGTGTTCTTAGGAGGGAGAGATCATTTTAGGATTGTCCATTGTGGGGCTTGGGAGAGAGATAGCCCTCTCGAAAGGCTATTGTTATATTGTAGTTTCTTTTTCATATTGCAATATATTAGTATTTTGTATTTTTTGTGTTGGGGTACATAACATATACGTCAATCTATTCCATACTTTTTTCTGGCTTAATTTACGATGGCAGTGTACGAACGTTCTCTTTCTCACAATGTGAAACTCATTTCATAAATAACTTTTAAGTTTCACCATTTTCCATCATTTATCTTATCTTAATATTGTTCAGATTGGTGGAGGTGAACTTCCTGAGGAGACAACACTTTTCTGTAGTCGTGGTTCGGAAAGGTACGTGGCATATAATGTAATTTGCAATGGTTAATCCTATACATTTTCTCTCTCTTAACCTTTTGAAAAAATGAACTTGAAAGGTCAAGGACCAAAATGCAGATTTTAGAGATCTTAAAAGTGTAGGAATGAAACCCGACGACTTAAATGGGATGAACTTGAAAGGTCAAGGACCAACATGGAGATTTTAGAGATCTTAAAAGTGTAGGAATAAAGTACAGTTTTAACACGATGACTTAAATGGGACGAACTTGAAAGGTCAAGTACCGAAATGGACATTTTAGAGATCTTAAAAATGTAGGAATAAAGGACGGTTTTAACACGATGACTTCAATGGAATGAACTTGAAAGATGAAAGACCGAAATGGACGTTTTAGAGGCCTTAAAAGTGTAGGAATGAAGGACGGTTTTAAGCTTCTCATTTTGTGACGTTTAGTGGCAACTAATTGAGACTGAACTTTCTGTTTCTTGTTAACAGTGCTTTGGAGTTCCTCTGTACCAGTAAACTCTCTAACTTAACAGTGAAGGCAGAACTTGGTTGCTGCTTGCTTCACAGAAAGGGAAGATTAATTATTGATGGATGTGTTCTTCAATGTGAGTCAAACCCTTTGGACTACCTATCATGCCCCATTGTTTGTACTGCAAGTCCCGATAGCCTATCGTCTTCCTCGGTGAAAGGCGGTTATACAGATGGCGTTTCTGTTTCACAAACCCGCATCGAGGGTGGTGCCAAAGCTATCCTAACGAGCGAGGACCTTGCGTTACAGCACGTTCGAGTTATTTATGCTCGAACAGCTTTGTTCTTTTGGTTTGACGTCGAACACAAGTTGCAATAATTTCCTTGTAATCCATTAGCAATGTGTATCTGTTTCAGCTGGTTAATCCTTAGGTATATATTGGTGATTCTTTAACTTGTATGATACTTCTGTTTAGGCTCGTCACATAATCGGTTTCGCCCCTAAATCTTTCGTGGTCGCTTTGTTTTTTATTCTTAACGTTTGGAGCTCCGATATGTAATTATTTCGAAAAAAAAATGATCGTCTTAGCTTATATTTTTTGTGTTTGACAATCACTCAAAATTTGTTTGATATATTACATTATTTTCTATTTAACTGGTAAGGTGAACTTTTGCACTTAAAAAAATGAATATATATATTGTTATTGTACAGTTAAATATAATTAGACCTGGAATTTTTAAAGTTAGTTATTTGTGACGTATGTTTATTAACTCGTGAGATTGGAGCATTGTCACAATTGGGTTCTTATGAGATGTTTGTAAGTGGTGTGGCACTCACTCTCACCATCTTAGGCATTCTCACACCTAAAACTGGTTTGAAAAACTTGAGAGTAGGCACGACTGAAATTTTCCATCCTCTTTTGGATGAATATGACAAGACACGGACCAAAATTATAATAGAGAGAAAATATATGAACTAAAAAATTCCATTAAAAAAATGTCAATTAAATTTAGATAATTTAGCTTTTATACCTCTGTAAGAAATTACATTAAATACTAAATTGTTACTCTTTTAATATAATGACATATTATTCTTATAAAAAATAAATCAAAATAAGTATTAATTGAACCAGGTAATATTAAACTCAAAAAAGTAGTAACAAAGTCCAACAAATTAATTGAACAAAAAAGAGAAAACTTGGAAGACATTGTGTCTAAAAAAACAGGACCCGATCCATGCCATCATTGATTACTCGTTTTGTGTGTTTAAGCTCATCGGGAGGGAATCAAAACATTAACTTTGGGTAATAACCAGTGTCTTTATCCACTAAGTTATGCTCAAGTCTTTACTCATATGCTCCTCCGCTACATTGGTAAGGGTGGTGGACCCGAACTAAAGTCAAAAAAAGTATCCGCGAACACACATGGACGCCCTTTTATGGGAAGAACTTTGGTCACGTGAGTCTTAACATGCCTCCGCTACATTGGTAAGGGTGGTGGTGGTGGACCATAACTAAAGTCAAAATAAGTATTCGCGAACACACGTGGACGCCCTTTTATGGGAAGAACTTTGGTCACGTGAGTTTTAACATGGTAAGAAATCACTTGTCCTTCGTCGGCTTCCATTAAAAGTTCATCTGAACTCACAAACAACAATGGCTTCTCGACTCCAAAAAAAGGACCAATTGTCATTAGTTTTGACCATGAAAAGACATCTTTCTCCATCTCCCAAACCGAGAACGTTTTTTCATTCCCTGCGTTTGAGCCGTGAAATACAACAATTGATCCATTCAACATTCTCATACTTATATTAGGGTTTAACATCACATCCTCCTCCACTAAATTGTTCGGTACTGGAATTTTGCCAAAAATTTCTTCGCTCATGTCAAACGTGCGTATAATATTTCCTTTTGTATTTCTTGACCACCAATAAGATTTTCCTTCATGATGCATCTCACAACCCCCTGTTATCATTAAATACCTAAAATTAGGGGATTCAATTTCCCTCCATCTTTCTTTCCTCAACTCCCAAATCTCCACTCGAAGTGGTAGAAGATTATAGGCTCCCTCTTCGTCCGGGAATTGTACAACCCTAACAACTTTGAAATCCCCAGATTTGGAATCATATCCGAATCCAACACCGCTTGTTAATGAATCAAACATTTCATAGGGATCTTCATTGTGAAGAATCGATGATGGAAGCTTACGAAACTTTTCGGTCATCATATTAAAGAGGAAAATATCTCTATCGTACAAAAGACAAACTAAACCTTGAGAATGACCGTGAATAGTATTTTTTCGAAAATCACTTGATGGATTGTTGACATCGAGAATGGAAATAGATCGATCAGGGGTGTGGGAAAACTTGATGATGGAGGGTATATACGTATAGAGTTGAAAACCGATAATTATTCGACGGTTGATATAAATACATTTATCTTGTAAAGAAAAAATTGCAGGATCGTTGATCAGAGCGTACCATAATTTGCAAACAGACTTAAATTGGAGTAGAGACTCTGCGGGAAGCCTTGATAGAATTTCGATCAACAATACTATGGGGAGATCTTTTAGAGTAGCCATTAGAGGGTTCAATTTTTATTTAACCATCGTTCATCATTATATAAGGAAGAGGTGAATGCAAGAAAGGATGAGCTGTCATTTATCTATTTATTTATTTATTTATTTTTGTGCGAACCAAATAACGTACCAAAATTAGATAGTTTTTGTTTTTTTTGTTTTTTTTTTTTGCTATTTTTAATGCATCCTTAATGGTTAGGGAATAATTAAGAATTTTAATAATAAAATAATTTTAATGAACTTACTTTAAAACATCATATATTATACTTAATCGTTCAAGAAACCGTCACTCACTACACATAGAAATTTAACACATATTGCGACTGTAGAGGGTGACCCGACCCGTGACCCAATTTGCAGTCCAAGATGAGCCCCTTCCCAAACTGCAACGGCTTTCAACTGACTCGACTTGGTTCCTTCCCATGCAATGTTATTTTGTCAGTGTCATGCAGAAAGTGCGAGTACTCACATATGGAGAGCCTTCTTGCATGCGTGTAGGTGCGTGACAACGTGTGAGGTGTGTCACAATCCGCAATATGATTGTGACCTGAGTAAGTCATCGAGGACGATGACTAAGTTAAGTGGGGGAGAATGTCACAACCTTACTATGAAGAGAGTAGGTTGTGACCCTCACGCCATGACAAGCAAAGGGGTGTCCCTCAAGAGACGCCCATCCGGCCATATGCGGGCCAACGAAGAAGAATGCCATGATGCGATCGAGGAGGACGATGCATCATCCAACACACCACCACGCAAAGTGGGCATTGAAGACATGTTGAGACACAAGCATAACAGAGACATCAGCATAGACATGAAGGACAAGATAGGCTTGTTGAAGGGCCGGGTAGGGCCCCGGGCCTTAACCTCAAAAGTCGAGGTTCCGGAAGGAATTTGGTCATGCGGTTCGGGAGTTAAGTCCGTCCATATGAAATATGAATGCTCGCCAAGTTTGGTGTCAATCGGACATGGGACGGACAATGCACGACACCGTATGACACCTCACGAAAATCATGTCTACTCCTGGTAGAATGAAAATGGCTCAAAATGTACTATAGGGGGTACCATGGTGTTAGCTCTCCACCACCCCTGGGCCCTGTGGCCTAAGTGAGCTACCCTGTGGCACATACGTGTGTCACAGTGTGGGCGAGCGTGCCGAGACGAGTGTCTCGGGGCGACTTCCTTTGAAATGGGTTTTTGAAGGACAGTACCGGACGGCACGGGTGTGCCGGTATTGCGCCCTAGCCCGCGTGTTGGAGGTTGCTACATACACCCGCTATCCGGTACGGTATCCGTAAATGACTCGGCATAGGCACGGGAGGGCCTATGCCTCGATAGAACCCGGATGGATGGATGTCCGGGAAGTCCCGATGAGATGAACGACACGCGGGCCCATTCTCGATGGCATGACCGAACGAGTTATGATGAGCGACGACATCCCGAGACTCGGGATGGCGTCAAGACATATGGACCCTGTCGATGGAGATCGAGATGGCAAGACGAGATGCGACGTTGTATTGAGAGACCTTGGCCCGAGCAGAGGCAAGGTCGAGCCGAATGAGTTGGCCTAGCGTAGAGGCAAGTCGGATGTGTCGCAGATGATTGAACGTACACGCACAGGCGGCGTGTGTGGTTGAACAAGCTTGGATTCCGCACAAGCGATGTTCGATTGGCGAACACAAACCTCGCCTAAGGTCCGACGAAGCCACAAAGCCGGGGCGAAAAATATAATGGGGCTTAATTCCCCTTAAGGCTGGTCGTGAACATGTATAGATCACGACGCCGCACGGTCAAAGATATAGGACCGTGACAAGGTGCTCCTTCTTTTTCTGTTTGACCTCCGTTCAACTATCTATATTATATAGATAATTTTGATTATTTTATTTTCAATTATTATCGATGTAATTTTATGATTTTTTTCCTAGGTTCCTCGAGGCATTCTAAGCATTTTTTTTTTTTTGTCCTTCTACAACAGTTGGAGATTCAACCTCTAAGGTCCTTAATAAAATCTCAACCGCTCGAAATTAAAAAGCAAATGAAGGAAAATTTTCGTATCTATTGGGCTCGGCGGTTACAATAGGTACTGAAAAATGTGTCTGCCGCTGTTTCTGTTAAGAATGTGAAACATAAATAGAATTGGGATCGAAAGTATGATCTTCATCGATGTTTACAACGTTTTAAATAGGATAGAAACTATCCACTACGGAAAAATATATAACTAACTAATATAAAATATACGCTGACAACTCCCAAAATATCTAAGATATACTCCCTAACTAATTATTAAAGTATATCTCCAAATATCATATCTTAATACTCCCCCTCGAGTTGGACAGTGTATGTCAATCACACCCAACTTGTCCTTCAAAAAAAATCAAACTGATGTCTTCCCAAAGCTTTAGTGAAAACATCTGCCAATTGCATTTTAGTCGAGACATAACACGGTTTGATGATTCCAGCTTGTAACTTTTCTCGAACTATATGACAATCTATTTCAATGTGTTTCGTACGTTCGTGAAAAACTGCATTGGCTGCTATATGTAATGCTGCTTGATTATCACAATATAATAATGCTGGTTCGGATAGTGGAACATTCAAGTCTTGAAGAATGTAACTTAACCAAGTTAACTCTAAACAAGTATTTGCCATAGCTCGATACTCGGCTTCTACTGATGATTTGGACACATTAGTCTGCTTTTTAGACTTCCAAGAAATAATTGAATTTTCAAGGAAAATGCAGAACCCAGATATAGATCGTCTGGAAGTTCGACAACCACCCCAGTCAGAATCGCAATATGCTTGTAATCTTAAATTGTTTTCAGATGGTAGTAGGAGTCCTTGACCATGAGTAGCTCTGATGTATTTCAGAACTCGAAGAGCTGCCTCCCAATGTGGTTTTCTTAGTTCGTGCATAAATTGACGAAGGATACGAACTGAATAAACTATGTCAGGCCTAGTAACGGTCAAATATATTAATCTGCCAATCAATCGTCTGTATTTACTTGGATCATTCAACTTCTCTCCTTCAGTTAAAAGAAAGTTTTAGATTTTGCTCCATAGGAAATTTTTCTGGACGTGCTTCTATAAGACCTGTGTCTTGAAGGATATCTAGAGCATACTTCGTTTGAGACATAAAAATTACTTTTCTAGACCAAGAAAATTCAATGCCTAGAAAATATTTCAAATTCCCTAAATCTTTGATAAGGAATCTCTTGAGTAAACTAGTCTTGAGGTATTGAATTTCTTTGAGATCATTGCCTGTCAACAGAATATCATCAACATAGATTAGAACTGCAGTGAAAGAAGTACCTCTTACTCTTAGTAAAAAAAGAGTAATCTGCTTGAGTGTAGCCTGCATTTTGTATAGTGATAGAAAATATGGAGAACCAATTGCGAGAAGCCTGTTTTAATCCATAAAGAGATTTATGGAGCCGACATACTGTATTCTCCCCTGTCGGCGAAGACCTGGTGGTAAAGACATATAGATTTCTTCGTCTAGATTACCATGGAGAAAGGCATTTTCAACATCCAACTGATGGGTGAACCATTTTCGAGCAGCAGCAACAGTGAGTAAGCAACGAAGTGTAGTACGTTTCGCTGTAGGAGAAAATGTCTCTGTGTAATCTATACCTTCAACCTGAGTGTATCCATTTGCTACCAGTCGAGCTTTATAACGTTCAACAGAACTATCAGAGTTGTATTTAACTTTGTACACCCAACGGCAACCAATAGCTTTATGACCAGGTGGTAGAGGAACGAGATACCAAGTATGATTACGTTCCAAAACTGCAATTTCAACATTCATAGCCTGGTGCCATAACGGGTCACCAACTGCCTCGTCATAGGTTTTAGGCTCTGTCTGGGATGTAATAAGAGCTAGAAAATCACGTTGAGTAGGAGAAAAACGGGAGAATGAAATGTAATGATGAAGTGGATACCTGGTGCCAGTTCTGGGACCTGAGCTAGAGGTTAAATGATTGGTTCCAGAAGACATCTCATAATCCTTATGCCAAGCTGGAGGTTGTTTAGTACGAGTAGAACGTCGGAGTGGAACTGATGTATCGGGTGGGATAGGATTAGAATTAGTGGGTGAATCTGGAGAAAGGAGCAGAGGGTAGAGGAGACGACGAAGTAGTAGGTGAAGGAATAGGAGATGAAGGAGGAATAGGATCATGAAGTGGTACAATAGGAGTCGAAGGAGCTAATGTCAAAGTTTGTGAAGCTGATGAAAAAGGAAAATCATCTTAACAAAATTTAACATCACGGCTGATAAAGAATTTGTGAGATTGCATGTCATACAACTTGTAACCTTTATGACCACAAGGATATC
This sequence comes from Cucurbita pepo subsp. pepo, assembly GCF_057944985.1. NCBI lineage: Eukaryota > Viridiplantae > Streptophyta > Magnoliopsida > Cucurbitales > Cucurbitaceae > Cucurbita > Cucurbita pepo. The sequence goes on along the minus strand of NC_141806.1, from coordinate 2,785,867 downwards.
CTACGAAAACACAAGAAATTGCTCGATGTTCAAATTTTTGCTTAGGATGTACTATAGTTGCATAACATTTACAACCAAAAACTTTAAGACGATGAAATGTAGGTGGAGTGCTTCAAAGGGTGTCTTGTTAGATAAGAATGGTGATGGCGTTCTATTTATAAGATAAACAGCAGTTAAAATGCACTCTCCCTACAAATTAAGTGGAACCTGTGACGGAAAGAGAGGAGCCTTAGCTATACTTAGGATATGACGATGCTTACGTTCTACGACTCCATTTTGTTGTGGAGTATAGACACAAGTGCGCTGAAATTCAATGCCACAAGAAGTAAAAACTGGTTGCAAAGATAGAAACTCAGTCCCATTGTCTGATCGAACTATTTTGACAGTAGTATGAAATTGAGTTAGAACGAATTTAACAAAGTTCATTAACAAATGATGTACTTCTGACTTATGTTGCATTAGAAAAACCCAAGTACATCGAGTAAAATCATCAACAATAGTGAGAAAAAAACGCAAACCAAAATGGGTAGGAATTTTATGTGGTCCCCAAACATCAGAATGTATCAGATCAAAGGCAGAATGGGTTGTTATTGAACTTCTTGGAAAAGACAACCTAGTTTGTTTTGCTAACGGGCAGATACTACAGTTATGAGAATAACTAGCATTATTAAGATGCAATTGATCAGCTAGAAATTTAAAACGAGAAAAAGAAGATGACCTAGGCGTAAATGCCACAAATCAGATGGCTGAGATATTTGATGAGCGGAAGATTTGATTGGAGATGAAGAAATATGATAGAGACCTCCAAATTGTTTACCCGAGCCAAACATCTTCTCCGCAGCCAAGTCATGCATAACACAAGAATCAAGATAGGTGACATAACATTTCAAGTCATTGTTAAGTTTGCTGATGGACATTAGATTTAAATTGAATGAAGGCACACATAAAACATTGTTTAATTTAAGGTTAGAGCTAAGGGAAATATTGTCAGTATGCGACACACGTGCTGTCCCTCCATTAGGTAAATTTATTGTAGACATGATGGTAGCCTTCAGTTCAAGTCATAACAGAAGATTTTGAGACTATATGATCCGTAGCTCCACTATCGAGAATCCATGAATTAGAACTCGCAGAGTTAATAGATAATGTAGATACTGGAAACAAACTTGCAACATTGATGTGATTGTTAGAATTACCAGAAGGGTGATGATTGATTGCAGATAAGGCTTGTGCTATATGTTGTAATTGCTCAGAAGAAAAATTTGGAATGGAATGAGGTGACTGTTCTTTTGTATTCAACCGAAAAACATCGGCCATATTTGCAGATGATTGATATCCAAACACTCATTAATTGTATGACCACTTTTATTGCAGTGTTCACATGATTTGTCCTTGGCGAATTTTGAATACGTCGTTTTCTTCTGCGCTGCTGATGCAATCGAGAAATTCTCAGTAGGTTCAGAAGTTGCCTGACGCGGCATCTCTTCTTGTACAAGTAATGAATAGGCTTGCCTCACATTAGGTAATGGAGCCATCATCAGTATGTTAGATCTCGTCGTTTTATAAGACTCATTGAGCCCCATGAGCAATTGCATCAACTTGTCTTCTTCGCGTTGATCAACATGTATTTGACGTTGATTACAGGTAAATGGTGTGTGGTATGCTTCCAGTTCATCCCAGAGTGCTTTGAGATTGGTGAAATATGCTGACAGTGCCATGGTTCCTTGTGACATCGTTGCTATCGACTTTTGTATCTGTAAAATTGCTCGGGCATTCTTTTGTGAGAATTGATCGTGAAGATCAACCCACACTTGATGAGTTGTCTTGGCGTGAAGAATGCCTTTAGCGATATCTGCTTCAACGGAATGAGTTAACCAAAATATTATCATACTGTTGCACTGATTCCAGAGTTCAAATTCGGTTGAATTTGCATCTTGAGACGATTCTTCAATTGTGCCTCCAGAGTTCAAATTCGGTTGAATTTGCATCTTGAGACGATTCTTCAATTGTGGCATCAGTGAAGCCAATTTTCTTCTTGGCAATAAGAGCATGCATAAGTGATTTACTCCAAGATTGGTAATTTGCTCCATTTAATTTGATTGGAACAAGTGAATATCCCGGCTGATCAGAGTGATGAATATAATAAGGATGTGTTAAATCAAGATCTGAAATTTTGAAGCTGGATTTGGTTGATTCCGCCATAAAGGAAATTTTGATATTTAAGAACACCAAGATCGGTGCTCTGATACCATGTCAAGAATGAGAAATATAATTGGGATCGAAAGTATGATCTTGATTAGTGTTTAACCCGTTTTAAATAGGAGAAAAGTATATTTATATTTTTGCATTTTTTAGAAATACTTTTATCAATTAAAATGAATGGTGCACTTTAATAGTTGAAATAATTTAATTATTTAATTTTCTTAACATAAAGAAATTTACGATTAAAGTAATTTATTTATTTTTTTTCATAGAAGTCTTACACATCTCAGAATGAAGTGCTTAGGTAAAAAGCAAACCGTGGTGGGCAGTCGGCAAAAGGACAATCAATAAGGGTTGCACTATCCTTATGGAAGCATAATACGATTTCATGCAATTGGGTCTGTTTAGTGTTTTTATTGACGTTGCAACGAAGCCCTGGCTTCTTCCCGGTTGCGGCTTGAATGGCATTTTTGATGACTTGATATTGGCGGGATGTGTTGCCGGTCGGACCGAGTTTGGCGGCCTTCAAAATAGCCAGTAGGTCGTATCTGGGGTTTGTGCGAATGTTCAAAGCTGTTTGAAAATATTGAACTTGGTCAAAAACATTCTCCGAACATGGTCCATGTTTATTCCATTCCCTTCTCCAAAAATCTATGTCGTCGGGTCTTTCCAAGTTTGGCCAATGATGAGTCAGAAGTGGTTCGAGTGCAGCAAATCCCTGAACAAAAAAAAAAACCAGTTAGAATGTGATGCATTTGTAGGAGTCATTTTGTATATGGAAGGTACCTGAATGGTTTCAGAAAATTTTGTTCCTCCGCGGCAAACAAGGTAGCGCTTGGTGTAGTTAGCCGGCCATAGGCCATGGATGGTGAACCTGGTTGGAGATGGTGATTGAGCACACGGGAAATTTGCACATGTGGCCGGAGGCCACTGTTGCACCATTTGAAACAATTCAAATTGGGCATTCACAGAGAAGATGAGAGTGGAGAGGAGGATGAGATGAATATGAGCCATAAAGAGAAGTTAAGTGATGGTATACACAAATTGGAATGGCAATATATACATATATATAATAGACGAAAGGGAGTGGAGAGCATGGAGAAGAAGGGAGAAAAATAAAAAGATAAAAAAAGGAAAATCCAAAATTATTGAATTTTATGTGTTATCAATTATTTCTCAACCACTCTTTGGTTTAGGTTAATTTTTTGACCCCCAATTGATTCGGTTCGGTTCGGCTTCGGGTTCACTGGACAACAACCTCGACTTGACTCGAACCGGATAAAATGTTATACACTATATTAAGACATGTTACGAATTCACAACAATGTCTCCACGTACGTATTCTTTGTCTAATTTTAATCTTTGTGTCAGGGGTGGGGTGTACATTCAACCCGAATTCTAAGGTTTGGGTTCTGTTCGGTTCGGTTTCGGGTTAATGAGACAAAAACTTCGCGTTGACCGAATAGAGCAACATTTAGAAAGTACATTAAGAACCGTCCTACTTTGGCCCTCTATATTTAACTAGGCACATTATTTTTAGTTTTTTTTTTATATTTTTATATATTTTTTTTTAATTTCTTTTTTTTTTTTAAATACCTAATATTTCCTTCTATTTCCAAACACATATCATGGTTTATAATACCCATTTATATTATTTTTAATTTCTTTTTTTTAAAAAAATACATCATATTTCCTCTTATTTCTAAACACATTGTTTATAATACCAATAAGCTAAAACAACGTCTATATATATATTTATTAATTTTGATTTATACATAAATTTAGTTATTATTTTTGTTTCAATGGAAAGAAAAGTTTACAAAGTTTATTGATTTTGATTTATACATACGTTTAAGTTTACGTTATTTTCCTCCACCATTTTTTTTCGCACGGTAAAGTAAAGTTTGCCCAAAATATTTTGACTTTCTTTGACACCTATCTTAATAGACTCTCAAAATTTGGTTAGACAAATAGTTCTAAAATTTTAGTGTATTTATTATTTTTTATCACAATCCTAGCTCGCCCCACTCCACTCCACAGAACCCACGTTCACGTGCTCACCTTTCCAGTTTCAACCAAACCAAACCAAACCCTTTTCTGGTCACATATCTGGAAATGGATCCAGCCATGACATGGGCCGCAATTTTGGGCCTTCACAAACTCCTGGGCTGGGCTGGGCTGGGCTACCCATTTAGAAATTGAAGGCCCAGACGAAAGCTACTACCAAAACAATCTGGTTGCCGAAGCAAATGACAGAAGCTAAGCTATGATGTGGTAATTTGTTGAGCTGAGTCCCGAGCTTTGTGTGGGCTATGGCAGTCAAAGCTCGGAGGCCGGTATGAGTTGAGTGGTAAAGAAGCTTTGTGTGGGCTATGGCAGTCAAAGCTCGGAGGCCGGTATGAGTTGAGTGGTAAAGAAGAGCAAGAGCCAGAGCCAGAGCCAGAGCCAGAGCCAGAGCCAGAGCCAGTGCCAGTGCCAGTGCCAGTGCCAGTGCCAGTGCCAGTGCCTAAGGCCGTCATTTCGATGGTTCAGACGCCGACGATGGAAGTTAACAAGCACAGGAAGTTGATCAATAATTTGGACGATGGCTGTTTGATGCATATTTTCACCTTCCTTTCCCCCATACCAGCTATCTTTCCTTTCCCCCATGCATATTTTCAGCTTCCTTTCAGCTTCCTGCCGCAATGTGTTTCAATTTGTTATCGAATGTTTCTTCGTAAAATTTGTTTGATCTATTTGAGGATTTCTTTTTTGTTCCCTCTTAAAATTGCTTCGTTTGGATGAAATTGAAGGATTCTTCTGGTTGTGCCACAAATTAAGAGGTTTTCTGGGAGGAAGAGACTGAAAATTTTCAATTTAGGTATTTCTGGAAATGGATTGGGAGAAGAAATATAATTCTGATTTCGAATTTGACTTAAGTTGGAATTTGTTATTTCATTGCACATCTAAATCCAAAAAACTCGTTTGAAGAGATGGAATGCAAATCTTTCTTATGTTGAGTCTATCGGAGTTTTTGATTGAGACTTGTCAATATTCATTACGTGTGGTTCAAGTGAACTTCCTGAGCCTCAACAGTTCTTGATATGTGAGGTTTAAAAGAATTTCTTGTAAAGTTAGAAGTTCTTTCCTGGACTTTGGGTATGAATTGGTTGGGCTAACTAGTTGGAAAGAGATAAGAAAAATTCTGGAGGCAATAGTGAAGATCTACTAATTTTGCTCTAAGAACGCCAGTTCTTTGTACTTTGTGCATTTCTTTTGCTTCTATTCCAGTGGCAAATTTTTATCATTAGCCTTGTGAAATTGTTAGTTAGTGGATGCCGCCTGCATATTTCCATGGAGTTTCTGCTTTTTTTGTCACTTTTGCCATTGAGTTTGCAGATCGGTATAACACCGCCCTCGTTTGCCACAGATGGCGTTACTTGGCATGTCATCCGAGGCTGTGGCTGCGAGTAGAACGATCTATTAAAGATTTGTCCGAGTCTGGAGTTTTCCCAACCGTTGAGGCAGCTGTTGCTGCTGCTAGGTAAGTTGTTGCATGTTCATGTTTCTTTTTTATTTTTTTATGAGGAAATAATAAGAGTTACTTGTTAATAGAGCTTGAATGATTTTGTTCTTCATAGGCCTGGGGACACCATACTAATTGCAACAGGTGGAGTTCATTCTGCCTCTAACATTCAAATTACAAAGCCACTTTGCCTGGTATGCTCTTTTTCCCCGCCTTCTTTTGGCAGCTTGGGAGTTAAAATGTATTCTTCCTATAGGATTTAAATACCATCCAATTGCGAGGAATATCTTCTGAAATCATGTGTGGTTTTTTGAATAGTTTCGCTACCCTTTAACACGAAAAAAGTGCCTTATGTTTTATGTGCGAATAATTGTTAATAACTAAGAATTGTGATCCGTGTCTTTAATAAAATTGCTAATAAAATTGCTATATAAAGCTAGAACTTGGGTTCTGTTATTCTGCCTTTAAAAAATGTTTGCACACTTTCTTTCTTCTCTTTGTAGAGAAGCTAAGAAATTATAAGAACGAACACAACCTCAACCCTATCATCCAAGTACCAGAGTCTGATAATAATATGTTGCACTATCAAAAGGAAACTACAACGTACGTAAATGCTATTAGTTCTCTCACAAAGTCTTAAAAGAAGGTTACGTTATGCAGTATTAAAGTGAACCTTTGTAGGTTTTGGCCCAGCAATTGAAATTCAGATTAAGTACTTGTTTTGAGAAGCAGTTAAATATTGGTGAAACGTAAAACGGTGGCTTCCTCATCCAGTTGTGCTCAAGTTTTGGACTATAGAGCTTTTAACTTACTTTAGCACCTTTTGTACTATGAAAGTGCCAATATGAGTCATGTAGGAAATATTAGTAGAGTAGTAGTGAGGCCACCGAGTCGAACTACTAGATGGTGCATAACCAAACCAACCTAAACCGATTAGTCAACAGTTTAGTTGGTTCATTCTGGTGCGACGTGGCTTTGTAATGTTTAAGCCTTAAAATTTTGGCATTTCAAAGGCTCAGACAACTCTCGCCCTTGGGAAGACTAGTAGCATCGAAGCCTAATTGTCCTCTTCTGCTATTTGTTGAAGTTTCAATTTTTAGTTTATGTGTACATTATCGGTTGGCTCGGGTATGAATGATCTGGTCATGCCAAACCTGAAGCTGACTGAATATTACCAATCTTTTATACATGAGAAGTTGAACTATTGAACCGAGCTGGTCTGAACCGAAACCAGCGGCAGTTTTTGGTTGGTTTAATCGGTTTTTTTGGGGGGGTTTTCGGTTTTTCCTTGCATCCCTAATAGAGGGGGTTAGTGTTCTTAGGAGGGAGAGATCATTTTCGGATTGTCCATTGTGGGGCTTGGGAGAGAGATTGCCCTCTCGAAAGGCTATTGTTATATTGTAGTTTCTTTTTCATATTGCTATATATTAGTATTTTGTATTTTTTGTGTTGGGGTACATAACATATACGTCAATCTATTCCATACTTTTTTCTGGCTTAATTTACGATTGGCAGTGTACGTGTACGAACGTTCTCTTTCTCACAATGTGAAACTCATTTCATAAATAACTTTTAAGTTTCACCATTTTCCATCATTTATCTTATCTTAATATTGTTCAGATTGGTGGAGGTGAACTTCCTGAGGAGACAACACTTTTCTGTAGTCGTGGTTCGGAAAGGTACGTGGCATATAATGTAATTTGCAATGGTTAATCCTATACATTTTCTCTCTCTTAACCTTTTGAAAAAATGAACTTGAAAGGTCAAGGACCGAAATGCAGATTTTAGAGATCTTAAAAGTGTAGGAATAAAGTACAGTTTTAACACGATGACTTAAATGGGACGAACTTGAAAGGTCAAGTACCGAAATGGACATTTTAGAGATCTTAAAAGTGTAGGAATAAAGGACGGTTTTAACACGATGACTTCAATGGAATGAACTTGAAAGATGAAAGACCGAAATGGACGTTTTAGAGGCCTTAAAAGTGTAGGAATGAAGGACGGTTTTAAGCTTCTCATTTTGTGACGTTTAGTGGCAACTAATTGAGACTGAACTTTCTGTTTCTTGTTAACAGTGCTTTGGAGTTCCTCTGTACCAGTAAACTCTCTAACTTAACAGTGAAGGCAGAACTTGGTTGCTGCTTGCTTCACAGAAAGGGAAGATTAATTATTGATGGATGTGTTCTTCAATGTGAGTCAAACCCTTTGGACTACCTATCATGCCCCATTGTTTGTACTGCAAGTCCCGATAGCCTATCGTCTTCCTCGGTGAAAGGCGGTTATACAGATGGCGTTTCTGTTTCACAAACCCGCATCGAGGGTGGTGCCAAAGCTATCCTAACGAGCGAGGACCTTGCGTTACAGCACGTTCGAGTTATTTATGCTCGAACAGCTTTGTTCTTTTGGTTTGACGTCGAACACAAGTTGCAATAATTTCCTTGTAATCCATTAGCAATGTGTATCTGTTTCAGCTGGTTAATCCTTAGGTATATATTGGTGATTCTTTAACTTGTATGATACTTCTGTTTAGGCTCGTCACATAATCGGTTTCGCCCCTAAATCTTTCGTGGTCGCTTTGTTTTTTATTCTTAACGTTTGGAGCTCCGATATGTAATTATTTCGAAAAAAAAATGATCGTCTTAGCTTATATTTTTTGTGTTTGACAATCACTCAAAATTTGTTTGATATATTACATTATTTTCTATTTAACTGGTAAGGTGAACTTTTGCACTTAAAAAAATGAATATATATATTGTTATTGTACAGTTAAATATAATTAGACCTGGAATTTTTAAAGTTAGTTATTTGTGACGTATGTTTATTAACTCGTGAGATTGGAGCATTGTCACAATTGGGTTCTTATGAGATGTTTGTAAGTGGTGTGGCACTCACTCTCACCATCTTAGGCATTCTCACACCTAAAACTGGTTTGAAAAACTTGAGAGTAGGCACGACTGAAATTTTCCATCCTCTTTTGGATGAATATGACAAGACACGGACCAAAATTATAATAGAGAGAAAATATATGAACTAAAAAATTCCATTAAAAAAATGTCAATTAAATTTAGATAATTTAGCTTTTATACCTCTGTAAGAAATTACATTAAATACTAAATTGTTACTCTTTTAATATAATGACATATTATTCTTATAAAAAATAAATCAAAATAAGTATTAATTGAACCAGGTAATATTAAACTCAAAAAAGTAGTAACAAAGTCCAACAAATTAATTGAACAAAAAAGAGAAAACTTGGAAGACATTGTGTCTAAAAAAACAGGACCCGATCCATGCCATCATTGATTACTCGTTTTGTGTGTTTAAGCTCATCGGGAGGGAATCAAAACATTAACTTTGGGTAATAACCAGTGTCTTTATCCACTAAGTTATGCTCAAGTCTTTACTCATATGCTCCTCCGCTACATTGGTAAGGGTGGTGGACCCGAACTAAAGTCAAAAAAAGTATCCGCGAACACACATGGACGCCCTTTTATGGGAAGAACTTTGGTCACGTGAGTCTTAACATGCCTCCGCTACATTGGTAAGGGTGGTGGTGGTGGACCATAACTAAAGTCAAAATAAGTATTCGCGAACACACGTGGACGCCCTTTTATGGGAAGAACTTTGGTCACGTGAGTTTTAACATGGTAAGAAATCACTTGTCCTTCGTCGGCTTCCATTAAAAGTTCATCTGAACTCACAAACAACAATGGCTTCTCGACTCCAAAAAAAGGACCAATTGTCATTAGTTTTGACCATGAAAAGACATCTTTCTCCATCTCCCAAACCGAGAACGTTTTTTCATTCCCTGCGTTTGAGCCGTGAAATACAACAATTGATCCATTCAACATTCTCATACTTATATTAGGGTTTAACATCACATCCTCCTCCACTAAATTGTTCGGTACTGGAATTTTGCCAAAAATTTCTTCGCTCATGTCAAACGTGCGTATAATATTTCCTTTTGTATTTCTTGACCACCAATAAGATTTTCCTTCATGATGCATCTCACAACCCCCTGTTATCATTAAATACCTAAAATTAGGGGATTCAATTTCCCTCCATCTTTCTTTCCTCAACTCCCAAATCTCCACTCGAAGTGGTAGAAGATTATAGGCTCCCTCTTCGTCCGGGAATTGTACAACCCTAACAACTTTGAAATCCCCAGATTTGGAATCATATCCGAATCCAACACCGCTTGTTAATGAATCAAACATTTCATAGGGATCTTCATTGTGAAGAATCGATGATGGAAGCTTACGAAACTTTTCGGTCATCATATTAAAGAGGAAAATATCTCTATCGTACAAAAGACAAACTAAACCTTGAGAATGACCGTGAATAGTATTTTTTCGAAAATCACTTGATGGATTGTTGACATCGAGAATGGAAATAGATCGATCAGGGGTGTGGGAAAACTTGATGATGGAGGGTATATACGTATAGAGTTGAAAACCGATAATTATTCGACGGTTGATATAAATACATTTATCTTGTAAAGAAAAAATTGCAGGATCGTTGATCAGAGCGTACCATAATTTGCAAACAGACTTAAATTGGAGTAGAGACTGTGCGGGAAGCCTTGATAGAATTTCGATCAACAATACTATGGGGAGATCTTTTAGAGTCGCCATTAGAGGGTTCAAGTTTTATTTAACCATCGTTCATTATTATATAAGGAAGAGGTGAATGCAAGAAAGGATGAGCTGTCATTTATCTATTTATTTATTTATTTATTTTTGTGCGAACCAAATAACGTACCAAAATTAGATAGTTTTTGTTTTTTTTGTTTTTTTGTTTTTTTTTTTTTTTTTTGCTATTTTTAATGCATCCTTAATGGTTAGGGAATAATTAAGAATTTTAATAATAAAATAATTTTAATGAACTTACTTTAAAATATCATATATTATACTTAACCGTTCAAGAAACCGTCACTCACTACACATAGAAATCTAACACATATTGCGACTATAGAGGGTGACCCGACCCGTGACCCGACCCGTGACCCAATTTGCAATCCAAGATTAGCACCTTCCCAAACTGCAACTGCTTTCAACTGACCCGACCTAGTTCCTTCCTGTGCCAATGTTATTTTGCCAGTGTCATATAGAAGGCGCGAGTGCTCCTTCCTCCGACAGTCGCTCTTGAAAAATATTTTCTGAATATCAGATCACTGCCGATCTAAGATCATAGATATAATATGATCTTAGGCCAGATTCATTCTTTGTTTTTGGCATGATATTTTGCTTTCTGTTTTGACATGATATTATGCTTTGGGTTAAGATTTTATTTTTACTGTATATGGAATATATGTTAGATTCACATGGTCTACCTCGTTTGAATTTGTCTTAGACCCAAGAGAATTACCCCATTATACTATTTAGGACATCATACTAGTAAATCATCTCACGTAGTGTAATAGCCCAAGTCCACCGCTAGTAAATATTATCCTCTTTGGGCTTTCCCTCTCGGGCTTCTCTTCAAAGTTTTTAAACTGCGTTAGAGAGGTTTTCATACCCTTATAAAAGATGTTTCATTTTCCTCTCCAACTGATGTGGAATATTACATATATGTACAAGAAGTAACTTGATAGTCGATAACCTTATTTAGAATTTGGTACATACCGAGAGTATCTCCACATGTGTACGTTGTTGGATCGCTATATCAACGTAGAGGGGGTGAATAGAGTTTTAACCATAAAAGTGGATGTTTAATTTTTTCTAAATGATAGTTTTTAAAGATAATAGAAAATAATAATTAATACAACAATACAGACAATAAGTCACAATAATAATTTTGAAATTAAATAGGAAATAGTTACGAGATATGACACCATAGTTAGTTTTAGAGTGGTTCGGTCAAACTCGACCTACTCCACTCCCCAAGCGCCTCTTGGAAATTTGAATAAAAAATTTTCTCGACTCTTTTCACGGATCAGAGCCCAACCACTCCCCCCAAATGCCATCTATTTTCTTGACTCTTTCTCGATGGATATGGCATTTGTTGTTCATGGTCTTGGTCTTCTCCAATAATATTGTTTAGATGAGTATATTTTGATTTTATAACAAATACCTTAAATTAGTTGTATAAATTATCAAAATTAAAAAAAAAATATATTTAATCGTGATATAATTATAACTTTTTAGTCATTTATTACGAACCAATTTTTCTTTTTAATTCTTGAAGCTTAGGTACGGGTAAAAATAACCACCAAACCGAATCAATGCCACGAAATCCACCTAAGAGTAAGCTCAACAAATGGACAGTTGAAAGAAAATTAACTCCAGACAGAGGCTCGACCCAAGAATTGGTTCACACCTAAAGCTAGTTCGGAAATCCCGAGTATGGGTGGAGTATCAAAACTACGCCTCAATGTAGAAGCACGACTTGAGAGTTGATCCGAGCCCACGAATGGTAAGGGATGTTTTTAGGCATTCTCACACCTAAAACTTGTTTGAAAAGTTTGAGCTTAGGCACAAACGAAACTTCCATCCTCTTTTTGGATGAATATGACAAGACACGAAACAATCAATGCAAAATAATTATTTTTTAAAAGTCCGAACAAATTCAACTATTCTATTTTTAAAAGTTTAGAAATTAAAATGGATATTTTAGAATATAAATTATTAAAATAGAAAAAAATAAAATTATATATATATATATATTTTTTTTTTCTTCCCGAAACCGGGCGCCTGCGAGCCGTCCATAAGATAATTCATAATTCAATCATAACCACAGCGTTCATCACAGAGCGCTGCCGCTTTCCAACGCTCGTTTAAACTATAATTTTCTCTTTTTCTCTCTTCTGGGTATTTCGTTTGGCGATTGAAAAAGTTCAAAAAAGCTCTGAAAATTTCCCTTTCAATCATAATAAAATCAATTTTCAGAATTTCGAGGACACTGAAGCCGGCCTGCTTGTTGTGGGCAAGGAGAGAAGGGCCCGCACGTCTTAATTTCTCTCTTTTTCTTTCACTTTTTGTTCTTTCTCGAGAAATTTCCCTCTAATCCTCTAATCTCTTCTGTTCTTCATACGCTCCTCTTTCCTCTCTCTCCCTATCACCCTTTAATTTGAATTTTCGCGGCTCCCAAACGTGTAATATCTCTTTTTATGCTGTTTCTTGTCGTATCACACCCCAAGTCTGATTATCTTTTGAGGTATTTCTTGTTTTTGTTTGTTCTTCTTTGATTTCTTATGGGGTTTTTGAGTCGTTATGATCTGGGGTTTGCGTTATTTCTGGTTTTATTATTGTCTTGTGTTGTTTGAGGCCTTTGATTTCGTATGTTCTAATCTGCATTCCGTTTGTTGGTTATCTCATTGTGACTCTGGATATTTGTTGTTCATGTTTTTTTTCTTGGTGTTGTTCTTCTTTTGGAGCTCTGGATTTAGAAAATTTGTTGATATCATAACATTGAAGTTTTGGGTAATGATAGTTATTTTGTGTTTTTCATTCATTTATTCCATCGGACTAAAGGGTTCCATTCTCATGATTCTGAACTTGGAGGTATTCCATAAATTGCTCGAGCTTCTTGTTCTTGTTCTTTTTCTCTGTTGGGTGTTCTGGTTTCTTGTCTAATGGCTTGAGATGCTTTCTTTTTCTTGTAGTGAAGCATCTTTGTGGTTAGTAATTCATAGTTTTTACGCTTTGGTTTGCAATTTGGTAAGTTTCGGTGAAAGTAATGTTGAGGATTGTTGGGAGGGAGTCCTACGTTGGCTAATCTAGGGAATGATCGTGGGTTTATAAGTGAGGAATACTTCTCCATTGGTATGAGGCCTTTTGGGGAAGCCCGAAGCAAAGCCATGAAAGCTTATGCTCAAAGTGGACAATATCATACCATTGTGGAGATCCGTGATTCCTAATTGGGTATTAGAGTCATGCCCTTAACTTAGTCATGTCAATAGAATTCTCAAAGGTTGAACAAAGAAAGTTGTGAGCCTCGAAGGTGTAGTCAAAATTGACTCAAGTGTCGAACAAATGGTCTACTTTGTTCGAGGACTCCATAGGCCTCGGGGGAGGCTCTATAGTGTACTTTGTTTGAGGAGAGGATTGTTGAGGATTGTTGGGAGGGAGTCCCACATTGGCTGTATGGTAATGATTGTGAGTTTATAAGTACGTAATATATCTCCATTGGTATGAGGCCTTTTGGGAAGCCTGAAGAAAAGCCATGAGAGTTTATACTCAACGTGGACAATATCATACCATTGGGGAGATCCGTGATTCTTAACATGGTATCAGAGTCATGCCTTTAACTTAGCCATGTCAATAGAATTCTCAAATGTCGAACAAAGAAAGTTTTGAGTCTCGAAGGTGTAGTCAAAAGTGACTCAAGTGTCGAACAAAGGGTGTTCTTTGTTCGAGGACTATAGAGAAGGAGTCGAGCCTCGATTAAGGGGAGGCTGTTTGAGGGCTCCATAGACCTTGGGGGAGGCTCTATAATGTACTTTGTTCGAGGAGAGGATTATTGAGGGTTATTGGGAGGGAGTCCCACGTTGGCTAATTTAGGGAATGATCATGGGTTTATAAGTAATACATCTCCATTGTTATGAGGTCTTTTGGGGAAGCCCAAAGCAAAGCCAATGAGAACTTATACTCAAAGTGGACAATATCATACCATCGTGGAGAGTCGTTATTTTTAACAAGTAACCCTTAGTTCCTTATCGGTGGGTTTTGGCTTCTGATCGCCCCTAGAGCTTTACTAGAACACGTCCTTATCTGGTGAAGCACTCTTCTCAAGAAGCCTAGTTAGTTGCTGTGAAGATGTTCTTATACTTGCAAGTTCTTGTTCATACTTTTCTTAACTCATGTTTATGGATGTAGGCATTCTATTGATTAAAATGTCATCTGCAAATCCTTATTTTGATGACGTTCGGACGAAACCAGAGGTAATCGATCCTCCCCAAGATGAGGACATGATGGATGTTAGCGAAAGTGTTAGCGATCCTACTCGAAATGGAGGAAAGCCTAATGTAGCTGTCTCTAGCAGCGTTCGTGAGCTGTTGGAGTGTCCTGTTTGCTTGAATGCTATGTACCCTCCCATTCATCAGGTCTGTTGCCATCTTTTCAAAATCTTTTGAACGAAATTGCTTACTTTTTTTAAATTCCTTTAATCTAATTTGTCGACACGATATTGGCCTTTTTCTTAAAGGCGTCTAAGGAAGGCACCATATAGGTGAACGTATTCAATAGTTTAAACGAACAACTAGAAGCCATACTGTACCTTGGAAGATAGATGATTTTGTGATAAGGAATCGCTACAAAAGAAGTAAGATTTGGATTATCTTATTGATCAAATATCACAAGCAAGATTGATCATGTCAAGCTTGAATGATTCTAAACATGCAATCTAAACTACGAAGAATTGAAAAAAAAAAAAAAAAAAAAGAACTTAGCCCTCGGATAAAGAAAAGGTAAGAACTGCGAGATCTCTAGTGAGGACACTGGGCCCCGAAGTGGGGTTGATTGTGAGATCCCACATCGGATAGAGAGGGGAATGAAGCATTCTTTATAAGGGTGTGGAAACCTCTCCCTAGCAGACACGTTTTAATGACCTTGAGGGGAACCCGAAAGGGAAAGCCCGAAGAGGACAATATCTGATAGCGGTGGGCTTGGGCTATTACAAAAACACTTAGCTCTGATGATGGAAACTAAAATTCGGATTACCTTGTTGATCCACTTGTTTGAGATACAAATCACTCCACAAGCAAGATCGATCATGTCAAGCTTGAATGATTCTAAACATGCAATCTAAATTACGTAGAATTGCAAAGAAACTTAATCATTGGCTAAAGGAAAGCACAAATGCTCTTTTTACTCGTCCCTTTCACAAAGACAACATACACTGCTCTATATAGCTTCAAAATAAAAACCTTAAGCATTCCAAGAGCCATAACTTTCATAGTATATCAGGTTAGACGTCTGATCCGGATGATATCTACCGTGTTAATACCACCTAAAATCAACGTTCAAATCTTACTTTCTTAATATAGTTGTGCTTTGCATGGATGTAGTCTGCTACTTACTCAGAACCTTCATTTTGGCATTTGAGCTTGCCTTGGTTCATATCGATTAACGTTCTGTCATTGCAGTGTTCGAATGGTCACACATTGTGTTCGGGTTGCAAGCCTAGGGTGCACAACCGGTGCCCGACCTGCAGGCATGAACTTGGCAATATCAGATGTCTTGCATTAGAGAAAGTGGCTGCATCTTTGGAACTTCCATGTACATATCAAACCTTTGGGTGCGCGGGCATATACCCGTACTATAGCAAGCTGAAACATGAATCTCAATGTGCATATCGACCCTATAACTGTCCGTATGCGGGGTCGGAATGCACAGTTGTTGGTGATATTCCATTTTTGGTAGCACACCTAAAGGATGATCACAAAGTCGACATGCATAATGGGAGCACTTTCAATCATCGATACGTCAAGTCAAACCCGCAAGAGGTCGAAAATGCTACCTGGATGCTAACGGTACTATTCTACTTCATATTATTAATCATTTTTGGGTTAAACATGTATTCAAATGAAGCTTTCGTTATCAAGAACGAGCGTATTAGCTAGAAGAGGCTAACGAATCGAGTTCATAGGTTGTAGATATTGAGATGTCTGATACAAAACTGATACCGTTTTTTCGGTTGACTTGTAGGTTTTCAGCTGTTTTGGTCATTATTTTTGTTTACATTTCGAAGCTTTCCAGCTCGGAATGGCACCTGTCTATATAGCCTTCTTGCGCTTCATGGGTGACGATAACGAGGCGAAGAACTACAGTTATAGCCTTGAGGTTGGTGGAAATGGGAGGAAGATGGTTTGGCAAGGAGTGCCACGGAGTATTCGGGACAGTCATCGGAAGGTGCGAGACAGCTTTGACGGGCTTATTATCCAACGAAACATGGCTCTGTTCTTCTCGGGCGGAGATCGGAAGGAATTGAAGCTGAGGGTAACTGGTAGGATTTGGAAGGAGCAGTGAAAGTGTAGGTACGTTTAGGTGTCCTTAGAAAGTAAAAGGAGGCTAAATAGAGAGAATGATAACTATAGACGTCCAACCATGTAATGTAATATAGTTGTTCAAATACATCAACTGGAAAGCCTGTGTTCTTTACTCTTGTAAGAGAATTTCTACTTATTACTTTTTGCATTTTGCTCCCCACAAGAGTTCGATATTGCACTTTTAGGTCCCTCCCGAGAAAAACTTAAAAGTCTTACTCGTTAAACTATGCTTAAGTTGATACGAGCACTATGTCTTTATCTAAATACAGTTACTATAATCACAGAAAATAAGATATATGTTTCGACTCAAACATTTGAAATTTGAATTTTTCATTCTACAAATTTGTAAGAATCTACTCGACCCTTAAGCAGGTTGGGGGCGGTGTTCTAAAAAGCCAAGGATCAGTACAACGTCAAAAGTAGGTTTTTTTTTACTGTCTCATTGACCTTGTCTAGGCTTTCTTTGTGCGGAGCAACGCCTCCCTGTCCCTGTGCAGATGGGTTTGTTGCTCCTCCCTGTCCCTGTGCAGATGGGTTTGTTGCTCCTCCCTGTGCGGATGGGTTGGTTGTTGCTCCTCCCTGTGTGGATGGATAGGTTTGTTGCTCCTCCCTGTGCGGATGGGTTGGTTGTTGCTCCTCCCTGTGTGGATGGATAGGTTTGTTGCTCCTCCCTGTGCGGATGGGTTGGTTGTTGCTCCTCCCTGTGTGGATGGATAGGTTTGTTGCTCCTCCCTGTGCGGATGGGTTGGTTGGGTCTGAATAGAATTCAGAGTCCAACCTATCTCTATTTTCGGGTTGGATGGATTTGTTGCTCCTCCCTGTGCGGATGGGTTGGTTGGGTCTGAATAGAATTCAGAGTCCAACCTATCTCTATTTTCGGGTTGGATGGATTTGTTGCTCCTCCCTGTGCGGATGGGTTGGTTGGGTCTGAATAGAATTCAGAGTCCAACCTATCTCTATTTTCGGGTTGGATGGATTTGTTGCTCCTCCCTGTGCGGATGGGTTGGTTGGGTCTGAATAGAATTCAGAGTCCAACCTATCTCTATTTTCGGGTTGGATGGATTTGTTGCTCCTCCCTGTGCGGATGGGTTGGTTGGGTCTGAATAGAATTCAGAGTCCAACCTATCTCTATTTTCGGGTTGGATGGATTTGTTGCTCCTCCCTGTGCGGATGGGTTGGTTGGGTCTGAATAGAATTCAGAGTCCAGTTGGGTCTGAATAGAATTCAGAGTCCAACCTATCTCTATTTTCGGGTTGAGTTATCGGGTTGTTCTTTATTATTATTATTTAAAAAAAAAATCTTAATTATATCTATGAATTATAATGTATTATTAACATCAATTATAAAAAACTCAACCCAACCTAAAATAAAAAAATAATAATAATAATAAAAAAAAACTTATAATTAATAGTTTAAATGGATCGAGTTATCAGGTCTTATGAACCATTAGGGGTAAAATGGTCATTTTTCAGAGTGTGAGCGACTTGAAAAGCTAAATTTAAAAAGCTAAATTGGACACTTGTCTAAAAATCCAAAGGGAAAATGGCCACACGCGATGGGATGCGCGTGGTCTTATAGTAATCGGCCAATAAATAAACGGATAAACTAACTTACCAGAAATTCTGTGATCCCCTAAAATTCGAATTCCCCTCCCGACGCCATTTCCACTATCCACCAAAATCACGAGAGGACTTTATCCATTTTTGCGCCGAAATGCTGTTTGTTGTTTGCGATTATTGTACCCATTTCATCTTACTTCAATCTTCCATCTGTTTTTTCTGTTCTAATTTCCACCCAAATGCAAATTTCTCTCGGTTCGTTTCGTCTTCCATGAATTTCCCTTCGTTTTCTGTTGAATTCTCCCCCAATCGAGGCATTTTAACCTTTCCCCTGTTTGTATTCTCTGTATTTTTTAGGAACCTTTTAGTTTTTCGTTTTGCCTCATGGAACAAAGAGTTGTTGTATTGAGCCCTAATGCGATTACTACGCATTTCGCGCCGTTGTTTGTTAATAGGCGATGCCGAGAAGAAGCTTGGAGATGAATTTGGTGATTTTTCTTTACTTTTTTAGGGTCTTTTAAAAGGTGCTCTGTACTTTCTAGGATCTATTGCTAATCTCAGGATTCTTTTCTTTGATGATCTTTTGTGATTAGGGATCAATCTCTCGGACTTTTTCTAAACGTAATTGCAGAGTTAAGTTTGTGGGTTGCAACAGCATATGTGCTTGGATTAATCTTTGCTGGACATGTCGTTGAAGTTGCACCATATTGATCTAAAGGGTGGTTCAGGTATTCTCTTTCTTTGTTCATTTTTTCGTGAATTTGGTGTGTTTCTGTAAACATTAAGCTTTGATGGAATGTAAGTTTTGGGTCGGAAATTGTGTTTGGAATGGATAACTCAATTGGTTTAAGCATATATCCTTTATCCTTAACCAAGAGGTTAGAGATTCGAATTATACCTCTCACATATCGTTGAACTCATGAAAATAGGTCTAATGATTCTAAAGTTCTGATTATTTTTATAGAAACAACTTTGTTCATGGTTAAATTAACATTGATTTTCAAGTTAATCTAATCATTTAGATTATTTATTTCATGAAGGCTAGGATTTAATCTTCATTCATGAGATCCAGCAGGTGGGATAGTGATTGAATGCGTGTAAATGAAAAGGGGTTAGGATCAATCTAATCATTCATTCATTTGGAGAAAAATGTAGGTGCTAATATGATATCTTTGCGCGTAAAATCCTCTTCTGACCTCTATGTTCCATCATTGATCAGGTACCCAGAAAAGGCTGAATGATATCTCAGCTCAGTCCACAAATAAGTACTGTGCAGATTGTGGATCTCCAGACCCAAAATGGGTGTAAGCATTCTATATTTCAATTGAACTGATTGATTTTTCTATAGAATTTGACACTTGTGAAAGGTGCAATCCTTCCTCAGAAGTTTGAACCATGCTTGTGAGATAGTGTTTATAGGGCCGACCACATAATACATATCAGCTTGCCAACTTCTTTTTACTCCTATCTTGCTCTCTTTACGCTTTGCAACTATTTTTCTTTTATTGGTTAGTGTTCTTGAATTAAGATGATTGTGAGATAGTCCTCTCTTTTTAAGAACTCTTCTGTTGCAATCTAACTCGATCGATTCTTCATTGGGTTCTTGAATTGTGGGAAAAGTATCTGAGATGAAAGTAACTATATTATCTGATGAAGTTATGAAAGCACCACCAGTGATGTATGTATCTGATCCAATCATTTAACTCAAATTATGTGTTAGCTTTTCCCTAAAGTTCTTGAGACAGTAACAGAGCTACTACCAAAATGTTCTTTCAATTTTCGCATCTTGGGGTTCATATTTTGACCAATCATTCACTTGTTTGATGCAGATCGTTGAGTTTTGGGGCATTTATTTGCATCAAGTGCTCTGGAGTACACCGGAGCCTTGGAGTGCACATATCCAAGGTGTTTTTCTTCTATGCTCTTCATGATCTACTCCTATATTCAACAGCTTTGATTTATCTATGCCAAGGCTGGAAGAAATCACTGATATTTTGATCATATGGCTTGGAGTTCCCTTACTATGAATTAAAATGATTATGATTTGAGAATCAAAATAGCTTTTTCAGTGTTTATAATTGGTTCTGGAATTATGGCAGGTTCTTTCAGTGAAGTTAGATGATTGGACTGATGAACAAGTTGAGGCTTTGATGAGTGCTGGTGGAAATACTGCTGTAAACAAGAAGTATGAAGTTTACATCCCAAAAGGCAACAGAAAACCTAAGCCAGATTCCTCCATAGAGGATCGTCTAGATTTTATAAGGTATATCTTCGTAATGATATTTTTGCTTTATGTGTAGAAGCAAATACCGCCCAAATGATATAATGATTACATGTTGGCTGCACAGGAAAAAATATCAGCTGCTGCAATTTGCAAGCTTTGATGACCAGTTTTTCTGTGCTTTTCCACCCCCGGAGAAGAGAACTTCTAAGGACAATGGAAACCAAGAAAAGCGAAATTATGATAAACAACCAACAAAAAGTCGAATTGGAAATGCATTCCGGAATAGCTGGGGAAGAAAAGATTCTGAACGTAGGAGCTGCAAGAAGGGAAATTCATTGGTGTTAAGCAATTCAATGGTAATGATCATTGAAAGTATTTAATTTCTAAGTGAAACAATCTATTACGGCCCAAGTTTACCGCTAGCAGATATTGTCCTTTTTGGACTTTTCCTTTCGGGCTTCCCCTCAAGGTTTTTAAAACGCGTCTACTAGGGAGAGGTTTCCACATCCTTATAAAGAATGTTTTGTTCTCCTCTCCAACTGATGTGAGATCTCACAATCCACCTTCTTTCGGGCCTAGAGTCCTCGCTAGCACTCGTTCCCTTCTCTAATTGATTTGAGACCTTGCCGTTACTTCACTCTGTATGCTGTTAACTACAAAGATTTTGCATATTGTCTTGCTTATGTTCTATACTCGACATGTCCATGTCTCGCTACTGGGAGTTTCTTAGAGTATACGTCACGTGTCTAGTATAGAATATACACAAGAATTTCCACTTAGCTGCTATGTTACATATGATCTTATTGCTTCGACTGTACCGTTTGCAGGCAGGTATGGTTGAATTCATTGGTTTAGTTAAGGTGAACGTGGTTAGAGGAACCAATTTAGCTGTGAGGGACGTCATAACGAGCGATCCGTATGTAATTCTCTCGTTGGGGAATCAAGTGAGACTCCCTACTGAACTTTTCTCATATTTTCATTTCTTAAGGGATGCTAAATCACCTGGATTCACCTGTTCTTTGATGACTTTTAGTCAGTGAAGACTCGTGTTATAAAGAGCAGTTTGAACCCAGTCTGGAATGAAAGCCTAATGTTGTCTATTCCAGATTTCGTTCCTCCATTAAGGGTGGTAAGTTGATTGACTGTAGAATTTGTCCAAAATCATTGTGGAATTTGAGTTAAATATCTTGATTACATTGAATAAGAGCTTGAAGTAACTCTGTGCAGCTTGTATATGACAAAGATACGTTTTCAACCGATGATTTCATGGGTGAAGCAGAAATTGATATCCATCCGCTGCTCTCCGCAGCCCAAGCTTGTGAGAAGTCCACAGCCTGTGAACCCATGCAGCTAGCAAATTGGGTTGCAGGCAAGGAGAACACTCTTGCAAAGGATGGCATCATCAGTCTTGTGGATGGGAAGCCTCGACAAGACGTCTCCTTGAAGCTGCAGAACGTCGAGAGGGGCGTGCTGGATATGGAGCTTGAATGTGTTCCCCTTTCTCAGTAGCTGTTCATTCTTCCATCATCCTAAATTTCTTCCATCATCCTAAACTCCTATTGATTCTTCCATCATCCTAAACTCCTATCAATTCTTCCATCATCCTAAACTCCTATTGAATCTGACATTGACCAATCTGAACATAACTCAACTCGTGAAGACATATATTCTCAATCAAATCGTCAGAACTTTGATTCTTCCATCTCGCTCATTTTGAACACGAAAAAGTATTAGGAAACCATAGATAGAGCTCGTTTTGGAGATCACGGAAAATCAATGTACAAACAAACGCCCTGTGTTGAAGAACTATTGTCTCTGCTACAAAATCCTTAGAGCATGTATTCATTAACATTAACCCCTTGTAATGTTTCTGTAAAGTGTATACTATGTGGTGTTGAGGAACATTCTACAGTTTGTTAATATGATGGAAAGGAGCAAGAACTTGGCCTTTTCTTGTACTTGGAAAGCCAGAAATATGAAAAACAAGACGACTCTCGATCGGCAAAAATGATTGTCTATTCCAAAATCACTTTCAAAATGTCCTAAAACGCATTATTCATAGTAATGTTTTCAAATAAGAAAATTTTCTCTAACGTTTTAGCTAATCCGAGCATAATTTTCCAGTCGAGATCTCGAGGATCATAGCTATGAGGCAGAGAGATTACTGATGTAATTGATATCTGTTTCTAATATCAAAAAAGAACTTGGTTTCAGCATTCATAATAACAGCTTCAAACCGAGCTTTTAGTTTCGATCCTCTTAAGAAAAAAAGTTACAGAGTTTGCATTCAGAATAGATTAGAAAGCAAGCAACTGCAGACTACTTCAACATCTCAGCCAAAACATACTCTTTACGTATCAATGGTAAACTTTTTCAGATGAGAAGCATGAACAATAGCGTTTTCACCATATGAAACAAGAACAAGAACAAGAACAAGAACAATCTGATCTATCTAAGAGAAGGTCACACAGATGAAAGTAATTCAAAACGAGCACTCCCATGAAGACGAGCCTAAAAAACATGAGTAAGTGTTACCTCGTAGACAATCCGGGAAGGAAATCTTACATTCTGTGAGCAAAAACACAAACATATGAATTAATAAGAGCTATAAACACAATCAAATTTAAAGATTGATATCGATATCGATACAGATATAGATATGGGTATGAAACAACAAAGCCTTTTAGTAAGAATACATCAATTGCAACCACTGCAAATTGGCGTTGGCAAATAGCACTAGATATTTACATACCCATTGAGGGGAAATAATCTCCCCTGTAACAGGTCAAATGAAAAAAGGAAACCCAGAAGAAAAAACATGACTCATTACCAAGATGCTGTTCATAAAGTACATGAACACCAGTACCCGATTGATGAACACTTGGCTAAACAATAAACCATTAACCAAAGAGTTCAAACTCCAAACTTATGTAGGCACATCCAAAATCAATAATGTGAGGGTTCAGTGATTATTTATCAACAACAAAGCATGTGAAATACACACCGAGGAACATCGGTTGGTTTGTTCGTTCGAGCGCGTTCATTCCTTCCGAGGTATAATTCAGGAAGCACATTCAGGACATCGAGTTAATCCATTTTCATTGCAATCTAAGCACCTCTTCAAGACGTGTTCATCTTCATCAAACACCTTCTTGCTCCCACTGCAGGTCATACAAGGAACAAACCTTACATCCCCACAACCCTCACACACGAACCCAGGTTCCTGAATCGGGAACCCCTCGAGAATCTTCATCAATTCTCCAGCTTCAAAGAGTTGTTTGATCACCTCGGCTCCTCCCACATGCTTGCCCCTAATAAACACTTGAGGCAAACTCACATTCTTCTCGCCAAAAACACTCTGCAACTCTTTCTTGTACGCAGAATCCATAGAAATGTCTCGCTC
The DNA here is from genome assembly GCF_057944985.1 of Cucurbita pepo subsp. pepo. Taxonomy (NCBI): domain Eukaryota; kingdom Viridiplantae; phylum Streptophyta; class Magnoliopsida; order Cucurbitales; family Cucurbitaceae; genus Cucurbita; species Cucurbita pepo. Next base: position 2,761,987 of record NC_141806.1, on the reverse strand, counting down.
ATCCACCCAAACTCTAAAACCTCGGAAAATTATCCTCACGGCATAGCAATCCTCATACGTCCTTCGAATTCCTCGTAAACTGGTTAAGTAAACAACAATTCTATCCTCAGTACCAGGTAATCGAATGGAAGGAACCCGGAAATCAGATGCAAACGATTTGGCGGATTTTAGCTTGCTTTGAATTTGATGATGCGATCCTTCGGCAGGCGTAGGAGAAGACTTACCGCCCTCGAATATATTACGCAATTGCTTGACCTTCCCTTTAATCGAATTGCTGGCGGATTTCATGGTTTCAAAAGGGCTATTGTAATATTTCTTGACAGAATCCGTCCGATTGAGCGAGGATCGAAAATAGGGTTTCATAGGGGAATCTATGGAGGATGAATGCAACGTATGGGATCGATTGAAGAAGGACGACTTGAGTTTTTCCGAAAATTGCATAGTTCGATCAAATTCCGCCATGAAGCCACAAAAGGAAATGGAATTAACTGGAAATCCAATGAAAATCAGAGGGAAAAGAAGCGAAAAACGTGAAAATCAGAGGGGAAATCGATGAATCGTGAACCAGAATAGAGGTGGTGGTTTTTGGTATGATGAGAAAAAACTGAATCGCCCTGTTTAGGTAAGGGAGGGAAAACGGTGGAGTATATGCGTAGATGCGTATATGCGTATATGCGTAGCTAGTACGCGAAGAATCGAAGAATGTTGTTGGAAACCCTTATTTCTAATTTGTAGATCAATAGATAGAGAGAGAAATGGAGCTTTTCCGGTGGAAATCAAATAGCGTATGGCTATGGCTATGAATTAAGAGAGAGAAAGAGGAGTTTTGATTACCTTCTTGAAATGAATACGCGGCGGCAGGCTTTCTTCTTCCTTCTTCTTCTCTCTTTCATGGCTTTCTCTCTCTTCTTTCTCTCTCCTCACTGTAAATGATCTGCTTCATCTCTCTCAACTCATTCACCGCCATTAACTTCCACTCCTTTGCTTATTTATATATGCCTCCCATTTTACATTAATTTATTATTATTTTACTAAATTAATAAAATTCTAATTCACAAATAAATAAAACTATAAATACTTTATTTATTTTAATCTCTTTATTAAATATTTTTTTAAGTTTACAAATTGCAAAATTATAAAATAAAAACTAATTTTTCCATTATTATATTGTTTATTATCCATAAAATTTCCCCATAATTCTAGGGAATTAATCAAAATAATTAATATATAATTTAAATATATTATCCATACAATTCTTTTTAATAAAAGTAAAGTAATAATTGCAATTATAAATAAGAATTATAGACCTCGTATAACAACTCTATTTTTATTTTTTATTTTCTTAAATTGAACGATTAGCTATCATTTTCAGTTTATTTATTTTTTTAATTTAATTTAAATTTTTTTTTATCATAATTGAATATACAGGAAAACTTTATTTTTACCAAATTTTTTTTTTTTTAGTTTTTAAAAAATTAACAGTAACAAAATAAATTTTATATATGAGATTGGACCCGAACTCGATATTACATCATAAGCAAATAACAGGAAAAAAAAAAAGAAGGAAAAACAAGAAACCGGGGAGGAGAGTTGAAGTTGGTGACTCTTTCGAAATTCCTCATGGTTTGAAATTAGAGGAATGCTCGTGGAAACTATCAGCGTTGGAAGCTGAAGGGATAAGCCATATTAGGCGTTTATTCGAAGGTAAGAAAACTCATTTGACTGAATCTTTAAATTCCGATATCTTGGTCTATATTGCGTAATGAGTTATGAAGTAGAGTTTGTTAGAATCGTGATAAGGAGATCTATAAATTTGTAGAAGGAATCGGGATGAAGTTCAAATTGTAGAAGTAGGATATGGCTTAGAGATACAACCGGTATTAATGAAAAAGTTGGAAAATTGTGCAGAACCGCAAGAAAGAAGAAGAGGCGCGTGGGAGTCTACGAGTGAGAGCGCGACTATGCGCAGGTTAGGCGCTTGAGATAAGCACATCAAGTGTGTGCAGGTGCATGAGAGCACGCGCGTGCAGGCGCTTGACCTGTTCCACTAAGATTGACCTATACTTACCTTGAAAATTGTGAAATATAGGTCTAATTAGAAGAAATTGGGTTGAAATACCCTTTAAACGTACATCTTATGGAAAATGAGTTCGAAACCAGGTAAGTAGCATATCGTGCTTTAAACTAGTTCTTAACTTGTTTTACAACATGTGAGTATGTTATTTACACGATTAAGAGCTTAGTATGTTAATATGTGCTTTGATCATATTGAATGTCTATTTGTATATTGTGACTGTTTGCCTATGATGTAAGCATGTTATAAATAATTAATAGAATGTTCTGTGTGTCAAGTATTATAAATATATGAAAGCATGCATTAAATGTGAGTATGCTATCATGTTAACGGAAAGGTTATGACTCTAGGATATGCTTATAGATTATTGAGTCATGTCCTATTTATATGAGTATTGTAGTCTACTAATTCCCGCGGAGTTCCTGACCAACGCGTTGTGTGCTAAGTCAGAGAGAATGAGTACTCCTGATCGTTGGTATATGAGATATACAAGCCGTCAAAGAAATTAATAGACGAGCCGTATTTGACCGAGAGCGAATCTTACATACGAGTCCGAAATTCAAGATAAGCATATAGAGAGAGTCAGTAACCTAAGCTGGTAGTAGGTGAGATACCTCATTAATGAACAGATGACCCTGGTAAAAGAAACTAGGAGTCAATGTCGAATAAAACTTAATGTCGCCTGGAAATATTAGTTATAACTTATAAATGATAAGTTTACTGCTTACGGGGTTAATTTAATTACTCGTCAAAATTGTTTTAACTTTTCTTTCCAGATTTAGATGATTCAGACCAACCAAGGACGAGACCAGCGAGCTAGAGACTACAGGGAATCCATGTTTGGGTCTGTTTGCGCAGTTATGCTTTCACTGTCAAGAATTTACTTTGGTTAAAATATTTTGAAATTTATGAGTGGTTGTCAGAGTGCATTGTCGATGTTAGTGGTAGCTCCTATGAATCGCGTTGACGATGAGCAGGTGTTTCAATAAAACTATTGTTACTCATGACTACAAGCACTGCCTCCCGTTACAGCCTTCATATGCCCTTGTCGATACTTAAAAACATTTTTAAGAAAGGATGAATATTGAAATTACTAAATAAGCAACACCTTATTGGAGTTAGGTATGCATATCATACGAACAAATACGAAAAAATCAGACTTACAAGTCATTCAAAATTGGTCAACTCTCGTGCAAACACAAATGAGTAGTTGTCACATGGACTCAGGAAGCTGGATAATTTTGGCACACAAAGACCTAATTGCCCTTAAAATCACCGATCACTTGTGGATGTATATAATAAAATGATGTAAAATTCACAAGAATAAGTGCAAGTATACACTATCACAAGTAGCAAGTAATAAGTAAATTGTCGATTCCACAGGAACATATCGTTTGGTTAATTTTATCGCTGGAAATTAAGTGAGTTTTTCGGTAACATTGAAATGGGTGTCGGTGATTTTAACTATTTAAACAAAACTAAAACAGAGTGTCACTGCTGTCGAAAAACAGAAATGATGAAAAATCAACTATAATGAGGAAGGTTCGGCTAAGAAAGATCAAATAGATAAGTTGTTGAGTTTTGTGGTAGATTTTAGTTCTTTTCAATAGATTCTCAAGCGCACTTACGAGGGTTTAGGGTTTAGGGTTTAAGTCTCCTTGCTATGGAACTAGAGTATTAGAGAGAACTTCATTGCTCCCTCTCTTCTCCCGAATAAGAGAACAACTATGTATGTAAAGTAGCTAATTAAACATATATGTAAATCATTAACAACAACTCTTTAATAAACTAAAATCATACCGTCAACATACTTAAACTATATAAAACTCTCTTGCCTCTCCTATAAAATTCAACTTTCCATACAAACTAAATTAAACAGACGAATTCGCGTCTTCATCGTGTAAAATTGATGAAATAAGAAAAAAGAATAAGAAAATAGAGAGTTGTCCCAATTTGTTGCCGTTCGTCAACGGAAGTTCTCTTCTCTAAAGTTTCACCATTCTCTTCATCTTCGTCTTAGCTTATTTCAAAGAATACACGTTATTCGAGACCTCGTCTTAAGGTTTTCAATGACAACTCTAACAAATCTCCCTACAGAATTATTAATCATGATTCTATCGAGGCTTCCGCTAAAGACTTTATCCTCATTCAAGTTAGTATGCAAATTCTGGTACGCTCTGATTAACGATCCTACAAATTCTTCTCTTCAACATAAGTCTATTCTTCTCTTGCACATCATTCGCGATTTTAAATCATGTAAATTTATATACTCCATCCTCAAGTTTTCCCATGACCTCGATCGATCTATATCTATTATCGATTTCGACTTTCTATCCTGCAAAGATACTCCATCTTCACGTATATTTTCCAAGATTTGTGGCTAAGCTCATGGCTTGTTTTGTCTATCGCACGATAAGGATGTTTTCCTCTTTAATCTGACGACCAAAGAGTTTCGTAAACTCCCTCCATCCATTCTTCACTATATGAAATCTGTCTATAAATCTCATTATTCTGCCTCAAATGCTGTTGGATTCGGATCGTGGTGAGTCCGAATGAAGTTTTAAGGAAGATCAACGAGAAGCCATTGTTGTTTGTGAGTTATGATGAACTTTTAATGCAGACCAATGAAGGAAAATTGATTTTTTACAATATTAAAACTCACCGGGTCAAACCTATTCCAATAAAAGGACCTGAAGAGTTCTTTTATGCTACTCTTTTCGACCCTAGTTTAGTATCTGTGAATATGAATTATAAGTTTAGATAAATTTAAATTTGTTAGGTTTATTCTTTATCCCGTTACAAATTATTATGAACTTTTATATTATTATTATTATTATTATTATTATTATTATTTTAATATTAAAAGCATATTAGTAGTATTTGCATGAGATTTTTAAAAAAAAAATTATATATTTTTTTAAAATTTTATTTAAATATGTTAAATGAATAAAATTATTTATTTATATTATAAAAATTTCACGTCTCGTATCGAGTGAAATTCAGGAAAGGGAAAGGGAAAGGGAAAGGGAAAGGGAAAGGGAAAAGAAATGAAAAGCTCGCTGTTATTCCCATGGCGGTGTTCTCTCCCAACAATGTACGCTCCTGCTCTACTCTCTACCTAATGGACCACCTCCACTTCTCTGACTACAAGCTCTGCGGCTTCTTCTGCTCTACCTCCAGGTACGCGTTCTGATGTTTTGGATTAGAACTTGGATTACTATTTTGCACAATACTTCTGAAGCTTCTCCTAATAAAAGGCTTTTTTAACTTCATCAAGTATTTAGGACCTTACCTAGTATTGTTAAGTCAAGCAAATCTGACTATACAGGAATGAAACCGGAGGATGATCATACTCAATCGGGTATTTGGGACATAATTAATATACTGAAAGCTCTTTGCCCCTTGGATCTCTTTCACATCTTGGCATTTGATGTTGCTGCTTTGTGATCTGCATTGACTGCTCCACTAGATTTAGTCAGGTTGTATTTATCAAGAGCAACCCTGATCGTTGTTCCATCAAATCCAGTTGATCACTGGAACACTCAAATCCAAAAACATGTCAGCCCTGGTCAGTTAATGGTTTATGTATGGACTGATCACAAAAAACCATCTGCACATTGTCTAGCATGGGATATGATGTTGTTATTACCACATTTAGTATATGAATGCAAGTGCATTGGCATAGGGTCATTTTAGATGAAGGGTACACCCTTGGCTCTAGTCTTAATTTGACAGACAAGTTGCAAATGCCTATTTCATTGGTCTCTTCAAATCGCTGGATACTAACAGGAACTCCAACTCCTAACGCACCTAATACTCAGCTTTCACATCTTCAACCATTATTTAGGTTTCTTCGTGAAGAAGCCTTGGTCAGAATCATAAGTCATGGGAGGCTGGTATTCTCAGACCCTTTGAGGCAGAGATGGAGGAAGGAAGGTTACTTTTGTTGAACTTACTTCGTACGCGTATGATCGGTTGAAAGTTTCCTGCAAGAAAGGCAGGTTTGTTGAAAGTTTCCTGAATCCAAAACAATGGAAATTTCGAAGTACAAAAATTAAGAACATCAGACTATCTTGCTGTGTGGCAGGACATATTAAAGTTACAGAAGCTGGTGAAGATATTCAAGAAACTATGGATGTTCTTGTTGATGATGGTCTGGATCCTATGTCGCAAGAGTATTCGCTTATAAAATATAATCTCCTTTATGTTGGGAACTTTGCTAGGTATTATTTCACTTTCCATGTGACTCTTTCATAATGTTCTATTTTCCTAATCAAAAAATGGTTTCACATATATAGGTATTACCTGTGATTGCACCTTGTAGGCATCTTTTGTGCCTTGATTGTGTTGCTTTGGATAGTGAGGGGTGCACTTTCCCTGGATGTGGTAAGTTATATGTGATGCAGACTCTTGAAACCTTAGCTCGGCCTAAAAATCCCAACCCGAAGTGGCCTGTCCCTAAAGACCTGATTGGGTTGCAACCATCATATAAGCAAGTAGGCTGACTATGAGAAATAGTTACTTCTAAATATTTGCGTTCTAACTTTATCAAAATCTGATCAGGGTGTGTGATATTTACAGGATGACTGGGATCCTGATTGGCAATCAACGTCCAGCAGTAAAGTTGCATATCTCATTCAGAGACTGAAAGCTTTAAGCGAAGCAAATGATAAGATTCCTTTGATCCTTCCCTCTTCATTGCCTAATATGACACATTACTACAGGAAACTGACCACACAAGAACCATCGCTTCAGATCATGAAGTAATCAGGGAGAAAGTTCTTTTTTTCTCTCAATTTCTTGAGCATATACACGTCATTGAACAAATATTTTTTTTTTAATCTTTTTAATTCCAGGAATTTTCTACAACATTCTGTACTTAACACCATTTTCTCTGGCCAGTTAGCCATTGCCGGCATCAAATTTGCTGGGATGTATAGTCCAATGCATGCTAGTAATAAGGTAGGTATGGCCTTCAGTTCTATAATTTTCACACGTGTGTTGATATATAGGTATGATGCTTGGATGTATAGTCCAATGCATGCTAGTAGTAAGAAGTATATATCATATATGTATAAAGTCAATAACTAAAACATGATGTAATACTTTTTGTGGGGAAGTTAAATCTGCAAAGCCCAACACAAAATCTGTCAGTTGCAAAAGAGCTGAATGCTTGTCAAACTCTTTGGCATGTGTCAAAATATGTACATAAAACTTACGCCTAGTGCTTTTGTAGTCTAAAAGATTGTAATTTATTCCAGCTTTCATTTGGAAGATGTGAATGCTATCTGAGGAGAAGGCTAATTCATGATATATTGAATCTTGGTTTCCTTCCCATATCTTCATCATGCATTTTGAACTTGTAATCCAACTAATTGTATGCATTTGGCTCTGACGGCTTAGAAGATAAAGCATTAAGAAGTAATCCATTTTAGTGGTGCTTTACTATTTTTCCTTTTTAACTGCTCAGTATATATGATTTTAACTCCCTCAATTATTTTATGCCTTTTTTTTTTTTAGCATGGAGGAACAAGTTATTAGTCGAGCTGATCGGATGTGTGCTATTGGTCGTATTCACGTTGAAACCTTGGTAATGCGTGAAACAATTAAACAGCAAATGAGAGAGTTTGTAGAGGTATATGTTCTTTAAATAGCAGCAAATGATGGATATAGATATGAATTGAATTGAAGGTTGGGGTTTGTTTTGTTTTACATGACCATAAAATATTTAAATCTTCCCAATTTTTACATCATCTATTTTACTTTTACATCATCTATTTTACTTTTACATCATCTTTGCATGTCCCAACTCTGTCTAACCATGCCCCAACCATGCATGTCCCCAAGTTGCTAGTTTTTACAAATGTGGGTGTTTTAAGGATAGCCCATTTGAAGTGGTTACCTATTTGCGCTTTAATTATTTCATTTCTTTTTGTCTTTTTTAGAATATGGGGAGAAATAGTGTGAATTATGTGGGTGTGCATGTAATAGAAGTGAAATCACCGACCAAATCTGTGAGAGAAGGACCGAAGATGACAGACAGACATCATCATTACAAAAAAAACAGGGCTTACAAAGAGTGGTAATCTGTTTCTTTTTTCTTTTCATAAATTTTTTTAAAAAGAAATTATAATAATAATAAGAAACCATTAACTTTTTTTTTTTATTTTTTTTTATTTTTTATAAGTTTATTATTTCGTATAAGAAGAAACATAAAAAAAAGAAGTAAAATATAGAAAAAAACATTATCAAATATTTGTAAGACTATTACTTTTCTTTTTTATTGTTGTTATTGTTATTTTTGTATTATGTAAATTTGTTAATTTGTTACTTTTTATTTATTGTCTTAGTTATTAGAAAGGTTTTATTATTCTTTAGCCAATAATGATAGAAGAAACCCTACCTATATGTATTCAATTTTAGTAAGTTTATTAATTGTTATTATTTTAATATTAAAAATTACCTTTAAAATAAAAGGTAATTAATAAATATTAAAATTATATTAAATTTTCTAACCCACGTAAATATAAATAAACAATGTTTTTAACAAAAATAAAAAAATATATATTTTATATTGTTTTGGTTCAATTAGTTTTTTGCTTTGAATTTTTTTCATTTTTTTTAGTATCCAAATTATCCAATTTTAAAATTAATTCATTTACTAATATGAATATAGTTTTACAGTTATAAATAATACACAATTTTCTTTTATGGAGAAAGTTTAAATTTAAAATTAAAATTTTTAATTTTTAATATTCAAGCAAATAAATACCGCCTCTAACGGTCGCAGGTTCTGATCGAAAAATTGAATGTCATTCGCTTCAAAATTAAACCCCGTTTTCCCTTACAGCACAATTAGTTGATCGATCAATGACCTAAAAAGATCGATCAATGACCTAAAAATCCATAAAATCCGACCCAACTTTATTTTTTTTTCAATTTAAAAACCTCGTAAATTTTGTTTTAAAAATAATAATAAACTCATTCTTATTACCCATTTTGATTTTTGGTTTTCTAAATTTAGATAAATGAGACCCATCTAATAATCATTTAAATCAGATAGAATTTGACCAACAAATTAAATATTTTTTTAAAGAGGGTTGAAAATGATAAAAGAGAGGAATAAGTCCAAATTTAATTATATAAAACTCTCAAATTTAATTATGGAAAAGGGAAAAGCAATCACATCCATTTTTCCATTGATTCATATAAAATAAAACACTAACATATATATTTAAACAAACATAACATATATATATTTCCACTTTTTTTTTTTTTTTTTTGAAGATAGAAAAAAAAAACTACAATTCATCCTGAACCTTCGAAGAACTTGGACAACTCTTTCTAAGCTCTAGCTTGCAATCGATCAAAGTCACAGCATCCATATCAAAACATAAAATAATTTCGAATAATTGGCTATCGCGCAATCTCAATAGCATTGTTTACATCAAGGAAATTGTAAGATGTGGTGACAATCGGGTTAAGATTGGCAGCTTTGAAGATAGCTAATATATGCCTAAATGTGGAAGCTCACACTTGAGAGTGTGGAAACGTCTGAAGCAAACAACCCTACTCATCCAATTTCCATTACTCGGTCACTGTGGAAATGTCTAAACAACAGTAGACATCTACTCACCACCCAAACGAGAAAGACAGTGAGAAAACCAATGAAGTTCCGGCAAAGCCAAACCTTACAAAATTGACGTCGAAACCTTTGATTTACGCAACGAAAATAATCCTAGAGACCTTTGCACACACCAGAGGTAGATTTCGACGTTGCTTACACGTCGTACACCGTCAAGTAAGGGAGACAGAACGTCGGATTTGAAAATCAGGTTCTAAGACCTCCAATAAAATCTAGAAACTCACATTGGTTAAGAAGGTGCAAATTATAGGGGTTCAGTTGGGTTCGATTAGCAATTTAGGTCGGGTTAAGTTAATTTTTTTGAATGCATGTGTATTCGATTTGGATTTCGAATTCATTGGACAAAACTTCGGATTTGACCGGAATAAAACAATATTTCTAAATTATATTGGTAATTTGTTGTTTTAGTAAAGCTATGTATGCTGGTTCAACTTGGTAAACACTTTTTTTTTTTTTTTTATAATATCTTTTTTAGTTTCTTTTTTAGATTTTATTATGTTGTTTGGTTTCTTTTATATTAAATATTTTGATATTTTATACTATTTTTAAATAAATTATTTAATATGAATAAATTAACCATTTTTTTTAGTTTTAGGTCATAGGATAACGACTTTAGTTCAGTAAAATAAATAAATAATAAATTAAAGTAAAGAAGATAGAGTTATTATTATTTAATTCAATAACATATGATAATCTATTCCTCACATACTTAATTTATAAGATTTTAATTTTGAATATAAATAATAAATTGCAATAATATAAAATAAATCAATCATTAATATGAATATTGTAAATATAGTATAAATTTAAACAAAGCATGATTAAAAAAATAATTAATATGGTCGATTAACACAAATTTCAATTTAGTAAATTTTATTTAATTAAGATTTCAATCCGACATTAAAAATAGATTTGATATGCATTCGTAATCTTTCAGAAATTATTTTGGTGGCAAATATGATTAATAAATCTATATATAAACAATACGTTTCACTATTTTCTTCATCCTCGTCTTACTTTATTTCAAAATATACACATTATTTGGAATCTCTTCCCGAGGTCTTTCATGGCAACTCTAAAAAATCTCCCTACAGAATTGTTGATCATGATCCTATCGAGTCTTCCGCCAAAGACTTTGTCCTCATTCAAGTTAGTTTGCAAATTCTGGTATGCTCTGATCAACGATCCTACAAATTATTCTCTTCAACATAAGTCTATTCTTATTAAGCATTTCCCTTACGAGGCTAGATCATCTAAACATATACACTATATCCTCAAGTTTTCCCATGACCTCGATCGACCTCTATCTATTATCAATTTCGACTTGCCATTTGATAAAGATAATCCGTTTTCCAAGATTTGTGGTCATTCTCATGGCTTGGTTTGTCTATCGCACGATAAGGATGTTTTCCTCTTGAATCCGACGACTAGAGAGTTTCGTAAACTCCCTTCGTCGATTCTTCACTACACTGGACCTGATCATGAACTTCATTCTTGGAACTCAAAGACAGTTGGGTTCGGATACGATTCCAAATCTAGAGATTTGAAAGTGGTTAGGGTGGTAGAATTTGTGCACATATACGATTCAGATGGTCCAACTAGAATGGAAATTTATGATTTGAGAAAAGATAGATGGAGGGAAATTGAATCCCCTCTCCCTTACCATTTAATGTCCATTTGTTCTTTTGATATATATCATGAAGGAAAATATTATTGGCGGTCACGAAATATAATAGGAATTGATATTATACATACGTTCGACATGAGCGAAGAAGCTTTTGACGAAATTTCATTACCGGACAGTTTATCGTATGAGGATAACGTGTATATAACTATTGGGATTTTGAATGGAAACATTGTTATATTCCGTACATTTTACTATGAAAATCCAGAGAAGGAAAAGGACATATACATTTGGGAGAGGAAGAAGGATGAAGATGGTGTTGTTTCATGGTCAAAGCTATTCACAATTGGTCCGTCATTTGGAATTCTGAGGCCATTGTTGGTGGTGAGTTGGGATGAACTTTTAATGTATACCAACAAAGGACAATTGATTTTTTACAATATTAGAACACATCGGGTCAAACCTATTCCAATAAAAATATCAAGAGGCGAGATTTATGCAACATTTTTCGACAATAATTTAAGATATGTGAAAGAAGGACCTAATATGTTATATCAATTTTAAGTTTAGATAGGTTTATTTTTTATTTGTTACAAATTGAGTTTTATATTATTATTATTATTATTATTATTATTATTATTATTATTATTATTATTGTTATTATTATTATGATGATGTTAGTATTAACAAATGAGTATAAATGAAATTTTTAAAAAAATTGATTATAAATGTTATAATTTTTTCTAAATTATTTTAAATATTAATGAGATAAAATGAAGAAAAAAAATTATACTTTTTAAATTTATTTAAATATGTTAAATGAATAAAATTCTTTATTTATATTATAAAAAGTTCCTAAATTATTTAAAATTCGAAAAAATGTATAATTTGATTTAGTGTAAAAATATTTCTCTTTTTGAAATATATATTAGTAATAAATGGATATGTAGTTTATTCGGTGCGGATACTTGCATGGATGATGCATGCTTTTCCAAGCTAACTTTTCTGTGTGGTGGGAGCTCCAAAATTTCTGAAATTTCTCTCGTGTGTTGTCATCCGCGGATTCAACTCTTTCGTCAAAATTTCTAGATTCCTAAACCAATTTCAATTATTTTTTATTTTCTTTAAAATTTTATAATTTTCTCTACCCAACTTGAATTAACTTAGTTGGTTCATGACAATGGTAGACTTTTAATACAGGTTTACTAAAGTATTTTTCTCATAATTTTTAGTGAATAATAGTAAAAAATAATTGAATCTGTTAAAAAACTAAATTCCAGAAACAACTCTCAAAATCGAAGAAAAACAGTAATCAAGAACGGGAAAATTATATTTTTCCTTCTTTCTCGATTTTGATGGAATTGAGTGATTCAAAAGCCGAGAATGACTCTCTCGAAGCCACGGAACAATTCTTATGAAAAAACTCTATCTAAATTCCAACTCCAAATGGGTGTTTAGAGTGGATTTTGACTTTCTTTTTTAACTCTCTCTCAACCATCTATGTGTTATAGTAGATTTGTTAGTTGTTCATCCTATTTGGTATTAGAAAAAAAATTATTAAATGTCGTTTATCCTAATTTCGTGATCGTTCTCCCCTTTGGAATTATTAGAAAAAACAACAAAAATAAGGATGAAAATAATGAACCATTCTGAAAGGTACAAGCCTCAGGCTCGAAATCAGAGCCAAAATCCAACCCATAGGCCTGTAAGTGAACCAACCTAGGTTCAGGAGCCCATACCCAACATTTTCTTATTTCTTGATAAAGAGGGTAAAAAATCAATCTTCCAAACGTATATACAAATATGAAGAGGTTAGTTCATTCAAAGGCCTACAGTAACACTCAACAAAGCCAAACAAGGAATTTGCAGTGAGAAAGAGAAAGGCAAGAAAGAAGCAAAGAGAAGTTGGGAAGAAGAATCAAACTTTAGCTCCAAGTAAGATCATCAACATGTCCTTGTAGTCCCCAGATGTGTCACCAATCACGTCTTTCTCGAGGTTGCTTTTGAACATCTTCGAATACTCCTCTCTAATTTTCATTGTGTCTATCTCTGCTCGACTTACGATGGCTCGGGTTAGAGAATCTTCATCCGTACCAAGCCCAACAATGGCCTTGTTGATTACCTACCCAAAAATTTCATGATCAAAATAAAGCTTGAACTTAAGCTTAAAAGTTCAAGAACCAAAATGGAACGAGTTTAAAATGAAACAATCCTAACGTTATAAGAATCACTTGTGATTTAAATCGGTAAACTTTTTGTATCGAGGGGTTATTCTAAGTTTTGTTCGTTTTTTTTTTATTCCTCCATGAAATGAATTTTTTAGAAAAAAAAATTTGAAAATAAAGGGTAAAACAACTGTTGTCCTCTTTGAAATTTCTTTTTTCATGCTGCTTCCTTTTAAGGTTTTTAAAACTCGTGTGCTAGAGAGAGATTTTCACACCCTTATAAGGAATGTTTCGTTCTCCTCTTCAATCAACGTGGGATCTCAAAACAACCCTACAAGTGCGAAGGAAAGAACCTCTCACCTTTGCAAAGTGTTTTTCAGGACTGTCAATGCACCAGACGGCCATTTTGAAGAGAGATTCTAAATCACTGGTTCCACATTTCATAATGTCCTGTAAACGAAAAGCATATCTTGAACTTCCAAGAGGGTAAATGAAAAGACAAAAAGAAAGGGAAAATTTAACCATTTGTTTATTAAAGGCTGAACCTGATCAATCGGGTTTCCATACTTTTGCTTATAGCATGCAAAGGTTGCTCTAAGTTGAAAGAAATTCCTTGTGCTGAGTATCCAAATGACGCCGTTGCGGTTGATTTGCTTCACTTTGATAGCATCGTGTAATAAATCTGCTTCTGAATCGGCAACGAAACTTTCCACCACCTCTTTATCATGCCTGAAGGAACTCACCAAACCAACTAGAAGCTACACAATATCCAAAACAAAACGTTTTTCAAGGTTACAAGTCCCTGGAATCTCTGTGCTGAGAATTGCAACCTCAACAGTATATAATGCATTTGGCAAGAAGAAAAATGAATGGTCTCTTAAAGTTTTACAAAGATATTTGACAAGCATGTGACATTCAATGAAGCAAAATGGTTAGCCTAACCAAAACACAATGTCTCAAATAGCCACTAACTTCCGAGCAACTTATCTAATATCAGTTTGGTAGCACCCAACGCTAATGGCGAAAGGGTAACAAATATTGTCCGTTTTGGCCCGTTATGTATCACCGTCAGCCTTACAATTTTAAAATACGTCTACTAGGGAGAAGTTTTCACACTTTTATAAGGAATACTTCATTCCCCTCTCCAATCGACGTGGGATTTCACAGTCCACCCCTTGGGGCCCAGCATTCTCGCTGGCACACCGCCCACCGATTGGTTTTCATACCATTTGTAACTGCCAAAGCCCACTGCTAGTAGATATTGTCTGCTTTGGTCCAGCTTCATGATTTTAAAACGCGTCTACTTCCCTAGTTTCCCCCACAATTATAAGGAATCTTTTGTTTCCCTCTCCATCGACGTGGCAGTTTCATTTCATTTTTTGCTTTTGAGAATTTTGTTTGCTAAATGACAGTTTGTTAAAACAGGTATTAGAAAACTACGGTTTCAGAATTAAAATTTTGCTAAGATTTGGAAAATATTTCCAAAACGTGAATCATAAAACCAAAAGGATTTTGAGCAGCCAACATGCTTAACATTATAAAAACCAAGTCAAGAGTTGAGATTATGAGACAACTTTCAGGCATTTTACCTTCCTAAGGGGCATGGAGACGGTTGAGAAAATGTCTTCTTCAAGCGAGCAATCATAGAGAGAACAGTAGGCCTGCCTTACTGCCATCAGATGGTGAGGGGATGTGGCACAGGCAATCTCCACTAATACTTGAATCTCATGGATGCCTTTCTTGTATGACCTCAAAGCTTCATGTGCCATTCTTGCATCCCTCTCAGCAGGATCATATGCCCACAAAACCGCCGCTTTCTGCTCATAAAAATCTTTAGCTAGAGATGGATAAGGAAAAAAATGTACATGTAGGTATAAACTGGCTACTCAATTTCAGCTTTTACTTTTACTAGAGGTTGAGGTTGCAATTGCCTCTAGACAATTGGAGGAACTCACGCTTATAAACACTATGGTCATAGTGATTGGCTATCATCCATGGATGTAGTTCTTCTCTCCAACCACGTAAATCTTTATGTCTCTTTGTTTAATTTCTATTTGTGGGTGTGTGAGTGCGATTGATCTTACTTCCACTTTCGCTACAACAATTAAATATAAAAATATTTTGGTTGTTGCATTCCGCTACAATAAAGATTGTGGCATCCAAGCACAACATCAAACACAATGGGAAGAAATTTGTTTCTTCATATACCAATGAAACTCAAGACTAGAAATCTAAGTAAGAATGAAGTGTTGATGGGTTATGAATGTGAGGAGCAATGGGAAATGACATCTTTTCTGCAAATGTAACAAACTTACTCTAAAATCACCAGAGAGTTCAGAATTGATGCGATCAATGAGGGACTCATTGTAGAGCTCGAAATAAGTCTCTCTAATTGCTTTCCTCTGGGCAGCATTTCTTTGTCCTAATATCCTTATCAAGGCTTTCTCATCGGTTCCCCATCCTAACTCATCATTAGACAAATAAAAAATTAATAAGAACAACATTATTTTAAAAATTAAGAGGGAGTTGAAATGATAATTAATGTTTTATCGCCCTCTTTCAAACTAAACTTTGAAAAAGAAAAAAAAAAAACTGTTTTCAATTATTCTAAAATCCTTAGAAATTCCAAAATAGTTTCCACAAATAAAAAAAAATAAAACAGACACTGAATGAGAATAAATAGGAATTCTGTCTTCGCTGATAAACAAGGAAGGCAGCTAAATAAAAGCCAAATGGATGAATACAGCAAATAATCCAACACGTGGCACTATACAATTGGTCATCCCTGATTAAATAAATCATACAATGGAAAATAATAAGCAGAATTAAATATTTATATTTAATGTCTAAAAATTGAAGATAAATAAATGAATCAATCAATCAAATAAGATGAGGAAAATAAAACTGCATCCAAGCAATGAGCCGAAGAGTTCAACAATGTCTTGAAATCGAAAGAAGCGGATGAACTCTATTCAAACAAAATCAACGCATTGGACTCAGTTTTCAGCAGAAAAATCAAACTCAAACAAAAACATACGGAATCCACAGATAAATTAACGAAACATCGCGAAAGATAAATAAAATCAAAATGTTGAAGAGTTCATCGAAATCAACCATCGAAAGCTTTCTTGAGAGTATCGCAGTCGTCGGCGGGAGAAGGAACAATCTCCGGCACTCTCACAGTTCCCATATTCTCCGTCAGAAACCTCTCCTCTTCCGACGAGAAAGAATGACCGGAATCCGATTGCGACGATTTCGACGATTTCGATTTCTTCCACGAGAAGCTCTTGAACGAGAAACTGCTCATTTTCGGAGCTTTGTAATTGCTAACTGATAATGAAACAAATTTTCTCTCTGTTTTCCGTTTCGTTTTTTCCCTCTCAAACTTCGCTACAACGCAAAATAGCAGATTTTGTTTTCGCCTTTCTGTTTTTTATTCCATTTGACGAAAATACCCTTTCACCCCCTTCTGATTTCGACTCCATTTCTTAGTCTTTGCAAAGAAGGGCTTGCGTAGAATTTTCTTTCTCTTGAGCCCTCAATGTCTTGGAAATTACACGAAGCGGCCGTGTTTTATGGGATATTACGATGGGTAATAATTTAGTTTCTGTATAGTTGTGTACTAAACTGCAAAGAAAGTGACAGGTTGGATGCCCACGTTTTTCTGAAGGTTTAAATTTGGGTCCCAACAAGAAAAAATCAACGATGGAGATGTTTTTATTCAGACGTTATCATCAACGGCTGACGTTGGCGCCAGCTGTACTGAGTTGATGTTGGGACAACAAATTGTAATAATAACAAAAAAAAAAATCCCATTTTCATAAAAGAAATTCTGTTAAATTATAAAAATTATCAAATTATTTCCTCAATTACAAATATTTATATTTTAAAAAAATAATATTACTCTTTATTTTTTTTTATAAGCATTTATATAAATATATTAAAATATCAAACAAAAAATTCACGTGATAATAACCTAAAATGACCGACGACATTAGAATATTTATTTTGATCAACGTGTTTAATTTTAAAACATTATTAAAGATTAAAGATAATATTAATTAATTATTTTTAAAATATATTTTTTAAAAATAATAATATATGTGTTTGTAATTGGCAAATTATTTCCATTTAAATATATTTTGGTCATTTTTATAGGTATTTTTTTATTTTTTTATTCCATTTGAGTTTTTTTTTTATTTTTTTTCTAGTAAATATTATAATGTTATTCAAAACACATAAGAAAATATAATAGTAAATTTATACTTTTAATTGAATTTTAGGATCCGTTAATTTCAAATATAATCCTGCTCAAAATAATTATTATTATAAAAAAAAATTATATATTTGTGGTTGTTAGGCATGAAATTAATTATTATTATTATTATTATTTTGGATATTTTACATTTCATTATTTTTGTGGTTGTTAATTATGATGATTTTTTCTGGACCCTTATCTTTAAACTTGAAAAGATGTTCACTTTATCATTTATGAATTTATTATCCAAATTTTAAATAAATAAATTTGAAAATTATTTAAAATCTTTAAATAAAAACATTAAAAAAAAAAAAAAAAAAAAAAAAAAAAAAACCTTCTTAGTAATTGAAAAATACAATAAATATTAATTAGTAAAATATATATTTATTTTTAAACCATGTAAATAAATATTTTGAAAAATCACCTCCTAAAATAGTTTAAATTTTTTTTAAAAAAATTGGAGAATAAAATAATAAAAATTAGTTATAGAATTAAATAAATATAAAATAATATATGAATACATAATTTTACACAAAACAAAAATATATTTTTTACATTTATTAGGAGAATTTAGGAGAATTCACGAACCAGTCCAATCTATAAAATTTAAATTTATTCTAATACAATTCAATCTAAATAAGTTCACAATCTAAATCAAACGGTATGGATTGTGTTGAGTTGATCGAGATTTTTCGAGTTATTCAAATATCGGAGCCAACGATATAGAAGCAGATAAAATCTCCCACGTGAAAACAACTAGTTGAATGGACAAATTTGGAGCACACGAATTTAAATTTCGAAGCAATAAATAAGAAAATCCAAATAAATATCTTTTGCTGTGTGAAAAGTATATAACCCAACATATCCCACGTGAAGCTCGAGCGCACCTTGTTTGGAGTTTTCTTAGAATTTTAGAAGTATTTTATAAAATTTATAAACAGTAAATAATTTAACTTAATTAAAAAAACTAAAAAAATATATTTTAAAAAAAGTATACCGACAAAGGATGATTCACACTTGACAGAGTGAACCAAAAGAAAATAATTCAAATATAAAAATAAATAATATATTTTAATTTTCAAATAAATTAAATAAAAGAAATATTTTGACCAATAAATAAATAAGTAAATAAATCCTGCCTTAGCCATTATATTATTTTCAATATAAATGAAAATATCAAAATATTTTAATAATGTGACATTATTATAAAATTAATAAAACTAAAGTTTGACAAATGATTTTATGTTTTTTCTATTATATATATTTTTTTAAAATGACGTGTATCTCTTATAGTTTGCGTGTGAAGAATTTAAATCTGTATAATAAATATATAATATGAATGTTTGGTAGATAATTAATATAAAAATTCAGGCATGATTGGCATGATTTTTTTTTTTTTTTTAATTTTTACTTAAATACATATTTTAGATAATATTTTTAAATAATTGTTGAAATTTATTGATAAATTTTAAAACGTTAAATTATTTTTTACTTGAACACGTGGGAATTACCTTCATAATAAAGTTAAGAATTACGAATAAAGTAATTTGAATGAATATTTCATATAATTTTTTAATTGTGATAATTGGTAGGTAATTAATATAAAAATTCATGCATGATTCGCATGATTTTTTTTTTAATATTTACTTAAGGTATTACATATTTTAGATAATATTTTTAAATAATTGTTGAAATTTATTGATAAATTTTTGAACATGTGAGAGTTACCTTATAAAGAAGTAATTTGAATTAATATTTCATATAATTTTTTAATTGTGACAAAAAAATTTATTCAACATGTGGAAAGGAAATATTTATGATATTTATTATTTTATTTTACTATCTATAGTTTTTATTCTAACAAATAGTTCAAATTAAGTAGGTAACAAAATCATGTCGTAGGGACATAGACCCATTTTCATCCTACACGTTCAGATTTTATTTTGGCTATGAATGAGCGTCACCTTAGTTTGATCGGTCTCCTTCGTTTCGATTTTCATAATTGGATTCAAGTGGCTATGGGTTCTCGGGATTGAGGTCAAAATTTTGGATCACTTCCTAGATTTACTTTTCAAAGTTCGTCAAAGTAGGATTTATGGTGTTTATCGCTTCGTACTCACCCTATGAGGGTGTTGTTGTTCAAAACGCATCTTCTTCATTCTACAGCTCAGTTTACATTACTCATTCTCACCGACAGAGCATTCGTCTCTACTACTGGCTCTAAATTGTTGATGCATCGTTCCTCTCTGGCTAGATCCATAAAATCTTAATGCATTAAAGGAAGAACTTATCCGAAATAAAGAATACTGATATTGCACTCTACCACATATGCTCGGATCTCTAAGCCAACTAGAGACTAGGATAAATCTAGTAAGGCCTCGATAAGAGTTTCTAAGAAGTTTGTTGGTATTGCATTAGGTTGGGACCGTTCCCGTTAATCCAACTAAGGTTTACTAGAGCAAGTTATTTCTTCAATGAGCCTCTAGACACGAGATCAAATGGCTTGGTTGATTGAACTCTGGTTAGTTTCAGAGTTTGGTCTTAACCATGGTCGAGTCGACTTGGTCTATGTTCCTTTGTCCGAGTCTAATTTTTAGAGAACTTGATGATCCCGACTCGTTTGAAGTTATTTTCACCAACATAAACAAACCTATAGAAAATAAAATAATTTAAAATATTTTATGTGGTTGAAAATGAAATATCATATGATATACACAGTGTGTTTGCGCATGTGTCTCACGACATAATGCCATCAAAGGCGAGGTACATTTTGTGGGCCCCACGGAAATAAATAATTGTGGGTCGAAAATGTAATTCCAAGTAAAAGTAGGGTCGTTTTGTCATTTCATCAAAATCAAGGGGCATTAATTAAAATAACGTGACATGTAGGTAGAAATTTGAAAGTTAAGAAACTTTTTGGACGGAATAGCAAAATACTCTGAGGACTAAATTGCAATAAAGGAAAACAAACGAAAACTTTCATTATGGGTGAGTGGGAGTTTTATTAGACACGTCATTTTTATATTAGAAAATTAAAGCGTTATTTTTCAACGTTTTTTTTTTATTTATTATTATTATTGTTTGAAAACTGATTTTTTTTTTTAAAATTTATATCATAACAAACTTAAAAAATAAATTTTCATAATTTTAACAAATAATAATAATAATAATAATAATAAATGAAAACAACGTATTTTATTTAAGTATCATATAAGAAACCATTTGAGAACAAAACTTAATTTATTGATACAAAAATAACAAAAAAAAAAGTTGAAATAAATATTATAGAAATTATTTTTTGAATTATAAAAAAATTCCTACTAATAATACACTAATTAATTAACATTAATAGAACAATTTTATTTCTAAATTTGATTATAAAAAAGGACCCAATTTTTTTTAAAAGAATTTAAACTTTTATTTTTATTTTTGATTAATTAATAAAAATATTAAATTTTTAGTTTTTTTTTAATAAATATTTAAATTTTAGTTATTGGACGAGCGAACCATAAAATGTTTTGCATTTTAGTTAATTCTTAAAACAAAATTAATAAAGTTGTTAGGGTAAAGAAGGCGAAATGACGAAAATGGGCATAGGGATTGTGTTTTATAACGCGGGAGGAACTGGACGAGGTGAGTTACGCTGCTTTCTTCTTCCTCTTCTTCTTTCTTCTCTGCGATCGAACAAGGAATTGAGAAATGGCGGATTCTGCGATCGAAGTTCTCACTCGAGCTCTCTCAGGTTTAACTCTTGATTTTTCTTCTTACATTACACGAACTGAGTTCCTGTCTGATTGTTTTGGATTTCCTCCATCGTTTCTGTTTCTTTCTTTTTGCTCCTCTTGATTGCAAAATTTTTTGGAGTCGTTTACTCGATCTTCATTATTCTTGATTCGGAATATAGAATGAGTATGTTTTTGAGTTTTCGATCGGAAAATTACTTAATCTCTTCGATCTTCCCCAGAGATACACGATCTCCGCCGCGATTTCAGTGTCTCTGTTTCTCTGTAGCGAAAACTTCATGAACTCTTCGGTCTTTGCCGGAGAGTACAATTTCCGGAAACGATAGTAGTTTCTCTCTGTTTATCATGCTCTATCGCAAAAACTTCATAAAGTCTTCGGTCTTCGCCGAAATACGGTTTCCGGCCAGGACGTCGATATCTTCTGTTTTTCTTTTCAACTGCATTATCTCTTCAGTTTTATCCGTGAAGTCGAAATATCGCTGTTATATGGACGTACGGATCGTAACGCCAGAAATTTACTTGAATAATCTTTGTTGCTTCCATTTAATTTTGTGCTCAGATTTTCTATTCCTAATTTTTGAATTTTTGTTACCTGTCTGCAATTTTCAGTATTAATTTTCTGTGAAATTACCTTTATGCCCCTGTAGATGTCCAAATATACCTTTTGCACCTTTGATAAATTTTAAAATTAGGTTTTATTGTTAATTTGTAATTAATTTTTGTTAAAAATTTTATTTCTTATATATCTATTATCTATAAATTTTAGAAGTACTTGTATATTGTATCTCTTTTTGGTCCAAAATTGTGAATGCTGTTTTGTTAAGTCAATTTAAAAATTAATTTCAAAATAAAAATGAAGAAATGTTAAATTATTTGAAATAATATAATTAAAATAAAATGGTCATATGATATTTGTTTCCAGTAAAAAATAGGCAAAGAAATTAGAAACAAAAAAAAAAAAAAAATGAACAGAAGATTTATTAAATGGAAACTAAAGCTAATTCATTTTAAAACCTTTTACTATAATTAAGCAATGAACAGAGATCAATGCTATTGAGAAAGAGTTTTTATTCATTTATTTTTAAGATCATTGCTAGTAAGAGAATTAAACCTTCATGGATAATAAAATAAATTGTTAATGTTAGAATTTATATTTAGAATAAGTTAATGGATAATAAAATAAATTGTTAATGTTAGAATTTATATTTAGAATTAGTTAATAATTTCTTTTTGAACATTGAATTAATTAAAATTTTAATTTTATTTATCTTTTCTTCTTTTTTTTTTCATTAGAAATTTAGAAATTTTAAGTTATAATGTTTATCCTATCATGAGATGGTTACGAGTTTATTGATATTTGTTTGTTTATATGATATGTATAGAATATAAGATGATTTATTTATTAACGATTATAATTTTTTTTAACTTTAATAGAACATCATCCATTTTTTATGTCTAAATTTATAGATTTTTGAAATTTTAGTGAGACTTTTAAAATTAATACTAAAAAATAGTATTAGTAGAAAATTTAAAAAAGAATTATAGAAGTATGTGAATATTATTGTTTTGAGCAAGAAGAAAATAATTTTGAAAAAATGTGAAATAAAAACAGGGCATGGAATAAATGAGAAGGCAATGATTGATACATTGGGAAATTGGGATCACGAGCACAAGAAACTCTTCAGAATAAAGAGTAGCCATATTTTCAGTGAAGATGAACGCTCCTTTGAGCGATGGCAGGAGCATGCCATGCGACTTCTGAAGCATGAATTCATGCGTTTTAAGGTATCCTTTCTGTTTTTCCATTGTGTTGCAAACTTTTGAACAGAATTTACATGAACATATATGTGTATCATACAGAATGCTGTTGTGCTATGGACAACACATCCATGGGAAAGAGATGCTCGTTTGGTGAGGGAAGCATTGAGCAAAGGCCATGACAGCCAAAACATCAACATCCTATTAGAAGTAGCTTGTACCAGAACATCTGATGAGCTCTTGGGAGCAAGAAAGGCCTACCATTCCCTATTTGATCATTCTATTGAAGAAGATGTTGCGTCCCACATCAACGCCCCCGAACGCAAGGTTTGTTCGTGTCCGTTTCGAAAAAAAAACCTAAATCTCAATGACCAAAAGTGTTAGTTGAACCCAAATGTATTTGTTTTGAAATGCAGCTTTTGGTTGCACTAATGAGTGCTTATAGATACGAAGGACCAAAGTACAAGGAGGAGATAGCAAAGTCAGAAGCAGAAAAACTTGCTCGTGCAATTAAGGAAGCAGGCAGCAAAAAGAGTAGTCTTATAGAAGACGACGAGGTTGTGAGAATACTCTCAACAAGAAGCAAACACTTCCTCCATGTCCTCTACAATCACTACAAGAAAATCTCTGCTGGTCGATCCATTGATGAGGTACTTTAACTTATCCACTAGCTCTCTTAAGGCGCTTAATGAAAATGTAACGACTCTAGATTTTTATATATTTAGAGGTGTTACCGTCATTATAATGTCATCATTATCGTGCAGGAATAAGCGTTTAAATTCCATCATAAAACATAAACTTCATCTTAAAACACTTAATTCTGCAAAAGAATTGTTTCGTTATGACGACGACAGTGACTCTAAGTTAGTAGAAATCTAGAATCGTTACGGAAAAACATATATTAGGTCCAAAAAATCTTTGTGGTGAGAACATATATTAATTTATGTTTTCCCATTTGGTAGGATCTTGACTGGGACTTGAAGCTTCAACATGCAGTGTTATGCTTAGCCAATCCTGTCAAATACTTCACTCATGTATGTAAATTTCAAACCCATTACTTTCTAATCAATATATGATCAAAATTCTTAAAATTTGAGTTCTTATTGTGTGCTCAGATTCTGGAAGTGTCGCTGAAAGTTGATGCGGACAAGAAGGTAAAAAAAGTACTGACTCGAATCATCGTGACAAGGGCTGATAAAGACATGAAGGAGATCAAAATAGAGTTCAAAAATAAGTTTGGAGTTTCATTGGAAGAGAAGATCGAGAGTGTGTGCAATGGAAGTTACAAGGATTTCTTGCTCACTTTGCTGGCAAGATCGGATTGATTGATTGATTGATTGATTCCACAATCAAGATCAGGTTTGATCCACCAAATTTGTTGTGTTTTAATTTAATGTTTGTATTGCTTCTTTATTGCTTATTATGGTTCTGTGTTCTTCTCTTCTGCTATAATTAATTCATCTCAATATTGCCACTTTTATTGTGCCTTTTTTCCAACTTGTCTTTGAATAATTTATAATTTGGTGAAGGCACCAAGAGACCCAATAATTTGCCTTCTTACTAGTAAGAACTTCTATGGTTGTTTTCTGTTAGTAACTTTATAAGTTTAGAGCTTATAAAAATAAAATAAAATTAAAAGTATTGATTTTTCTTGGTCGTTGGCTGAGAAATAAATCTTAATTAATTATATTGTCGGAAATGAGAAGTTTATAACAATAAAGATCTGTAATAATTATCATTTTCATTACTATTATTATTATACTTAAATTACAAGACAATTTATATTTATATTTATTATTATTATTATATTTTAGTTAAATTACAAGACAATTTATCATTATTATTATTATTATTATTATTTAGTTAAATTACAAGACAATTTATCATTATCATTATTATTATTATTATATTTTAGTTAAATTACACTTGAACTTTATATTCGTGTCAAATAGATTATAGATATAAATAGTTTAATAACAGAAAAGTTTCAATTTTATGTTCACTCCAAAATAATTCCGCAAGCTTTCAATTCAATTTTTTTAAAAAAGAAAACCCTATAATTAAAATATTAATGATCTTAAATTAAAAATATAAAAACCTACTAAATAATTTTAAATTTTAGAATTTTATTAGACATAAAATTAAACTTTTTTTTTTAAATATCAATAACTAATTAAGAGGAAAAGAAAGCAACAATTTAATTCAAAAGGAAATTACGAAAACCTTATGAATAGAAGAGAATTTTGTGAGGGAGGTTCAAAAGAAGAAAGGGAAGCACATTGGATGTAACACAACGGAGCTAAAAGTCTTGATATTAATACAAAACCAGAGAGGTAGCGGTTCAGACGCCAAGCATATTATTACATAACAAACAACACACATAAACACTAACAGAAAGCCGATTATTATAGATACTCATAATAGGATGATGATGATGATGATGATGATGATGATGATGATAATCCTTACTGCTAACAACCAAGCAGAGTTTAGAATCGGCGTTGTTTAGTTACCAAGAAGAGTATGGATGAAACGCTTATAGTCACCAGACTCCTTGGACACAGCATCGTCAAGGGTAACGCTGTTCCTCTTGTGATAAGCCTCCTTTATCTGCATCAAATCTTTCTCTGCCCTCGACACCACCACTCGTGTCAGCGCATCCTCATCGCTCTTCCCCACCCTCTTGATTGCATTTCTCACCACCTGAAAGAAAAATTGAGATGGGAGTATCAACAATTTGAAGCTCTTTTCAATTCTAAGAATCAGTGAAGATCTAAACGCTTAATTTTTAACATGATTTTGAGTTTATTCACCTTCTCATAGTACTTGATTGGGTCATCGATGCATCGGATCACAGTTCGTAGTGCTTCTGTGAACTCTTTGCCTGCAGTATCAGTTCCCACTTGCTATACAACAAAGTGAAACTTGTTTAGATTATATAAACTGACCCGAATTTCTATTCATCAACATAGCTGAATTTTTTAAGTTCTTTTGTCCTAAAACTTCATGGTGGATCAACGCTCTAAGAGCCTAAATCCACCATTAGCGGATATTGTATTTTTTGAACTTTTTCCTTTCGGACTTCCCCTCAAGGTTTTTAAAACGCATCTATTAGGAAGAGTTTCCACACCCTTAAGGGTGTTTCGTTCTCCCCCCCAACCGATGTGGCATCTCACAAACACTATCAGAATATGGTCTGGAGGTTTCCACACCCTTAGGGTGTTTCGTTCTCCTCCCCTCAAGGTTTTTAAAAACGCATCTACTAGGAAGAGGTTTCCACACCCTTAAGGGTGTTTCTACCAGGAAGAGGTTTCCACACCCTTAAGGGTGTTCGTTCTCCTCCCCTCAAGGTTTTTAAAAACGCATCTACTAGGAAGAGGTTTCCACACCCTTAAGGGTGTTTCGTTCTCCTCCCCTCAAGGTTTTTAAAAACGCATCTACTAGGAAGAGGTTTCCACACCCTTAAGGGTGTTTCTACCAGGAAGAGGTTTCCACACCCTTAAGGGTGTTCGTTCTCCTCCCCTCAAGGTTTTTAAAAACGCATCTACTAGGAAGAGGTTTCCACACCCTTAAGGGTGTTTCGTTCTCCTCCCCTCAAGGTTTTTAAAAACGCATCTACTAGGAAGAGGTTTCCACACCCTTAAGGGTGTTTCGTTCTCCTCCCCTCAAGGTTTTTAAAAACGCATCTACTAGGAAGAGGTTTCCACACCCTTAAGGGTGTTTCGTTCTCCTCCCCTCAAGGTTTTTAAAAACGCATCTACTAGGAAGAGGTTTCCACACCCTTAAGGGTGTTCGTTCTCCTCCCCTCAAGGTTTTTAAAAACGCATCTACTAGGAAGAGGTTTCCACACCCTTAAGGGTGTTTCGTTCTCCTCCCCAACCGATGTGGGATCTCACAGACACTCTCAGAATATGGTCTATTGATTCAAACTCCACTATCCCTCCATGCATATTGTTATATAGCGTTGTCAACTTGAAAAATCATCCATCATTTCAGAACAAGAAATAACAGAAACAGAGTAGGACCAAAAATGATGTCAATTAGTTAGTTCTGTACCTTGGAAATGGTAACACCATAGGCATCTTTGTAGTGATTGAAAGTAGCAACCAGCTGTGCCCTGCTCCTTGTGGTTAAGATCCTTATAACATCTTCATGATAGTAGGTCTTGTCTCTGACTGCGCGCTCAAGTCTCTCCGCTTCAGATTTCGCCAGGCTTAGATCTACTTCAGGTCCACTGTAACGATATGTGCTCACTAATCCCACCAACAACTGCAACACTTATATTTCGTCAGCATTCCACAGCTTCTCAACAGATGATCATACCAGATTATAATATACACAATTGATTCTCGGAGGATAATAAAATGTGTATATTTTTTAATTAAACACAAGTACTTATTCTTAATTAAAAAATCTGAAATCAATTAAGATTGCAATTATCCAATGAACATTTTCTACTTTCTAGAATGTTTTAAACGAATTTTCAAATCCTTTTCTACTCCTGAAATACTAATTCTTTATTCTGTTACCTAATTTAGAAGATGTTTATGAGTATCTAATTAAATCATTTTCAAATGTAATATACAATTCTAAAAAAAGAGGCTGGGGTTGAGTTATGGACCGTGCGCAGATCGTCATTAGTGCTGGCTGCAACATCTTCCTCCAGGGAACGCTTGTAGCGGTGCTGGTAAGCCCTCCTGACCCCCAACAACTCTTCAGGTGAGTAGATGCAAGAAAGTTCAACAAGCACCGCGAAATCCTCCTTTGGCTTCCTTATGGCTATGTGGGCCAACACGGCATCTCTGTCCTCTGGATCCAGCATCCATCGGTACACCGCTCTCTGTTTCAGCCACGAAACAGTTTAACTCTAGCTACTTTACCCATCAAAACAATAAGAATCTGACCAAATCGATCATCGAAACAATTTTTTTGGCAAACAAAAACCTAGAGTAGATCTTTTCTTTTTTTCAGTGAATAAACTGTGGCGGAAAACCAAATAGGTGTTGTAATCATCGATCTGACACAATCTGCATCATCACATCGATTGTGCCGCTAATCGACGATGAGAACACATCACACATGTACGGTAAAGATTACAAAGACGATCGATGACGAAGAGAACATGATCACAACAGTAAAAGGAAAATAAAACGACGATCGATTTTCGAAAAAAGACGAAGAACGAGCAGGACTGAACTGTAAGAGCAGATGTACACAATAGTAGAAGGTATACAATAACGACGATCGCTTTTTGAAAAAAGACAAAGAACAATGAGCAGGACTGAGCTGTAAAAGCTACAGTAGTAAGCGTAGCTGATGAAGTCGATGAACACGAGCATGATCACAATGTTTAAAAAAGAAAAAAAAGAAAAAAAAAAAAAAAAGAAAGAACAGAAACAGAACCTCGAAATGGCCAGAGATCTCGGATTCAAGGCGCTTGATAAGATCCTCTTGAAAAAGCTGTTCATAGGCAATCCTGATGTGTTTCCTCTGAATCCAGTTTCTATGGGCCAGGATCGAGATTATAGCCTTCTCATCGGCTCCCCAGCCTATGGAAGAGAAGAAAAACAGATTCAGAACCATAACACATCAAAGAATCGTAATCAAAGAAACAGAATGAATGAAATACAGATTCAGCAAACTAATGAATCAATCTCAACCAAACCTAACCGAGTAAATCGAATCGAATCGAATCGATACCTTTGAAAGCGGTTTTGAGAGCTTCAGCATCAACATTGGGAGAAGGAACATCGTGAGGAACAGTCAAGGTAGCCATAACCTCAAAATCTTCTCAGAGTTGGATTCTCTCAAACTTCCTTACCACTTCACAAGCACAAATAACACAGCGTTTTTTTTCTTCCCTTCACGTCTTTAGTTCTCCCTTGTTTTATACAAATATCGGAAACCCGACGCCGTTTAGCCCTCCCCCAGAATTTCACATTTTTCTTTTTCTTTTTTGAAATATAAATAAACATTAGAATAAAAAGAATTATAAATTCATGAACACGTGGAAAATAGTGAGTGGTTGAGTTCAGGCTTTTACCCTCGTGGTTTGGGTTCGGTCTTCGGACCTCACCGGTCGGTGAACTACAACAAAATTACTGCATACCACGTGTCAGCCGCTGCTTTGTTTGTTTTCTTAAATTAAGGGAATTAGTTGGGTAATCGTAAAAAATAGCCTCCCTAAGCTTTTCATTTTTCTAAAAAAAAATATCTTTTATTTAGACCCGGGAGATGAAATTACAATTTTGCCCTTTTTATTCAAAATTGATAGCGGTCCACATCCAAAAAAATCATAATTTTTTAATATATGATTTTTATTTTTAAATATAATTTCTTGAACAAATAAAAAAAAAAAAAAGTTAAATATCAGAATAAACTTAATAATATTTATAAATACAACCAATTATTGTACACATATTTTATTTATTAAACATAAATAGATCGTCTCCCGTCTCCATAATTGGGATAAAAAAAATCAAACAGAGTTTGATTTGATTTCATTCCTCGAATATATATTTTTTATTTCATACATATTTACGTCCATTTCAATATTAATTAGATATGAAGACTAATAAAGGTTGAATAACAATGAGATTAAGAATTACAATACGATGAAATAGACGATAGGTGTGACATTGATGTCGTTGAATAATTTAGAATTATATTAATTTAAAGATTGAGATATGGTTATCTAATTTTGAATTGGAACAGCGAATCTTGTGTCAGAGCCCTGATATTGGTGCCTTTCTTGGTATTTGGATGTTGGGAAAATGCATTCATTTGTTCTTCTTTGATATTCACGCCATACGCACACGCTTTCTCTCTCTTAATACTTTTATAATTTTCCTAATTTTAATTAAATAACTTATTTTTATACTTTCTATTTATCATAAAAAAATATATCATTTAAAAAAAAAAAACTTTTTATATTTTACTTTAAAATATTTTTAATAAATTCCTTTCAACTTTTTTAAAAAAATTAAAAAATACTCTCGTCTTTTAGTATTATGTTCGTATTATTAATTATAAGGACATTTTTGTAATACTTTTTTTAAAATTACAATTTTTTTTTTTTTTTTAAGTTTAAAGTGTTTGTTTTAAGTTTTCTTAAAAAAAGGGTAATTAATAAACCTTTAAAAAAAATTTAAAAGACAGTTTTTAATCAATTTTTTAAGTTATTTTGAAAAAAAAGAGAGAGTATTTTTTTTTTTTTTTTGAAAGTTTATTTTAGATAATTATATTTTTGAGATAAAATATAAAATATAATTTTCTTTTATAATTTAATGTT
Source organism: Cucurbita pepo subsp. pepo (assembly GCF_057944985.1). Lineage (NCBI taxonomy): Eukaryota > Viridiplantae > Streptophyta > Magnoliopsida > Cucurbitales > Cucurbitaceae > Cucurbita > Cucurbita pepo. Next base: position 2,731,429 of record NC_141806.1, on the reverse strand, counting down.
TAATTTAGTTTGAAATACTTTTCAAAATCTGCTCCCTTTATTTAAGTTTAATTTGAAATTATTTAAAAATATTTTTCAAATTTAGCATTTTAAAAAAATACCGTGGAAGAAATTAATTTAAGATACTTAAATTGTTTTGAAAAAATAAAATAAAATTGATATATTTAATAGTTATTTAATACTTATTTATTCCAACTTTATCTAATAAATCTTTAACATACTAAATTAAAATTTTAAAATAAATAAATTTAAAATTTATCAAATTTGATACAAAATTAAAAAGTTTAGAAATTCATTAGACGTTTTAAAAAAATTTAAGAATTAAATAAATACAAATCTCGAGGGTCGATTTTTAGACACGGGGGAGACGTGTTACTAACTCTTAGACTGGTAGATGTTTTAGGTATGTTGAATTAGTTTGCCAATTTTGATTTGAATAACCTAATTGGGTTAGGTGAGCTGGCATTCGGCAGCTTCTGAAAAAGATATATTCCCCTCTTCAATTTATTTTTTTCTTTATTTTTAATTAACTTTTTATTTTAATTTATGCATCAATATAGTCCAAAACTTTTATAGTAATAAGAAAACATAATTCTTTTTTTTTTCTCTCTCTTTTTTCTTTTAAATAATTTCATAACATTATTAATATTTATTTATTATAAATGTCACAGATCTAGAACTTTATTTCCGGAGATTTGATGTATTTAATTTTTTTAATCAAAATTAAGTATTTTTTTTTTAATATTTATTAATTATAAATATATTCGACACTAAATTATAATAAAATTAATTATTAAAATTGTTACAAACCTAAATTATAACAAAATTAGAAGTATTTATACTAAAATTGTTGCAAACTTAATTAAAGTCTAAAATTAACTTATGACATAAACAGTTATAGAACAAAAAAAAAATTGAGTTTGACCACAATTATGGTTTGAAAAATATTATAATTGATATGAAGAAAAAAATAAATTAAAAACACAGAAAATAAGTAGATGGACCACCAAATGTCATGGGTCGACCCATGATCACGTCCAAGTTATGGAAGAATCTTGCTTAAAATGGGACACAACACAAAAAAGAAGAAAAACTATTATGGGACTTAAGTTCCCATTAAAGCTAACCATGATCACGTCCCAATTATGGTATTATATGGTTGGAAGAATATGTAGACATTATTATCACGGGCTACTAGGCTACACGTCTAGCTCCCTTGCACTTACGGGAGCTCTTTCGGAGCTCACGTGGATAAGTTAACGACTACATTGAATTGCCTAAATAATCAAGCTCAGAGTAAAACTTAGGGATATTCCACTCTGAATTGAGACATCTCATCTCGTATCAAAATCGGTTGCATGGATAATAATTGATTTGTACTATGTCGGAAATTAAAATTACTTTATTGCCCTCCTTTTTTTTAAAACATTTGATTGTGATCATTGATGGTGACAGAAAACTTTGGAGGGCACTTTTGAACAACGAAATAATTTCTTGGATCAACCAATGCATGCATGGGATAAATAAATAAAGCCCCTAAGAAGAATTTGATTTCAATTTTGCTTTTATTTCTAATCTTTTTTAATGTTATTTTATTTGGAGTTTTTAAATGATAATCATCTATAGCTTTTAAAATTTCAAGTTCACTATCGATCAAAAAAACATATATCTCATAAAGTCGGGGTTGAACAAAAACAATGTAATTAACGTAAATATGCATTTGTTACAAAACCAAGTGTTCCTCGACGGAAACAAGTCAGTCTCAGAGCACGAACCGAGCTTATTATACGTTACAAGCCGACACACAACACTCATAGGTAGCAAAAATATTATTGGATTCAAGAAGCAGTGATTTTAATCATCAGCTTGGTTACCCAAAAGAGCAAGGATGAAGTGCTTGTAGTCACCAGAGGTTTCCTTGGACACAGCATCATCAAGGGTAACACTGTTTCTCTTGTGATAAGCCTCCTTTATCTGCCTCAGGTCTTTCTCCGCCCTCGTCACCACCACTCGAGTCAATTCATCCTCGTCGCTCTTCCCAACCTTCTTGATTGCATTTCGCACCACCTGGAAGATGATACCGATGAATTATTTGATGTCAAAAATTATAACGGTCCAAGCTCACAGTTAGCATATGAACAACATAATCTAGTTTGGTAGGGTGAGTTCATTACCTTCTCATAGTATTTGATAGGGTTATTAATGCATCGAATCACAGTTTTTAGAGCTTCAGTGAACGCATTGGCTGCACGGTCTTCACCCAATTGCTGCAACAAAGAACAGATACCAACTTAAACTACAACATGATTCAGCTTCGAAGTTGTTTTGTTTTGAAGATTTCGTCTTAAATTAGCAGCAATATTAAATTATCAATCAAATTGGTTTTTTGTGATGAACATTAATATCAATGTAATCTAGGATGAGTACTCTTAGCTTTGTACCTTGGAGAGGGTAATGCCATTGGCATCTTTGTAGCAATTGAAAACTCCAATAAGCTGTGACCTACTCCTTGTGGTTAGGATCCTTATGACATCTTCATGATGGAAATTCTTATCTTTGACTGCACGTTCAAGTATCTCAGCTTCTGATTTGGCTAGTTTTGAATCGATCTCATCTCCATTGTAACGATATGAACTCACTAATCCCACCAACAGCTGCATTGATTAATCATAAACCCACAATCAACAATCACCAAAACTATTATCTTCAATCTTCATTGTTCATGTCATTCTCTTGTATATCATTACAATCTCTATGTTCAAGTGGCATCAGTTTAGACTCCTCCACTTTCAAAATCTCCCAATTCATCGATCTCTTTCGGAGTTTCCCCTAATTTAGAATTTGTTCTTATTCCAAGTAGCCTTCAATGAATAAGTTAGTATCAAATCTCCAGTACGATTCTCGGAATAACTATAAGAATTTGAATTCCCAAAAGACAAAATTGAAAAGTTTGATCTGTAAAATGGCGATGGTGGATTATTGTTCTAAGTTCAGAGAGATCCAAATACGGACGATCATGAAACCAATAACAATGGAAAATGGAGTTGATAAAATGGAATAGGGATAAGTTATGGACCTTGCGAAATTCGTCGTGAGTGTTGGCGGCAACATCTTCCTCCAATGAACACTTGTAACGGTGTTGATACGCCCTTCTAACACCCAAGAACTCTTCAGGAGAGTAAATGCAAGAAAATTCAACAAGCACTGCGAAATCCTCATTTGGCTTCCTTAGGGCTACGTGCGCCAACACAGCGTCTCTGTCTTCTGGATCTAGAACCCATCGGTACACAGCTCTCTGTTTCCACAACAAACAATCGAGCTCCGAATCAGCAAAAATCGTATAAACAAGAAAATCGGTCGATCTTCTAAGAAAATGGGAAGAAAATGCAATGGTTTCGATGATCGCGAACAGTATCCGATACTGTTCATGATGATTATGAGGGAGATGACGACGAATACGAAGAACATAAAAGAAATGAGTAAAAACACGGTGAAGAAGAAGAACCTCGAGGTGGCCAGAGAGCTCAGATTCAAAGCGTTTAATAAGATCCTCTTCAAAAAGCTGTTCGTAAGCAATCCTGATTTGCCTCCTCTGACCTGCATTTCTATAGCCAAGCACCGCGACGATGGCCTTCTCATCAGTCCCCCACCCTACAGAGAGAAGGAACAACAGATTCAGAAAGACAATCAGAATCATCACCTAATCACAAGCCTAAACACATCCGGATCATCCTAAGACGAACCGATCAGAGCAAGTAAAAAGGAAAAGAAAACAAAATGTATAATGATGGATGGATAACCTTTGAGAGCGGCTTTAATGGCTTCTGCATCGGCATTCGGGGAAGGAACATCGTCAGGAACACGAAGAGTGGCCATAACCTCAAGCTTCAAACCTCGAATCGATTTCTCACTGGCTATATGCAGATTATGCTACAGAATGCTCTCCTTCTGTCTCTTCCTCCTTCTTTATATTCTAAAACTTGGACTCCCGGCTGAATTCACCCGCTCTCTTCTTCAAATTGACGCTTCTCAGGAATCAACGTGGCAGACAACTATGGCTGCCATTGATTTAGGATCAACCTGCTCGCATTTTTATCTTCCATTTTCTAAAAAAATTAATCTCTTCTTATTACCCAATTTTTAAAATATCCTTAAAATTCTAAACCTTTATTAACAAAAAATTTAAATTAATAAAATCATTTCAATCTTTTAAAATTGATGTAGGGGGTATTGCGGGTCCACCGGGTCCACGGGTTATATTCTCTCAACCCGACACTACCACGCTAGAAACCCTAAAACCCTAAAGTGTTTCTTCTTTTTCTTTAGCCGTCGCCTCCTCCGCCTCATTTTCCCCATTCCCTTCCATTTCCCTCTGTACGTACCACTTCATTCTCTTCGCCGGAAAAGCTATGGCGCCGTTTGGTAATAATCACTCCTGTGCATCAAAGTGTTCCTTGGCTCGTAAGTCCTCTCTTCGCAGAATAATGGTCGTGTTAATCCTCTGCGTGTTTGCTCGTTTTTCATCGTTTGCTAGATCGAAGGTTACTGTCTTCCATCCTTTTCTTTCTTCATTTCGCGGTTCCGGTCCTTGGTGAGGTCTGAGGGTTTGCTGAAGCGTAGAACTTCAGGTATGGTCGTGGATCCGTTGGAGGTGCGGGTTCTCTCTCTCTCTCTCGATTTTTCTGCTCTTTTCTTCCTCTGTGCAGGTGTTGGAGACATTGGCTGAAGGCCGGAGGATGGAGGGAACGTTTGGAGACGATCCCGAGGTTGTGGACGTGAGATCCCTCGCCGGCTACATCGGTAATTTTTTATTTTTATTTTTTAATAATTCTGTTTCCTTACCAAAAATAAAAAAATAAAAAAATAAAAAAGGTTAAAATTAGGAGATTCTCATTTTTTATTTTTAATTAAAAAATCTGATTCTGTTTAGTTTTATTTATTTTATTAATTTATTCTCACTGGAAATGGAAATTTGGGTGGTCAGTAGATGTCTACTCTTTAGACATTTCCACACTGACCGAGTAATGGAAATTGGGCGAGTAGGGTTGTTTGCTTCAGACATTTCCACATTCTACAAGTATGAACTTCTACATTTAGCCAAGGAAGAGTTTCCATATTTGTTGCTTAATGAGTGAGGTGCATATCCTTCCACACTATTAAGTATGGATGGGTTGCTGCCATGTTCATCACCCCATCTCCCTCTCTTCCTTTCTCTACTTCTTCTGCTATGGCCTTCATTTCCTCCAATCTTCTCCCCATTTGCATCTCACTCCTTTTGTTTTTCAATTCTGTGTATTCCTTCGACTACTTTCAAATGGTTTTACAATGGCCGCCCGCTACTTGTAAGACTAAAGATGTAGTCTGTTATACTGCACCTCCTAAGATGTTCACCATACATGGTCTCTGGCCTAGTTATTTCTCGGGGGATATGGTTTTTTGTACTTCTAAGGCAAAATTGGACCCAACAAAACAGGTATCTTCTGTGTCATTACAACTCATTAGTGTTTATGATTTTATTTAATTTAATTAGTGCATCCTAAGTGGATTTTTTATTTTTGTTTACAGCTTGCTCCACTCAAAACACAGCTAGAAATGTATTGGCCAGACGTGATAAGCGGCGACCATGAAACATTTTGGAAACACGAATGGGATAAGCACGGTAAATGTTCATTATTTACCCAATATCAATATTTTGAAGTATCTCTCCGTATTCGATTGAACTCTACCTTCAATATATTAGCCATCTTGAATGCCGCCCATCTTAACCCGGATGTCAACATATCTCTGAATTATCTTGTTGTTGAAAATGCTATTAAGATTGCAATAGGAAAAAGGCCTGCCCTCCACTGCAACAAGGATACATCTAAACAGAAACAATTATTCGAAATTATTTTATGTTTTGATACGGATGCGGTGACTTTGATCGATTGTAGCCCAGAACTTAGAACAAGTTGCATAACTCCTTCCACGATTCACGATGAATTGTAGTTTTTTTTTTTTTTTTTTTTTTTTCTATCTGAAAAAAATACTGGAAAGTTATGTTTGTTTAAATATATGTTATGTTTATCTTCGTAGAAAATATGTTACGTTATGTTTAAATATATATGTTAGTCTCTTATTTTATTTTAAATATTATCCATATACATGCATAATAAAATTTGGAATGAATTGATGTTTGGTTTTTTTGAATTAATCGATGAGAATGAATGTTTTATATAATTAAATTTAGACGTATACCTCCGAATTTCTAAATTATGGTTTTTAACTTTCTTAATAAAAAATATATTTAATTTCTTCTCTTAGTTTAAATTATTAGATGGGTTTTATTTTTCCAAATTTAGAAATAGGGTCTTAATTTCAAAAGCAAAAAATCAAAATCAAAATAGGGTCTTAATACATCGGTTTATTTTAAAAAAAAGATTTATATCGGTTTTTAAGTTTAAAAAAAAAAAAAAAAAAAACAAAAGTTGGGTCGGGTTTTGTGGGGTTATGGGCCCGGGCTGGAGGGAATTTAATATTGTTTCGATTTTGTTCTAGTTGTACAATTTTAAAATATTTATTTATTTTATAATGGGTAGATTATCTAATTAAATTCAATGGGTAAAAAAGAAATTATATATATGGAAAATTGTAGATAAGAGGTAAAAGTGGTTTGACGGCTACATATTCTTTTCTTCCTCTATAATTAATCTAAAATTAATAATCTAAAATTAATAATCTAAAATTAATAATCTAAAATTAATAAAGCATTGGTCTTATGTTATATATGTTATCCATATTATTAGTGTTATATGTTATTCATATAAATACCAATTAAATGCAAATCTTGAAAAGGGGTGAATTAAAAAAAAAAAAAATAAAACTTTTTATAGTTAGAATTGGTTGGACGTGCCTATAAAAAAAATTAAATATAAATGACTTCCTATTAACTCGTTTCTAGGCATATCATTCTTAGGAGAGATGACCGAGTTTTTAATACTAAAATAATAATAATATAATAGTTAACTACAAATATGCTTTTCATACTAATAAAATAATAATAATAATAATAATAATATAAAAATTTATAACAACAATTATCTGTAATGACGTAAAGAATAAACATAACAAATTTAAACATATCTAAACTTAAAACTCATATAACATATTATGTCCTCCTTTCACAGATACTAAACTATTCTCAAATAAAGTTGCACAAAAGTAGCCTCCAAGCCCTTTTATTGGAATAGGTTTGACTCGTTGAGTTTTAATATTATAAAAAATCAATTGTCTTTCATTGGTCTCCATTAAAAGTTCATCCGAACTCACTGCCAACAATGACCTCTCAATTCCAAATGAAGGACCAATTGTGAATAGCTTTGACCATGAAACAACACCATCTTCATCCTTCTTCCTCTCCCAAACGTATATGTCCTTTTCCTTCTCTATTATTCGATGGTAAAATGTACGAAGTATAACAATGTTTCCATTTAAAATCCCAATACTTATATACACGTTATCCTCATACGATAAACTGTCCGGTACTGAAATTTCGTCAAAAACTTCTTCGCTAATGTCGAACGTTTGTATGATATTACTTCCTATTATATTTCGTGACCACCAATAATATTTTCCTTCATGATATATATCAAAAGAACAGATCGACATTAAATGGTCAGGGAGAGGGGATTCAATTTCCCTCCATCTATCTTTTCTCAAATCATAAATTTCCATTTTAGTTGGACCATCTGAATCGTATATGTGCACAAATTCTACCACCCTAACCACTTTGAAATCTTTAGATTTGGAATCGTATTTGAATCCAACCGTCTTTGAGTTACAATTATGAAGTTCATGATCAGGTCCAGTGTAGTGAAGAATCGACGAAGGGAGTTTACGAAACTCTCTAGTCGTCGGATTCAAAAGGAAAACATCCTTATCGTCCGATAGACAAACCAAGCCATGAGAATGACCACAAATGTCAGAAAACGGATTATCTTTATCAAATGGCAAGTTGAAATTGATAATAGATATAGATCGATCGAGGTCATGGGAAAACTTGAGGATGGAGTGTATATGTTTACATGATCTACCATCGGGAATGATATGCTTGAGAAGAATAGACTTATGTTGGAGAGAACAATTTGTAGGATCGTTGATAAGAGCATACCAGAATTTGCAAACTAACTTGAATGAGGATAAAGTCTTTAGCGGAAGTCTCGATAGGATCATGATCAACAATTCTGTAGGGAGATTTTTTAGAGTTGCCATGAAAGACCTCGGGAAGAGATTCCAAATAATGTGTATTTTTTGGAATAAACTAAGTCGAGAATGAAGAAAATAGTGAAACCGTAGTGTTTATATATAAATTCATTAATCATATTTGCGATCAAAATAATTTCTCAAAAATTACACATGCAAATCAAATTTATTTTTAATGTCGGATTGAAATCTTAATTAAATAAGATTTACTAAATTGAAATTTGTGTTAATCAACCATATAACTTTTCTTAATCATCGTAATTTATTGTAATTATTATTTATATTCAAAATTAAAATCTTATAAATTAATTATGGTAGGTGGCAAGAATAGATTAGAGATTTAAATCTTTTTACTGTAGTATATTTTTGAATTAAATAATAATTACCGTACCTTCTTTACTTTAATTTATTATTTATTTAAATTTACAATTTGAAGGAGTGTATTTTACTCGAAACTCATATAACCAAATAATATACTAGAGTGTAATATGTTATTACAGCAAGTCGAATTGGTCAATACAAAAAAAAAGCAGCCTAAATGGATTTGATTATTAAAATATAAACAACCCTATTTTTATTACTAAAAAATAAACGACATTAGGTTTAGACTTGTGTGTACCCAGAGATTGGTTTGGCCCGAGGGGTTAATCCTAAACTTCCTAGAAACGAGAGATGAGATTTAAACCACCTAGATGCCCTTAAGAACCTAACATACCTCCATGACATTAAAAAATGACAAAGGTAGCCTCGGACAATAGCTGGTATAATGTTTGAGGACGCTCACTTCCCTTTCCACTCTTATACGATACCGTTGATCTAGGCATGAGATTTGTTAGGAACGTGTGACTCGGTGGTTTGATGGATTACCCTTGTAACACCCGAGCCTCGATGCAAAACTTAAAACCTAATTTTTTCTCTTTTAAGGCGAACTTTCATAATTTTATTGAGAGTCTTAGAGAATAAATTTTGAGATAAGGTAGAAGAGAAAAATGTTTAGATATATCACACGACTCAAGAAAAATATAAAAGAAAAATGGTGAAAAATTAGAAAAATGGTCAAAGTCAACCCGGAGGGATAATTTGGTCATTCTACCCTCTTTCTCATTAAGCACGTGAAATAGAGGTTAGTAAAATATAAATAAAATAAAATAAAATAAAAAATGAAAGAGAGGAAAAGAAATGAAAAAGAAAATAGAGAGAGAAAAAAGGTTCTAGAGAGAGAATGAGAAGTAACGGGTGAACCGGTCAAGAACCGGAGGGATAATTTGGTCATTCTACCCTCTTTCTCATCTGTAATTTTTGAGGTGTGTAATTAGGAAATCGAAGTTTAATCGGAGTTCGGGTGAACCGGTCAAGAACAGAAAACATGAGTTCTTCCATATCTTTGTAGGGAATCATGCAAATTGAACCACATCTGATGAACTGCCTCGACCCGACTGGTGACCTGGTGCCTCAACTGCGTAGGATTTCGCGCATGAATATGCACATGTGAAACCGCGCGTATAAACCCCCTGAGCGAGTGAGTTAACCTTTTTCCTCCGTTTGCTTGTTTTTCGCCCCGATTTCAATATTGACCTTACTTTTATGTGAATTGGAACCGACAAAGGAAAATTCAGAATTTTTGAAACCCTCTCCGACAAGAAATTCGAGCTTGAGAAGGCACGCGTCAACCATGTAAGTAACCATTTGGATTCCCACGAGTAATACCGGTAGGAACCACTTGAAATAAGCATGCATGCTATCGAATTGATAATCCTAGCTTGTCGAACCTAGTATATTTGTATATAAGTTATGAAAAAGAATTAAACAAGAAAATTAATGGTACTTAGAATCGATTGACTAGGAATTCACTCAAGCATGTGACTATGATATTGTACACATGTAAGAAGAGGAAGAGAAATTTGTGAAATCTGGGCTCCGGGTGAAGAAGAACGTTATCTTCCCGTTGAGCATGTTTGTTATTGTAAGCATGACTATGATATTGTAAGCATGTTTGTACAAACTGCTGCATATTAACTCTAGTGCACGATTGCTTGTATTGTCTTTCTTGTTGATAATAGGAAGAAACTACGAGCTTGTATTAGGGCGCTTGAGACTGAGTAGGCTAGACAAAAATCTAGAATGGGATACCTTTGAATACCGTGCATTTAGGCCCGCGAAAGGATGACCAGCGGACCTAGACCCCAGTATTCCAAACCACGACAGGTTTGAGAGACCTTGCGCGAGAATCCAAGTTTAAGCCACAAGATTTGCCCTAGAAAGACCTAGTAGGACACTATGGTAACTGTAGACAACCAAGGTAGCCCGCGCGGACTTGAGCAGTGTGGATAGTGTTACCAGAACCTCCACTTCTCTCCCTGCTCTGATACCGTACCGTCGAGATTGAACTTCAGTACTGAGATTGTTGAGCTAGGCAGAGCCATACAGGGTAGTGTGACTTGTTCCCCGACTTAGTGGTGATAGTTAAGAGGTCTCCTGAAAAGAACCTCTGAGCCATAGAAACCTGTCTTTGAGCGGGGGAGCGTGGAACCACGTAGGATGACTTAGTAGTTGACTGGCACATAGGGGATTGCAACCCCCCGATTTTGGTGGAAGTATGGTCCCATGGGAGAGTTGTTAGCTAACCTCCATGGATGATGTTCAAAGAGCGATAATAATTCAGATCCAGCCATACTATCCCCTCAGTTTTACTTGTGAGGTTGCGCCTTATCTCAGGACATTGATCATCCACTGCATAAGATGGGCAAGTATCCTAAGTTGTACAAAAGAGAGTTTCAGCTTAGTTCACACTCTTTAGAACTCCGAAACAAGACTGTGGATACCTACTCATATAAGGATGCGAAAAGAGCCTACAAGTAGGTTGCTTACGGACTATTTTTATACTCATCCCTTTCTACTCTTCTTTTTAAGGTGAGTGATGCCACGAATCGAGGCGGGAGCGTGTTCGGGAGTCTTAAAGCCACAGAAGAGTGTCCTGGAGCGTCTAGGAGTATGTACATATTCATGCATATATATGTCATACGACATTCTTTTTCATGAAATACATATATTACTTGAATAATTTGTTTTGATTTTAATTCTTCTTCGTAATTGCTAAAAAAAAAAATTTTGTAATTTCTTCTCGTTTTGTTTCCGTTATAAAGAATATTTTGTTTCCTTCTCCAACCAACGCGGGATCTCACAATTTTGCTTCACGGTCTGTATCATAATTTATATCTTAGAAATACACCAACGGTTTCAAAAGTACATGATTTGATTCTTACCATACAACAAAAGTAAAAAAATTTCAAAACGATCTCCAAAACACGTAACAAGATTACTTGTCGTCCAACATTTTATAACCTATGATAAGGGCAGGTGCCGATCATCGGTATTAAGTCCCTTAATCCTTTATAACAATGATTGGTACTCTACCACTTATTGTATACTTATTACAACTCGTAAAAATCAACAAACGATCAAGCCAAAAACTCCACAAAACAACACTAACCCGAGCTTTAAAAAGACCCCATTTCTCAAAATTAAAGGCCACCGAACTCATGAATCGACGTTTGATACGAGCCGTTCAAATTGTTTCAAAAGAAAAAGGTGGGAGTTGGAAATCAAAACCAAACAATAATGAGTCTTAAACAAAATAGGAGGCTAAGACTGCTAACTAAACTTCAACATTAACTCATGACTTCCAATGCCTCACTATATATATAATGAAACTCATCACAAAGCCTTCTCATTCCAAACCAAATTTCAGTCTCTTTCTCTGTTTTGAAATGAAGGCTTCTTTCATTCTTCTTGCCATTCTCCTCTCCTTGCTTATGCTTCTCAACTTCAGCCATGCAGCAGCAGACGAAAATGTGGCTGAACTCCATCTTGGCCAAGGTATTTCTCTTACTTATTTGCCCTTTTCGTCATTTTTACGTCAACGGTTCGAACCTCGTGCTAACATCTAACCCCTAGAGCCACGTGACGTTCCAACCCAGTTCCAATAATGCAGTTTTCGGACTGGGAGTCGTTGCATATTAAAGCATGATTCGCATCATTATGTTCGATAAAAGGAACGAGGGAAGCTATGCTTAAAAGACTAAAAACCCGTTACTCGTTGCAGGTGGCGGTGGCGGTGGCGGTGGCGGTGGTGGCGGTGGCGGAGCAACCAAAAATGGAGAAGAAGATGAAGAAGAGAAGTTCAAGTTTCTTCATCACCACAAGCCATTCTTCAAGAAGCCATTTAAGCCAATTCCATTGAAGCATCCCATTCTGAAGAAGCCAATCCATGTTCATCCAATTCTGAAGAAGCCATTTAACCCACCAGTCTTCCACAGCCATCCTTGAAGAATTCCCACCATATGATGAAGAATGAGCTGAATGAAGCTGCTACCTTATTATAATGAATCAGAAAAAGTTAATATGTTAAGAATGATATCTACGAATGAAATAAAGTTTTGACGTTTGTGTTAAAATATACCCGTAATCTTTTAAAAAGTTGCAAAAATTACCCTTGGAGTAGACACAAACGATGCTAGTATGTTGAACAAGAAGCGACATGTCTGAATATCGTGTGTTTCAGACTTAATCGAATCAAACGTTTTAGTCAATGTCATGTCAATTCTTTGTATAACGTTCTAATGAATTTCTACTTCTAAGGATAGTTTTGAAAGATCGAAGGATAGAAAGTAAATTGCAATTTTAAAAGAACATGGGGCACAGTTGTAATAAAAGGACAAACATAAAGCAACTTTTGAGCCTTGAACATTTATAAAACCGAGCGTTTTATAATTTTGATGATATTGATATTTAGTCGTAGCATGATGATGATGGCTACACCCAAATTAAGAAGTGAGGAGAAAACGAATACCTTCGTGAATATATCGACTTCTTCTTATGTATGGCTATGACAATACGAACGAACGCATCTCGACTTCTTTTAACATAAAGCAACTTTTGAGCCTCGAACATTTATAAAACCGAGCATTTTACAATTTTGATGATATTGATATTTAGTCCTAGTATGATGATGATTACACCCAAATTAAGAAGTGATGAGAAAACGAATACCTTCGTGAATATATCGACTTCTTCTTATGTATGGCTATGACAATACGAACGAACGCCTCTCGACTTCTTTAAATAGTTCAAAAGTTATTCCAAACGTCTCGATTATTCCATTAATTTCACTGTCCCATAGTAATGAAAAAAAGAAGAGATTAGTGAATAATAAATGAGAGGCGGAAATTAGATTAAATGCTAATGAATTATAAGCAGAAAAATCTGGTGGGATTAGCAACTCTTAAAACACCCATTAATTTGAAGCCATCCAAAAAGCTAAAGCCCCAGCCTCAAAGTAGCTGTCAAGCTAGAATAGGAAAACAAAGTATCGAAGGTCGTAACCTTTTATCAGAGCCAGGTTTCAATCTTGGGACCTGTGGATTATGGGCCCGACACGCTTCTGCTGCGCCACTCTGATTGTTTATTTGTTAGACTACCATGCAACCTTCCGATCATCTACCGCCGTAGATCCGGAGGATCGTTGGACAAATCTCGCTCTAACTATAGGGCAATGATTCATCCACAAGATTATGGTTCTTGTCTCCTTATAACTCAAGAACATAGTTGTACAACCTAAATTTTAAATTTCTTGGTGATAGGATGTGTTTGATTTTCTTCCAACATTGAGACTCAAGTCACATGCGTGGAATTGTTGATTCACTTTTCTTGCTCGAGGACTTACAAAAGTTTAAGTTCGGGAGCATTTGATAGCACAAAAGTGTGCTATCATTAGGACTTGATTATTACTAGTTTTGTGTATGCTTTTACAATTATAATTGGTTGTTTTGTTGATGATGATTATTTGGAGCAAAACCCAGGTTTTTGGAAGAATTATGATGAGATTGAGCTACTTGGGTGTAAATAGAAGAACTAGAGAATGAAGGATTCAAGTCGTAAACTCCAACCGTATAGCTACTCGATTTCTTTGAGGTTGCAAAAAAAAAAAAATTAATTGCGTCACGAGGCTGCCGTAAATTCTATAAATTTATCTTTTTGCAATCATTTTTAGGAGATTCTCTTTCAAAATTTTGACCTAAAATAAAAAATTCGAATTTGATAGTTGGAAGATGAACTTCTAACGAGAGAGATTTTAAGGCTCAAGATCGTGAGATCCCACATCAGTTGAGAAAGAGAATGAAACATTCTTTATAAGGGTGTGGAAGCCTCTCCTTAGCACAGGAAAAGCGCAAAAGGGAAAGTTCAAAGAGAATAATATCGACTAACGGTAGAGTTGGTTGGATCATATCACTCTAATTTTACTCATTCGATGCTCAAACTCAGCCTGAAGTTTATACAACAAAAAGTAGCCAAAAAAAAAGTACTACTAAACGGTGGTCAGAGCCAAATTCAGATCAGTTTTTCCACAAAACTTATTCTAAACTACATTCTACAAAGAAGTCTATCAAAATTGGAAAATCTTGAAATCAAGTGGAAATTACCAATGGCTGTGTGGAGGTTGCCACTGATGCCAGTAAGAAGTCCGGAGGCTGCAGGCAGGGCAGGCAATAAGCATCGGCTGCTTTTCCATAGTTAACTTCCAAATCACCACTCTTTTCATCAAGTTCATCATTTTCCATAGCCTCCTGATCAAAGCAATTAACACAACTTTAACTTATGAGTGCCATTGATTAAATAATACAGCTACTATGAGACATGTTCGACCAACATATTGCTTCTTTAGCTTCTTAGACACAGTTCTCTGAGCACAAATGTAGCATTATGAAAAGCTTATGATATTTTTCCAGCAGCTTTTAAGGAGACTCAAAATACTCAATCAATTTGTCATACAGTGGAGTTGATACATAAACTTGTCTAAATTAGATTAGATCTAAAGAAGTTGAACTACATAGAGTTCTCCTTGAATCAAACCAAGTTGAATTTATGACTCTTTTATTATTGAAGTGTTAAAAGTAGGCAAATAGAGTGTTAAATGCCATTATTTTGCTATTCCTTCCTCAAATTTTTAATGAAAATATTGGAGGTGCACAACCTGAATATTACTTTGTTAGGTTGAGGTGGATTCATCATTTGAGTCATTTAAGTTGGATAATTTGCATCTCAAACAGTTAGGCTAGTTCCAATACATCTCTTTGCCTAACCAAACCTTACCATAGGCAACCTAGGCTTAGTTTCCCGTATAATGTCTAGAACATTTTAGTCTTACTTTAACCTCTCAGACCACTGTATTTTTTGGGTGACAAAACTAGAAACTTCCATGCCAAAACTAAGAAAGCTAGTATAAAATTCAATATCACAGGCATGTGATTCAGGGTGGCGCCATTGAAAGTTCTATTCTACTTCAAATAAAAACTAAAAATACACAAGGTAGTAGTAGTTACCTGTATTGGGTAGCAGTGGAATGTAGGAAGAAATCGACTCTTACAGTGCTCATTAAAGTATAAAGTTATCAGAGGTAGTGGAATTGTGGAAATGGAAGCTGCTGGCTTGGACTTCACTCCGAAGAGACCAATCATAGTAACTTGCATTAGAATGATCGCTATTATTATATGACGATGAATTTGAGGCCAGTATAGCCCAAATGTGTCGTAAGTAGTTGCATAAACGTCTTTAATCTGCAAGAAGTATCCTTAAAATAAGTTAGGTATATGATACCATTATGGAGATTTGTGATTCCTAACATGATATCAGAGTCATGCCCTTAACTTAGTCATGTCAATAGAATCCTCAAATGTCGAACAAAAAATTGTGAGCCTCGAAAGTGTAGTCAAAAGTGACTCAAGTGTCGAACAAAAGGTGTACTTTGTTCAAAGGCTCCATAGGCCTCATGGGAGGCTCTATGGTATATTTTGTTCGAGGAGAGGATTGTTGAGAATTGTTGGTGGGGTCCCACATCGGCTAATTAAGGGGTTGATCATGGGTTTATAAGTAAGGAATATATCTCCATTGGTATGAGGCCTTTCCGGGAAACTAAAAGCAAAGCCATGAGAGCTTATGCTCAAAGTGGACAATATCATACCATTGTTCCTAAAAAGGTAGAAGCTAGAGTTCAAATAAAACAAAAACCATTTGGGGGTACTAGTTAGAGCATTAACCTGATTGACATATACAACATAGCCCAAGCAGAAGTAGCCAATGAGAAGTGGAAGCAGCAACGGTGCAACAACTGCATATACCATGCCAATCAGTAGGAAGAGAGAGATAAAAGGGATAGTTCTAGAGTGTGGAAGAGAGTATAAATATGCTTCTTTCTCCTTTCCATTGCAACATATACATGACTTCAGAAGATCCCAAGATAGTAAACCAGGTTGAAGAATCTCTAAAGAAAATCCAGATAAGCCACTCGTCAATATATAAGTCGCAAAGAAATCAGCCTGGAACACAAAGAAACCAACGTTCAACCAAAATTCATATCAATAAATTTCAAAAACGAAGGGCATCTAAATATTGAAAGCTCATAAATTTCAAGAATCAAGTACACTCAGAAAAAATATGTAGTCATTTCTAGAACAGTTTTGCCTATAACTAACAATATTATCAAAAGGGAAGCAAAGTAGCAGTTAGAAATTATGAACAAGATAAATGCATACTTGAGCAGATACAGCCCCTGCAAGATGACTGGGGAAGTTTTTAGGATGTGTAAGATATTCTTCAATTTCATCAAGTAAAGATCCTGATATCAAACTCAAAAAGAATACATTTCCCACCAGAAAATAAAAAATCATGTTACAAGCTTTTATCTCCGCTTTACTCCTTGAAACACAGCCTGCTAGCTTGGCCATCCCAAGCATTGCAAAAGGGACCACATAAATAAATCCATTTAGGATTGCACTGGGAAGATAACCTGTCACAATGGAGCTTAACCCTGGTCTGAAGAAACATTGATATGTTAGATCCCTCATGAACGAAATCTAATAAATAGGATAGCAGAAAGAGAATCCAGTGTAAAAGGAATATATAGAAGAAGCAATATGTTGTTGAGCCAGAACGTTTCATTCAAATTTTCAGATAATTATACTAGCTTTAAAGTTTTCAAGAAGTGATGATCCATATGGAAATCTGAATAATAGTAATCAATCAACAGAAAAAGTATGATTTTATATAGCTACAAGAATCAATTTTCACTGCTTATTTGTATGGTTGTAAGTGGAATGATATAATATAAGCCTCTAGTCATCATAATACACAATAAAATGAAATCAAAGGTTATATGAAAAAAAAAAAAAAAAAAAAAAAAAAAACTATAGTACTTGATATTTTTACTAAACGGAAAAGAAAAACTATGAAAATGGACAATAGGAGTCAGTTGAAAAGGAGAGCAACGTGAATATATGGGATTATATTCATAAGACAAAAAATGCCACAAAAATAAAATTACATCATGTTTATTGCCATGGCTGGTGGAAACCACTTCTTTAATTTCTCGAATTTGGCTATTCCTTGAACAGCAGTAACTGGGATTGCAAAGAAAATTGTAAGAAGAGATGCCCCAACAATAACTCCAAATTCATGAAGGGGCAATAGTCTAACAGGGATTGCCAAATTCTTCCACGACACATCCCTTGGCTCTGGAGCCAACTCAGTGATCCACAGAAGAGGATTTAAGGAATGTTGTGACTGTGAAGCCAATGCAGCACCCAAACGGGACTTGAATGTAATAAAGGCTACGGGAAGCTCCTACAGAATATGAAAGAATCAATATATAGAGTAGTGTATTGTATTGTATTATGTACCTGAAGAATCCCCAGACTTTTAGTTACCAGAAGGGTTGGGGTATTAGCAGGCATAACACACTATCATCTAATACTATCATTCAACATAAAGAGATGTGATGAACTATTTTTCCCTGGGAATATCAAATACAGAGCAACTGATCAGTAGAAAGCATCTGAATAACAAAATGACTAGATTTTTTCGAACTTTGCAGGTAAAAAGAATGATCATAACCAAGTAACCTCCAATACTAGAATCTACATTATAGATTACCACTGAAATCTAATTACTGAATCTGGTAAAATTACCTTGCTCTTAGATGCACTTTGAACCTGCAAATTCTGAATTATATCATGATACCCCCGAAGCTTTTTCTCAAGGAGAGCTATTTTTAAAGCATTTTGTTGAGATGTATATGAGAGCAAGGGTTCTCTCTTATCATTCTGAGAACTGAACTTTTTTCTTCCTTCCTCAATCTTTCCCATGATAGACTTTGCCTGCTTCTGAAAATAATTGTCTACATCAGAAGCCTTTAATAAAAACATTGGAGTAAAATAAGAAATATTTCTCAAATTCTCAACAAGTTTAAACATTACCATCAAATGGTCAAGCTCCTTGACATCGGATAATATTTTATAAGAATGATAAGTATGTGGATGATACTTCGAGAAAAAATGTTCAACATTACACCCATGAGCCTTGTGTTCAAGGCATAACGGAACATCCCGAACTAGAACAGTAAACTGATCAGGTCGTTGTCTCATGCTCTTAAGCTGTTGAATTCTCTTAACCAATATCCCCTTATACTCCTGAAACAAAGTCATAGATGCAGTTAACTCTAGCTTTCCACGTATCTAATATATACATAAATGCTTCTTCAGGGTCAGAGGTCACCTTATGCAATAGGTATATTCCATAAAATGATATGAAGCATGAGCATGAAAAATGTACCCAAAGCCTGTGGAAAAGGCATAAATCAAAAAAGAGAAATTGTTAGTTAAGCTGACCCTAACTCTTCTGTCAGGTTCCACCTCTTCAGTTACGTACTTATATCTGCTTTGTTTGGTTAGACTGTAACAAATGCATTTAAGTTATGTACAAAACTAAACTCAATGATTGAGTGTGAATGTGATTGGTTGAACACTATTATTTTCTTCATTCTTTCCGTTTGTTCACTTCTGTGAATGCAGAAATTGTTTCACCACTTCTTTTGAATTTAAACGTCCACGATCTTCTAATTAAATTCTTGTCGATTCGTAGTACTGTGTTCTCTAGAAGTACCAAAAAGGTTAAAATGGTATTCTAGTCGATTCAAAGAAATGAATGGGATGCATTATCCATATAGCCATGGCAGTATTTTGTATTCAACAGGCGAAACTATAAGCCAACTGACAGAATGAACCAATTAGCCACTAACTGTCTGCTCATTTTAACTCTGCTCATCATAAGCCACTAATCAGATTATGAGCCATAGGTGGTCTTCCATATTTCATACGATTCTAATATCAAAAATTTACAAGACATTAACTTAACTTCAATAAGAAAAATTAAGAGTTGAAGTAGAGATTAACCTCTAAGCTACGACAGAAAACGTTGGGAGAAATTATACTAACCAATCAGATCCTTCACGGACATTGGATATTGTGAAAGAATCCAGAGAATGGTATCTCCTGGATGGTTTCTCCTGGCCCAGGTAATTTACAGGGAGAAGTACCACCAACCCAAGAACAGAGCACACGACAGAGAAATTTATGCTACATCCAGAAGCAAACCAGATTAAGTTTAAATTAATACTTTCTCATTCCATGATGATTGAAGAACTCACAATTCTATCACTACAAAACAATCGATCGTAAGATTGGATAAATTTCAAACGACGTGAGGATCAAATCTTCTAAATAAAACAAAACCAAGCGAAATGAGAAGTAACAATGCGAAGAAATTGCACCTTAATTTGAAGAGCCTGATGGTAACTAGGGCATCAAGGCCACCGGAAGAGAGAATGTCATCTTCCGATACACGAAAAGCCCGAGGAATCCAAGTGACGGAAGGGAGAAATCGACGGAAAGTGAAAGGTTCAAATGAAATAGTTTGGCCGAGCGAAAGACGGCGAGCGTAATATATGGCGGCATTTGATGGCTGCTTCTTGAGAATGGAGAAGATGGAGAGAACTATGAAGGCTAAGCCGATGTTAACGGCCGCTGAAGCCAACAAACTTCCGGCATTCATTTTTCCATTCCAGGAGCTATGCTAACACATTACAACCCTTAAAAATGGCTCCGTCGAGGATCTGAAGAGAGAGAGAGAGAGAAGAGAGAGGAAATCGCCGCCGCCTCAGCCGCCTCCTCCGGCGCCGTCGTCTATTACACGTGGCGTATTTTACATGCAAGAAGGTCGCCAAGCTATGGCTTCGTGGCAAGACGGAAACGAAACTGGCGGCAAATTGTAGATCAGAATCAGGTAGTTGTATTATTATTTCCCAATTATTTTTTTTTTAATATTTTATTATTTTTGTTTTTTAAAATATATATTAAATTACAAATTTAGTAAAAAAAACAAAACTTTATTTCTAATAAATTATTTGTAAAATTCTTTATTTTTTTTCAAAATCATAAAAATTAGATTTATATTTCACAAAAAAAAAAAAAAAATTAATTTTTATTTGATTAAATTATATTTGTATTACCGTTTGACTTTTTAAAATACCTGTCATTAGCAATAGATTTAAATATTTGATTTCTGAATTGATAGTACATGATTTATGTCAATTGAGCTTTACGAACATACTGTTCGTAAGATTTTTTTTTGGTTGATTAGTATGTTTATACTTAATTTTGATAAATTTCTAATTAAAAATTTTATATCGTTTATATCAGTTGAGATATACTCATGTTCGGGTCTTTCATCCTGTTCTCATAGGCAACTCTTCAAAGAGTTTCTCACCGACCCGTATGTCATCTTATAGACTGATATCTTCACATGATTTTTCTGGTTCAATTAATTCCAATTGTCTCCTTGTATGTTTTTCTGGGTCATGTCACCTTTCGTCGGATCATATAGCTCATCAAAGGGCATTTTTGTAATTTAAACTCAAACTTGTGGTAATTTTTAGATTTAGAATTAGATGGTTGTAAATATCATACTATTTTTTATTTTAGTTATTTTTATCCTAATTAATTATTGTATTAACACCTTTCTTTTCTTTAAATATATATATATATATATATATATATATATATATATATATATAAACAATTAAGTAAAATATAATAAAATTTCAGTTATTTTTCTTTATTTAATTAAACAATCTAAGTCATTTCATATCCATATAAAATAAACCAAACCTATTTTTTAAAATATAAAAAATATATTTATTTTTTTTTGAGAGACCAGAGCGACCCACAAATTGGCCACTTGTTTAATAATTATATATCAAATTAATTTTCAAATGAATCTAAAATTTAAGAATTTTCTTATATATATATATATAATTATTCAAATAAAGTAAAAAATTGTAAAAAATATGTTATTTAGAAATTAAATTCGAAACTTACTTAATTTTTAATTCTAATTATAGTTAGAAAAACATGGTAATTTGACTTGACATAACACTAGCCCATAAAAATCTAGTTAAAAAATTAATTAAAATTGAAATTAATAATAATAATAATAAGTACTCAGTGAAATATAAAAATTTATTATAATCAAAAATCGAGATAAACTATTTTCATATTTTTTTAAAGAATTTTTAGTCAAATTTTAAAATTAAAAAATTATTTTTTAATTTTTAAAATTAGACTTTAGGTAACCATCATATCTATTACTAATAGATATATTGTTCGTTTTGGTCCATTATGTACTATTAGCACGATTTTAAAACACGCATGACAAGGGAAGCTCAAGCCCACCACTGAAAGATATTGTACGTTTTGGCCCATTGTAAGATCTCACATTGGTTGTGAAGGAAAACGAAACATTTATTATAAGGGTGTGAAAAACTCTCACTAATTAACGTGTTTTATAAATTTTTAAGTTAGCTACATGTAACAGACAATATTTAATGTCGGTTTATAAATTTAATTTTGGAAATAAAAAAATCAAATAGTAAAATTAAATAAAATTATAATAAATTAATATAATAACCCATAAAAATCTCAAAAGTTTTGTTGCATTAAATATATATTTTAAAAAAATCTAGAAACAACAAACCACACAATTTATTAATTTTTTAAAAGAAAAAATAAATAAAAATAAAAGACTTGGTCAACGATGAGTCGTTGTCTTCCATCGTATAAGAGACGGAAAAAAAAAAACAAATTAAAATAGAGAATAATTGCAATCATTTTCCAAAAGCCCCACAAAATACTCCCACCACATAAATATATAATATATATATTAAATTATATGAACTTTTCTTCTTTTTATTTCCAAATCAGTATTACGTGAGGCATGGGGTTTAATGTTCATCATTCGTAATACAATTCAAAGTTGGAAGTCATCGATGCAAACTACAGTTAGTCATATAACTGCAAGTCTCTGGGCTTTCTTCTTTTTGTTTCTTCTCTGTATTTTCTTCTCACAAAACTTCAAAATCTTGCCACCCATTTTCAGTTTCCATTTAAATGTTCTTCTACTTTGAATTCTTCTTCAGACCCTTTTGATCATTTCTATAGATTTTGGTATTTTCTTGTTAGATTTGTGTTTGAAGCTGAATTTAGAGATGAGAAAGGTGAAGAACATGGAAAACAGGAGCTTCTCTGAGGTTGTCTCTGAAATTATAGCGTCTATTGATGAGTTAGTTTCATTATCCAGGAATTCTGAAACGGAGAAAGAGATGTTCATTGAATTAGCTCTTGTTTTGGAAAGGATTCCACCAGTTTTCTGTGATTTGAGGGATGATTACAAGGTTATGGATACCCCATTAATCAGAAAGGCGGTTGAATCACTTGAGAAGGAGATAGTGCGCGCTAAGTGTTTGATAAAAGTCCGCAATGAAAAAAGGAGACATGTTGAAGCTATTGCTCATGATCTTGGGCGGTCCTTGGGCATTGTCTTGTTTGCTACTGTTGAGGTTTCAACACAGTTCAAAATGAAGATTGGAGAACTGCATAAGGAACTGATGAATATGAAATTTAATGAGAGTTCCAGTCCAACTTCGACTTTAACTTCGACTTGGACTTCGACTTCGAGTAGAACCACGGAGTTTGTATGTGATTTGAGAGTGGAGGAGATTGAAGAAGAACGGATTAGCATTAATGTTTGTGATATTGCACTGCATCTCAAATATGGAAATGATGATGAATTCAAGCTTGCGGTTGTGGGATTGAAAGAGTTGATGCAAAGTAAAAATGTTGATGATGGATGGCTCAATGAAGAGGGAATCATTTCGATTTTGCTGAAGCGTTTAGGTTCAAACAAATCCGTGGATCAATCGATAATCATTCAAGTACTTAGGTATCTTGTTTGGAACAGTCCTGCAAGCAAGGTAGAACCGGAACTGAAATTTACTTATGCACTCTTTTTGAAACTGTTATTTTCAGTCTTACACTGAAACACAATAATTTACAGGAAATGATGGCAGACATGGGACCTTTGTCAACATTGGTCAAGTCTTTGGCTGGGGAGGAGGAGGAGAGGAGGGAAGCTGTGGGGCTGTTGTTGGATCTCTGTGATCTTGTTAATGTACGACGACGACTCGGCCGAGTTCAGGGTTGTATTGTTATGTTGGTTGCCATTCTAAAAGGGGATGATCCGATTGCTTCATATGATGCAAGAAAATTGCTGGATGTATTGTCAGGGAACACCCAGAATGTGCTTTATATGGCAGAAGCTGACTATTTTAAGCCAATGGTGCAACTTTTGAAAGAAGGTAACGTGAGAGAACAGAAGCAAAAATTCTAACCAGTATATGTTTTGTTTATTTTTCTAGAACATGCTTTAGTAGCTCGGTTAAGAACTAATGCCTTATCATAATATCATGTCAATGACGTAGCATTACTGATCATGTTGTTGTCCTCTTTGGGCTTTCCCTTTCGGGCTTCCCCTCAAGGCTTTTAAAACGCGTCTACTAGGGAGAGGTTTTTACACTTTTATAAAGGGTGTTTCGTTCTCCTCCCCAACCAATGTGGGATCTCACAATCCACCCTCCTTCAGGGCCCAGCGTGACGCTGGCACTCGTTCCTTTATCCAATCGATGTGGGACCCCCACCAAATCCACTCCCCTTTGGGGGTCTAGCTTCCTTGTTGGCACATCGCCTCATGTCCACCCCTCCCCTTCGGGGCTCAACCTCCTCGCTGGCACATCGCCCGGTGTCTGACTCTGATATCATTTGTAACGGCCCAAGCCCACCGCTAGCAGATATTGTTCTCTTTGAGCTTTCCCTTTCGAGCTTTCCCTCAATGCTTTTAAAATGTGTCTGCTAAGGAGAGGTTTCCACACCCTTATAAAGGGTATTTCGTTCTCCTCCCCAACCGATGTGGGATATCACATTAATTCTTCCGGATGATGTGGGTTGCGCAAAGATCTAAATTCTCTTCTAGCTATAAATTTATGGATTTCAGGCTCATAACGTTGAACCCTTTCCATGTCTGTAGGTTCTGACATGAATAAGATCCTCATGGCAACGGGGCTTTCAAGGATGGTGCAGACTGAACAAAGTAGAGCCTCACTAGGAGAAGAAGGGGCAATTGAACCCCTTGTCCAAATGTTCCGTACTGAAAAGCTTGAAGCTAAACTATCAGCTTTAAACGCATTGCACAGCCTCTCAGGCTTGAAGGAAAATGTGCAGCGATTGATTAATTCTGGAATTGTGAATTCTTTGCTCCAACTCCTGTTCTCTGTAACCTCTGTTCTTATGACTCTTCGAGAACCTGCAGCCGCGATTCTTGCAAGGATTGCGGAATCAGAATTGATCCTGGTCAACCATGATATGGCTCTACAAATGCTCTCACTTCTGAACTTATCAAGTCCAGTGATTCAGAATTACCTTTTACAAGCTCTCAATAGCATCGCTGCTCATCCTAGTGGACTAGAAGTTAGGAAAAAGATGGTGGAGAGTGGAGCAATCCAGCTTCTCTGCCCCTTTTTGATGGAAAACAATACTAAGATCAAGAATGGTGCCTTGAAATTGCTTTATTCTCTTTCCAAAGATGCTCCAGAAGAGCTAGAAGAGAGCCACATCAGTGTAATTCTGAGTATAATTCCATCGACGAATTGCGAATCCGAAAGGGTCTTTGCTGTTGGTATACTAAGCAATGTTCCTGTAACTCAAAAGAAAATAACAGATATGCTGAGAAAAGCAAATCTTGTGCCTATCTTGATATCCATCATGAACACCAGCTTGGCTAATTCAGATATTTCTACATCTTTCTTGTCAGAAAGTGTAGCAGCCTTATTAGTACGGTTTACAAATCCATTTGATAGGAAATTACAGCTTCATTCAGCAGAGCAAGGGGTTATTCCTTTACTAGTGAAGTTGTTATCAAGCGCGTCGACCATTGCTCAGAAAAACGCAGCAACTTCACTAGCTCAGTTGTCACAGAACTCGCTCTCTCTCAGCAAGGCCAAGAGTTCAAGGTGGTTATGTGTTCCTCCTTCAAAAGATTCACTTTGTGAAGTTCATGGAAGGCAATGCTTCACAAAAAGCACATTTTGTTTGGTCAAAGCCAATGCAATCCCTCCTATGATCCAAATTTTGGAAGGCGAAGAAAGAGATGTCGACGAGGCTGTCCTCGGGGCCCTTACAACCCTTTTGGAAGATGAAATTTGTGACAATGGAAGCAAATACATAGTTAAGATGTCTGGAGTTCAAGGCATCTTAAAAGCTTTAGGTTCATGCCATATTGGTGCTCAACAGAAGGCATTATGGATACTGGAGAGAATATTCAGAATTGAGGAGCACAGAATCAAATATGGAGAAACTACTTGGTCAGTGCTTGTTGATCTAGCCCACAAAGGTGATTCAAGTTTGAAACCAGCCATTGCAAAGCTATTAGTACGGCTGGAACTATTTCAATTTCAAGACTGAAAGGTACCTATGAGCCGAATTATTACAGTAGAATATATACCATGATTTTTGTCCATAAACAAGTTTACTCATTGTAAAATATTTGTTTCATGTTCATTTATAGTTAGAATGCAATAGGTTTTACTCCATAGGAACAAAAATGTGGATTCCTACCCACAATGTATACCTTTTTTATTGTTGAAGTTATAAACGAGTTAAAAAGAGCCCTTTATGGAAGTTCTGTATTTCTAGATTTTCTACTTATAGAAGAGCAACAAATGAACAGGCGCATGGAACTCTTAAGACTGTCTTGAAACCATTATTAAAAGAAGTTCCTTCCGAAAGTGTTAAGAAGGATACTTTGATACCATGTTAAGAATAATGCTCTGATACTATGTTAAGAATGAGAAATATAAGCAGGACTTTTAATCCCACTTCTCTTTCTAGACTTTCCCATAAAAGACTAAATCAAAAAAATAATTCAAACATCGGGACTAAGACTAAGACATGTAATTATACTCAAAATTTTGCCAAGCAAAATTAGAAAGCTTGTCCCTGCAGAAGAGAAAGGGGTATGAACATGTTAGCAAATTCATATATTGTTATATTCCATGGGAAGGAGAATGAAACACCCTTAAAATAAGTACCTTAAGCTCTACTAATTTAAATTTTTTCTAAACTCGAGCTACTCCGTTACAAAAGCCAAAACTTTGAAACTACAGAATGAAGGCTTAGGATATATTTTTTTTACAATTCACTTTGAGCATAGCCAGAGATGAGACTAAATCACAAAATCAGTATGTCAACTTTCCCTGGGCGGTCTGTTGACCGTTCTAGCAGTCTCGGGATGTCGTGCTTCTGCTAAAGATATGCCATTCAGCAGTAAGAATGAGAATGCTGATCATCTCAAACCCTCACTTGTCTTAATCTTTGATGTCCTACAAGTTAACAGTGTTTAGTTCTATGCTTCGAAATCACCAATAGGACATCGGACAGCATCGTCGTGTCAACATTTAACAAATAAATCATACTAAATTCAGAAAACCAATTCCATCATCGAAGTAACAAGCCAAATTATTCTTCCATTGTTGTTGTTCCATCAGGATTACTTTCCCTTGGCACAACATTTCCATCATCGTTATTAGCCTCATTGTCCTCATTCTTAGTCGAACTATCCTCGAGCAGAGGCTCCTCCTTCGATCCACCATCTTTATTAGCCACTTTGTTATCCTCCTTTCCATTAGCACCGTTTTCAAGTGCAGATCCTCCATTTGCGCCGTTCTCAAGACCATCGGTCTTCGAAGTTTCCATAGCGGTGTCTGAAACGCCATCATCATTGGCTTGCTCTGTATCCATAGCATTTTCCCCAAGAAGACTATTATGCGGTATGTCATTGTTCGGAGCAAGCTGCCCCGGATGAGCAGCATACCCATCAAATTGTTGGCTGCCGATACGAATCTGCAAGGAATAAGTCCAGCAATCAGCATGACTAACACATAAATCACATAAGAACGCCATTCACAAATACATTCTCGATTATAAGGAAGAAATGAAGGGGAAGGAAAAAAGCTTTCTAATAAAAAGCCTTGAACTCGATGGCCTCTCAGTGGTAAATATGGAGAAAGGGAAATTCCAGAATTCTTAACAGTAGAGAAAGCGGGAGGAAATATGGAAGTTATCGCACTTGAATGCCTATTCTTGGTGCACTCTCTCCAGTCCCTTCCGTAATTATATGATTATTTTGAACATCAAGTGGTGAGCTTTTTTGTAATCTCCTTTGAAAAAAGTATTAGACTTAGAACATTAGGACTTCTATGGTTTGGAGCCCAGTCCAACTTCGACTACCAGGTAATCATGGTGATCAAGCAGACACTTAAATAAGTCTATGATAATACCTGATAAAGTTGTTCCAGAATGCTGGCCATCTCCTCAGTACCACTAACATGGTAAATAGGACCAGTATCTGCAACATGACGTTCTGTATATGATGTTATCTCATTCAAATTGAGACCAAGGCGGTCGGGCCTCTGAAGCAGAAGTTGAAATGTTGGCTGCAGTTCATAGCATTGTTCAAACAGAGATCGGCGGCAGAATACGTACAAACCAAGTCGAGCACGAGACATGGCCACAATCAATCTTCTAACATCACGGAGGTGCCCCACAAAGCGGGTTCGAACGAGAGACAGTAATATATAATCATTCTGCTGACCTTGAAATTTATCGACTGTCGTCACCTGGATTCAAATATTAAACAACATTTGTTAATAAATGATTACATGGCATGTAAGTAGCAACATTAAGATTGGATACATGAAAACATAAGGAACACGACATTTACACAGCCCAATGGACAGTTACATAGAGTTGATAGAACCATATACTTCGAAAATAAGATGACGGGTGAAGAAAGGATAGTTTATCAACGCCCTGGACTACTTTGTTAAACCATCAAAACAAAACTCCAATAACTGTGCAGTTGAGAAGACTCCAAAGATGTACAAAGATACTGACACCATCAATTAAAAAAACTCAGAATCACTAAGCAACAAATAATGTAATTGCTTGCATAAAGTGAACCGTTCTGGAGATACCTTGCTAGGGGCACCAATGAAGTTGTATGGTACACATCTACGATTAATAACATCTCGGATTAGAAGCTTCTGGCCATTGTAAGTTGTCAAGATGGATATCTTATTTGCAGGGTACCCTAGTAAACGCATATAAATATACACACTAACAACATATTCAGCCTCCCCCTCGTTCTGATAGAACCAAGGAGAAGGAGCAGTCTCACCCCTCCCTTGGTAATCCGGCACATCCACTAGCTGATAATCGTAAGAGAATCCAGCATTGGCTCTATGAAACATGGCTGCCTCCTTCACATAGGGAAGATCTCCCAATTCTCTATATCTCCAGTTGTAAAGCTTGGCTATACTTGGTCTAGCTCGACCTTGAGCATTGAGTTCAATATAAGGAATACCCAATCTGACAAACCTTGTAAATAAACTTTGATCCATATGGCTATACTTTTGAAAAGCCATGTTCTTCACAACTGGGGGTAACTGATGGTGATCACCAATTAAAATGCAGCGTTTGAGACGTGCATAACCATCTTCCTGCCTCTGAAGTAACATTGGTATAAAAGTTTCAATCTCTAATATTTGTGCACTTTCTTCCATCAGCAAATTATCATACTTGAAACCTAATCGAAGAAAGTCCTTCCTCTTTAGGGCAGCATGAGTACAAGTCATTGCAACAATCTTTGCTTGCTTAGTCATCAAATAGTTTGCACGATCAGCTGTGGACTTGAGTAATTCAAAAGCCCTACACTCTTCAAGCTCCTGAAACATTGTCTTAAGATGACGAAAGCATC
Source organism: Cucurbita pepo subsp. pepo (assembly GCF_057944985.1). Taxonomy (NCBI): domain Eukaryota; kingdom Viridiplantae; phylum Streptophyta; class Magnoliopsida; order Cucurbitales; family Cucurbitaceae; genus Cucurbita; species Cucurbita pepo. The sequence goes on along the minus strand of NC_141806.1, from coordinate 2,702,098 downwards.
CCTTAGCTGCCCGCATATCTTTATCAAAAGATTCACCTGTGAAAACTGGATTTGGTGCATTTGAGAAGAACTCCTTGAAGGGAAATCTTTCTTCAATAAAATTTGGTTTATCCTCATTTCCAGCACAGGCAGCTATGAATTGCTCCCAGCGTGAGTACACATGCAGTAACCAAAAGTATCCAGCAGTTTCACAAGTATAACCAACATCTTCAGGGAGTTGGAGAGACCTTGCCAGCTTTTCAACTTCACTTAGCAATTCCAACCTTCGCACAAGCATCGAATTAACACGCCCTTGCCGGCTGAAATCAAGATCGGTTGCTAATTCTTGTTCACCTTGACCAAGACGAAGCAGATAGCGGGCAGGAACATCTCTCTGAGATCATTAGAGAAGTTAGAAAAGAGATGTATATAATTAAAATAATATGCACCATGAAGCCTTAAATAATGTATATATACGAAAAAGTGACCTCACAGTAAGTTTGTAACAGTTTAATTTTCTTCATTTACCTCCATTATCTTTTCGAATAGGTCATTCAGAGCTTGATTTGAGTGGGTGATTATCAATGTTCTCTGTGAAGGGCAATTGTGATAAAGAACATTTAGAACTTGAACAGCTGTGTCAGTCTTTCCAGTACCTGGTGGTCCAACAACCATGGTTAATCCAGGTTGAACACCAGAAATGATTGCTCCAACCTACAATTTAGAAGTAAACAATGTTAGTCTCACAATTCAAATAGAAGTTGATCAACCAAAGAAGAAACAATGTCCAGACATTTTATGAATAATTGAACTTTCATTGAGAAAAAAAATGAAAGAATACAAGGGCATACAAATAAAGAGCCCACAAAAGAAAGAAAATTAAAGAAATGGCATCCAATCAAGCAAAATAACACCTAACGGATAATTACAAAATGGCTTATCATCGAAGCCTACAGAGAAACGTTGAACCTAATAAGAGTCCCAATATCACACCAAGATCTCTCAAGAAAATAGGCATGCTCAACAATCTTATAGTGTACACCAATCATATATATAGTTTTTCATGAATAAGAAACAAAAAGAAAAAAGTTAAAAAAGAACCTGTGTTGGTGTAAATCTGACAGAGTTCTGTTTAGGCTGATCTTGAGGATAAGGACCAGGGTCAGGAGGAGTATACACCTCAACTATAAGCTTTTCCTTCTCACCACAGGCATCGACCATGTTTTCATCATTCTTTGGAACACTTGAAGACTTCTTGTTCTCCGGAAGGGCATGATTGCTACCTTTAAGGGCTCTAGGAAACTTAATACGGAAAGGAGGACTAGGGTGCAAAATCTCCTCACCATCTGGATTAGTAAAACAGACCTGAACAAATTAACATAATACATTTAGACTCGGATGCTTTTTATTATACACATATAGGAGGCAAGGATATTAATTCACTAATTTAAGAAATCTTTTTAAATAAAAAGAAGGCATAAATAACCTGATAATCTGGAAAACATTCTTTCAAATGATCGGCATCAAGAAATGTATCTTTAAAGTCTACTGTTTCTAAAAGATCCGGCATGTTAGTCCATTGAGCAGCAGAAGGATTCCCATAACCAAGAAGTATATTATGCAACCAATCAGGAACGATACAGTATTCATTCATAAGATCCCTGATAGATTCCAGGATTGCTTTGAAATTATTTTCTTTGGGTTTCCTCCTCATCAAAACATTAAATGTCCCATAAACATCTTCTGTACCCTTCTCTGCAATAGCACTGACATCCATATGGTACTGTGCTGTATCTAAAGCAATAGTTACAGTTCTCAACTCCCCTTTAGGAGGCTTCCACTCATCCGGTTTAATTCTTCCAGTAAAGTCATTCATAAGAGTTCCCTCTTCATCACGAACCTCAATAATTTCACATCCACGTACACACTGAAGGCCAAGACGTTGAGGAACACTAGCCTTGGCAGCTTCCTCTGAACTTAGCGGCTCAAATGAAGGACTAATAGAGAGTAAAAATAAAACATCGTGTTCTTTAAGAGCATTCCATTCTGATCTTATTTGGGCTCTATAACTAGAAATGCTAAAAGTGACATCTGCAGTCACAGATGCAGGCTTTACTTCCCCAATATTTGGCTGCTTTACCTCAGTAATCTTGAATTCTTTAATAGGAACGGCCATTCTTGACCAACCACGGAAAGCAGTTTGTCCCTCATTATTAATGTAGGCAAGGAGATGGGGCACAGCTTCCTGAATGTCTTCACGGATCTCATAAGTTGATTCCAGGCGAAAGAGATTAAAATTTCTCAGAAGATAATCATGGAGTGTTAAAAACTGTAAATTTAACTTAGGAAGAGCCAAGCAACCTTCCCCCGAGTAATTAATGCTTGGCACAACACTCTCATCCCACATTATCTCCTCATTTGGGTAAAGTGGAAGTGCATTGATGGCTTCCTTTTGAGACTGTTGCTTCTCAAAAAAGGAAACAACAACCTCAATTAAAAAATCAGCTCTATCTGACCAAGGATCTTCTGTTGACACTAACTTGAGCTGCATAAGAAACACGAATGTTAGTCAAAAGGGAGCTAGAAACTATTTGTTACTAGAAGCTGTAAGCTAACTTTTTCATAAAGCAAACCAAATGACATATAAGTAAAAATAATAATAATAATAATAATGAGGGTGAGAAGAAAATCAAAGAATTCTCTTTGGTACTTCTCATAATTTCTGTGAAAATTTTATATCCTTTCTAGGAAAAAGAAGTGACCAAAGAATTTTTATGGTCTTTCCACTTAGGATGTCCAATCCCTGTTTATTTATATAGCTTTTGCAATGAAATGTCCGGTTCTCTCCAGAAGAAAGAAAAAATGTTGACATTAACATATAGGAACCAAAGAAATATGTTGAGCTGTAGAATAAGGAAAGACAAAAGGCTGCTCCCAAGAATTTAGAGCAGCTTGGAACCTCCCCTCGAGTAAACTCAACCATAAACTACTGAAGCACCATCATTGGCACATCGTTTCCTCTAATTATAAACACCTCCTACTAACCTCAACTACCTCTAGAATCCTAATAATATTTCTAACCTCCAGCCTAACAGTATTCCTAACGTTAAGTTATAACCTGAATAGAGGCTTCCTCCAACTAACCTCAACTAAAGATTAATATACCTCTAATATCCTAATAATATTTCTGAACTCTACCCTAAAATCCTAACGTTACATTGTAACCTGAATCTGCCTTCACACTTCATGGTTCTAGTTGCTAATGATCAGTTGCACACTTTATAGCCTTGAAACAAGAAATTCTCGATATGCAAATCTTTTTCCCAACTTTTAATTTATTTTATTTTATTTTTTTAATCAAAAACCTAACTTTGAACTATCTTTATCATAGAAGAATAGACAGCTCCTTTTGTCCACATGCAGGGTTGAAAACTTAGTTGCCTGCCTCAGTAGATGTAGTACCCAATGAGGGGGGAGGATAGAGACAATAAAATGAAAAAGGTGAACAGAGATAATCTAACATATTTAGTTGACATTGTGTAAGTGCACGTGAGAAGCAACAGGTGACCACAGTTCCCTAATCATATGGCATCTCATTGAACACTGCCCTAGGTCGGGTGTCCCTCTCTAAAGATTAAGTTAAAAGTGATGAAATGAATCCAACAATAATGATATTGAAGTTTATAAGTTGCTGTTTTCTGATAACTAAAAAGTACAAACAATATGATCAACTCATTCAATTTATATTTTTAGCATCCCAGAATAAGTTAAGAATCAAGTCTTTCACAGACCTTAGAGCAAACCAAATCTTTCAGCTCTGGAAGAGAGAGCACAGATAGTTTCTTGGCAAGGTCAGCACGTTTATGAATTGAACCAACATTGGCCAATGCAAGTTCCCGCAGCTAAAGAAGGAAGAGAGTTATAAGTATATTAGCCAAGCCTACAAATTAGATTTAAAATAACAAATACTAGAAATAGTAAACATAATAATAATAATAATAATAATAAGTTTTTTAAAAAGTTTGTCTTTTTCGTCATTGTAGCTTACATGTCCAAATGTACCGTAATTTTTTCAAAAGAGGATTTCATACCCACTGGTGCCTTTGTAATTATTTCTTTAGTAATCAATGCACTGTTTGTTGACAAGGAAAAAAGAATAAATAAAACATCCATTTGCACTGTTAAGCATCCCTTTCCCTTCTGGATCAACTTAAAAACTAACCTTTGGAATCTTCTTAAATGCAAGAAGCTGAAAAGATTGGACACGGTCATAATGAGATTGGAGAACCTCATCGTCCGTCAGTTGTGTTCCAACATGATCATTGATCTCAAATACTTCATAGAACTGCAGCAGATCAACCAGCTGAGCAAAAAGTTTACCTTTTTCATGTTTGTAAAGAGCACTTAAATGACATTTGGCAACGACAGCGACATCAGCAACAAGAGGTCGAAGGTATCTGAATGATCCAACAATGGTCAAAAAGAGGCCGTTTATGGAGGTCAACAAAATACACAATGCACGTAAAGTCTATTTATGTAGTCTACCAACAAATTGGGGGAAATAAAATTTAATCAAAATTAAAAAATTTTGGGCAAAAAAACAGTTAGTGACGGTAAATTACAATAGAGATTTAAGATGAAATCCAACCACAACAGCAAAAGGCTAACAGATCTCAAGAAGTAAAAATGAGAGAGAGAGAGAGAGGAGAAAATATCATTTCATAACTGGTCAAGTAATATTAAGACTACTGCACATCAATACACACAATCACAATAAAAAATTCCACCAATCAAGATTTGAATTCAAACAAAGGATGCATATCATGGCCACAGTATTTAAGCATACCTCCTTGTAGGAAGCTGACTTAAAAGATCAATCAGAAACTCCATGAACCTCTCACAATACAAAATGCAAGCATTGTCTCCCTCTAGCAAGCCATTGGCATCAACAAAATGATCATTTTCATCACCTGAATTACTCTGAGGGAAGACTTCACTATCCAAAACCTGGTCGCCAGATGTAAGATGAAGAACAAAAAAATAAATAAATAAATAAATAAAAAATAGTCAAATTTGTGCATGAGAAAAACAAAAATAATCTTAGTCAGAAAGACAGGCAACCTCCAGGAACTCTTCAATGAGGTTTCTTAAGAACTTTGCTTCAAGAGTTGACAATGGATCATAAACCTCCCCTCGTTTAATAAACTCTTTAGCCTCTCTCTTTATCATCCTTTTCCATTTCTTTATTATATCAGTATTAAGACAAAGCTCCATCTGCAGATGAATGAAAAAGAAAAATGTAGTTGCACATTCCAATGGTAAAAGAATATCAGCAGCAGAACACATGTCATACCTGTAAACGACCATAAGATAAACTGTGCCAAGACTGCAGGCCTGCTATTCTCAATACAGTCTCACTGACAATCTCATCCTCCAAGCTCTGCCGAAGTGAGTTTTTAGAAACCATAAGCAATAAAAGAATAACAATACAGGCAGATATTGGCAGAAACACCTTCACCAGTCCTAGAAAATTTATTTACTTCTACTAGCATATTCAATTCGATTAAAGGTACAATAATATTGACACACATAATATGAATGCCTGATCATTTGAGTGCAGTGATTCATAGTAAAGGAGGTTTGATGACAAACATGTTTTTCACTGACTATGTTCTAAAAACAAGTTGTTTGTATTGAATTCCCAGACGAGCCCTAATCTTTCCAAAGAAATTGGGAGGGGGAAAACTCCTTAGACCGATTTCTTTATATAAACTCTTGCATTATGAGTTGTAATTTGTAAACGCGACAGATTAAGTCCAAATTCAGTTGACTATGTAACGACCCAGATCCACCGCTAGCAGATATTGTCCTCTTTGGGCTTTCCCTTTCGGGCTTCCCCTCAAGGCTTTAAAACGCGTCTGCTAAGGGAAGGTTTCCACACCCTTTAGGGTGATTTGTTCTCCTCCCCAACCAATGTGGGACATCACAGACTATGATAAAATTGAGCAGTTCTTATAAGTTATATGGTCATGCTTTGCATCACAAAGATGTTATTTGGGTACTGCAATGAAAGATAGCCTTTGGTAGCTGGGGAAGGAAGAAGCCACCATATTCTCAAACAAAGTTGAAGACGCTTCCAGAAAGTTTGGGAGAAGGTCATTTCTTAGATTGTTTGAGTTTCTCTTCTGATTCATTTATGCGTTTTAGCATCAATGAACATTGGGCTAATTGGTAGGGGCCTCCCTTGGTCATGTATGAGTTCATAACTTAACTATCCTCTTCTCTGTGATGATTTCCTATCCCCCCCCCCCCCCCAAACACACATAAAAATCCAGAAGGTATTGTTGAACAACTAAATTACAATCAACGTGTCACATACCTGAAAGGCATTAATCATGAAAACAAGATAATTTGTCTTCTCTGCAATGCTTATTTCTCTTCCCTACATCATAAATAGAAGTAATTATAGTTCCAGATAAAAAGCTGATAAATTAAGGTCTAAAATAACAAAAAAAAAATGAAGCACTTTATGGCCTACACCATAAGAAAAAGACATCCATATGACGACGTAAAAAGTAAAACTTCAAAAACTTACAATAAGGAGGAGGAATGATTTAAGCAGAACCTCTAAAATACAAAAAAGCTGAAGCCCAATCATCGGCATAAAGTAAATCGACAGCTTATCCTATTTATAACATATTAAAGTTCTGCCCCATGCAACCCATATTTGGGAAGTAAGAGGCACAACTGCAAAAAATAATTGAAATCTCCTGCTTTGAAACCAGATAAGAGACACCAATTCAGGCCAAGAACAAGCATGGAGACTCTTTCGCTACAAGACATTAGCGGTGTTAGAACTTCCCTAGACTATGAGTTAAGTAAAGAAGTGGACTTTCTTCAGGATTTTGAGCCCCTCCAAAGATGAGAAAGAAAACCCCAATCTATTTGGACCTTCGTAACTAAATCTTTTCATAATTATCTCTATTTCCAATCTAAGTGACTAGAGCTCTTTTTTTCCTATAATTTTCATTTTTTGGTTACTACATTCCCTGGACCAACCTCTATTTTTGTGTCGCTCATCATGCATACATTCCTCTGGATGCCAATGGTTTCTCAATGAAATATATAAATACACATATAAATAATCACCCAATGGTCAATCAAGATTAAAGTATAAAATGAAGGTTGATAATATTTCCGCAAAAAGAATCATTCAAACAAGTCTCACAAGCATGGCATGCATAACAAGTCAAACAAAAGAAAACTAACCTCCTTCAGTCGAAGAACCCTCTCAAGAAACCCCTTGAAGACATCCTTCCGATCATAAAAACAGACCCAAGCTGCTACGTTCTCTCGAAACTACAAGAACAAATCTCAATTCTTACGTCTCATGGCAGTTTCAAATAATGAGCATTCCCCAAAGTGACATTTTTTTGGGTTAGAAGAAACAAAATACAATATAGTGTTTCAATAAATAACAATCTAAAAACAACATTACAAGAATGGTAAGACACTTTCTAGATGAGCTCTTATGATTTTCATTTCGGTGACCACCGACCAGATGAGCTTTCTAGCTTGTTGGTAGTTGTCCCATAAAACTAATTAAATTGTGGAGGTTCGTTTCACTCCATTTTAGTAATTTCCTAGTCACCAATATAGAAAACCCCTGGTTGGAATCTCATGTTGAGCAGCTGAAGTCTACCTGAAAACAAGCACTTCTTCCAAAAGAACATTCTTCCAGAAACCATGAATTATCAAAGCTCGTTGCAACATCAAGTCATTTCGAAATAGCATGCAATAGCTTTACATTTCCGGTGAGATTCTTAATAGGTTTCCCATTCTAACATAACGAGAATGCTTTGACGATGAAATACTCAGAACTTGTGAATTTAAGAAAGTTTCTTCACAGAAGAATTACCTTTTCATTGACCATGAGTATCATCGACATTACATGCTCAAACGTCGCGGTCTCCGGATCAAAATTAGGCCACAAATAGTTCTCCAAGTACTGACTGACCTCCAAAATCATCACCCTCTGTAGAGGCACGGTCTTCCGCCCCTCCTTAATCGAAAGCTCCGTCTCATAAATCTTCTTTACCAATTCTGGATCAAAAGGCTCCTTCGGCTTCGAAGGATCCCTCACTTTCGACCAGTTCTCCGCCGCAATCTTCGTCAACCGGTCTCGCTGAATCTCCGATAGCGTTATCGTGTTAGGCAGTGTCGCACCAGGCTTCGACTCCACAAGCTTATCGTCGACCTGGTTGGACTCAACAGGGTACTCCGCCACTCTGTGACGCTTGAAATCATAAACACCAGTTCCATATACCTTCGGCATTGTAAGTGGCCGAAAACCTTAACGTATGCGCCGGAGGAAGGGGATTCTAGGGTTTCGGAATTCAGAAAATCTGTGCAGGGTTTTAGCTAGAGTGATGGATTTACTGAAGGATAAACCTCGGGAGCTAGGTTTCGAAGCAGCAGCAGAGTCGGTGAAATCGGCCTTGTGCCACGGCGGAATCGGTGAACGGCGACAATAATCACGATGAGGGTGGGATATTAGTGACTGGAGAGGAGGCGCCGGCGTCGGCGTTAAATGGCCATCACACGACCAGAGCCGGTGATCGTCATATATCTTCTAATTCCAACCCCACGGCGTTTGGAACTCGAAAATTAATAAATTTTCAATAGAATTTCCACAAATACATGTTTTGTACTAATAAAATGAATTTATTTTCTATTTACTTTTTAAGGTTTTAAAGTGATATAATTGTGTTGCTTAAAATACTAAATTAATAAAATTACTTGATTTCACATTTTATCTCAAACTATTTAATATACATGAAATACCGGATTTAAAGGTTCGTACAAAAGGAACTCCACGTGTGTCTCTGTCTCGACCTACATCAAGCTCCACCTGAAAATAAAATTGAAGCAATAGGGTTGAGTATATGCAAATGGTATCAAAGGCAGACATCGAATGGTCTGCTAGCAAGGACGCTAGCCTCCTAGGGGTAGATTGTGAGATCTCACATCGGTTGGAGAGTAGAACAAAGCATTTCTTATAAGAGTGTGGAAGCTTCTCTCTAGTAGACGCGTTTTAAAACTTTGAAGGAAAGCCCTTGAAAAGAGAGTCCAAAGATGACAATATCTGCTGACAGTGGGCTTAGGCGGTTACAAATGGTATCAGAGTCAAACAACGAGTGGTGCGTCAGCGAAGACGTTAGGCCCTAAGGGGGTGGTTTATGAGATCGCACATTGGTTGGAGAGGGGAACGAAGCATTCCTCATAAGCGTGTGCAAATCTCTCCCTAGCAGACGCGTTTTAAAACATTGAGGGAAACCTTCATGCCCAAAGAGGGCAATATTTGATAGCGGTGGACTTGAGATGTTACAAATAGTATCAAAGTCAGATATTGAGCAGTGTGCCAACGAGGACGCTTCCCCTAAAAGGGGTATTTTGAGATTTCAAATCAATTGGAGAAGAAAATGAACCATTCCTTATAAGGGTTGAAAATCTCTCCGAACACGTTTTAAATTTTATAGGAGAAACCCACATATGTAACAACTCAAACCTAGATATTTAGGTTTGAGTTGTTACATATGTTTGTCGGTTTATCACTCTCCAATACAAGGTAGTACAGTGGAAGAACATATCAACCTCTTTCTAAGACTTGAAACTTTAAACTTCAATTATCGAGACTAATTTTAAAATTCATTGAAAGCAAGTCGAGCAGGTCTCACTTTGATTAGTCACACACTCTTTCCGATCCTAAAAAATGGAACTCAGACCGTAAAAAGTACACAAACTAAAATAGAACAAGTCGAGCGTTCTTACAACTATTATGTACAAAAATGGCGAGCTTAGAAACTGAAGAAAAAAAAAAAAAAAAAAAAAAAAAACCATGAAGAACCTTGTTACAATATGCATTGTTGAGGAAGTGAAGTCTTTGAGCACAAACAAAAATTGGTTACAAAAAGCTATGAAATCATCATCATCATAATCAGCTTTGCCTTTGAAACCCCCAAGCTGATACAGAAAAAAGTGGCCTATCTTGCCAACAAATGAACAAAAATCCATTCTCTTCTTTGATTTTATAACCATCATATCCATTGCTCTGCAACAATCTATTCCCCAGAAACATACTATTATAACTCAATCCAACCCTCCCGAACCCCACGCTTTCGAATCGTACTATCCATTTCTCGAGCTTTTCGTGTCTCTCCCTTCTCTCCGCTCCCTCGCAAGCAATGATGTTCTTTATTTCCTCTCCTAAAAGCATCTTCTCCACCCTTTGTCGCTCGATCGACGACCTCGACACCGTTGATTCCAAGCAATCAAACAATGCAGCATAGAAGTTTAGTGCTTCTAGTACTCTCTCCATCAACCCTGATCCATTCAGGTTTGATTCTTGCTCTGTTATTACCATCACTTTTGGAGATAGCCCCCACAGTGCATTCAAAAAACTATTCATCTTTTGTGAAGGATTCAATCCTGATGGCGAACATACCGATGCCGAATCCGGGCTACTACTAAAAACTTGCAACGAATCTGTTTCCAGCCACTCTCCGAGCGTTCGCTGCTTCATACGTAGGAGCTTTTGCAAGTTCTTCGATGCTGATGGCGACGTTTTTGTCTTATCGTCGTCCGTGGCTAAAATCGTGTGAAGTTCGAGTACTGAGCTCACTGCGAGTGCTTCTCCTGTCTTCACCCTTAAACTTTCAAGGTCGAGATTCTCTAACTTGCTAACAACTGGGGTGAACTGAAATGGTATGTCCCATTTTTCGGCCTCTTCGGTTAGCCGAACAGCCATTTGTTCCAACACCTCCTTCTGTTCGTGAATTCCGGTTATTCTCACATGGGGCGGACCGTCTGGTCGGTCTTTCAATGTCTGAAGAAGGTTTATCCATTGAGCAGGCTCACATGATTTGAAATCAATAATATGAATCATCCTTTCTCCCTCCATAGCTTCTATGATAGCCTGATTAGTTATCACATATGCAAGCTTCAAGAAAGGACATAGCTCAAAGAACAATCTCTGAGCAAGAATCTCTTCCGGGACCGACAATATTTTGGTCGAGTTCAAGGCTTTGTGTAAGCCTGGCCACGATTTGAGTATCCGATCGGCGAGTGCCTCGGTGAAGTAGGCAGCAATCCGCTGCATTGTGTCCCCGTCGGGCGAAGCTAGGTGGGAAATTTGCTCGAGGCCAACGTTGGCATTTTCGATGTTACCAATGGCAACTTGGTTGGCACAGGCAAGAAGAAGGTGAATCAGACATAAGCCCCTCTCTTCAGATTTCAGCTCCCTTAGAAAAGGGTATGGCGATCCTATACCAGGCGATAACGACCACGGAAAGAGCTGCAACGGCGATGAAGTTACTGACGACGACCCCTCCCCGTTAAACATTCCTGCCATTAAAGTACCTGGCCGGGATAAAGAGAAACACACTATTTCAACAAAGACAAGGATAGAGCAGCAGAGTGAAGCAACAACAGTGCAAAAATTATAACAAATCCTTAGTTAATCGAGGAAATAGCATAAAATTCACTTAATCTTGCTCGGCTCGAGCCTACGGCTAGCGATATTGTTTTCTTTGAGCTTTACCTTTTAGGCTTCCCCTCGAGATTCTAAAACGCGTCTGCTAGGGAGAGGTTTCCACACCCTTATAAAGAATGTTTCGTTCTCCTCCACAACCAATGTGGGATCTCACAATTCACCCCTTTCAAGGCCCAACGTCCTCACTGGCTCTCGTTCCTCTCCCCAATCGACATGGTATCTCACAATCCACCCCTTTCAAGGCCCAACGTCCTCGCTGGCTCTCGTTTCTCTCCCCAATCGATGTGAGATCTCACAATCCACTCCCTTCAGGGCCCAACGTCCTCACTGGCTCTTGTTCCTCTCTCCAATCAACGTGGTATCTCACGATCCATCCTTCAAGGCCCAATGTCCTCACTGCCTCTCATTCCTCTCCCCAATCAACGTGGTATCTCACAATCCACCCCTTTCAAAGCCCAACGTCCTTGCTAGCTCTCGTTCGTCTCTCCAATCAACATGGTATCTCACAATCCACCCCTTTCAAAGCCCAACGTCCTCCCTGGCTCTTGTTCCTCTCTCCAATCGACATGGTATCTCACAATCCACCCCTTTGAAGACCCAACGTCCTCACTGGCTCTCGTTCCTCCCTCCAATCGACATGGTATCTCACAATCCACCCCTTTCAAGGCCGAACATCCTCACTGGTTCTCGTTCCTCTCTCCAATCGACATGGTATCTCACAATCCACCCCTTTCAAGGCCCAACGTCCTCACTGGCTCTCGTTCCTCTCTCCAATCAACGTGGTATCTCACAATCCACCCCCTTCATGAACCAACATCCTCACTCACTCTCGTTCCTCTCCACAATCATACTCATGCTTCAACCCATTTCCAATCCTCAAAAAGCCTAAAAAACGCCATAAAGTTCAAGAAGCAAGCAACCCAGTTCATCAGACTAATCCAAACGAAGCTATAAACTCATCATCTAGCAAAAGACTCAACAGATTACCAAAAGAAACCAGCAAAAACAGCACAAAAACAGCATATCAAACCCAATCAACAGCAGAAAACAACACAAATCCATCACTTCAAATCATCCAAACCACTAATCCCCAGAAGCCAACAATCAAAACCCATTAATCCAAATCATATAAACTCACAAAAAACTAAAAAAAAAAAAAGAGAAATAATCACCAGAAGAGGATCAAACACGAATCGAAACAACGATCGAAGAACCCCAGAAGAGAAGAAATGGTCTATCTCCACAAAACAAAACAGAAAATCAATCTCATGAGAAGAATATAGGGTTAAAGACGAAGGGTTTTGATGAAGAACAAACAGAGCACCCTGGAATCAAAGCCTTTGTCTGGAACGACTTTTCCATGGCTGCATTAGAGACAGACAATACAAGAGTATGGTTTTTGTCGCCATTGATTTGTCCTTCATTGGTAGGATCAGAAGAATAAGGAATTTCAGACGAAGAAATAGCTTAATTTCTCTCTCTTTCTTCATCTCTCAAGAAACCCACCTAGATTTTCCCTCTACAAATTCATATTCTTCTCTCAAAATTGATGGGGTTTTGTCAATATCTGAAGTGGATGCGAATAAGAGCTGGCCACAATTTGGAAGGACTTGAGAATTTACCACCGATCCAAACATGCCCTAACAAAACAAAACAACCACCCGCGGTTGTTGCTTAGTGGGTGATAGTGGGAATTGCGAGGAGGCCTTTTCTTTTTTTTTCTCTTCTTTTTCTAAATGAATCCAAAACGCATACACCTCCCCACTTTCTTAGCACTTCCAGACAAAGAGACAACTGAATTGAGCAAAACCCCAAAACTAAATAGAACTTTCAACTTTAGCTACCTCTCATACTATTTGCTGTTCTTAACAAAACCACTTATGTTGTCTTTCCTATTGCCTTTTAAATTTTTGTTGGTTTTCATTCTAATTTTAAACAACTTTTCTTTTTTTTTAATGATCTGATTCCCGACCCGACCCTACCCGGGTATGATATTGTCCGATAGTGTCTCTGGTTTATGTACTCGTGATCTTCTCCGTAATTAGTCAATGTCAGATTCCAAGAAATCTCGAGTAAAGTGAAGTGTAGTTGTTTCTAATGAGTGTTTTGTAACCATCTATGGCGTTTCTTCAATATCTGTAATTCAACTCCTTTCGGGGTCCAGCGTCCTCGCTGACACTCGTTCCTCTCTAGGATCTCATAATCCACCCTCCTTCAAGGCTCAGCGTTCTCGTTGGTACACCGCTCAGTGTCTACTCCCATTCGGGACTCAGCATCCACATTGGCACACGACACATAATACACCCCACTTTTGGGCCCACCGTTCTCACTGGCACTCATTTCTCTCTTCATTTGATGTGAGATCTCATAACTCACCTCCTTCAAGGCCCACTGTCCTCGCTGGCACACCGCCCAATGTCTGGCTCTGATACCACTTATAACAACTCAAGCCCACTGCTAACAGGATAGTGTCATCTTTGGGTTTTCCTTTCCGAAACGCGTCTGCTAGAGAGAGGTTTTCACACCCTTATAAAAAAAATGTTTCGTTCCCCTCTCCAACCAAGGTGGGATCTCATAATCCACCCCTTTTCGGGACACAGCATCCTCATTAATACTCGTTCTTCTCTTCAATTGATATGGAATCTCACCGCCTATCATCAACCATCACTCGAAAGTGCTTATAGAAATTTGAATTTTATTTAAAAATCAATTTTTTCAAATGTTATTCCAGACATATGATATAACTACCTCTACCAATATGAGTATAGCTCAACTCGAGGTTTGAATTTTTACCTAGATGTTGATAACTCGATTAGAAAGATTAAGTCACATGTAATGGAATTTACCACATAAATTTACCCAAGGTTAATTTTTGAGTGGTTTAACTTTAATTGATTATTTATTTATTGACTATTTCTTTTAACATATTCACTATTATTTTCCTCAACGTGATATTGAAAAGGATGGGTTTGGTGGTAGTAATGGTTTTTGCTTCAATAAATTTCTATTGAAAAAGATATCTACAAATTACAATTTGTACCCTCCAAAAAAAGGCATTTTACATATTGGGTCCTCAAATTTTGGCACATTTACAACAACACCCATAAATTCTTGCAAATTACATCAACTTTATTCTTTTTCTTTTTTATAATTTCTTGCTTTTTAAAAGTAAAATGTTGAATATTATTGATATCAAATTATTTGGTGTTATTTAAGTAAATAATTTTCCTTTTTTTCCCCAAAAAATAGGGTTTTTTTTAATAACATTTTTCTTATTTGTCTAATTCTTTTTGGAATTCTTTTGAAAATTAACGAATTTATAAAAGTAGTTATTCTAAAAAAAACATGTATTAAAAAACGTGCGAATATTTATAGGAAAAAGTAAGAATAAATTTTTATAAAGTATAATTGTCAAAAAAAAAAAAAAAAAAAAAAATCTCTTAATTTCTATTTATTTAATTTTTAAAAAATACTTACTTTTATAATTAACCCGTGTCTAAGATTCGGATCAGGGTTCGTAATCTAGATTCGACACTTACTCCTCTTTTTAAAGAAGAAAAACTATGTATTTAGAATGATGCTCTGATACGATGTTAAGAATGAGAAATAGAAGTGAGATCGAAAGTGCTAGAAATATAGGTGAGATCTAAAGATAAGCTACCAACTAAATGTTGAGGATTATTGGGAGTGAGTCCCACATTGATTAATTTAGTGAAAGATCATTGGTTTATAAGTGATGAATACTATTTTCATTGGTACGAGGCCTTTTGGGAAAGCCCAAAACAAAGCTTGACGAGAATCGAGCAATTTTAAGTTTTTTTTAATTATTCTATCATCAAGATCGCTCTCATCTAGATAGGGTCTTTGTTCATTCATGTATTCTTCGTCTACCCGAGTTTCTCATATATATATATATATATATATATATAGATAATAAAAAAATTAAAAAAAAACAAGAGTTCTTAGCATTTCCTAGGTTGAGTTTCAACAGTTTTCTAGGACTGTTTTGGTTGATAAAAGAATTTGTCATGTTCCTTGTTCAATATAGAAATTTCCAAAAAAGAAAATAAATAAATAAATAAATTTTAATTTTAATTTTAAAGCCTAAAGAAGCTGTCAGGCTGTTTTGAATTGTCTTTTTCATATATTATTCCTTTTCATTAATTAGAATCTTTCTCTTTTTTGGCTATATTATATTATTTCCACATAATTTTTAAAAGCTCAAAATTAAAAATAAATAAAAACATTAATTTTAATTCTAAAATATTCTCCAATTTATCTGAAATACTTAAATTCATAAAATAATTTACATAAAATATTGCAAAATGAAAAAACTATGTATATAAGGCAATAATTGACATTTTTATAAATTAGTCGAGGCTTTAATACAACATAGTCAATTGACTAGGGGTATTTTCGTCTTTTTACCTTTATTAATCGTCGCATATGTCATTTGAGCTCTAATGTGATAACTTACCTAATTTTAGGTCTTCTTAGAGGCTTATCGAATAAAATGTCAAATCGAGCTCCTTAGCATGTGACTGTTTGACTACTTCTTTTATATTAGCGATTTCCACACGTGTAGCTTAAGAAAAGACCGAACTGACTACTTACATGGCTGCTCATGTTTGGAATTTAAAACTTTGACCTTCGAACGCTCCAAACCTCACCAAATTTTCTAGGCAAATCCTATATTTATATATATATATGTTACGGTCATGAAATAAATAAATAAATGGCTTTTTGTTTGTTCATCCTCATAAACCATATGACACTCCGAATATGATGAAATAGGATGAATTGAGTCAGTATTTGGTAAATACGTAATTATCTTGAATATATTAACTACTTTTATTTGTTGATTACCCGGGGGACAAGAGAAATATCTTGTTCTTTCTTCAACCATTTCTGATCTCTAGCGAACCTCTTAATAGAATTTGTTCCATTTCACGGATCTTGTAGGATTCTCGAGAAATTCTTCAATTTCTTCCATTCTTTTGCTTTTGACGTTTCGTCAGAAAAAGTATTTAGAGAATCAATCTGATTCTATCTCTCTTCGTTTGGTTTGAAGAACGGAAGGATCCCAAAAAAATCGATAGATATATATAAAATAGTTGGAGTTGGAGTTGGAGTTGGTAGGGAGGATTTTAGTGGGATGAAAGGGACATTATTGTCTTTAGCAAAGAATGGATCCAAAGAAAGGCTTAGTGGGGGGTTTTTCCAAAGTCATGATTCTAATTTTGGAGCTTACTGCCTTCTCTCTCTCTCTCTACTTTTTGTGTGTTATTTTAATTTTATAATCTTCATCAAATTAACCTAAGTTTTGGATATTGCATTGGATAGTGTGTGTGCGCTAACCTACAAAAACATCAATTAAAACTTCCCTCAATTTGAGGATTTTTTTTTTTTTTTTAATATTCGCAAACTTATGGGCCCGTTCTTATCTCATGTAACTTCAATTTTTGTTTAAACACGTATACACGTGTGTTAACTTGGGTTATGGAAAAAATTTCATGTTGATTGAGTTCCGAGTGGCCCAAGTAGGAATCACAACCCAATCCAACTCTATATTCTTAGGTTGGGTTGAACAGTTTTTTTGAGTTGGTTGGATTGACTCAAGAAAAAAAAAAAAATTATAACGGATAAACAAAATTGATTTTTTATAATTTTTTTTTTTTAATTTAACCCAAAACTGAAGAAAAAATCTAACTCAACCGAATGAGTTGTTGAGGTCATATGAACAAACGTGCATTTAAATCATTAAAGTAAATGCAATATTGAAATAATTATATTGTGAATATTTAAATTAATTCCTATAGAATACTTGAGAATCAAATGAATTCTCACATTTACCTAATTAATTTTTGCTAGTTATTTTATTTTTATTAAATAATTCTAACCAATTAAATGCAGTTTAAAAGAAAATGGAAAATTATCATAATTCTTATAAAAGAATAAAATAAAACAAGGGAGAAAAAAAAATCCGACCTGCCGGATTCGAACCAGCGACCTAAGGATTACTTCAGGATTTGATACCCACTACAGTCCTCCGCTCTACCAACTGAGCTAAGGTCGGTTTTGTTGATGAAATTAATTTTTAATTTTATTTTAAATCTTCCAAGGCAAAGCCGAACAGATTTCGAATTTTTTATTAATATTTTTATTGTTTGTTTTTATTTAATTTTTTTTAATTATTGTTTGTCTCTTTGATGTTTTATTATGGTCTGATTGTACTATTTTTATTATGGTTTATTATAAATAATATAAAATCAAAAGATTAATGTCCAAATTAGGGAAAAAAAAAAATCAACTAGGAATAATATTTCTAATTAGCCTAAAAAATAGTGTTACAATCTAGTCAAATATAATTTATTTTTAAGATTATTAAGAACTATTAAAAAAATTTAACATTTTAATCCAAGAATATTTGATATTTGCCGGTCATGAGATTTTAGTTATTAAATTAATATAATAGACAGAAAAGACCCGACAACTCAACCCTATTCAACTCGAAAATAGAGGGTTGGGTTGGATTGAGTTGTGAACTCTATTCGTATTACACGAATTTGATATTCGGATTGGTCTAAAAAATTTCTAGCTCATATATATATATATATATATATATATATATATATATATATATATATTTATTTATTTATTTATTTATTGGGCTACGATTTGAATTTCTATGAAAGGCCCAAAAAGTTTTGGTGATGGGCCGAGAGGCCCAAACCAAGAGCAGCAGCCCAAGATTCGGAACCAGTTCTCAGAGACTCAGACAAAGAGTAGAAGAATAGACGCCGATATCTGTGTTTTGAGCTCTCAACGAATTCCCCTCTTGCAGTTCCCATTGATTTTCTTTCCTCTGCGAAATCCGGCGGAAAAATGAGCGGTACCGTCAAGAAAGTGACCGATGTTGCCTTCAAAGCATCCAAGAACATCGATTGGGATGGCATGGCCAAGCTTTTGGTCTCCGATGAGGCTCGCAAGGAGTTCTCATCCCTTCGCCGAGCCTTCGAGGAGGTTAACTCATCTCTCCAGACCAAGTTCAGCCAGGTCCAGAAATTCTTGTTTTTTTCTTTCGCTGTTTTCGTAGTCGCTGGATCTTTGTTTTTATCTGAATTGATTCTTGTTGAAGTGGATTTGATTTTTGTTTGGCTTGAGTGTTTGAGATTGTGTTTTTCGGAATTTGTTTTTTGTTCTTATGTTTAATTTCCTTCATTTCTTGTGAATCCGGAGTTGTTTACTAACTACAATCGCAATATTTCGTTTATTATGGGTCGTAAATAGGGGAATGTTGATTTACTTGTGGTATTATCGAAGGAAGATCGTTCGGAGAAGAATGGAATTTAGAAAACAGAAATGTTTCTCGTTGTAAAGCCAACATTTTCAACTTGTTTGGATCTAGAAACTGTTAGATACATAAGATGACAGGAACATGATATATGATTCATTATTACAGCAATTCTAATGTCTCTCGTAAAATTGGCTGGGCTATGTCTATTTTATACGAAATGGCAAATCATATGTATTGGTATCTGGTCTGGAATACCCATTTCATACAGTTTGTGCAACTGGGAGTGTTGGAACATAGCTCATAGTAAGATGCTAATGCTTCTCCTATGATTTATAGGCTTAAATCACTCTTTTGTTCGTAATGAAATAGTTGTTTTTTCAGAAAAAGAAGTGCAATTGGAAGCCGAATCGATTGATCGTAAAATAATCGTGTTAATTTTGTGCTTTTCTTTTGTATCAGTCAACAAAATTTTCATATTCATGACTAAGGCGTGCTTTTAATTTTGTGGCCGTAGATAGAATGAAGTACTCTATTGGGCTGCCTTAATTACTCTGCTCAATACTTTCAAGATTTGCATTATTTTTAAACTGTTTATCTCCGTTCAGGAACCAGAGCCCATAGACTGGGAATATTACAGAAAGGGAATTGGATCCCGCTTGGTGGACATGTACAAAGAGGCTTATGACAGTATGCTCTCTGATTCACTTGTCTTTTCAAGTTCATACTTCGATTTTTCTGTGCAATATTATGAGGCAATATTGTGATTTTTTCAGCACCTGGCTTACCTGTGATACTTCTCTAATTTGGATTCTCAATGATAACTTTTCTTGACTAAGTAGTCTTTCGGAACCACAATCGTACAATAAGTACATTGTATAATTTGAGAATTTTGGATGTAGACTTCTGGGGCGCATTGGTAAATCTGTCACTAAATTTTTTAAGTGGCCCTTTTGTCTCAGTGGATGTCACACTATCCTATTACTTGTTCATGTTCACCACCGATGATCGTGTTGGGGGAAATCCTGTGATTGAAGTATTTACAGCATTTTCTTTTATATTGGAACACATTTGGCCTTTTAGTTGGTGTAACTTAAATGTCTTCTGAAGCACTCGTTCTAATAGCCTGAAAATCTTGTCGTTGTAACGTTTGCGTGGTAAATAATAAGGCTGGCTATGAATTTTAGCTTTCCCCTTTCACTCTCATGAGACCAGACTATGTCATCAAGATTCGGGGACAGATTAAGCATGGTTTTGGACTGTCATTAATGTACAAAGCAATGCCCTTATGATTGATTGCTTTTTTTTTTTATCATTACGCCATCGGTTGACCTGCTTCCTTTTTAGGCATTGAGGTCCCCAAATTTGTAGACACAGTGACTCCGCAGTACAAACCTAAATTTGATGCGTTGGTAAGCACCACATATGTAGTTATATCTTAGTATATCTCTTTGTAGCTCCCCGCTAGGCGCTTGATTTATTGTTCATGTGGCAGCTGGTAGAATTGAAGGAAGCTGAAGTGAAATCCCTGAAGGAGTCTGAGCGGTTGGAGAAGGAGATTGTTGAAGTTCAAGAAATGAAGGTAATAGACAAGAATAGCTCACTTGATTTCCCCTTTTTTAGGAATGATGAATCCTCACTGCTTGTTGTTCTCATCAGAAAAAGATCAGCACCATGACTGCTGACGAGTACTTCGAGAAGCATCCTGAGCTGAGGAAGAAATTCGACGATGAAATCCGAAACGACTACTGGGGCTATTGACCGCAAATTACTGGTTGAAGTGCCAAAGTTTCACAATTTAATTTCGTAAATCTTCCGGGTCTTGTTTTGCTGCAGCTGTTTGGTCAGTAATAAAACAAACAAGATAGTTCTCCTCCAATTTGGGTGCATTTGCTTTCCAAATCACGTTGACAAAATTGATTAGAGATACTGAGATTTTCCTTGAGATGATGTTGTGAGAGTTCCAAATCACTCGTGGTACATTATCATAGCAAATGCATTTTTTTTTAATGAGATTATTGTGTTATTTCAGCAAGTTTTCTTTATCATTCTGATATTAATAAAGAGATTTTCGTAGTGGCTCCTTACCATGCCTCATTTCATAGAGAACCTCAAAGTGGCTCTATTTCATTATATTTCATCCATATCTCAATTCCATTCATTTAATATTTCATTATATTTCATCCATATCTCAATTCCGTTCATTTAATATCCTTATGGTGTCATTGAGATAAGAGATGTCGTTTTTAGTCTATCTGTTTCTATTTTTATATTTTATATGTATAAAAAGTGAAAAAATTATAATATATATTAATCTATTTGTTTGTGATGATTTAAAAATCTTTTATACTAGGTAATCTAGTATCCTTATGCATGAAGATAATCAATTCGGTCGTTGTGGTCGGACTTTATTATGGATTTTTGACCACATTCTCCATAGGCCCTCTTATCTCTTCCTTCTCAGAGCTTGAGTTATGGAACGGAGTTAGGAGTTTAGAATGTTGAGAATAAGCTGAACTCTTACAAATTAACAAAGAGTTCACATTTTCAAACCTCGTCAGTTGAGAGTCGGTTTTTGGGTCGGTTTCTATGAACAAAATGTAGCATCACTGAAATGGCATGAACAGACAGTAATGTGAAACTTCAAACTTCTCATTGTATGAAAGCAATTATATGTATAAGCAATCAAGGCATAATTCAATCATGTTGATACGTACACTAAAAAACATGTATATATCCATGTAAAAGTAGTAGAATATCGTGGAAAACAGAAGGGGCGTGGCATAAATGTACAAAAATGTGCACCTTGGAACTTGTTCGGGCAAAAATACACTAGGCATGTATTTTTTTTCTTTTTAATCTAAATAGCCAGAGAAAGGGAAGCTCAAATGTCTCCACAAGAAAAAAAAAAATGAAAAGCTAAAAGAAGTTAGATTGAAACAAACATGAAAATCCAACCGATTTCTGTAAAAATATAGCGAGGAAAAGGAAATCCCAGAAGAACCACAGAGAGTTGCGGGTTTTACGTCGACGATGATGCCTCAAAACCACGGCCTCATGAAGGAAGATATGTATGATCCAAAAAAGGGGGTGAGAGTTTTAACCAGAACCAGCTGCTGCTGCTTTCTTTTGAGACAATTGTTGAGCTGCTGCTAGCTCTTCATTTTTGTCCATTGCTTTCCTTGCTAGTTCATAGCCTGCAAAGTTCATGGCTCCTAAGGGGGCGATCCAGAAGAACCTGGGCAATGCTCCTTTGAACAAGCCGATGGGGCCCTCGTGGCGAAGAATTGAAATGAAAACAAACGACATTGAAACTGATCGACCCTGCGCTGTCATCATTCTTGTTTTCATTACGTCGAAAGGTGTGGTAACAACAGCAGCGAGGCCACCTGACAATGCTCCGACTGCAATTGTTTCCCATGGTTCCAGTTCCCGTGAAAGAAGTTTTTCAGCAGCCTTTTGAACAAACAGAAAGAAAAAAAAAAACTTGTCAATATGCGAATGGGTAAATTGTGGACAACCGTATATCTTGCTCTTTGAGGCGTTAAGTTTTCCCTTTTCCATTTTTCTTTGATAGGAAACACAAATTTCATAGCAAAAATGTAAGAAATATATACAAGAGGGGACAAGGATCCAAGCCAAAGGATTGGTAAAAGATACCCAAGATTTGCCAACAGAATGAAATTACCCTTGGGGGATAGTAGTTTTTTTTCCATGGCAAACAAATAGCTTCCTTTTTGCTGGTGTTTATTTAATCACTTTGTGTATTTTCCTCCTTTAGTTAATTACGTCAAATCGGGTTACGAGTTGTAAAAGCCAATGCTTTACCTTAAGTTAATTGAATTGTCTTATCCTACTCCACTGGGAATACTTCTTATACAAGGAAATATCTTTCTTGTTATAGAGGAGAAACTTTTCAACTTCTACAATCCTAATAATGATCCGATGAGATTATGAATTCAGCATTTTTCCAAGGGTCAAGACCAAGACGCATCCCTACTAATAGCAACTTTTCCTTTTCCTACACCATTCAAACAGACAAACACTGTGGCTGGGCCCTGGAGGCTTCTAGGGGCTAGGCAAGAGATTTGCTTTCTTCTTTCCTCGTTCGGTTGATAGGTGATTGTTTTAAGCTAATTCTTAACTCAAGGTAAAAGGAATAGGTAAGTTGAGGGGTTTGAAATACAATGCATAATATTCATATTCATTTCTGTTTAATGAGATACTATTATTTTCTTACGAATGATTAAAGAATGATTCTCTTCAAGGGACCAAGGTTTTTGAAATGGCCCCACAGATCTAAAAGTTTGAAGATGAAAAGCGAGTTGCTTGAGATAATATCAATATGGAAAGAGTGGCTTCTGTGGCTGCACGTGTCGGCTGTTCCTCAAGAGTTTTTTGGAAGGAGTACTCAAGAGCAAAGAATTTTAGAAATCAATTGAAGAAAATGAGCTAAGAAAATTGGAAAGACGAAAAAACTTCAACCTTTTTCCCAACCTTTCAACCTTTTATCCTAAAACAATTGCGTTGAATCTGAAAGGAATTCCAGGGATTTTATTTTGGTGGAGGTATAGAGAATAATATTAGACATTTAGTTAATGGGAGAAATATGATTCTACATCAGGAAAAAGGTGGTCTAGGTCTTGGTAACTTAAAGAACACGATGGAGCCTTGTTTGTAAAGTGGGTTTGGAGGATTCCAGTGGAGGGATGGGTATATTGGAATGATATCAGCATGTATGGCAAGAAATTTATGATCGGTTCGACATTAAAGGAAAGCTATATCAGCCCTTGGAAGACTATTCTAAAACTTTAAGACTACTCTTTGATGAACGTTCCTCACTTAGATTGAAAATGAGGAGAACATCATATCCTCCTATGCATTTATTTTTTCTAGATTTTGTCTCTATAAGAGACGAGTAGTGAAGAAAGATATTTGGGAGGAGAACATAGCCATTTGGAGTTTTGTGCTGGGAAGAAGCTTACCAGAAAAAATGAAGAGAAGTTCCAATAACAATTCCAGCTACTAATTGTACTTGGGGTTCGGATTAATTCTAAAGAAGATAGGTGATAGTGGTAGTGCTCATACGAAGTGTAATACTTTTAATTGTATTTGTTCTCCCACTTAGTAAATATGAGACGCTGCCTTATGGAAAATATAGCTGCGCCAATAACGGGGGGGAAGTACCAAAAAAATGTTAAAAGTTCTTTGTATAAACTGTGTTGTCATAGAGTCTTGATGAAATAGATAGAATTCAGAAACGGTGACTTAATATGAGTCTTAGGCCAAGTTGGTGTCCCGTTTCCCAGAAAGATGGATTAGGTGGGGTGGAGCTATATTTTATTGCTATTTGTCTAAGAATCTCAGATGGTCCGACCATAGAACTAAAAAAGATGAGTAAATAGATAACAACAAAGGAATGCTGTGGGAAAAATGTAATCGAAGATTAATATTGAAAGGAGGTTAATAAATGGATTATAAATACATACCTTTTTGGATTCAGCATAAAGTCCCATGCCGGCAACATAGAATGGAACTTCCCTACAAAGAGTGGCACCGGTCCCACGGAAGAATCCCTTTAGGCCATCTTGGTTCCAAGTCCCGAGAATTGCCTGGCCTACATTGTCAAAGAGTCCTGCTTGCAACCTCTGCTTTAATACCTCACATGGGATCCGCACTGCAGTACCCAAAAATGTACTCCAGAACGATGCGAGGGATTGAACCTACAAGAAATACTGAGCCATTAACTATAAGAGCCCAAGATGCAATCATAATAGCTCTCAGAACACATCCTAAATTGAATGAAGAAATGGAGACACTTGAGTCTGTAATATGGGCATATCTTATGCAGAAGAGCGTGCATCATAGCTTTCTTAACATCTTGCCCAAAATAATCTAGCCACTTAATCAAGACTTATAAACTAGAGAAGATGGTGAGTTTATGTATAATCAAAATAAAGGAACTAAAATAACCACATAGTTTTCGCCTTCAAGATGAGCAGATGTTAAAATCTTATGCCAGCAAGAAAGATATATTAAGATCGGAAATGAACATTTCCACAGGGACATTAAATTTTATGGATGCAAGATGCGCATACCATAGAGATACATGAAGCTGCATGTCATACCCACCATTTTTAATACACGAACAACTTATAATGAAGGTCCAAATAAAATATCCAAGGGGAAGGGTGTAAGAAAAATCAAAAGCAACCTAGCTGAGGTAAAGATCAAGACCAGGCTGAATATATAGAGAAGCCTCTCCAAAGGACAAGCAACACTATTATTCTTGAACTGGGATTCCTACCTCTTGATTTGAATATGTTCAAAACCCCAACCAAACCAGCCAAACATATTAAGAAACTGAGGAGTTTATTGGGAGGATATGGAAGAAAGGCTTTCACCTGGTGATTTGATCGTCTGTTTCATTATTGAGATACTATGGAGGTGAGATACGGGAAACATACATATGAGGAGCAGTGACCCTTGTTGGAAAGAGGTTGTGGAGATTCCCTTGTGAACGTGAAATATTTTAGCATTGGTAGTTGCTGGAAAATATGCCGATGCTTTTTTTGGTATTTTTTTGCTGACAGTAAAATTATTAAAAATAAAATAAAATAAAATACTAGCCGTCCCTGGTCTAGACTCTTGTATCATTCTTCAATCTTTGCTTAGTCCAGGTTTCAATCCTAAAATAAGACAGTTAATCTACTTCCATCTGGGAGAGATTTGAAAAGGAAGAAATTGGAACATTTTTTAGGGGAAAGCTATAGAGAAACAGGGTTGAACTTTATGTGCCCATAATTGGTTGAACCTCTCCAAAAAGATTAGTTTTTCTTCTCTTCTTTCCATAAACACTCTGTTCCCAATGTTGTGATTTGGATACTTAAGCTTCTCTTTGTAACATTGTAAATTAAGAAAAATGCTTCTTATTTGTACAAGAATGGGAGGAAAGTTAAAGAGTAAAAATGAATTTTGAAATGGTATTGAACTTTTATGTGCCTATAAGAATATTGTATCTTATAGAAGTAAAAGAATAATAACCAGACAGTGAAATCTAAAAATTACCTGTATGTCTGGGAGTGTTGGAGCTACATTTATCAAAAGAAGTTTAGTTGCTTCAAATATTCCAGTTCGTAATCCATGACTACAAGATTAAAGAGAAAGCATCAAGAGTTTGATATGAATATGGTACACCAAAAAACTCTATGCAATTTATGTTGCTTTGGTGATAAGAAAATAACCTTGAAAACTGTCCTAAAATGGCAGGAATAGAACCGCGGTATAGACCTCGCACACCAATCTGTGGAATCCTGGATATGATTTCAGGGAAAGTCAACGTTGATGCCTGTACGCGAGTCTAAAACCCACAAAAAAGAAAAAAAAGAAAAAAAAGTGAATATGAGCATACTGTTGAGGACAGTCAAACCATCAAACATGCAAGTCTGAACTCAAAAGAACAAAAAAATAATACTTTCATTAAAAACGTATATCATGCTAAGACGAGGAAATTTTTTAAGCAAGATTTGTTAGAATTGGATCAAAGAATTTGCCTTGATTGTATCGATTGGGAACATTAAAGAAGTAGACAGAGCACAAGAAAGGCCACCAGCCAATGCAGATCTTAGAACGCTGCCAGCAGGTATTTCCACGGGTGGTGGAACAGCAACAACTGTAGCAGCTTCAAACCAGATACTCCTGCAACCATTATCGAAGAATTTATAAAGTTAAAGATCTTGGTAAAACATAACTAAATCCTAAATTCATGCTCAATAAAAAATAAAAATAAGAGAAAGTTCTAAGCGTTGGCTACCAGCAAATACACGTAACCAATTTTAAGACGGTCATAAGAAAAGTGAAAACCAGCCACACAAGATAGAACATATACCTTTAAGCTAAGATATCATATAATTATGACCAAAGCACAAAATCACAGATAGCAATTATAGTAGTTGAAATTAATCTATAATGTTAATTCTCAACAAGTAGAGTCCCTTGTGAGCTTCTGGCTCAAGGCTTGTTTATTGTATGATCCTTTCCCATTTATACTTTCATCTGATAAATGAAAGTTGGTCTTTCCATTAAATATTTAAAAAAGAAAAGAAAAAAAAAAAGAACCAACTAGGAAACAATATGGGGTAAGAAGTTAATCATCAGTTGCATGATGGGCTCTTAAAACAAAGAGCCATCATAAATTATAAATTTCCATACGGCATGAAGGGCACTTGGAAATATCAAAATTCTCAAAAGCAAGCCAACACATCAACATTTACTGTTTCCAAATACATAGATATTGACTCACATTAGAGGATTCTTTCCAACAATAAATAGGATAAAATCCAAAATCTTACGTCCGGTACCATTTTAACTGTGCACTCGATACGGTTATTTCAAGAAAATATTTACTATCCAAGTAGACTAAGTTGACTCTTTTCAGCTAATAAGCTTCAATTTCTCCAAGAAAACAGCTAAAAGCTTATTTTTCTTCCTTTATTTCTTTCTTATATTAAAAGTTGATTGAAACTCGAGCAACTGTTAAAAAGTCTGACCATGAGATGTACCTCAGCATGTCAAATAAAAAATCCATCTTACCGTGGATCTTCCTGCAGTCGATCTGAAGGAAGAAGAAGCATAAAATTTCGGAAATGTCCATATGAGATAGATTCTTCTGTGTCTGCATTCAGAAATCGCATCATAGCAACAGCATTGTCTTCATTGGCTGGGAGTCCAGCATTCTTAAGTGATGCCAATATTTCACTTTTTTGCAAAGTCCCCGACTTGCTCAGACAGAGAGAAGTATATGCACGTAGAATGGTTGGTTCCTTCTGTTCCATGAAGGACAAAAATTGCTTCCAACCAAATGACTTTGAAAACATGTGACTTCTAGTGCGATTCATGAACTCCCGAGCATATCGTTTGGGCAATTTTCTCTTTCTAATTGCAATTTCAAGATCCTCCATATTCACTTGGCCATCACCGTCCCTATCCAGCTCCTCAAAGAACCTCTTTCCTGTATAAGAGCATTAAGTTGGTAAGCCTTTTTTTTTCACTCAAATTAAGTACAGGGTAAATGGGTGTTAGTAGAAGAGTGTGATATGCATGCATCGAGCATCGGAGCTCATGCTAAGAAAGAAAGAAGAAAAAAACCCGGAAAGGGAGAGACTGAAGATGAAATTACTCAGAGAATATCTACATTCCACACAATGGTCCTGGAGGCATCAAAAGCCGAACTACATCAATTTTTTCACTTATGACTATTGGAGATCATTAGTTGTCATTACAGATGCAGGCTTATAATTGCCTTCCTTGATATGACAAAACAAAACTCAGTAGAACCTTAGAGACATAAAAATTGACAAATTCTTGATCAATCATTTAGATCCCTGGATTCTCCTCAATCTAGAGCAAAAGTTCAAAAAATAATATAGTTAAGAAATGTCAGAGTCAATGCATGTATAAGTTAATTAAAACATAACAATGGCAAGATAATTACTTCAAAAAACTTTAAACCCTCAAAGTACTATATTTAACGCAAAATAATACAAATTGTTTGTGCATACCTTCGGCCTCTGTGTATCTGAAGAAGTCCTGAACTGAGATCAGCTTCTTCTTATCTGGATAATCTTTAGAAGACCGCCCAACATGTGGTAAAAGCTCAATAAGCTCTGTCAACGACACGGTAGACAATGTGGATCGCAAGCGTTCAACGTTAGACAGAGGAATGCTAAGGATACCACTCGCTAGCTTCTGTGGTGAAATGCCACTAGTTTCTTCCCTATTCTGAGCAGAGACCCCATCATCCCCCTCGTTCACAGTAGAACTGACTCCCACCATGCCTGATGGGACACCTCCAACTCTTGCAAACCGCAAGTTCCCAAAAAACCCATTTACTTCTGCTTTTCGACCTTCCCAAATGCTTGCCACAGCCTTGAAATGATCAATCAGAGGGGGCAATGGTGATTGTGGGGAACTATCACTGCTTTCATCAACATTTCCTGCCCCGTCCGGGTCAAACTTATGAAGATTTTGTGTCAACTGATCAAAAACAAAACCAATTAAGCATTCAAATGGCACAAGTTTGCCTTCATCGTGCCTCAAACTTTCTTGCAATGGATTAGTATGATGCTTCTCCTTTTGCCTCTGTTTTGACTCGCGTAAAACTTTTTGCTTCATGCACAAACCTACCTTTTCTTCCTCATCCGTTTTCTGTAATCGCTTCTTAATTGTTTTAAAAGGACGGGGAAGTGCCTGAACGACAGTGTTAACCAATAGAGACCAAGAGACTGCAAACTGCAAGCAGTTTGCACAAGAGGCCTTCTCCTTAGCCAAATCTTCCTCTTTCAAAGCATTCTCAGAAGCCTCCGAATTTCCATTACTCTGCGACAAATTTCCAAATAAAGCCTTTACTGGAACCTTAATCAATAGGCCTTGTTTCTGCTTATCTCTAACGACAGACGGACCCCGCTTTTTCGTACCACAGATCTCACCTTCGCTCTTCTTATCCTCATCCTTAGGTCGCAAAATCAATCTAGTAAAATTCTCTTCATTATTATGCCTCGGGAAACAGTACTCAAGATCTTTAGCCACTTTCCGGAAGCCAAATTCAACAGGAGAAAGCGCTTCTTTAACGACTTGAATCGAGTTGAAAAAGGATTCGATTGGGTCATTAGCAGACACCATAACTAAAAACTCCTAAACTACACAAATCTTCAACGAAATCGCCGGACTGCTCCACAAACAACAGAAATCCAAACACCATTCACACACAGCAGCAGCAACAACAACAACAACAATAAATTCAGGAAAAAAAAAAAAAAAAAAAGAGAGAGAAGAAGTACAATAGTAGATGAAAGTCTCAATCAAGCAATCCTAAAAACAAATCATTACCAGGCGGTGTGGAGAAGCGATGAAAGAGATTGATAATTGAATCCGAAAGCGACAAAACCCAAACAGACGGAGTTGAAATCGATTCGTATCACACATTTCGGCAGGAATCAGGAGCAGTCCATTTGTGCAACAGAAAGAAACAGAAAGAAGAGAGTTCTAGCTCGCCATTGAAGCAGAGGAATCGAAGGAAAAGTGGAGAAGGAGACGAGTGGAATTTGAGCAATGGGTTTGGTTTATGCTTTGTGTTCGAAACCGAGAGAGACGAGTGGCAGACGAAGCAGAAGGAGAAGGAGCCAGCAGTTGAAGACCGGAAAGCCTATCGTTTTTTATTTTCTTTTTGTGTGTTTTTTTTTTTTTTTTTAATTATATTATTTATTCTTTTTATAAATTTTTAAAAAAAAAATCAACATTAACTTAAATAATCATACCTAAACACAAATATCACATTTTTTTTCTCAATTAAATACAAAATTACAAATTTACCCCTACAAATATCTCGAGTCCCATGGAATATAAACGTTTCAAAATTATCTTTAAAATATAAATTTTTTAAAATATCGGACGAAAATTGATCGTAGATAGAACAACATATCACTGACTCGAATGTCTGTTTGTACTATATCTGAAATAAACGATGTTTAGACACGTAAATTGTTCATCCAACAATTTAAATATATCATTAATCAAGAGGTTAAAAATGTAAATTTCATACCATTCGTATGTTTAATATATCGTCCATATAATATGTCGATCTATATATATATTAATAATTATTTCACTTTGATTTATAATAATATTACAAAATTGTTTAATGGATATTTTACTAAATTATTTGTTTTTATTTTATATTTTTGGAAAATGTTTGTTTTTAAAGGATAAATAATAAATAAATAAGGAAAAAAAAAAAGCTAAAAGCTGACATAAGGGCTTTGTAGGATGGGAGAGGAAGCTTTAAACATTGGGCTCTCAGTCCGGTTTTTTTGTTCTCAATTAATTTAATTTTTTTAATTCAATCCTTATCCATATCTTTATTTAATGGATTTTAAATACTTTTTATATTTTGCATTCCGGTCCCTCCACTTCTTTTATTTATTATATTCCCCAAACGTTCACTTAATTACACTTTTGCAGGTTCGTATTAATGTTAATAATACTTATTATTATGATAATTGGATACAAATTGATTAAATCATAAAATCCACGAAAAAAGAATCTTACATTTATACATTTAATGCTTTCATCCTCGAAATAGCATCCGTACAGAATATCTTCCTTTGGCATTGAGTTATTCCCTATTTAGCGTCGGACAAGTGAGGTAGACCAGAAAAGTTTGGGTAGAGCTGGATCTAAATGTTGGCTAGGTAAACGTCCCGAATGGTACCGATGGACAGATACCCGAGTTAGGACACTAAGATGTAAGGTCTAGGACTCGATGGCTTAACAGTCTACTGAATAAGCTGATTATAATTAATATAGGTAAGCGTCACGAATAGTACTGATGGACAGATACCCTTGGAGCAAAGGAGAGAGAATGATACTAAAACGTAAGGTCTAGAACTCAGATGGCTTAACCGTCTACTGGCTTATTATAATTAATATTTTTTTTATTAGAGTGTTTTATATTTTTTTTAATTGAAATTATAATGAAAAATAGAAATTATTTATGAAAAAAAAAATATCCCTACAAAATCCTAAATTTAATTATTAAATTTTTTTGTTACTCTTAGGGTCTGTAATATAATTTATAAAAGTAGGGGGATAGAATTGAAAGGAAACTAAAGTAGGAGGGCTAAAGAATAATTTAATAAATAATAATGCACCGAACGAGAGAGTACACATATGAAATTCAGATCCACGTGTAAGAATATTAGTGGGGGAGAGACACGTTCTTATCGTAGAGAGCTCCACGTATATTTATTATTTTTGGATAATGATTAAGGGGAATAAACGAAACCTCCCTTATTAACTAATTATGCCAACGTTTACTTAACATTTAATTTTTTATTCGAACAAAATTAATGAAGGAATCTCAATAATTAGAATTAATAGCGTTTAATTTTTGTTTATGTGATGGGTCTCACATTTAATTAGAATGTAGTTTTTGTTTCAAGTCCGAAATGGTTTTAATGAATATAATATTAGGAATTTTATTATGGCATGATTGTTTAAATTAAATTGTCGTTTCGATCTAATGGGTCTTTTAATTATTTGATCAACATTTTATCCTAAGACAACTCAACTCGAGGATTCTTAGAGCTTAAGGGCACGGTTATACATAACTCGTCCAAGTAAAGTCGTATCAAAGGGGTGGATTCGAGAGTTGAAGATGAAAACGATCCGTGTAATTGGTCGGTCAAGGATTACCTGTGAAATTCTATATTGGTTGAAGAGAGAACAAAGTATCCCTATTAAAGGTGTGAACACGTCTCCTTAGTAGACACGTTTTAGAACCGTAAAGCTAACGACGATATGTAACGGGCCAAAACAAATAATATTTGTTAGCAGTGGACATGAGCAGTTGTTATAAATGATATTAGAGTCCGACAATGAACATGTGTGCCTCAATGAGAGATGGATTGTAAGATCCCACATCGATTGAATCTTTATAAAGGGGTGAAAACCTTTCACCGGCGACTTGAACTGTTACATTACCTTATAATTATTTAAATTTTTGTCCTCGTAATTTGATAAAACTTCATAAATAGTCCCAACAGTAAGAACTATTTACGATCATTTCAGAAAACTATATGGACTTGTGCTAATATTTGAATATTGTAGAGACTAAATTCTAACTTTCTTCAAACGATGGGGACCAAAGTTGCAATTTAACCTTCGTTTTCTAAGAAACAAAACAAATTCAACAAGAAGGCGTCCAATCAAAGCAACAATGTCTTTAGTTCTAAATTAAAATACCAAAGACAATCCTTATGATTGTGACAATTTCAACAAGTAAAAAAAAAAAAAAAAAAAAAAAAAACATATCCCACATAGTATTCTCCAAATGAATATCTGAGAATCCAATGACTGAAACAATATCAACCAATCAATAATCCATGTTCAGAAGAGAAAACAGATAGTTGACAAAGGTTTCTGTACAAATTCAAAGTTACTCAAAACTGGAAACAGAAAAATAAAAAATCTCTAAAGTAAACGCATCCAGAAAACTAGTCATGGAGGATGTCATGAAAGATCAACATTCTTTCGATGACAACAATTATGAAAATAAGCTTCAAGTCTAACTATAATAGTGTTCATGTTTGATAATGATTTCAAGGAGCACACCTCATTAAAATGCCGATGGGCTGCCTTTAGATTTTCCGAGCAGGACATCCTTGGCTTCATTGATCTTGGAAGCAAGATAATGGCTGCCACCAGCATCGGGATGGTTTGCTATCATTACCCTTCTATGTGCTTCCTTAATCTTTTCTGGAGGTGTATTTTCTCTGTTAGAAATCAAGGATAAATTTGGTCAATCCCTAGAAAGTAATTGATAAACAAAGGAAGATATGTCACCACAGTGCTCTTTCATTCAACAACATATTCATAGTGAAGAAGTTAGTACAGAAGCATTGCTCTACTAAGAATAATTTCACAATCATTTCATTGAAACATTCAAACCAATTATCTTGTTGGTGTCTCACTGATCTCTGTACTCCAAACTAATTATGTAGATCTAATAATTAAATGGAAGGAAAAGAAGAAATGAAAAAGCAAAGTTCTTCATCCTTCTTAGAGGGAAATGTAAAGCAGAGCCTCAACCAGAATAGAAGGATTAGAAAGAATGAAGATCAATCTTAAATGACCAGGCATTAATTTAGGTCCATTTGAAAACTACTTGGTTTTTGAAGATTTTGATCGCAACTTATTTACAAAGAGTTTTAACTTTCATAAGAAGACTGAATTCTTGACCAAATTTCTAAAACGAGTTTTAAAAACCTTTTTCTTTGCAGTGGTTGACTTGAAGTTTGAAAGCCTTTGGTTTTTTTTACAAATTAAGCCTACAACACTACTTTTACTTGCATTCTTTTGTTATCTACCTTTTAAATTTTGAAAACTAAAAAAAATAGTTGATAAACTTATTTGCTTTTGGAATTTGACTAAGAATTAAAATGTTTTTCTAAGAAAGGTGAAACCATAATAAAAAGTGTAAGAAACAAAAGCAAAAATCTAAAAACAAAATCATTTTCAAATGGGGCCTTATGTAAAGGATTCTGTTTCGTAAATATGCATGAGATATGAAATGACCATTAACTGCGTTCATTAAGTTTTTAAAAGGCATAAGATGCAAATCCAAAATTAGCAAAAGTTAGCTTATTTATTCACGAAGGACAAATTCAAGTACGTTGGAGTACTACCTAACACCAAGAATAAGAGCTGCTTCCCTCTTTGTCATCGTAGGATTGAAACCACCTTCATAGAATTTGCGTGATCTGGCTTGTGGTGGCCGTGTCTTGAATGCTTGCCAAGCTCGAATTCCATATCTACCAGCAAGAGCTGCAGCAGCTACCGCAAGACCTGCGAGGAATGGTGTAGCCTAATGCACACCTAGAAGTTTGTTAGTCTTATTAACAACAGAACTTGGAAGTTGGAACTCGCAGATCAACATAAATGCCAATTACATATCCAAATAAGTGCTGAAAAGGTAAAGCTTGATACCCATATCCTCAATTCTTTTTGATTGGCCACTAATAATAACTGTTAATCAAATGAAACGAGTTATGGGAGGTGGAGCTTAGATTGTGTGAGATCCTACATCGGTTGGAGAGGGGAACAAAGCATTCCTTATAAGGCTGTGGGAACCTCTCCCTAATTGAAGCGTTTTAAAACCGTGAGGCTGACGGTGATACATAACGAACTAAAGCGAACAGTATCTACTGCGGTGGGCTTGGGCTGTTACAAATGGTATCAGAGCCAGACACCGGGCGGTGTGCCAAGGAGGGTGGATTGTGAGATCTTCCCTCTCGCAACCCCTATTAGAGCCAAAAACACTCTCGCAACAAAGCATTCGTGTGGAAACCTCTCCCTAGTAGATGCGTTTTACCGTGAGACTGACAGCGATATGTAACGGGTTAAAACAGACAATATCTGCTAACCGTGGCCTTGGGGCTGTTACAGATTGTGAGTTAGTTAGGAACTTAGAAGGGGCACATTTTGTAACTAAGTCATGCGATGTAAAATAATCTTGAACAATGGGATCACTAGGAAGTTTATGGAAGAAAGAAGGTGTGCCTTTGTAAACTGAGACAGCCTAAGTTTATAAGAGCAGGAGCAATCTAATCCTTGCCCAGTTCGGACAACGATAAGTAATATCGAGTTCTATCACTAAAATCCAAGATCCTTTTGTTATTGTGAAGTAATCCAGTCAAAGTTACAACTTACAACTAAAAGAAAAGTATTGTAAAACAGCCTAAATCAGTATTGAAAGATGCAGTGATTCCATTTTAGTATATTATGCATCGAATTGCAGATTAATGGCTTGGGAAGCTTAACCTAGAAAATCGTCAATAAAATGATGGCTAAAACTCAGCCAAAATCAACTCTCAAGAAAATAACAGTAACGTGGAACCTTAATCAATCATCTAGACTATAAAATTTGAAGGGGAAAATTGAAATGATTTACGCTAACGTCCAATAAAAGAAGCATAACTCCAATTCAAAATTAACATCCAAAAAATCACAACCTAAAGATATATGCGAAGCATAATAACATAGAAACGAAGTAGACAGAGATAATCAGATTCAGAAGCTTAGATGCTTGGTGCCTAATGAAACCTACAGATACACAGAGATTGAAAAAGAGAAGTGGATCGAGGAGTGGAGTTTTGCTCACCATTTGAGTGAAATCCAGTGACAGACGAGAGAATGTGAAATTTTCATCCAGAAATCCGCATCCCTTTCTTCGATTCAGAGGCGAACCCGATTCGGTTTTCTCGGAACTGCAATGACGAAGCAATGGACCTGTGGTTTTCACTTTTCAGGCGACATTGATAAAAATAAGTTTTTTTTTTTTTTAAAATTTTGAAATAATTTGTTTTATTTGGGTTGGTGTTAGTATCACGATCTTACATTTTCAACGTGCTACATCGTGATCTTGACACGCTCACAACAAGCCTTGAGGGAAACCGAAAGGCTATATTCATTTTTCGCCTGTTTTCGTGGCTTTGTCTTCGACGTATCGTGGGCGGGTGAGATTGTCTTTGCCAATTGAACACAACTTTTGCGAAATTCTTTGACCACACATACCGCTTAGTGCATGTTCAATCGTCCGTGACTTAACCGACTTGCCTCTACACTAAACCAAGTCATTCAACTCGTTCTCTACTCGGGGTCAAGGTCTCTCACATGCAACATCGCATTCCATCAACAATATAGCTCACATATCAGGATGTCATCCCAATTTCTGGGTGTCAGCTCGCTTGGACATACTATCAAGAACGAACATATGTTTCGTTCATAACATGGGAACATCCTGAACATCCATCTATCCAGGTTCTATCGAAGCATTAGACTCTCTCATGTCCATGTCATATCATTTATGAACTCCGTACCAGATAACGGGTGCATAATCCAATATCCCACACATGGGCGAGGGCACAATGTCAGCACACTCGTACTATTCAACACTATTCTTGTAAGACATATTTCAAAGGAAGTCGTCTGAAACACTCGTCTCGCAACGCCCACCCTCACTCTGACCCACATGTAACTCACTTTGGTCACAAGCCCAAGGGTGAAGGGGAGCTAACACCATGTCTTGACATTATGTCTCCCTTAAGGTACATTTTACGGCATTTCTAATTTGACAGGTGTAGATTAACGCCAAATTTGGCTAACTTTCATCTTTCACATAGATGGACTTAAGTTCAGAGTGTGACCAAACTTCTTTCGACTTTCGAGATTAAGGCCAGGGGCCCTACCGGACCCTTTATCAAGCATATCGTTGTCCCTCATGTCGACATCATTGCCTCTACTCAACTCATTACAGTAAGAAATTTAAATTTTTTTTATAAAGGTAAAGGGTTTCATGGGTATTTTTTGAATTTTTTTTTTTAAAAAAATTCAATAATATTAATGAAACTTTTTAAAGTTTTCATTTAAGAGCGTGTTTTTTTAAGACAAAATACAAAAGTTTGAACGCATTTTTTTTATTAATTTAGCCCCTAAAGAATACAAAAAAGGGTACATTTGAAATAATAAATAGAGATAGCCCTTAATTAAAGAATAGACTCTTATATTATTATTCATACTAAGACTCCCCAAAAAAGTGAAGGGATACATTGACAGGTACAACATAAACCAGTCGAATACAAACAAAACAAGAATCCTCACAATTTACAAAAGACAAACAGATTTACAAATGGTTTCAATAAATAAACAAATCTTATAACATTCAAATAAGAATTTCAGGAAGAGAAATGGTATGAAAAAAAAAAAGGAAAAAAGAAAACGACACTCAAAACGCTGATGGTCGGCACTAGCAAGAAACACACACACATATATATATATATATATTTCCTCACTCACTTTGGTAAGTAGAAACTGCTGCAGAAAGCAGATGGTGTAAAAGCATGGATCATCGAGCCTATGGGAGGACTTGGCTAACCTCTCTCTGCTGCTAACTTCCTCAGCTTTTTAATGTACTTGGCTACTATTCACAATGGGAGGACTTGATAGCCTCCTTGGTTTAGCAGGGGAACCTGTAATGGAGAGCCGCTTCTTTGCAGATCCTTTTTCCATTGCCTCTTTCTTCAGTGTCACAGATGGACTCGCCAACCGGGACCGAGCCTTAGCAGCTGTCTTCGACGTTGGCGTGTAACTCGAAACTGAAGGTAAACTGGCAATGCTTATGTCATCCCTGAATGATGACCCTCCTATACTGTGCCTCCGGGTGAGCTTTGAGTTGACACTCACGGGGCTTCTCATGTCATCATCCCCACTCCAGCTGCCTACCTTTAAGTTGGCTACATTTGTTTTCTTTTTGCTAGATGATGAAGATAATGCTCTAGGAATGGAAGGTGACTGATGCCTATGCACTTGGCTTGGCTTTTGGCTAGTAGGAGTCCTTGGAGAAGGCTTCGTAGGGGGGTTCGGATCGCGACGAGCATAAACTTGGATTATGTCGATTGTAGATGCATGAGTTGGGACGTTTGTGACAGAAATGTGATCTGGGTGATCGGCTGTGCTTTGGAGTTCCCATGGGCGAGCTGCCATCCATCTCTCCAACCAACTCCAGCCCCAGTAGGGATTGTTTGAATCCATGACAGAATGGGTTGTAGTTTTTGAAGAACTCTTCCATGTTCGCTGAAACAATGGGTGTTAGGATCAAAACTTATTTCCATGTGACATTCTAAAAGGGATCGGTACTCGATCCTATTATGAGCATTCTTTCAACATTCTGATAATAGAAAGCAACAACTAAACTGCAAGGAGTTGCTATAACCATCTGATGTTTATATAAAAGCTAGTGAAGTGAGATAATATATTTGGTGCCAGCAAATTCTTTCTAAACTATCCGAAAGAAATTGTGACGGTCCAACCTCACCGTTAGTAGATAATGTCTTCTTTGGGCTTTCCCTTTTGGGCTTCCCCTCAAGGTTTTTAAAACGCGTCTACTAGGGAAAGGTTTTCACACCCTTATAAAGAATGCTTTGTTCCACTCTCCAACCGATGTGGGATCTTAAAATCCACCCCCCTTGGGACCTAGCATCCATGCTGGCACTCTTTTCCTTCTCCAACCGATGTGGGATCTTACAATCCACCCCCCTTGGGACCTAGCATCCATGCTGGCACTCTTTTCCTTCTCCAATCGATATGGGACCCCCCAATCCACCCCCTTTCAGGGCCAGCGTCTTTGCTAGTATACCGCCTCGTGTCCATCCCCCTTTGGGGCTCAGCCTCATCGCTGGCACATCGCTTGATGTCTGACTCTAATACCATTTGTAACAGCCCAAACCCACCGCTAGCAGATATTGTCCTCTTGGGCCTTTCTTTCCAGGCTTCCTCTCAACGTTTTCAAAACGCGTCTACTAGGGAGAGGTTTCCACACGCTTATAAAGAATGTTTCGTTCTCTTCCCCCAACAGATGTGGGATCTCACAACTACTATAGCTAAAGAAAAATGAAATTGTTGTACCTGATGCGAATGAGCATAAGCCAAAGCTCGTTCTCTTCTTGTTGCGGCCTCTTGCCTGTTCAATAGTTTGGCTTCCATTTGTGCTTTAGAATGCGTGCTACGATTCCAGACATCATCCATCTGTAGTGCAAGTATAATGGTTGCAAATTACAATAAAGAATAGAAGGTCAAAAGAACAGCATTATTTTAATTAAAACCCATCTACACTACTTGAAGTTCGATTTCACAATTTTTCTTAGATAAGCAGAAAGCATAAAGTAACTGCAAAGAACAACAGTTGATCAATGATACTTTATTGTTCAACAAAAAGAAGAAACTAAAAAGAAAAGAAAAACATCCCTGCATGATGATAATAGATCTTTGGTTTAAATTTGGACCTTGCGTACATGTTTGTATATTATATGTATGGAAGAAATATGCAACAGCCAAGCCCACGGCTAGCAAATATTGTCCTCTTCGACTTTTCCTTTCGGACTTCCTCTCAAGGTTTTTAAAAGGCGTCTACTAGGGAGAGGTTTCCACACCCTTATAAAGGGTGTTTTGTTCTCTTCTCCAACCGATGTGGGATCTCACAAAAATGTGTATACACTTGGCAACTTGGAACAATTTATTTAAGTACCAACAAGAAAGGTAAAACAGGCGGCATAAGTTCATACGGCCATAGCAACAGACTTACAGAAGTTCTGAATTTCTCATGATCTTTCTCACGTTTGTTACAAAGTTGCCGTTGGAAATCCTGATTTTCTTCAGACATTCTTACTCTCCTTGCACGAACCTCTGACTGTACATGTGCAAGAGTTTGCATACTTTTTAAAGTAGAGGCCACCTGCCGTTTCACAGAGTGGCCTTGTACCAACGACCTCAATCTCATTATCGCTTTGAGACCCCTTGATACTTTCCTCGCCTGTATGGTAAAAATCATTCATAAACACTCCGAGAATATCATGATGCAAATCATTGCCAATGCTTTTCAATATCCAGCAGAAGAAAATCTCTTT
Organism: Cucurbita pepo subsp. pepo; assembly: GCF_057944985.1. NCBI lineage: Eukaryota > Viridiplantae > Streptophyta > Magnoliopsida > Cucurbitales > Cucurbitaceae > Cucurbita > Cucurbita pepo. The sequence goes on along the minus strand of NC_141806.1, from coordinate 2,662,257 downwards.
CAAATCCGGGATAGAGGTGAACGATATCGAAGAATGCTTTCATGATGTTATGAATAGCAACAAAAAAAGTGAATGAGCATACAGATTCCAGTATCTAAATCTCCCATTTCCAAATAAAGAGCAACATCAATTATAAATAACCTCTTGGCTCGTGTATTGTACCAATTCATAAACTACTCAGAGATAAAATTTGGTTATGAATTCTATAAATCTCTGAAGAACAGATAGCTGGAAATAATCATAAATTCATGTTTGTTTCATTAACAACAGTTACAGATGATTCTAATCGCTTTAACATCTCAAACTTCCATGTAAACTGGAGTATAAAGTACCTTATATCCACGAAAGGCTGATTGAATAATAATAGCTCCTGTTTCCTCAGTCATTTCTGGCTTACAGGGTATAATACTGGGTAGATGTTCATCCTCCACAGCCAGCTGAGCTTCATCAACAGCAGGCTCCACCGCCTCGGAATGCGGAAGCTCGCTCGGTTCATCCTCTGGCTTAGTTTGATTGATATCATCTTCCATAGGAGGAGGTTCTGCGGGAACATCTAACAGGGATGGTTCCACAAATGTGTCCACACTCTCCTCCCTTTGGAACCATTTTTTCTTGGATCTTTCTTGTATCTGTTGAAATAACATATCTATAAGTTAAAAGGAAGATTTCCATATGACTAATAAGTTAACAGAAGTTGTTGCTCCATTCGACCTTGTTACTGAGAACCTTCCTCACTGCAGCAAACCAACCCCCTTTCTTCCCCATTTCCTAGTCATTCATATGTCTTCTTTCTCTTAATCTGAACAGATGAATATCCAAACGCGAAAAGGATCATAAATAGCAATATAAATTGTGGCGTCTCAATCGATTTTTCATAGATAGAAACAGTTCATCAAATTACGAGAAAAAGCAATCAAAAGACCTAGAAATCAATCAATAAACGATGCAACATCTATATCAAAAAACTGGAAAATCTTAGCCAAAGAACGATCGTCATGCCGAGATTTTCTAATGAAACGAAACTCAAAACATAAACTCAACGGCAGAAGAAACAAATAAAATCCATAAGAAACGAGCGATCAGATCAATACCCATCCATGAACCTTCAAAGAAAATTTCTCTTGAAAAGCACAAATATCGCCCAGAAAAACGATCAGAACAGGTCTAGAGAGCGAGAGAATAGAGGCGGGATTGGGAAAATGAACGAGTCTCCGGATTTTGGCGGTAGCAGGGGAACAAATAGGGGTCGTTGAATTCTGATAAAATGTTTATTTAGAGAACATCATCATCATCTTCAATATCAATCACGAGCAGTAGCAACAGAATCACATTTCGGCTGCTACTCCATTTTCACAAAGAAGAATTTAACGAAGGAATTGAATCGTACCAGAAAGCGAATTTGACCATCTTTTCGCTCCGCCATTGACACGATCCCATAACTATAAGCGATTGGTTGGTTTTCATGTCGTTGGTCGTTACAATTAGAACTCTTTTCTTCCATGGCTGAGCTTCCTTTTTCTTATTAATTTGTGATCCAAACTCAAAATACCACCAAAATTCTAACTCTATTTATCTCTTTTTTTTTTTTTTTTTTGTTTGTTTGTTCTTGTTCGGGTGAGGATTTAAATTAATGGATTTTAAATTACGAACATAATAACATATTTATAAAGTAGTTATTTAATAAAAAAAATTATATTTTCGTTTAAATATGATTTTTTATTAACAAATTGTTATACTGGCTAGCGATTTGGCATCCGCCTAGGCTAATTTATATGTTGGGACAAAAACATATCCAATAGAGACGGAGGAGACGAAAGGTATGACTGTAACGACCTAGATCCACCGCTAGCAGATATTGTCCTTTTTGAGCTTTCCCTTTCGGGCTTCCCCTCAAGGTTTTAAAACGCGTCTTCTACGCGAAGGTTTCCTCGCCTTTATAAAGGGTGTGTTTTGTTTTCCCCCCAACCAATGTGGGACATCACAATACACTCCTTTTCGTGGCCAGCGTCCTCGCTGACACTTGTTCCTTTCTCCAATCGATGTTGGGACTCCTACCAAATTCACCCCTTTTGGGCCCAGCGTCCTTACTGGCACACCGCCTTGTGTCTATCTCCCTTCAGGAACAGCGAGAAGGCTGGCACATCGTCTAGTGTCTGACTCTAATACTATTTGTAACGACCCAAATTCACCCACCGCTATCAAATATTATCCTTTTTGAGCTTTCCCGTGAGGGGACGCGTCTTCTAGGGAAAAGCTTCCTCACTCTTGTAAGTTTTGTTCTCCTCCCCATCCGTGTCCGGTGTTATGTTCCCTTATAAAAAAAGGGTGTTATGTTCACATCCCCAACCAGTGGACATCACAATGACATTTAGCAGCAAAATATATATATATATATATATATATATATATATATATATATATATATATATATATATATAATCAAATTTTTTACGTGCTGAAACATTTGAACGCTTTTACATAAAACATTTTATTAGAAAATAATTTAATGAAATTATGTGCTAAAATAACATTGATCTTTGTGTCATATTTAATCAATAATCAAAACCCATTATTGAACCAAAATGATATTTTAACTATAATAACTAATTTTTCAAAAGACAATTAACCAAAAATTACCCAAATTAATTAAAATTTGTAAATATTTGAAGAATCTTCATAATAAAAAATGATAAAATCCCAGGTCGGTTAGGTTAAATAGCTGAAGGATCTGAGCTGTAATTTTTTTTTTTTTTTTTTTTTTTTTTTTTTTTTTTTGAAGATTATTTCTGTGTTGCAATCAAATACTTTAAAGCTGCAGCTACAATATTACAATACCCTACAATCTCTTCCTTTTCTTAACCAAAAAGATGGATTCTTCAGAACCCATTGGCTCAGATTATCCTACACCCTACCACTTCTTTCACTTGAAACAGGCTAATTATCATACAGAGGTGAGGTCGTCCCCGGCCATGGCAGGGGCGCCCTCGGTGCGCTTCTACTACCTGCTGCTGCCTATATCCCCGTTCCCTCCTCTCCAACTCCCGTCGACGTACTGATCGGCCTTTGCATAATGCATTTTAATGGCTGCCACCGGATCGGAAATGCCAGTACAAGAATTACCCACGACAATCCCTCCCCTCCCGACGACGTTCATTCCAACAAGCATTCTTCCCTGCTGCTGTAAACTCGCTAGCGAAAGAGAATCGAACCCGTTTCTTCTGTGTATCTCGGAAAATATATCAACTGGGTAAGGTCGTTTCTTAACACCATCTACAGTTTTGTAAGCTTGATCATCATTTTTTGTGAGTGTCAGCAATGGCTGCTGCTCGGTTTTAACAGATGTTGCGGCGTAGCCACTGAATGCAGCAGGATACTTCGCCTGTAAAACGATAGAATCAGGCATTGCAGATAGCCCAGTCTGTAATCCGTTTCCATCCCAAAACCCGTAACTCCTCGACGGAGCATTCTCTCCCATATCGTACGTACTGCTCGACTTATGAAGTCCCTTTTTCGTACCACACTCGTTAGAACCAGAACTCGAATTCTGCTGGGAAGGGGCATGACTTAGTATCTGACCGAACAGTTTCACATCACCTTTCCTGCATGGAACGTCGGAATCTGAAGCACTGCCACTGCGTGAAGTGTTTTTCCGATGATCATGACCGAATTCCACATTTGGAGGCGAAAAAGGAAGCTCAGCAGACCGGTGGCACGGCTTAGAACTGTTACAGTTTTGAAGACGGCATTCCTGTTCCTCAGCAACATATGTACTGTTACAATTGATGTCTGGTTTTGATAACGCTCGAACGACAGGAAAAGATGTGTGATTGATCGTTCGATTCATGTCCTCGATGATTGGCTTATTGAAAGGATGGCTGCATGGAAACTCGGACGATCCAACGTGGCGTAACAAATGATTTTCACGCTCGGCATAGCCATCTCTGTTCATCGGCCTTTTGGGCGCATCCCTAACCTCCAATTTACAAGACTTCTCTACAGAATCCACTTTAAGAAAGTTGGGATGTGAAATTTGTGGATCAATTCCAGATGAATCTTGAACCAAGCACTGTAATATACTTTGAGCATGTAAATTACTGTTACTTCCTTTTTCTTCTCCAAATGCGAGCTTCATAACAGCTCCGCTCTCGCTGATAGCTGTTGAATTTTCATCGACTGTAGACATGGATTCCGACCTCAGAACGTTGGGTTCGTTACAGCGGTTGCTTCCAGCTTCGGTATTTTCAGAAGAACCTTCAATTTTGTGGTCATGCACTGGCTTGGGCTGGCTTGGAGAAGCACGAGCATTAGCGAGATTACAGGCAGAATGAGAATCAAGATTTGGCGCGTCCTCCTCTACTTCCTTCGATGTCTCAGAAAACAAGTTTCTGACAGCCTCAGCACGTTTAGCTTCTGACTGTTGAAATGCTGTACTTTCCCCAAATTCACTAAAACCATCCACAGACTTGGAGCCAATTTCCTCGCTACTACGAGCTCCTTCCACGACATAGTGGGCTTCCGAGTCAGTCCCGCTCCCACTGGCGTCGTTACCGCTCCTTGGCGTTCCTACATCTTCAGAAGTACGGATCAAATCCAATCCAAGGCATTTCCGAGCTTTGCTGAAAAAAACCTTGCACTGGTCCCTAGACTTCGACCCGACACATCTTGAGATCATATCAAAATCTTTACCATAGGACGACACAGCCTGCATGAAGATAGACTTCTCCTCATCTGTCCAACTCGAAGAATCTACATCTCCAGAACTATCATCCGAACAAGGTTCATTATCTGTTCTCTGCATAGCATCCGACATCGAAGGCAGTTTTGTCGCAGAATCCACTTTATGGCACTTTGGCTCCCTGTAGTCCTCACTGGGATGGATAGCACTTGTAATGCAAGAGCTCATCGGTTCCGAAGAAATCGAACCACATATACCAACAAGAACATCAGCAGCAACCGTTTCTTTTTCGGATTGAAGTTCATCAAAACGGCGAGCACATGTCAGCTGAGTTCCGATATTGCTGTCTTCCTGTGCTGCCATTACTGAAGCAACACCCAAAATGTCGAGGGACGTGGCATTTACGCCGGGATTCCATTTCTTCCCTGATGTTAACATGTATGTCATGGTAGAAGATTTCATTTGCTTGCCCAAATCCAAATTTTTTCTCTTCTTAAAACTATCAGACTTGTGATTTTTGTAATAAAACTGGATACAATCTGCAGTGGTTTTGTGGCTGAGAAATGAAGAAATTTTTCTAAAATCCTTTCCAAACAAAGATAGCTTCTCCCAGAATAACTCTCTCTCTGCTAAACTCCAAGGGTTTATCATGCTCCTTTCCTTCTCAACAGCACATGGATCTTCAACCAACCCGTTATTGGAGACGAACCTTAAAGCCGTCTTCTCATTTTTGTCCAAAATCATAGCTGGCATCTTCAAAATATTCCTGTAACGCCGAACACGTGGATTCGACAGCAGCTTGCTGGAGTAACGAGTAGCGATTTCTGAGTTACTGGCACGGTTTTGACATGCTCCTAAAAAATCAAAATTTAAACGATTAGATGAATTTGCTATCAGATTTCGTGATCAACGAGTCAAAAAATTACAATCACAAAAGCCTTTGGAAAGATAAATGTAGCTGGCTGTCAAGCACTCACAAAGTGGAAGAGAAAATTATACTCGTCTCAGAATACTACAAAGGTTTTGAAGTCATGCATATTTTTAAAGAAGTTCTATATGAGTTCAGCTTAAATCTCTGGCTACAAGAGAGAAATATCAAACATATTCACTTTCTTTTAAGCTTTCTTAGTTGTAACGGCCCAAGCTCACCGCTAGCAGATATTGTCCTCTTTGGGCTTTCCCTCAAAGTTTTTAAAACGCGTGTACTAGGGAGAGGTTTCCACGCTCTTAAAAATCTGCCCTACCATACTTAAGTTTCAGAATGAACTAAACTCATGATAGCACATAACAAGCCTAATCACACAATCTCGACCTATTAAAATGAACCATGCGGGAGCGAATCGAACATCAAAAATGACCAAGCACAACAAGAAGTACAGATAGCCTTGCTTTCTTTAATTGAAGACAGAACTTTCAATAAAGCAATCATACTTAACAAATGATTGAAGTATAATTTCATCATTAACATTCTAATTCACTTTAAAGATATTCAAATTCCATAGTTTATCATCAACACAAATAGAGCCAATACCTTTTAACATAGAAAATCGGCATCGAACATTTGAAGAATTTGTTCGACTATAAAACAAATAGCAAGTCTAGAAGAAGGAAAGATAGAACTCATCTTACCATGCTGAACCACACGGGAGCGAATCGAAGACCTGTACTTCTGATGACCAGAATATGTAACCCTTAGACTCAACTCCTTTTTTTGGGGCTTTGAGCGACATTTCTTCACAGAATGCAGTAAACCTTCTTTCCATGAGTGTTGCAAGGCTTTAAATCTAAGGGTTAATGCACTCTCCTTAAATTTTAAAAACTGCCTCCTCATCAAAAATTTCTCTTTAATAAGCTTCTCGGTCTCCGAGCAGGGGACAAAGTTGGTGCTTTGACTACTGATCTTAAACATTTCAGCTGGCAAGGACCCGAAAATTACTTCTGCAGCCTTACTTGCATATTCTTTATTACTTGCAAAAATTAGATCACAGAGAGACGATCCACTAGCCGCTTGTGCCATCGAATCACCACAAATGGATTCACCGGTACAACTCTTAGCACGAATACATTCATTGCGTTCATCCACAAATGGCTCAGAGATTGATAAACTCCTTCCCGTCTTGTCAGATACAATTACATCTGTAACTTCAGTTCGGATTGGTTCATTAAATTTCGACATCACAGTTCCAGGACTATCAATTTCCTCATCTTTCGTATCGACATCTTCAACTCCCACAACATTCTTGCAGACTGGCATCTTCTTAACTGTTGAATCCGAAGTAGAAACTACTTTCAAGGAAGCGGGTCGAGGAGAAATACATGAGACACCATCTGATTCTTTGACATATATCGCACTGCAAGATTTCGAACGAGAAACATTGCCTCGATTTTTAGATTTCAAAGACTTAAGTTCATTTTCAAGTAAATCAATTTCAGATTCAGTCATCTCCAACGTCTTTGAAATATCACTTTTATACGCTAGCAGCTTATTCAATGTCGACTTCCCAAAACATGATTCTACTGTATTTGGATCATCAGACTGAAACAGTTCAACAAGTGATGATCCTATTTTAGCAATAGAACTAATCTCCAACTTCTCTAAACTAAGGAAGAAGTTCTGAAGCTGATTTTGTGAACCGGACCCGGGTGAACTACATTTCATGCCATCAACACTTGCCGCCTTACTAAATGGTTTATCCTCCAAGCCTATAGCAGTCAATTCAAAAAAGAAAAAGAAAGAAAGAAAAGAACATTCAGCATATATAAAGGTAAGAAGATTGGATACTAAAGTTCCTATTAAAAGATTTTAAGGTACAGAATTATTTCTATGCTCATAATTACAAATGGATGCTAAAAGAATTGGAAGCACCCGCCCAACGACTTATTCTAGAAAAAAGCAACTATATTTCAGAAAATAAAGAGAAAACAAAAGAAATCTCAGAAAACCACAACAAAACAAACATATAAGGGTTATGGAGAAAAGTTACAAAAAGAGCCTGAATAAAAAAAACGAGCTTGGGTAGCACCACACAAAGTCCTGCCAAGTCATACAGCTCCAATCAAAACTCGTTTCTACCATAAGTGGAGCATGGTTCGTTGACCCCTGAAATCCAACCAACAACATCCCCCTTGAACTTACAATCAATAGACACAGAGAAGGATCCCACCACCAAGTCCAAGACTTCAATATTGATCTCTCTCCACATCATGAAAATACCACCGGCAGATCCAACCATATCCACGGTTAGCCAAAACACTCCTCTGGAGCTCCAAACAGATTTCACAACTCTTTAGTCTACCTCATCAAGCCTCGTTTCCAACAAAATGATTACATCTGAGTTAGCTCTACCAAATAAGATCGTTAATCAATGGTCTTTTCAGGGAATCCCCAAAACCCTCACATTCACAAATTATTCTCATTGAGAGAACCTAAGAGCTCTGATATCACTTTCTATAGAAACCTCTGTGTCCAGGCCCTCTATCTCCATCTCCTCCTCATTCATTTCATTTTTCAAAATTCTTACGAACTTGTTACCCTCGCTAGCTATTTTCTTCTGAGCATCACAATCTTTCTTCGCCGAATTCCCTATTAAGGATCTGATACACAAGTTACTCTACCTCAAAGTTCGCACCAAGTTTTTGCTAATTGCAAAGCCCTCTGGCACAACTTCCACCACTGTATTTGTATTCTTCTCCGGCCGGTACCACCAGGTTGAAATTTCCCTCGAGTTAACTATTTACGTGATTTCTAAAAAATCTTCCTCTTTTGTTTGTGATTAATGAAGTACTTGTTGCACTCAAATTTCTGGAAGAACGTTGGGTAGTTCGAAGCATGAAGTAGGTCTTCAAGGGAGTCTATTATCCAAACAAAAGACCTGAACCTTTTCCTCACTGTACACAAAGTGAGGACAACATGATTCATATTCCACTTAATGTTGAAGAACAATTTGTCTGTCCAATTGCTTAATCATCGGCATAATTGCCAATCTTCGTTTTGTGTTACCATTTGGCTATCAATGAGATGAGGACATAACTCATACACTTCCACTCACCCCATATAAACAGACTGGGCACGTCCTTCATTGGGACCCAAAATTCAACATTAGTTCTTAGGCCAAGCATAACATATTTGGCTCAAAATGAGAATTTTCATAGTTTAATAACAAACTTCACATGTTTAAGGAATATTTTTGTCGCGATCTAGGTGGACAAAACTAAACCTCCAACTTCTTAACCTTTGCTTCTTTCTTTTTCGACTTCATACAACTTGCATTGTTCAGGGCCAACTAAGACTTTCATTTTTCAACCCTCAAAATTGCACAAGCAAAAAAGTCCTCCCAGTAATGGCACAAATCATTTCAGAGTACAGCTTACATCATACATAAGGCACACAAAAAAAAAAAAAAATCGAATAGTAGACTACTATATACCTTCCCCATATTAATTTTAAATTGACTATGCCAACTTGAGCCTAATAGAATGGTCAAGGCATTAGTAAAAATGCTGTAAGAATAGGGTAGGCCTAAAATATAGTCACAATTTGTTAACAAATTGAACTCACTGCAAGTATAAATCACTTTGAGACCCTAAAAGTATCACGTCTAATAATATTTTATCAATGAAAAAAAAAATTACCTGATGATGAACTACAAGCAAAAGAGGATGGAGTTGCAGGAGATGCACAATCTGAAAAGGGTAAAGTTTTAGGGCTTTTCTCAGAAAAGTTTGAGCCAAGGGAATGAGTTAATTCAGCACTAATACTGGAAAGAAGAGTCCCTTCTTTTCTCATACTTGTATCAGGAGCCTCAACTTTATATTTCTCAAACTTCGCTAATCCATCACCCCATCCAAGCCTTGGCTTCTTCTTAGAAATGGTATCTTCAAAAGGCAGAGAAGATGTCACACAGGCAGTAGCTTCAGCAGAAGAGCTTTCTATTAGAGATGAAACTCTAAGAGGTAAATCAGCCTTTTCATTCTTTGAGTTCGTCGAACTGCTGTAAGCAGATGCACGAGACGACAAACTCCCAGACCTGGACCACTTCAGAGGCTTCCAATCAGTGGAGCCAAGGGAAACTTCAACATCAGACCTCAGGCCATTTTCTGACCCAAAAGCACCACCAACCTTATCATTACGGTCCTTAGAGTGAATTTGATCTGAGACACTTACAACGTCAGATTGAGGAGAGGAATGCGTCGTCGTATCATCTACTGACCTCTGATCAGAACTCACATCCTGCGAGGAAGGTCTTCGAGACGGGTTTCCGAATCCATTGGTAGTCTCCCTAGAGTAACTTCTCCAGTCTCTATAACTAGAAGAACCTCTACTTTCTCTCCCAATTCTAATATATTTTCCATCTCCGCGAGGAACTGACGGCCGGAAGCTCTCATTTTCTACCCTGTCACTGAATGACCGAGAAGGCCCATATCCATGACTAGCTTCTTCAGAAAACTGGTGCCAGCCACCCTGCTTACCATGACCTTCCGGAGAAAAAAACAACAAAAATAATCAATAACAGCAGAGAAGAAATATACAGGCAGTGATAAAATCAAGTATCCTAATCAAATCCATTATTATCCAAAGCTTCAAAAAACAAACCCCACCCAAAAACTCGAGGTAAAAAAAAAAAATGCGATTATGGTATACCTGCTTAGACGCCTTAAGATCTAAGAAGTTAGAAAGCCGAAGCAATAGAGTAAAATCAAACTCACCAGTAGGTCTTCGAAAATCTGCAGAACCCCACCGGTTGAACTCACGAGATCCATGATAAGAGTCCCTCCATCTGGTCGCAGACCCTATGGCCTCCGATTTCTCATGTTTCCTCTCCTTGAAGAGGTCTTTCCTGTCCCACGGCAAAGGTTCTGGCGGCATGAAAAGCAAGAAAATCGCATGAGCTTCCACGACCAACGAGTGTCCCACAAACACACACAAAATCCAGTATAAGCCCTAGCGCCTCGCCCCCACCACCACAGCCAAATTCCAATTCAAACTACTCGGCAATCAATTTCACGAACTTGCAACGCGCATAATCACATAAACAAAGCTCAATAAACTGAACACCGACTGGAAAAACTCTCGTAAACCAATAATATCCCCCTTGGATCTTCAAATACAAAATCTACAGCGCTGCAAATGAATCAAATGGCTTGAATCAGATCAAAAAAACAACGAATTAGAAGAGAGTTCTTCTTCCTTCTCCACACTTCCAGGGATTTGCAATCTTCTTAGCAACTCCTTTATCTCCCTTTCTTGGCTGGTGGAAAATCTGCTTCTAAAGCGAGAAAGTAAGATGAAGAAGAAGGAAAGCGCAAAGAAAGACGACAAAGAACAAAATAGATCCTTGAGTAGAGAGAGAGAGAGAGAGAGATGGGCGTCCGGATCTCAACGCGATTGTTATACCATATTTCAATCACGCTTCAAGTCCGGGAAAAAAATAATAGCAATTATTATTATTATTCATTTTCAAGACAGAATTATTTACTGTATTCCCAAAATACCCCTGCTTTTTTAACATATTTACATATCCGACTCACCGACTTTCTTCCCATCTAAAGCAACAAATTAAATTTATTCGTAATTTTTTATTTGGAAATTTTTCTAAAACATTTTCGGAATTTTAATAGAGATTTTTATATTCTAATTTTAAATATATTTTCATATTTAAATATTTTTTGAACGAATCATTTCATTTTTTAATTACAAAAATTTAAATATTTTGTTACTATTTAAAAATATAAATCTAATTTTAATGTTAATTATTATTCAAAATGTATTTGATAATAATTGCAATAAATAATTAAATATTATGATAATAAATTAGTATTAATTAATTTATAAGTATGTTTTATGTATTCCATGTAAAATATCATATAATTTATAATATATTTTTTTCAAATTTTAAATCATAAAAAACAAATTAATAAATAAAATTGCCGCTCTGAATCCAGGGGTAAATTCGTAATTTCGGCCTAAAATCAATGACTCTCTAAAATTCAGCCCTTCCCGCCTTAAACAAGTTGGCGTTTTTATTCCGTTTGGCGCCCATTAAGAGACTGAGTCAAACCGCCAAACGACAAAAATATTTAAAATAATAATAATATAATTTGCCACGTCATCAACGCTTCGTGCAAAGTCACGTGAACCGCTTGAAGCACGTGCTGTCTGCACCCGCTCCAAAGTTTCGAACTATTCCCCACGAGAGGGAAAAATATAATTAAAACAAAATTTTAAATTTAATGTTCATTTAGTCGCTTTAATTTGAATTTAATTTCGATTTTTAGTCTTTTAATTTGGTTCATGAGTCAAATTTAATAATTATGACGATTTAAATAGCAATTAAATTGTTTTTTAGCAAAATAGTAATTAAGAGAAAAAAAAAAAAAAACATCCTTCCACGCACTTACGGCGCGCGTGAGGCCTCCATCCCGTCGGCAACGTGCGGCCCGTCTCTTTATAAATAAAAATCCTTTACCTTCGTCAAGTTTCCTTTTGACTTTTTATTTGCAGATTTGCCCCTTGACTATTTGGTATTTCGTTAGTGCCCCAAATCTTCCTCGATTTTCCTTCTCCGTCCCATCAAAAGTGCAGAAGTCAAAAAAATAATTCTTTGTGGGGGCATTGCGCAAATCAATTTTATTATTTTTCCCTAATTTATTGAAATTAAAAAAAAAATTAAATAAATTACATTTTAGTTTTATATTTTAAACCTCGAACAGAATTGTTAAAGGAACACGACTATCCACAGTTGTATGATATTGTCCACTTTCAGCATAAGCTCTCATGGTTTTGGTACCGTTTTGCTTTGGGTACCAATGGAGAGAGCATTCTTTGATTATAAAACCTTTGGGTACTAATGGAAGAGAGCATTATTTGATTATAAAACCATGATCATTCCCTAAATTAGTCGATGTCGGACTTTTATCGTCCAACAAAATAATTTATTATTATTATTATTGTTTAAAAAAATTATACGTATTTCAACACACGCTGTGTCAATAACTAAAATCTTATAAAATTCAAATATCAAATATTTATTAGTCACATCACATCATTAACATCCGTTACAAATATTAAATATTTTTAACTTGTTTATAAGTAGCGTATTAACCCAATTTTTCATATTGGTTGAGCTAATTGAGTTATCGAGTCATGTGAACACCTCTATCTCCGTAGCTATATTCATGTATCATTCGTGTGTGTGTATAGTGTGTATATATATATATATATATATATATATATATATATATGAAATGGAGGGGTAAAATAGGAGTAAATTTACGGAAAATAATAATATATAAATTCGAAAAATGATATGGGCCTAAGCCCATATTTTGGTCCAGCCGACAAAACGAGCCCAATAAAACTAGGCCCATGATGAAGGCAGACGTGTTGTCCACTTCACTTTCAGTTGATTGCCTTCTGGGCTCCACTGTGACGTGGAATCCGAATGTCCTTTTCTTTTTCTTGCTTCCTTTTAATTCGATATTCAATATTATTGTTATTTTATTTTTTTAATTCGGTAATTATTTTTATTATTTATTCCCTGATGGCCGCCTGATTCCATTTAATATTGCTGTTTTAAATTCTCTGTTTATTTCATTATATTTTAAAAAAAATTAAAAAGTTTAAAAATATTAAGTTAAATATTTTTAAATAAAATCCAAATTTTAAGGATATTTTTAATAATTTTGCGGAAGAAAAAGAGGGAATGATTTGGAATAATTTGCGTAAGGGCAATATGGGAAAAGAAAGTTGCACATGCAAGTCACGTGCCCCCATTTTTTCGCCTTGCCTGTCTGGAACATGGTGGGGCCCATTTTGTGTCATTGAGCGCGTGGATAAGAGAGCGCGTGGTGAGATTATGGGTTACCTGACAGCTGTCGGTCAAGGTCCCTACAACAAACAACTTGATTGCACAACTTCCTATCCACACCGTCACCACTCGTCACTTTGTCCACCCTATTTATTCTCTTACATTTAAATATTATATATATTTTTAAATTAAATTGTAAGTTTATTATATAAATTTTCGCTACATTAATCGAAATAAAATTTTCAAATATTTAAAAAATTTACTCTTATTGTTGTATTTCAAAATATTGTAATATATAAAAAATAAAAATGTTAATTTTAGTTTTAAAAATACATAATTATTTATATCTAAAATAAATGTAATAATATTTTTAAATTTTTTTAAAAATAAAAATATTACCAATAGTTATTGGGAAGAACAGACATTATTTATAAGGGTGTGGAAAATTGTTTTTAGACTAACAATATCTAGTAACAGTAGTAAACGAGTAGTAAACGGGAAGAGTAGCAATTCCTCGGAAGGGAAGAGTAGCCATTCCTCGGAAGTCCTCAATCCTTGGGGCAATTTTCAATGGACCACCTACCCACTGCCACCGCCACCGCCGCTGCAGCCGCTGCGGCTTCAGTACATTACAGAATACACTGGCGGAAGCAGCCGATAGAGTACTTTTGTTGTTTTCTCCTTTTTGCCTCTTTTGATTTTTCGATTCTTTTCGTTTTTCATACCATTCCTTTTACCGTTCATAATTCTTTTTAGTAATCCAACCACTCACTGTTAACCCCTGTACTTCAAGATCTCACCGCACGCATCTTTTAAGCCAATGAGTCAACAGATTCTTTTGAATTCTTTTCTATTTTTTTGTTCTATGTGTTCGTTAGAATTGAATTCGTGAGTCAATTTCATTGGTGCTGAAGTTTGAGAGTTTTAATAGCAACCCCATGTGCTGAATCTGTCAAAATTTAATCCAGTAATAGACGATTTGATAATGAAAAACACTCGACAATCGCTCGTTCTTCACTGTTCATATCATTACGTACATTGAATCACTTTCAGACCAATGCTGACCATGTTTTAATGAAATATCTGCACGAATTTCAACCATTGCTACTGTTCTGTCTCTATGTTCGTGTCTTCTCTAGGATCAATTCTTTGAGTTATTCTGGGATCTGAGTTTTTGAGTTGTTTTTTCTTTCTCAATCTCAAGATCCCAATTCTAGCAATGAGTAATTCGTTATTCTATCTGTTTTTTGTTCTCATTTTGGTGGGAATCTCCCATGGATCTTATATTTCTGAGCAAGAAAGAGATAGGATAACCCAATTGCCAGGGCAGCCAAAGAATGTGGACTTTGCCCAGTATTCTGGTTATGTTACTGTAGATAAACAAGCTGGGAGGGCATTGTTTTATTGGCTGACCGAGACGCCGACGAGCCGTGTACCGAAGTCGAGACCTCTTGTATTGTGGCTGAATGGTGGCCCTGGTTGCTCTTCTGTTGCTTATGGAGCAGCTGAAGAAATTGGTCCTTTCCGGATTAAGCCAGATGGGAGGACTCTGTACTTGAATCCATATGCTTGGAACAATTGTATGTGTGTCTAGCTTGTTTGGTTTTCCTAATCTAGTTTTCTTCTAACAGTTCATGTTGTCTCATCTTATCTTATCCATTGCAGTGGCAAATTTGCTGTTCCTTGAATCCCCTGCTGGTGTTGGCTTTTCGTACTCGAATACTACCTCGGATTTGTACACTGCAGGTGACCGGAAAACAGGTATTCTACTGATATTATGGATTAACACGGTCTGGTTCGTGACACGTAACGAAACGATAAACAATGAAATGTTGAGACATTTAAGGATGTTTTGTTGTTGTGAACTTTCAGCTGAAGATGCATATAGATTTTTAGTGAATTGGTTTGAAAGGTTTCCTCAGTATAAGCACAGAGATTTCTACATTGCTGGAGAGAGTTATGCAGGTTTCAAGTTTCTCTGTGTCATCTACTTTCAAGAACTAATGTCTAGTCGAAACTCGATATAATGGCATGAACCCGTGTTCGGTTTCAGGTCACTATGTTCCTCAGCTATCACAGTTGATTTATGAACGAAATAAGGGAATTCAGAATCCAGTCATAAACTTCAAGGGATTTATGGTAATGAATTAGAGTCGATAATGTTGTCGTTCATATGTTTATTTTAATCGAACTATTGCTCGATGGCGAATTATCTTCCTGCTTTGATTCTCTTGTTTAGGTAGGGAATGCTGTTACCGACGACTATCACGATTACGTTGGCACGTTTGAGTACTGGTGGACTCACGGTCTGATATCCGATTCTACGTACCGACTGCTGCGACATGCTTGTGATTTCGGATCCTCTCAGCACCCGTCAGTCGAATGCAAGAAAGCTCTATCAGTTGCAGAGTTTGAGCAAGGAAATATCGATCCATATAGCATTTACACTCGTCCGTGCAACGGTACTGCATCGTTGAGACATAACCTAAGGGGTCATTATGTAAGTACATTCAACATTCTGTCAGTTTTTGCAAAAAATCTATATTTGATTCGGTTTTTTGTAACGTTGAGGGAGTTTTTTCGTTAAATTCAGCCATGGATGTCGAGAGCCTACGATCCCTGTACCGAGAGGTACTCTGTCGTGTACTTTAATCACCCCGATGTTCAGAAGGCATTCCATGCTAATGTAACTGGGATAACTTATCCATGGAGTACATGCAGGTTTGTTTTTATGGCATATTTGAGGTAGCTCGTTATTTGGGCGCTTGCATGGTCTTCTGAATTCTTGCCTTTTGCCTTTACAGTGATCTTGTGGGAAGCTACTGGGATGATTCTCCTCTCTCTATGCTTCCTATATATCAAGAATTGATTGCTGCTGGTATCAGAATTTGGGTATTCAGGTAGTCCATTTCTCTTCATCCATTACCTGGTATAGCTTAGGCCTAACCTGATACACATTTCCGAACGTCCAAGTGTCGGCTTATAAGTGGTTGTCTTATGAGATTAGAAGGAGCGATCCTTAATTAAGAAAAATATTAAATAAAATACTAAAAGCGGATAAGTTTAGGCGGTTAAAAGAAGTTTATCTGATGGTTCATGTAACAGCCCAAGTCCATCGCTAGCAAGTATTGTCTGCTTTGGCTTGTTACGTATCGCCGTCAGTCTCACAGTTCTTAAAACGCGTCTACTAGGGAGAGGTTTCCACACTCTTATAAGGAATGCTTTGTCTACCTCTCCAACCGATGTGAGACCTCACAATCCACCCTCCTTGGGGGCTCAGTGTCCTAGCTAGCACACCGCCCGGTGTATGGCTCTGATACCATTTGTAAGAACCCAAGCCCACCACTAGCAAATATTGTCCGTTTTGGCCCATTACGTACTGCCGTCAGCCTCATGGTTTTTAAAACACGTCTACTAGGGAGAGGTTTTCACACCTTTATAAGGAATGCTTTGTTCCCCTTCCCAACCGATGTGGGACCTCACAATCCACTTCCTTGGAGGCCCAACGTCCTCGCTAATATACCGCCTGGTGTCTGGTTCTAATACTATTTATAACAATCTAAGCCCACCGCTAGCAAATATTGTCAATTTTAGCCCGTTACGTATCGCCATTAGCCTCACGATTTTAAAACGCGTCTACTAGGGAGAGGTTTCCACACCCTTATAAGGAATGCTTTGTTTCCCTCTTCAACCGATATGGGACCTCACAATCCACCCCCTTGGGGCCAACATCCTCACTGACACACTGTCCAGCGTCCGACTCTAATACCATTTGTAACAGCCCAACCCACTTCTAGCAAACATTGTCTTCTTTGGCCTGAGCTCACGGTTTTTAAAACGCGTCTATTAGAGAAAGGTTTCCACACCTTTATAAGGAATGTTTCGTTCCCCTCTCCAACTAATATGGAACCTCACAGTTCACCTCCATTGAGTCGAAACGACGTGTCGATCTCTTCTACTTGTAAAATCCTTTACTTTTTGTTCCTCCATACAAAACATAATTGTCTGGGCTTCAGTTCTTATTCTTCCATTCTGCTGATCCTGATGACACTTTCCCTTTCAGCGGAGACACCGATTCAGTGGTTCCCGTGACAGCAACGCGATACTCTATCGATGCTTTAAAACTCCCAACTCTAAGCAACTGGTATCCTTGGTACGACCATGGAAAGGTTAGTTCTTTCAACAACAAACATTTGTTGATTGATAGACTGAACTTGAAGCACTGTTACTATAACAGTTAGCTTTGCATACGTCTTACGAGCTAATTCTACGACGATACAGGTAGGTGGATGGTGCCAAATATACAAAGGGCTGACGTTCGTTACCGTGGCTGGAGCGGGCCATGAGGTTCCGCTCCACCGTCCTCGTGAAGCTTTCATTCTTTTCCGATCATTCTTGGAGAACAAGCCCCTTCCACGTTGAAGACGATTGTAATCATATTTACATCTAAAGAAGAATAGGACAGTTTATGTACAGAAGATCTCGGGAAAAGACCGATCGGGAAGCATTCATCTCGAGTGCTGTTATTCTTAGCTTCAAATATCATCATTCTTTATATTCTGATATGTCTTATGAAGAAAAAGTTCAGCTAATGTATTGCCATTCAGCAGACAATGGAACATCATTTGATTTGTTTGTGGAATAACAAAGTCTCACTTTCAGAGCTTTTGCCATGATCTTGATTTTCTGGACAGGATTGAATGTCTGCAGAATGTTGATCAGTCATATTGATCACTTTATTAGTAAAGAGAAGACGATCGGGATTTCGGTTTCAGTTAAAAAATGCAGCGCGTTATGGACCCGAACCTTCCGAAAATGATGGAGGTTTTTTGTTGAGCTGCTTCTAGAGGAAAACGAGGGAAAGGAAAGGATTTCCTTTATTTATCTAAACTCGAAACTCGAGGTGGCTGAGTGACGTTATGATCTGGATCTTGAAGTGTGAATTTAAACATAGTTCAATTAGTTAAGAAATATATCATCGATTAAGGGATTAGAAGTTCAAATTCTTGTATTCTCTATGTTGAAAAAACAAAAACCCGAGAGGGTTGGTTTAAATTTTATAATACACATCTATTTGATAGTCGGACTTTATAGACTTAATCATTGTTGTGCACGAGTTGACTGAATCAACTGTCTCTAAGGGGATTTATGCCAGACGTTCTTATGGTATGGGGTCTGCTTTTGTAACTATAGGGTCTGCTTTTGTAATAGTCCAAATCCACCGCTAATAGATATTGTCCTTTTTGAGCTTTTCCTTTCCGATTTTACCTCAATGTGGGACCTCACAATTTTGAACCTTCAATTGACGGGCTAAGCAACCCTGAGCATAGGAATAGTGAAAAAAAAAAAAAAAGACGAGGAAGAAGTAAGGTGGTCGACTCATTAGGCCCATGACCTAAAGACGGTAGATTCGGTCTAGAAACAAAGAAAAATATTTTTTTTTTTTCAAAATTAGAAAAATTATTTATTTATTCTAAATTTTATTAAATAAAACAAAATTATTTTTCTCCACATCAAATATGACTAAATATCAACTTAAATTACAAGCAAATAACTAATAATTTAAGGAAAAAAAAAAAAAAAAAGTCAAACAAAACATTGGCCGTACAATTCAATTGCCTCTTTTCTATTGCAAACAGCCATATGACAAAAGAGTGCACCAATGCCTATAGCTACGCATAGCCCTCATTTAAGACATCGGAAACGAAATAAATTTGGACCACACCATAATCACGAGCTAACTCGGTCACGGTTGAAAATGTCCTCTTTACTAGGTCAGGCTCGGGGTTCAGGGTTTACAAATTCTTTTCAATACACATTAGGTATTTTACAAATTCTTCGATTCGAATTGCGTTCAAATCACATCAATAATACTTATTTTAGGTCGTTATACTGAAAATCCATATAGAATTAATTTCATGTTAATGCTCGGTCTTTTTCATTTTTAAATTAAATACATTTTATTGAAAATCACGAACAAGCATTTATCATATATTAAAGATTGTTCCAGATCGATTCTAAATCATTTCATTAAAACTATCTTTCCATAATTGGTCATTTTATTCTACAAATTTCTAAAAATTATTATTATATCCTTTTCTATTTATTTAATATAGAAAAAATTCTAAAATATTTTTTTAATTTATTTTTAAGAGAATATCTGAATGCAAATTTAATTTATATAAATAATATAACTATTTCCAACGGTTTTATTACATTAATTAATTAAGTCAAATTATTAAAATAATTTAAATCTTAAAGGTTAGATTTTTTAATTTATTTAGAAATTAATTTTAATAAGTATCCTCAAATAAATAAACTTAATAAAATTAGATAAACAAATAATTAGTACAATAATCCAATTATAATTATTTTACAATTGATAAAATTTTAATTATATCTATTATTTAATAATTAAACGAATATTTATATTTAAAATCTTAAACTTTATGAATTTTTATTTATTTTTTATACAATAAATAAAAATTTTGACTTTTTTTAACATTATTTTTTTTAATGAAGGGAGAGAAAGTGAAAGTGATATAATAATAAAATATAGACTAATGACCACTTTTTTATGACTTTTTATTTTTTATTATTATTTCTTTTAAGAACCAAATTAAAAAAATAGTTTTTTGACCAAGATTATTTGTTTTGAAATTTATTCTGACACGTGGATAAAAAAATTATATAATAAAAGCTCAAATTTATAAAATAAATTTAATTAGAGAAATACATGTGGTTGATATCTAATTAATAGTCAACCAATTTTAAATTAGTGGATTAGGTGAATTAATTAAATTGAACGTGAAAGTCTTTGTAAACCTGTCTAATAAATTTTTAATTAAATTATTTTTTTTTTCATAATTTTTTAATTTTATATTTATCTAATATGTTTGTATATATTTAATTTTTTATAAAAAATAAATGTTAATAAAACTTAAAATTTGTAAATTTAATTTTTTAAAATAAGATAATAATTTATTAGATACAAAATAAAAATAATTTAATAATTTGTTATGCAAAAATAATAATTTTAATAATTTTTTTTTTAATTTTTTTTCTAACATTAATTTGGCCAAATTAAGGAAAGTACATAAATTTAATAACTAAATCATGTTTTTATTAAGAAAAATCATTTGAAAATTACTATATTTTTTTATAATAAATATTTGGGTAAAAACATTATTTATTTATTTATTTATTATTATTATTATTTTACATTTACATTCTCAAATAATAATATAGTATTTCAACTTTTTTTTATTTATTTAATAATTTAGTTTAAATTTGATAACAATTTTATTTAATAGTTTATAAATAAATTTATCCGACAAAAATAATAATAATAATAATAAATAAATGAATATTTAATGGAGAAATTCTCTTCGAATTAAAATTGTAATGAAGTTTATTTATTGAATTATGTTCGAATTAAGTGATGATAATAAAGTTAATCATACTTGGATATATCTTAGTTTTTATCGATTAAATATTTATAAATTATAAACTTTTAAATAATAAAATTTCAAATGGAAAGATGTGTGTTTTTTTTTTTCGTTTTTAACCTAAGAATTTTGAAATGATAATAATTTTTGTTTCAAGAAAAAAAAAAAATTCTTATTTTTCATGGGAAGAACATTCAAATTAGGGGTTATGCATTCTTTCCTTAAACCACAAGGAACTATTGTTCATTCACAGCAGTTTAATTTCTGGAATCGAAGACGATTCTGTTAAACAAGTAGTTCAGAATTTTCAAGCAAGAAGAAGATGAATCCGAGCATTTTCTCTTGCAATCTACGGTCAAATTTGGGGAGCGACCTGGCCCTCAAGTCTTCCGCATCAAAGTCCAACGCCGAGGAGTTCCCAGAAATCAACGCCTTAAAACTCCAATAATTTTGGGGGTATTTCGTTAATTTCCCCTAATTTGTTTGAGATTTTCAGATTCAGAACGACAAGTCGTCATGGAAACGAATCTATCGCGTGTGGAATCGTCTTCATTTGCGCTCATTTTCAGGCACTGGGATGAGGGATTTAACGAACTTTGAATTATTGGAGGGCCCTTCTGATGTGGAGAGGAGAAATAATTTTCAACTTTGGCGCGTCAAACGTTGCTGCTCGGCTCGATAAGGTCAATAAACTATGTTGATCTGTTCGGATATATATGATAAGTTCAAAGTAGCTGTCTGTAGGAGAATTATACAGAGCTTGAAAATCTCAATACGTAATGATAGTCAATGCTGTGATTTAATTCCATGATGAATGATTAATTGATTAATCAACTCATGAGATTAGCATACGTGTTGTAGTTTCCTGATTTAGGTTCATCATTGCCTTGTTTTGTTCATGTTTAATCCCTTTCTGTAGCCTGTTGAGGGTATTTGTGGACTCTGTTTTTGGTATCAATTGAGGATATTACATTGTTAGATTCCCCATGATTTAGGGTTTAGGGTTTAGGGTTGAAGTTATAGATGATGATTTCAAACCGGTCAACTTTAGATAGCTCAACAATTAGGACAAATTTGAAGCTAATTTGAGCATAGTTCAATAAGTTTAGGTATGTACTTTCAATCAAGAGATTAGAAGTTCGAATTCCTCGCTCCTACATGTTTTTGAACTCAAAAGACGGAAAGTTTCAAGTGTTGAAATCTCATCCACACATTTATAACTCGATATTATAAAAAAAGGAAGGATTCAAATTATTGTTAACCATAACTTTCAAGTTTTTATTTCTTTTTCTTCAAACTACCTCCAGAATCCCTTACTTTGACTTAGAAACAAATTAAAAAACTTATCGAAACCAAAATCAACTTATTCTTTGAAAAATTAATATAACGTTTTTATTTGGTTTTCAAAAAGTGAAGGCTCAAGTCTAGCACACTATAACGTGGTCCTTCTTCTCTCCCATACTTTGACAAACCCTTCTAGGAAAGGGTCAGAATGATTGGTTGTAGGCATTGCCATGCATAATTTTAAGTCATGAAGCAACTTCCTCCACATGCATAAGACTATATAAATGAACTACGAAGACCGTTGTGCTTTGCATTTATTTATCTCATCCTTCTCCTCCAAGAATTTCATTGCTTCTCTGTAAGCTTGAGAGCTTTGTTTCTGTTAATAAGGAGATAACTTCCATTCTCAATGGCAGCCTGTGGAGAAGAGCAGCGTACTTTGGAAGATACTTCAACTTGGGCTGTTGCGGTTGTTTGTTTTTTCTTGGTTGCTATTTCAATCTTCATTGAACATCTCATTCACCTCACCGAAAAGGTAGGCGTTCTTCTGTGTATAACTCAGTTATGTGCGGAAATTCTCCGAACGGTTGAATCTTAGCTTAAGTATCCCGCCCTTTTCAAGTACAGAACTTCAGTAGAATGCTGATTATGGCTCGATGCTAGAACGTCGTTGTGCATTTTCAATATTTGGCTCTGCAAAAGTTATCTTCTGATGAAGTTGTGCTTCTGTATGCCTGTGTTAATCCAGTATGTTATGTCAATTAAACCTTCATTTTCCTGCAGTGGCTGGAGAGAAGGCATAAGCCAGCGCTTGTTGAAGCTCTAGAAAAGGTTAAAGCAGGTATTTGGCCCATCTAGTCACCTCAATTTTTTGGGAATTGTTTTTCTTATGTCAAATGTTGACTGTTCTCTCTTGTTGATGGTCTCATGAAGAGCTTATGCTGTTGGGATTTATATCCCTACTTCTAACTATTGGACAAGATGCTGTCACTAAAATTTGCGTTTCGAGGGAGCTTGCGGCAACTTGGCGTCCCTGTGCAGGAAAAGAAAAAGCACCCAAGAACAGCCGTCTTAAACTTTTTGAATTTTTAGATCCTGATTATGGTTCGAGGCGTATTTTAGCTTCAAAAGGAAACGATGCATGTGCTGATAGGGTAAAACAATCTCTTCAAAGTTTAAACACTTCCCTTATTGCCATTTGAACTCAGCTCTACTGGTTGCAATATTTCATTTTTTCTGTATAATAATAGACCAGCAAAAACGTAGTTGGCATTGAGTAGAAATTGAGTGAGCATATACTCCCAAGTGATTTGAAGCTATCTGGGCTGAACACTTTTGCAGGGCCAAGTCGCCTTTGTGTCAGCATATGGAATCCACCAGCTCCATATTTTCATCTTTGTACTGGCTGTCTTCCATGTCTTATACTGCATAGCCACTTTGGCTTTGGGCAGAACAAAGGTAGTCTTTAACCTTTTCCCCGTCTCTCTCTTTTTCCCTTGATCGGTTTCATGATTTCCTTTTAATTGTAGATGAGAAAATGGAAGGCTTGGGAGGACGAGACAAAAACACTTGAATACCAGTACTATAATGGTATAGCTTCCTTCAAAATCCATAGAAATCGCTAGATTTTAAGTGCTTTAATCACAGGGTTTCAAATATCAATCACAACACCAGCTATTAAGTGATCTTCTTAGGATGACTAATTGACAACATGCTAGGTTAATGCAACCATATTCTTGCAGCTGATTTTTCAACAGCTTGGGACGAAATCCTTTTTTGATAGTTAATATTTTGCTTCATTTCGATATCGTTTTCTCATGACGTCATCATCTTTTACTGCAGATTTATTCATTAGAAATCCTGGGTAATACATACTTATGAAATGATAGCTTCTGTCTTGCAGATCCAGCAAGGTTTAGATTTGCTAGAGATACAACGTTTGGACGCCGACACTTGAGCTTCTGGAGTCGTACACCAGTTTTCCTCTGGATTGTAAGTGTTTGTCACAAAATTTAGTCAAGAAATTTGTTCATGAATTTGAATTTGGCAAATTATTCACTCTTCCTAGAAACTCTTAGCAAATTACATTAAGAAAAAGATCAAAGAGATGGGTCCGTATTTGTAACTTTCACTTTTGAACTATAGTCTCCTGCTTTTGCATCTGTGTACGATCATATAGTTTGAACTTCGCACTGTTTTTATAAGTACTTTATGGTTAAATACAACAAAATGCAACAAAATGACATTATACATGATGTTCATCACCCCATTTCTGTCGTGTAGGTTTGTTTCTTCAGACAATTCTTTGGATCAGTTACCAAGGTTGATTACATGACATTGAGACATGGATTCATCGTTGTAAGCAAAAAATACCAAATTTCTTCGATTCCACTTTTCGTAAAGTTTATCTATAGAGATTCTGCAAGTCCGTACTAACATGAGCCATTTTTCAGGCTCATTTGGCGCCCGGAAGTGAAGTAAAATTTGATTTCCACAAATACATTAGCAGATCTCTCGAAAATGACTTCAAAGTTGTTGTGGGGATTAGGTTTGTTTCTTCATTATATACATGAACTTGATTTCATTTATTGATATTGGTTATAAAATTTTGACCAATCTTCTAATCTGCAGCCCAGCGATGTGGCTATTTGCTGTTCTGTTCATCCTAACCAATACGCATGGTAAGCTTACAATCATTGCGTTTCAGACATATGTACTAGACATCGTCTTAGTTCCTTTCAATCTCTGAGTACTCATTGAGGAGTGCTTCGTTTATATTCCTTGTCAGGGTGGTATTCATATCTATGGCTGCCTTTCATCTCCTTAATTGTAAGCGTTTTTCCATACTTCACCATTTATTTTTAAAAACGACTTGTTTCACGGTTCATTCAACGTTCGTTTTCCTCTTTATGTAATGCAGATAATTCTATTGGTGGGAACGAAGCTCCATGTTATCATAACAAAGATGGGATTGACAATTCAAGAAAGGGGCCATGTTATAAAGGGTGTTCCCGTCGTTCAGCCCCGGGATGATCTCTTTTGGTTCGGACGCCCACAACTTATTCTCTTTCTGATTCACTTCGTTCTCTTTCAGGTACTTGTCAAAGGCAACTTCATATCTTTCTAAAATTGAACATATTTGTTCTCCTCCCTGAAATTTGACATTCCCTCTGTGATTGCAGAATGCATTTCAGCTTGCTTTCTTTGCTTGGACCACAGTAAGTAATTCGACCGAGACCGTCCTACTTTCGTTTTTCATCTGATAGTATTTGTTTTTCTCCTCTTTCTGTAGCTTCTGAAATTATCTACACTGAGAACCAACCTCCTCTAATACTTGGTTTAATTCTCTTTCAGTATGCATTTAGCTTGAGATCTTGCTTCCATCAGAAGATTGAAGACATTGCCATTAGACTCTCAATGGGGTAAGTTCACTAACAAATCTGTAAACATCCGGAGTTTTATTCCGTCTTTAAAGCGCTAACCGAAACCAAATTCGACAACTTTCAGGGTCATCATACAAGTTCTATGCAGTTATGTGACGCTCCCACTCTATGCTCTGGTTACTCAGGTGTTTACCTTTTCAAGATCATTATACTATGAACTGTTTTCTTGAGCTTGATTAAATATGAATCTCATAATAGTTCCATAAGAAACTAGCCATTCATCACCTTGTATGCACTTGATTCCAGATGGGCTCTAACATGAAACCAACCATTTTCAACGAACGAGTAGCAACGGCATTGAAGAACTGGCACCACTCTGCCAAAAAACACATGAAGCAACACCGCAACCCGGATGGTACCTCGCCATTCTCAAGCAGGCCAGCTACTCCAACGCACGGTATGTCTCCCCTCCACCTTCTGCACAAACATCAGCAGAGCAGCACATCTCCCAGGCTATCTGATGCCGAACACGACCGTTGGGGCATTGAAGAGCGACCTCTTTCACATCATAGTAGAGCCCATGATCATCAAGAACACGAACATTCCATTCGACCTTCTTCACATCATAGTAGAGCCCATGATCATCAAGAACACGAACATTCCATTCGACCTTCTTCACATCATAGTAGAGCCCATGATCATCAAGAACACGAACATTCCATTCGACCTTCTTCACATCATAGTAGAGCCCATGATCATCAAGAACACGAACATTCTGTTTCCAGTGGAGAACAGGAGATGACAGCTCAACAACCAAGTTCAACCATACCAGGTACCACACCACGTCCTGCTCGTAACGAAAATGAAATCACTAGGACTCCCTCAGACTTCTCATTTGCCAAATGATTTAGCCATGGGAAATAAGATCACCCACAACACATATTCTTGCACGTTCTTCAAGTACAGGACAGTTCTTTATACACTTGAGAGGACAGTTCTTTATACACTTGAGAGGACAGTTCTTTATACACTTGAGAGGACAGTTCTTTATACACTTGAGAGGACAGTTCTATAGCCATGGCATAGCAACTAGTTTCCTATAGCTGTTTTTCCCAATTTTTCTATATTAATTGACAAGAAAGCCATTCTTTTCCCACAATGTTCTATATGAAATGTTCTTGAGATCTTCCATCTGTGATCTGTCACTTCTTGCAGATATAAAATATTGTATGGATTTTTTGAAAGGGTTGAATACAAAGACAAAGCTTATCTCCATTGGAAAAATGAGCACCAACTACTTGAAATGTTTGATTTTGATGTTTAATATATGAGTGAGTGGTTTATATTATAGATTCCATTTTTATCATTCTTTAGTTGATAAGACTTGAGATGTCCCTTTTAATATCTTATCCCCAAAGAAATGAAACTTTGAACTAAAAAGTCAATTTTGTTAGGTTATTTAATCCATGGCCAACATCATAGGGATCGTTTGGCCCCCGAGTTGAGTCCGGTGGAGCGGGCTTAAAAGTTCCATCTATGGCTAACGTTGTGCTGTTTTTCTCAAATCCATAACCCTAATTAGGAGTATATACGGATTGAGTTGTGTGAGATCCTACATCAGTGAACGAAACATTTCTTGTAAAGGTGTGGAAACCTCTTCCTAGTGGACACGTTTTTAAAAACCTTGAGGGAAACCTGAAAGGAAAGTCCAAAGAGGAAAAAATCGACATGCGAACCGATCCAACCTTTATAGTTTGAGTTGATCAAGCTCTCAAGTAATATGAACACCCCTAGCTCTAACCATGATCTTTACCTCGATGCCTCTACTTACTAGACCAGTTACCCCACGACTCATACTTTCACCTTTGTTCATTTCCGAGAATCATGTATAATCTTTTTTATTTTTATTTTTTTATTTAATGTTCTTCATACGGTGACGTCTCGTTTGTTTGTTTGTTAAAGTAACTCTCTAAAATATTAAATGTTAGACAGGTGACCGACTTAAATCCATTATCTCCAAATCCTTTGTTATTTACTTAATTCTTATCAAGTGAAATTCTCTTAAAACGTCATAATCATTTTATAAAATAAAAATCTTCATTAATAAAATTATTGATCTTATCAACAATTTTTTTCTTCATAATACAACATATTATATAATGAGAACGGAAATTTGAAGCCTATAATTTATTTCAAAAATTTCAATTATACCCTTAAGCTTTAGAAAAAAAAAAACATTTATAGTTAATACTTTATTTCAAAAATACAATTGAATTTTCAAATTTTTTATTAATATTTAATAAAAACTTCAAAAACCGGTTTTAACTATTTTGGAAAGTTAAAAAATATACTTACAGTAAAAAAAAAAACTTTCGAAAGTAATAGTAATAATATAATTTATGACGTGTAAATAGACGGTTTCTATCTATATATTGATGGTCAAACTTTTTTAATCATGACAAGAACGGTAAAGAGTATTTTTTAATTTTTTAAAAAAGTTTCCATCATATTTTTAAAATGAATTATTAATTGTAAAAGTATTTTTGATTTTTTTAAAGATTAAAAGTATTATTGAAAATTTTAAAAATATTTTTATTAATTTAGGTGATCATTTTATTAAGACAAAATTCGATCATATTAAATAATAAGATATGATGGATTTGTTTGGTAATGAAAAAATAATTATATGATTTTAAAGTTGAAAATTTGGATTTCTTTTTATTATTAAAAGAAATAGTGAAAGCCATTGTCTTCATCCACCGTCTCCACTAACTGAAATTTTTTCTCCAGAAACAGAGAAAAACAACTGAAATCTTGGTGATTTTCTCTCGATTTCATCGTAGAATCGTAACGTTTTGAGTCTAAGACGGTGGTGTTATGCATTTAATCGTCTGCTTGATTCGTAGTTGGATCTAATTAGAGCGGATTCTTTGTGTTATTGATCGTTGTGGATATGGAGGTGAGACCCAATCCGACGGGCGACAACTCGTCGATCTCGCAGCAGCATCTCACCAGTTCTTCATTGAAGCAGCCGTCCGCTTCTTCTAATCCTATCGACTCCAACGCTGTTGCGCAGAGGTGAAACTTCTTGTCGATCGTTTTTTTTTTTTTTTTGTTTGTTGATTTGTTTTTGCTCCCGAGGTTGTGGAGAATCTTAAGAATCGATTAGAAAGTAAAAGAAAACGATGGCGAGAATTGAGGAATGTACGATTTAATGTTGCGTTTTAGTGTTTATAGTAAATCTGGTATGTTGATTGTTGGCTGCTTTTCCTTGTTTTGATTATCAAATTTGTAGAAGGCTTCAGATTCAAGCTTTCAATGAATTCTTATTAATTTCGATTCTCGTAATGAGATTTTGACGTTTTTCTTTATTTGGCTGCAGGCTGCAAAAGGAATTGATGTCACTGATGGTATGTTTCGTAGTTTCTTTTACATT
Source organism: Cucurbita pepo subsp. pepo (assembly GCF_057944985.1). Taxonomy (NCBI): domain Eukaryota; kingdom Viridiplantae; phylum Streptophyta; class Magnoliopsida; order Cucurbitales; family Cucurbitaceae; genus Cucurbita; species Cucurbita pepo. Next base: position 2,633,224 of record NC_141806.1, on the reverse strand, counting down.
TCTCATGGTGTTTCTTTGATTCTTGAATCTTTTTATTTACATGATTCTCTTGAGTTGGTATTGATGGTTGGTTGAAACGGTGAGAATAAGCAATTCTTGGGTTTGGTGATCGTTCTTCATTTGGAAAATGTGTAATTTCCCTTTTGTTGGTAGATAGAACGATGGTCCCATCCCATCCACTCCCTGGGACAAGGGTAGTTTGTCATGACATACTTGACATTTTGTTTTGCAGCTTCTATGCTTCTTATTATCATGTATGGACTTTAACTTTGCATTTCTTTTTTTAATCACTAGCGGTATGTTTTGAGGATTGTTGGGAAAGGAGTCTCACGTTGGTAATTAAGGGGTTGATCATTGGTTTATAAGCAAGGGATACATCTCCATTGGTACGAGGCCTTTCGGGGAAACCAAAAGCAAAACCATGAGAGCCTATGCTCAAAGTGGACAATATCATACCATTGTGGAGGGTCCTGATTCCTAACCGTTTTCTCATTGGACTTCTTGTAGTTACCACCATAGTCTCATTGTTTTAGATTGGAGTCCACTCCTTTATGTAGTTCAAGACTCATTTTATGGCATTTTTGTACATTATTTTTCATTTCTCAATGAAAGATCGATTTCTTACCAAAAAAGAAGAAAAACTTAGCATTTCATTTGTTGCTCGATCGTTAGGCAAATGGTGACTTCTTGGACTTCAACTTTGCATTTCTTTATCTGCATGATGCTGAATATATGTGTTTACTTATTTCAAAACAGTGAAATGGTTGGAAGGAATTATGAACTTGGTTGTTGTCTGCTTTATATAAATGGTTCATTAACCATATTTGTTTGGTGGTGCTCTCTATTATAGATGAGTGGAGATGATCTTGGCGTGTCAGCTTTTCCTGAAGGTGAGAGCATTTTCACATGGATAGGCACGATTGAGGGTGGGAAAGGAACTGCATATGAGGGTTTATCTTACAAACTCTCTTTACATTTTCCCATGGAGTACCCTTTCAAGCCACCCCTTGTTAAGTTCGAGACGATGTGCTTCCATCCAAATGTCGACCAATATGGCAACATTTGTCTCGACATTCTTCAGGTATCGGTTCAATATACAGGGGTGTTTTTGCTTTTATGTTGGATGGTTATTGTACAGGATAGGAAAAACACCCATGATCTTTATGGCAAATCAAGCACCTCAACGTTCCTTTAGTTGATTTTTCGAATCTCCTGATACTTACGTAACGTCCTTTTCGATAGGATAAGTGGTCTTCAGCATATGATTGCAGAACCATTCTTCTGTCTATTCAAAGCCTATTAGGAGGTTTGCTCATTTCTCCCTGCATATTTGGGAACATTATGATCTTGATGATAATTCTCTCATCCCATGTGAAGTTGTGTTTACAATGCAGAGTCCAACCCAGAGAGTCCTCTCAACAGCTATGCTGCTGCTCTTTGGAATAACAAGGAAGGTTGGACTCGACTCCTTCTCTCTCTCTCTCTGTCTGTTGCTCGCCCTCCGGCCCCGATGACCGAAAAGTTCTTATTTTATCTGGCACTTCTAAAATATATAAGCTTTGACCCTAAAATATAAGCTTCCCCTTCCTCTGAGCTGAATTTGTTTCAATGGCTGACATCTCTTGCTCTTCTCATGATGAACATGAAGGAATGAAGGCATAAAGCTAAGCTGATTGTTTGTTTTCTCATTGTGCAGATTACAGAAAAATGGTCCACAAACAGTATTTTTCGGGCGCAGTCATGGAAGGCTGATTTCGAAAAGCCGAGTAGAGAACAAACATCGACACCGTATATTGTCACACAGTTACGCTAAAGCTCGAGATAAAAGGTCTGACTTTATAACATAGAAAGAAAAAGAAGAAAGATTACATTACATTGACATGTGAACTGGATATCTGTACCGTTTTATAGCTAATTTCTCTTCCCTGTAATTAATTGCTGGAGAATATTTTACAAAATTGGAATCACCTTGCCGTGCTATTTGCTAGAACTCGGAAATTTACAATATAGCTTCCATTTTAGGCAACAGAATTCACATGTGAAATTTGAGAACAGAATTCACATTTTCTCAACATTGCTGAAGCTTTTATGATAACTTAGAATACCATACACATTATACTTTCTCGATTACACAATCTGTCGAAGTCTCTATTACGGTTGTACCAAGCTCGGTATCTCGGTAGCTTGGGTGCCCTGACCTAGTGCTTTACGTGCTCATTTGTGTACTATATGAGTGACAATCGTTGCAGAGTTGTTGACAGAAGAACTTGACCTCTTTAGAAACCATGGCTTGGTCGAGTGAAGCTTACCTCTTTAGAAACCATGGCTTGGACGAGTAAAGCTTACCTCTTTAGAAACCATAACTTGGGACAAGTGAAGCTTCATTCTGTTCATCAAGAAGTCGTTCAAGGTCTATTTGACTAGCGGTTAGACTAAGTAACGATTCAACCTTGTAACTACTCTGGGAATCACAACGAGATTATAAAACTTCATTATGATGATGATTTCTAAGCTATAACATAAGTACGACTAGTTAGTAGATGGAAAAGTATGTCTAAAACACCTGCTCTCTACATCTATTATTGACTCGATTACTATGTCGGAGTGGTGATGGTTTAGCACAACACCCTTGTTTACATCTCTTTGTTTTGCAAGCGCAACTACATATTGATTATTATTATGTTGTTTTAGATTATTGAAAACATTACATAAGACCAAAGAATTATAAGTTAATAAGATGACAAAGAAACAGCTTGTTAATGAGACAAGAAACCAGACACAAAACTCTCTGTTTCCATTGGACTCTACAGCCTGTGTCGGATGACTTTACACACCCTCCTTCACCTCACTTTTGGTCTTAAGATCATAACATGTAAACGTAATCTTTTTTTTTTTTTCATGTGTTCGGTTTATGGGTTAAGTTTGTGTAATTTGTTCGGATTACAAGGCAATAAAACAACTAAGGGAGAATCAAATACTTTCTCATGAATGAAATGATAGTCAATCTCAATATGTTTGGTACAATCGTCATCACGATCCAGTGTTGAGGACTAGTTAAGGTGACATAGATATCACAAACAAGTTTTCGAACCCAATAAAAGGTCTATAGTTGTAGTTATCAATGAGCGATATTCAACTTTTGTGGATGACCGTGAGCCTGTAGGTTGCATCTTAGTAGAAAGTAATTCCAAAATGTTAAGGCTAAAGAGATATCGTATCTGATACGTTTGAGAGATGAACACTTGTAGGATGATGCGAATTGATTTACTGTAAAGACAATGTCGGATCTAGTTGTAACAGCTCAAGCTCACTGCTAGCAGATATTGTCTACTTTGGCTCATTACGTATCGTCGTCAACCTCACGGTTTTAAAACATGTACGTTAAAGAGAGGTTTCCACACATCCTTATAAGGAATGTTTCGTTCCCCTCTCCAACTAACGTGGCATCTCACAGTCCACCTCCTCGGAGGTCCAGCATCTTCAATAGCACATCGCCCGTTGTCTAGCTCTAATACCATTTGTAACCGCTCAAGCCCACCACCAAAGCCGCTTTGGCCTATTACATATCATCGTCGTCAGTCAAATGCATTTTAAAATCGTGAGGCTGATGACGATACGTAATGAATCAAAACGAACAATATCTACTAACAGTGAATTTGGGTTACTCTGGTCAAACCGAAACGAGAGAAGGTAGATGAAGTTGGAAATGTGAGTTCTCAGAACTTAACCAATTGAGCAGAAGAATTCAACGTCCACAATACTCAAAATTGTGATTTGAAGAAGCAGAGACCCCAATTGGGAGTTTCCAGACTAGGAACAGCATCTGTGTCTCGTCCGCATCGACCAAAACATAGAGCTCTCGTGTTCGTATGGATGTACGAAGATTGTCTACCTATTACCTTAGTAAGGTAGTACTTACTCTTGCCTTTCTCAAGCCGTTAAGTGAGACTGGAGAACGAGCCAAGCGATCCTTTTTCCTCACTTTAGGGCTTGCTTGCTTTTAAACAAGAGAATAGTCCAACTTTCAATGTCATACGGAGCTTAAGAGTACTATCTATTTTCGATAATAAGCTAATATATAATCTTTAGATCAAAAGCGGAACGTATATTCGATCATAAAATAACCATAAAAGTTAATTCATTACATTATACTAAAATTATCTTGTCTAAAAAAAAACATGAGAGTACAATTTTTTGTTGTATTCCAAAAGGTAACAGAGGCGTGCACGGTTTCCTCGAGTCACCTAGGGTTAGATGGAGATTGGCCCTCGAGTGCAAAGACAGAAGGGAGCTTGTAATAGCTCGAGACCACCACTACTAGACATTATTCCGTTTTAGCCCGTCGTATCATCATCAACTTCGCTGTTTTAAAACGCTTCTACTAATGCAAAGTTTCTATACTCTTGTAAGCTTCGTTCCCGTCTCCAACTAACATGGGATCTCACAAAACTTGACGTTAAAATGCTCAAATATTTACGACTAAAATATAAAATAAGGATTAAAAATGGGAGAGACAAAGATATGGAGAAGAAAAGAGGAGACAAAGCGTGCAATGAGATGAACGGCCGCCGATGAACAAAAAAACACAGAATTTCTAACTTCTATGGCGTGTCAGTTCATTGCAATAAAAAAATAATAATAATAAAAAATTAAAAAAATTAAAAAAATTAAACATATATTTTTCTCTATATATATATAATTAAAATTGAAAAATTTAAACAAAAAAAATAAAGGGTTTGAAAGTTACCGTCAGTTTGAGCCAATAGATCCATGGTAAATTTGCATTTTTGTGCTTGTTCTTCTCTGTTTCGCTGCAAAAATTGGGTAATTAACAAACAGTCCCTGTAAAACAATACTTTTACTTTTACCCCTCTTCTTCACCATCCACACCCACCTGCAAAATTTGACCAAAAACCCTAATTTTATCTGGGTTTTGTGAGTTTGAAATGAAACCCTAATGGGTCCATGAGGACGGTGAGATTAGATATATGCATGGCTCCTCATACGCCATCTGCGGAGACCCATCTGAGCGTCGATGGGCTCTACAAATGGCATACAGGGAGCCAGGCACATACATACACACAACATTCCTTGCATGACAAGGACCAACTCTCGAAAAACTTTTTTTAACATAAACCAATTTGAACATAGTTCAACTGTTAGACATCTAACATCATGTTCTAGTCTGTCCACCAGTACACCAATCATGGTGTAAGATACTAGGATAGAAATCGAGCTTTCGAAGAAGGGTTTTGGATAGGGAGAAAGCTAGGGTAGGGTATGACCCTAGAGAGGGAGAGAGAGAGAGAGATGGGAGAGATAAGAAGGGGGTGAAGAGAGGAAGAGAGGGAGGTATATATGCAAAAGGGTAGAGAGAGAGAGAGAGAGGGAGAGAGAGGTTGCTTGGTCATGATCAAAGAAATGGAAGAGATGAAAAAAGGCCCACAAAAAACCCTATTGAATTGGCATACAAACAAGTGTCTTAAACTTAGGGAATTAAGGAACCCTAATGTATGGTGGGGTTTTTGTGTATAGTTTTTAGTATGGGAGAGTTTTGTGGGGTTGTAATTTCACCCCATCTCTTGCATCTAAATATAGTCACGAACATAGGGTACCATGTCGAGATTAGTCGATATAATGTCGAGACTTGAGAAAGTGGATAAATTGTTAAACGTGTCTGCTCCCTGATAATCACTACACCTGTAGTCAAAATATAGCTTCTAATTTCATCTCTAGAGATCTAACTATATAAAAACGTTAACTTTACTGTGAGATCCCACGTCGGTTGGAGAGGGAAACGAAACATTCCTTATAAGGGTGTGGAAATATCTCCCTAACATATGCGTTTTAGAACTGTTAGGCTGGTGACGATATGCAACTGGCCGAAGGGAGCAATATCTGTTAGTGGTGGGCTTGGGCTGTTGCACTTACGTAATAATCTCGTCTAACTTTGTAACAACGTCAACTCTGTTCGAGCTATACCCAGAGAAAAAATGTGTCGAGTGTTCGAGTCTAGGGTTGGGTTAGGAACCACACGAGTTTCCAAGCAAAGGTTGTTTTAGGGTTTGAGATCTCCTTTTCTATGGTCATAAAAGCAAAGATTGCTTTTGTTTTTCTGAATCTCATTTTGTCTTGAAGTGTTTGGAAACACATATGATTCCTCATATCTCCTTCTCTTCTCCACTTCCTAGTTTGCATTCATTTTATGCTTTTAAACCTCAATCAAACCATTAAAAATGAGGAGAAAATATGGAAAATACCATAAACTATCTTTTTATCCACGTCACTTTCACGACCTAATTATAACAGTCCAAGCTCACCGCTAACAGATATTGTCTGCTTTGATCCGTTACGTATCATCGTCAGCCTCACGGTTTTAAAACGTGTCTATGAGGGAGAGGTTTCCCCACCCTTATGAGAAATGTTTCATTCCCCTCTCCAACCGAGTTTCAACGTGTCATATCAATTTCTTAGCTTATACAATCAATTTTTGATCATATCAACTCAACACTAATAAGACCACGTCACATTAACGTTCTTAGAACGAACTTCATTGCAAAGACAAAACAACAATAGAATACGAAATCGAGGGAAGCGATCGAGAATTTACAAAACCCTAAAACCAAACGAACAACCCGTGAGCTTCCAATCTCTCCCGAGTTCTATTTCAATGGTTTTTCCTCATCTAGCAATGGGTTCGAGTCGAAGGGTTTGAAGGATTAGAGTTCCCCATATGAATATTCTTGGAAATTTGTATGAATATATGGTGAAGGGTATTTGTTTGAGCTTTTGGGTCAGAAAAAACTTATGTTTTTGTAATGAAATCACTGTGTATTTTTTCATTGAATGGTCAGAATCTTCAGCTCCCAAAACAATGCTCTTCCAAAGGTTTTTTAGGGCAGGCATAAGGGGAAAAATGGACAGTGTCAGATTCAAAAATATATAAAAATAAATATTTAAAATGATAAAAAAAAAAATGTAATATAATTTATTAATTTTTTTAATAATAGTCAAATAAGAATGTGCAAAAATATTAATTTGATTATTAAATTTTGTTCCAGAACAAATGTAATAGATATTTCAACGATCCCTAAAAAAAAATCCTTAAACTTTTAAAAGTTTCACTAATATTCTTAAATTAAAAAAAAAAAATTCAAACGTATGTTTAAGATTTAGAGTTTAGGGTTTTAGGGTTTAAAATTTAGTGTTTAGGGTTTATGGTTTTAGGGTTTAGGGTTTAGGGTTTAAGGTTCAAACGTATCTTTACTATTAGTTTTGGATGAAAACGGTTAATACTTTGTTTCAAAAATACTTTTAAACTTTTAAAAAGTTTTTTAAAGTACCATTATAGAATCGTTAGTACCATGTTAAAAAGTACTCGTAAACATTCCTACCTTTAAACTTCTAGAAATTAAAAAATAAAAAAGCTCGAAAAATGATCTATAAAGTATAAATAAACGGTAAATATATATATATATATATATATATATATATATATATATATTTTATTTTATTATAATTATTATGGGTGTTAACCTTACTTTTTAAAATTTTATGAGTATCTTTTTAAATCTGATAGTAATTGCGAGAGCATTTTTTTAAAAATTTAAATTTTTTTAAAAGGTTTAAGGGTATTTTTGAAATAAATCACTAAGGTTGAGAATATTTTTGGAACTTTTTACAAGTTTAAAGGTATTATTCAAACTTTCGAAATTTAAAGATATTTTTATTAATTTAGTGTATGAGATAGAGGTAAACGGTACAAAAAATTGAACATTTTTTACGGTTATGGTGTTAACATTACTTTTAAAATTTCTCGAGTATTTTTTAAATATGATGATACTAACGGTAAGAGTATTTTTAAAAATTTTGAAAATTTTAAAGGATATCAATAAAATACTATTAAAAGTTCAAGGGCATTTTTAAAATAAATTAGGTGAGGGTATTTTTGAAACTTTCAAAGTTTAAAGGTATTTTTTATTAATTTAATCTAATTTAAATATTGTGTTAAATAGTAATTCTTACCCGATAATCAATAGGTTTTGTGATTTTTTTTTAAAAAAAAGAGTTAGAAACGTCTTCAAAATCGATGATTCAATCTCTCCACCGTGTAATTACCGTACTCGGGAAAAAAAAACGTATCAAAATTTGTAGGTTAAAGATAATTTAGATAACATTCAAACCTTTTTCGTTCTTTAAAGGTCGGAGATTCAAATGACCGCCCGTGACTGCCACGTGTCGAAGAACAAATAGACCTAGATTTTAAGAACAAAGAATCATATTGGACCTACAAACATCTACTGAATCAATGATTCTCAAAAGATTTTGTCAAAGAATTTTACACAATGAGATATAATGCAATACAAATATAGATGAAAGTAACTTTGATGTTTTGTTTCCACTTTCCTATAATTTTACCTTCGTCAAAAGTAGAAATAACTTCATAGCGTAAAAAATTAGGGTTAATCTCGAACGTGTTAAGAAGAGTTGGATAAATTGTAACAGACCAAGCCCACTGCTAGTCGGTATTATTCGTTTTGGCCCGTTACGTATCGTCGTTAGCCTCGCTGTTTTAAAACGTGTCTATTAGGGAGGGGTTTCCACATTCTTATAAAAATATTTCGTTTTCCTTTCCAACCGATATTATTCGTTTTGGCCCGTTACGTATCGTCGTTAGCCTCACTGTTTTCAAACGTGTCTATTAGGGAGAGGTTTCCACATTCTTATAAAAATATTTCGTTTTTCTCTCCAACCGATATTATCCGTTTTGGCCCGTTACGTATTGCCGTCAATCTCACTGTTTTAAAACGTGTCTATTAGGGAGAGGTTTCCACATTCTTATAAAGAATATTTCGTTTTCCTTTCCAACCGATAGTATCCGTTTTGGCCCGTTACGTATCATCGTCAGCCTCACTATTTTAAAACGTGTTTATTAGGGAGAGGTTTCCACATTCTTATAAAGAATATTTCGTTTTCCTCTCCAACCGATATTTATCCATTTTGACCCTTTACGTATCGCTATCAACCTCACGATTTTAATACGTGTCTACTAGGGAGAGGTTTCCACATCCTTGTAAAGAATATTTCGTTCTCCTCTCCAACCGATATTTATCTATTTTGGCTCGTTACGTATCGTTATCAGCCTCACGATTTTAATACGTGTCAACTAGGGAGAGGTTTACATAATGTTATAAGGAATGTTTCGTTTTACTCTCCAACCGATGTGGGATCTCGCACAATTTCTCTCGTTCTTTCTTCTCTACTCTGCCCTTCCCAATCTGTGAGAGGTATAGTTACAATAAATGGATAACAGCTTCACGAACGTTTTTTTTAACGTTCATAATTCAGATTTTTACGATTCAAAATCAAAAGAAGTTAAACGTAAGTTATTCACGATAGGCTACATAAATTCATGTTTTTATTGGATAATTTCAAGCTTACAAAAAATATAATTAAATTCTTTGACCAGTCAAATATCCCAAGAGAAGAAAAAAACAAGAGATTTTAAAAAAAAATAGGAGGGAGGTGAATATTCAAGAAAAATCCAAAAAAAAATTGAAAAAGATAGTTTTTTTTTTACCCCAATTGAAAATGACATTTATGCCCTCTCGTCACGAGCTAGGAGGACCCCGAGTCCTCACTTTCTCTTCTTTACCGTTGATTCCCTCCATCTTCTCCATACGAGAAGGCGTAGACTTAGTTTTGTTGTGTTTTTTTTATGTGAAAAATCTGATTACATTTGATATTGATGAATCTCGACCGAGATTTATCATTGTTAAAGAAACTGAGCGGAAAGATGTACGATCAGAAAGTTTGGCCAGATGGGGTTTTCTTTGTACGATTCTACCATTTTTCTCGCTCTAGATTCTGATTAAATACGAGACCAAACTTCAAAAATCTGATTTTATCTGATATTGATGAATCTCGATCAAGATTTATCATTGTCAAAGAAACTGAGCAGAAAGTACGAACTTAGTGGAATTGTTACTGTTATATCTTCGGTTCATTCGATCCCGATCCAAGTTATAATTGAGACAAAAAAAAAAAAAAAACATTTTTCGTCTAAATCTTGGTTAGATATACGATTACGAAGTTTGACCCGATGGGAATTTCTTTGTACGATTCTACCATTTTTCTCGCTCTCGATTACTAGACCAAAATTCAAAGACATAATTTATGCAGTTGAAGAAACAGCCATTTCCCCCAAACGAAACAAAAAAAAAAAGTAAAAATTTAAAAAAAAGCTGCAAGAAGTAGTAATTAAAAGTGCAGACGAAATACTCCCACATTTTTTAAAAATTGGATATTATTTTTTAAAACTTAAAAAAAAATTACAAAAATATCTTAATAATAGAAAATACTCTAAAAATACCCTTTTAATTAATACTTTTAACCAATTTCAAAAATATCTTTAATTTTTTTTTTTTACCATGTAACTATTGAACAATTTTGGAAATAATCTCGCAATAATTTTGTGTCTAATAGCTAATTTTAAATACTTTTTAAATACGTTTAAGAAAACATGGTGAAGGTCTTAAAAGGTAATTTACCAAAAATTTTAATATTGACGTAATATCTTCTCCTTTCTCGATACTTTTCAAGAAATGGTAATTTTGTGGTGCACCGTAAAAAATAAATTCATCCCGCTCAATCAAACGCGTAAAAATTGTTCTAAATCGTGGACAAACTTTGACCGTTGTTTATAAATTGAATAGAACTAAGGAGTGAGGGCCATAGTTTTGGCAGTTTACTTGAGATTGAGGGACCATAGTAAAAATTGTACTTTCATAATCCAGTATTGTCTTTCTTAGGACCACTGCAATGTCACCTTGCTTTGTTTTGTTTTCTGATTTATTAATGGATTTCCTCACTTTACTTAACAGACCTATCTGCACCAATGCACAACCAACTGAAACTAACTTAACCATGGTTAGTTTTCAGTTTAATACGGTTAGAGGTTTCTACCCGTCGAGGAGAACCAGAATTATATTTTCATCACTTTACCTGCCTAGCCCTCGGTAAAACGTTTCAGTGTTATTGGATCCTTTTTCTTGTTCGAGAATCTCCTCCTTTCTTCCATTTCGCTCCGAAGAGTGATCGGGATTAATTCAGTTATGTTTTGATTCATTTGGAATCTGAGCTCTCCGCTCTTCCATTTTGTCCTGAGGGGTGATTGGGATCAATTTAGTCATATTTTCATTCATTTGGAATCTGGGTTACTCGACGTTTTTTTTTTATTTCCTTCGATCATTCCAAGTCTCGTAAGTTGATCCTGTAGAATCTCACCTAACCTATTTTTTATTGAATGAAAAGTAAGAAATATATCAAATTGATTTTCTAGCCAAAGTACTCTGTGACGCCTTTATTTTGAAACTAAATAAATAAATATTGACTACTAGCAGATATTATCTATTTTTGCCAGTTACATATCATTGTCACGATTTTAAAATGTGTCTGTTAGAAAGAGATTTATACACTCTTATAAAGAATATTTTGTTTTCATCTCTGACAGAGGAGAAATCTCACCTATTAAAATTTGGAGTAGAAAACTAATTTATTATTATTATTTTATATATATATTATTTATCTAGTAATATTGAAATACTATTATATTTATTAAATATGTCTAACATTTTTAATATAATTTAATGAAAATTATTTCTTAAAAATTTCTTTGAAAGAAAATTATTTTTAAATTAATTAATGTTATATATGTATATATATATATATATATAGATTAATTTTCAGTTTAATTATTTATTTGTGTTATAGAAGGTAATGGACTCCACGTGGCCCAAAAGCCATTATTCAGTAAGCCCAAAGCAATTTTTATTAATGAAAAAGGGGTAAAAATTAGTAAATTTAGTTATTTAAGCAATTTGAAATTCTCCATTTAAAAAAATAAAAACAATTTATAATACAAAAAATATAAAAATCAATTTTAAAAAATAAAGTCGAGATTGGAATATGAGACTAATGTAAAGGCTTTTTAAATTATATAATTAATTTTATTTTATATATTTAATAAATATTTAGCATATATTCCTTAGCGCTTCAAAAGATTGGGTGTTATTAATCTTAATTCAATTCGAATGATTTCATAGGTAAATCGATTCGGTTCCTAAATCCCTATAAAATTAGTTTAGATTAAATTGAAATAACCCAAATTTATTGCCAATTTAAAAAAAAATATAATTACATATACACTCCTATATTTTATTTATTATTTTTAATTATTTATTTTTTTAAAGTCTTTTGTACCATACAGTGAAAAAACGACTCAAATGTTGAACAAACTGTGTTTTTTTTCTAGGGATTCAGATAAGGAGTCGAGCCATTGATTAATGGGCTCTATGATGTGTTGAGGATTATAAGTGGGGAATACTCTATCTCTATTGTTACGAGGCTTTTTGGGGAAGCACAAAGTAAAGCCATAAGAGCTTATGCTCAAAGTAGACAATATCATACCATTGTGGAGAGTTGTTATTCCTAACATGATATTAGAGTTATGTCCTAAACTTAGCCATGACAATAGAATTCTCAAATATCGAACAAAGAATTGTGAGCATCGAAGGTGTAGTCAAAAGTGACTAAAGTGTCAAATAAATGGTGTACTTTGTTTGAGGGCTCTAGAGAAAGGAGTTGAGCCTTGATTAAGGGGAAGCCCTTCAGGCTTATAGTGTACTTTGTTCGAGGAGAGGATTGTTGAGAATTTTTGGGAGTGAGTTCCAGATTGGTTAATTTAGTGTAAGATCATGAATTTATAGGTGAAAAATACTATTTTCTATTGCTATGATGTCGGTTTATTTTCTTTTTATAAAGTTTTTTTTTTTTTTTTTTTTTTCTGATGTAACGTTTTAAATTAAAAAAAGAAAAAGAAAAAAAGATTGGATAAAATAATAACCTCAGTGTTGAAGGAGGAAATGTTCGTATAAAATTCAGTTGGTCCGTCAAAGAGCACGTCCCGCCCTTTTCCGCCATTGCTGCACTCACCTGCTGCTGCTTTCCCATTTCCCGGGTCCATGTTCGAGGTTTGATTCTCTAACGCAGTCCTTATGATCTTCATTTTCATCTTTTGTTTTTGTTTTTGTTTTTGTTTTTGTTTTTGTTTTTGTTTTTGTTTTTGTTTTGAATAATTTTTGTTCGAATCTGGTGCGGAATCTTTATTGTTTGGATCTCTATTCCTATTTCCACTGTTTTTCTGCGTATTTTGATGCTTGTTTTAGTCGTCAATGGTGTTCTTCATGTCGAGTTTATGTTAATTTTCGAATGTGTCGCTTCCAATTGATTGTGGTGGTTGTGTGAGTAGCGGATTTAGGAGTTTCGCTTGAATGTTGGTAATCACTGCATTGGTTTAGCGCTGAGATTTCTAAATGAATTAGAGGAATTGGTTTTTGTATAGGGATCTTGTCTGGACTGTTTGATTAGTTGCGAGATCGAGTGTTTAATTGATTAGTAGTTGTGAACATTGAATGGGAACTGATGATTATTATTATTATTATTTATTTTTAAATGTTATTTTGAATTTGTGTATTTGTTGTTTTGTAATGCAGAGTTGGATGGGAGGTGGAAACCATGGATGTAATTATATCTAAACATTAACACCTTTCATCAGTAAAGAAAATAAAAAAACAAAAATGAATACAGGTTTTCATTCATTGTCATCCAAACTCAATTTACCAGATGGTGGTATGTTGTTTACAAGTTTGAATTCACTTACATCGAACGATTTTGTAAGAATTTATTATCTCAAACAAAAAAGGCATTGTAAGGCATTGAGCAAAAATGCTGGAAAGTTGTCTTTATCTAGTTCGACAACTTCGAAGCTCATGGAAGGATCGTTCACAAGCAAGCAACAGCTACATAAGCCTCGTTTGAAGCTTGAGTTTGTGAGAACGTTGTTGATTGACAACTATGATAGTTACACATACAATATTTACCAAGATTTGTCTGTCATCAATGGATGTAGGTTTTTTCTATCTCCTCCATATCTGCTTATGCTTTGTATATCATCTGAGATTATGATTTTGTATTGCCGTTGTTTGTGGTTCATGGTTATCATTTGCTTATAGTTTCACCTTTATAAAAGTTTTAACTCTTCACACTTCTTTTATAGAACTGTTGGGATATTTTTCTTGGCTATTATCTGTTTACCAACCCATTATGATTTTTCGTGTTCCTATACTTGTTCATGCTTGTTAGTATATGTTTTTTTAGCTTATTTTGACTGAAAATTGTCTTCCAAGTATATGTTCAATCTCAAAACAAAACGTTAATATGTCAATAAATCCTTAGGTCATGAACCATTTGAAAAAATTAAATAAGACAGTTTCTCCAAGCAGGAGTAACATTTATAGCTCTCTGCATGTCCAGGTTTTGGCAGATCTCCCTGCACCTAATGAAGTATTGTGGAGGCTCACAGATAAGAGCTTTTATTTTTATTATTATTTTCTTAACACTTCTATAAACATTTTAGTTCTGTTTGGGTTAGGCTTACAACTTCGTAGTTTAGCCCACAAAACATGGCAACTGACAATTTTTTTTCTTGAAAATGATTAAATTAATCGTTTATGTTGATATACCAATTGCCAGAGTTTTCACAGTATCTATCTTTTAGTCCATCCGGATGGTTAAAGATGCAGTACCTGGCATTATTAATTTATGATGAGCCATTTCAGCATTACATTGTTCAGAGATTTGTCTGTTCTTATTTATGGAAAAATTTCACTACAAAATAAAGTTGCCTGTCTAGAATATGAACTTGTATTATTAATTGATGTTACTGATTCAATAAACTAAATTTATCGCTTTATGGAAGTAAAAGGGATTAGGGCCTATGGATCAATTAAAACGACTGAACACTGTAAGCATTTTTTATTAAAGGCTAAGTGGTGGTGGAATTTACTGCTATTGAAGTGGATGCAGTTGAAGAACGAAACTTCTTTTTCAACTCTCTTATACATCTTTGGTTTTGTGCTAGTGCCTCCTGTGGTCATACGAAACGACGATTGGACATGGGAAGATTTATGTCATTACTTGTATGTAGAGAAGGCATTTGATAATATTGTTATATCACCTGGGCCTGGTTCTCCAACATGTGCCAATGATATAGGTGAGATTACAGAAAATGATATTAAATATGGCATTTTTACCCTTCTGTAATCTATTTCCATCAAGGATCATTCTGAAATGTAATATTTGCACTGACATCCTTGTGTTATTCATAATATGAATTATTTTTTTGTTCTGAGCTTTATAACATATTTCTCAAAAAATAAAAAAATGTACTTCTTGTCGTGGTCTGAACATTGTTCAATTTAGTTTGCGTCAAGGATTTCATCTGTTTGTCTCTACCTTTTTCCTGCTTAGATAATAATACTTGGGCGAGATTCATTGTGGAACATTTAATCTTTCAGGAATATGTCTACGTCTGCTCCATGAGTGTGATGATATCCCCATCTTAGGTGTTTGCCTTGGGCATCAGGTATTTCCACCCTTTCAAAAGGGCAGTTTGCGCTTCGTTTTCAATTATATTGTTTATACATATGCTGGCTTTTCTTCTTACAGGCTTTAGGTTACGTGCATGGAGCTAAAGTTGTTCATGCAAACGAGCCGGTACATGGACTGCTAAGGTAAGCTCGGTGTTATAGAGAGCTTCTTGGGTATATTTTCTGTTCGCTTACGTGGTGTTACCTGCTCTTTTAACCTAGGCTAATATGATGTGTTCTTCCATGCACTTATTTCCTCTGTCTCTAACTCTGCACAGTGAAATTGAACACAACGGTTGTAGACTTTTTAATGGCATACCATCTGGGAGAAATTCGGGATCCAAGGTCAGGTTTATTATGTGCATAGAAATACTAATAGAATATTTCCCATGGCCATTTTCATGTTCAGCTCTTTTTGGCATGCTGTTATTTTTGTTGCTTCTTTTTACTTTACAAAGTGATATGGTGTGTATCATTCCTTGCTTAGTATTTTATGAGGTCAATTACACTGATGGACAATGCTGTAGACATGGCGGTTTTCTTATTCGAATGAAACTGTATTAAACACTAGGGAATTGCAAAAATAAATAGAGAAAAAAAGAAAGAATGAAAAAAGAAAAATAAATTACGGTAGTATCCAAATTTCAATTTATCATATTGGAAATTATTTGTACCATCAAAATCAGTAATAGCATAGCTTTGATTATCTTATGTCAGTATTGAAGCTCTTCATTTGCCCCAGATAACTATTCATGAGAATTTTCATCGTACACTAGCCTGCACTCATTGACACTGATCATCATGGATTAGATACGTTGTTTTGGCCTAAAACAATATCACGATAACTCTTCTGGTTGACTTACTGCAGGTTGTAAGATATCATTCACTTGTAATAGATCCTGAATCACTTCCCAAGGAACTAATTCCTATATCATGGACCTGTTCCACAGATACCCGATCTTTTCTTGAGATTAGCAACGCTTCCTCAACTTCAGATGCTCATGGCATGGTTTCTAGTGATTCTAGGTCAAAAGCAGAAAAATGTCTACGTGTTTCTTTCAACAGCCATCAAAATATATGGAATGGGAAAGTTCTCATGGCAATCATGCACTCTGCAAGGCCTCATTATGGTGTACAGGTGGAGTGTCTGGTTATTTTTTTTGCGATTATCAAGCTTAATTTATCGTGCTTACAGTGCCTATGTTTTTGCATGACCCTCAGTTTCATCCAGAGAGCATTGGAACTTGTTTTGGTAGAGAGATATTTAAGAATTTTAGAGAGATCACAGAGGATCATCGGCTTACTTATGGACCATCAGTCACCAGCAAAGGAAATGTAGATTATTCTGGTAAAAGTTCGGTGGTTAGAAACTATTTTCTTGTGATTTAAGCCTTGGCTCATGCATGTGCACTATACGCTTTTGATTCCCTTGCAACATGGGCTAAATATTTTTTTGCCTGTCCAGAGTTTTCACTTACTTTGTTAGTTAGCATGTGTAACAAATGATTTATGATGAAAAGCTTGTCCATGACCTTGAAGGTTTAACGGCTTTTAGGGTAGATGGCCAAATCACAATTGCTGCATGAATTGCATGGCTCCTCATTTCCTTCACCCTACCCTTGAGACTTCTTAGTTGAACGGGATGACTTTGAGAATAAATGCCTTTTGTAACCACCATGGATTAGCCTAGTGGTCAAGAAGGGTCTTGTAAACAAGAGAACGGTTCAAGTCATGTGACAACCTATCTAATTTAATATCCCATGAGTTACCTTAGCAACCAAATCTATGAGAGTTAGGCTGTTGTTTCGTGAGACTAGTTGAGGTATGCGCAAGCTGGCTCAAACTCTCACGAATATTTAAAAAAAAAAAAAAAAAAAAAAAAAAATTGCCTTTTAGTCTAGTGCACATGACTTAATTTTCTGTCATTATTTTATCCTGAACCATTGAGTGTTTTTAAGCTTGCATGCTGGTGTATTAACTTAACAAAAATGTTTGTGGTTTCCCAGGAAACAAAATAATACTAAGGAAACCTGTCGATAAATTAAGTGATGGAACTTTTCCCTGTAGAAGTAGTGAGCTTAATGGAGTTGGTAGAAAAGGTGTTGGCCCGTTTGATTTTGCAAACCTTTCCCATCCTAGCAATGGAGTCAAATTTCTGAGGTTGACATGGAAGAAATATAATCATTTGGCTTCTGAAGTTGGTGGTGCAAGAAATATATTTTATCAATTGTTTGGTCATCATAAAGCTGAAAACACTTTTTGGCTGGACAGTTCCTCGATTGAAAAGGTCCGTTCATTTCCTGAGTTAACTTATCTGATTCTTGCTTCGTCATGTTTAGTATTATAGATTAATATATGACCTCTACATTCTTGATTCACAATGTTAGGGTTCAAAGTAAGATTCTCTCAAATAATTTCTCAGTAGTGTCAATCCTTCAAAATATTGCAGCAGGGTGCTATACGATTGATCTCTAGTGCCAAAATGAGTGTGAAGTTCATATCAGCGAGTTCTACCCTTATGTCTATTAACGAAAAGAATAATATAGATTGTCTCGATATTATGTGGGAAGAAAATAGTTACTTGAAGTACTAGCTATGGTCTCTTATTGATACGGGGCACATGCACACGTTAGTGAATCAATCATTACAATCTGTTTTTACAGGTTTTTCCAATGATAGAGTAGATAAATCTGGGAATGACAGAAATAATAGATGCATTATAACTCGGTTTATTTCCTTAATTTATCTCATTTGATCAGTCAATATCTTTCTTTTTGTTCTTTTAATACTGATGACATCTTTCTTTCTGTTACAAATTGTTTCATCTCATCTGAAGAAAAACAATTAGTACTGTTATAAAACTTCAGCACGTTCTCTCCATACTATCATTTATGCTTTCTGTAGGTACACATCATTTAAATTGAAAGGCCATGAATACGCTATTTTTTAAAATGCTTTGAATTTTATCGTCATCCCAAGTGTTTTTATATTTGCATCATTAACGTGTACTTCAAAGATGATGCACCAATATTGGTGCGATTTCTCACATTACAATTATTATTATTATTTACTTTCCAATGAAATTTTCATCAATATCTGTTTTGACTCTGAATTTGTACATAGGGAAGAGCACGATTTTCATTTATGGGAGGAAAAGGTGGATCACTGTGGAAGCAGATGGTTTTCCAGTTACCAGATGATAGGTTGGAATTACATTCTGCCCAAAATTTCCTCTAGTTTTTGGGATTGTGCTAGGATTTCTTCATTTGTCTAAGTAAATTTTAGTTTTTTAGGTTATATTTAGTTATGCATTACATGCTCCAGAAGAAGAGAACATGACACAACCTATCTATCTATAATTGCTGGTTAAGAAGTTAATTACATTCTTTTTTCAGTGGTCGTCCTTTTGAAGGAGGAGGTTATCTTTCAGTTGAGGATGCTCTAGGCTCAACAACCAACACATTTCTAAAGGATGGTTTCTTTGACTATCTAAACAAGGTACTCGAGGAATATTTCTTGATATCATATGATATTGAAGGATTTTGGCTTTGTATTCTATAACTTGCGCAATAATTTGTAATCTGAAACTCAAGGTTACTATTATTAACATAAGCTATTCTTGGATATCAGTCAGAAGCCAAAGAGCTAGGTTGGGCTCTGGAAATTAATCTTCTTGTGGCTCGTTTGAGATGCCAGTTCTTTTTCTTTTAAAGATCTTCAAGTAACCATAGGTTGGAATTCGTTTGTGAGGACCTTTAAAGATATGACTTGGTCAAGTACCTTCTTGTAAAGGAATGTTGGTCATCTTGATCATAAACTTTTAAGTATTGTGCATTTTTTTTTTTTTTTTTTGGTTATATCTTTCAATTCATTTTAATAGTGATATGCGCATATCAATCGATGGCTATTGCTAAAACAAGTATTTCAATCCTTGATTTTTGTAGGACCTTTCATCTTTTCAATACGAAAGGAAAGACTATGAAGGGCTTCCATTTGACTTTCATGGTGGATATGTTGGCTATTTTGGGTAAGTGACTACTATCAGTATAACAATGTTAAATTATTTCGCACTCACTTGCCATGTTACAATTATGGTACTTTCAGCTTCTTCACAATTCAGCAAAGTTGTACTGTGAGGTTGACTTTTTGGTCCTTTCACTATATAAGGGAGGTTTACCCTCATGGTTTAATTATTCATGCTTTGGTTATATTCTGATTTTTGGGTGTAGTATTGGGATAATTTGTGAATGAGGAAGCAATAAGGACTATTGGTAATTGAAGGCTAGGCCGATCCCCTGAGGAAAAAACCATTAAAAAAAGATCAGCTCGTCCTTGCTGTTCACAGCTCGGTTATCCCTATTTTAACCGAGCCCTTTCTTGGTTTACTGGTCAATGGTTTTTCTCTTGATCAAAGAAATAGATCCCTGACACCCTCTGAAAATTGCCGTAAAATATCACCGAGCAATTAAGGGGCTATTTGGATTTTTTTTCCCTGAAAAAGCATTTGGAAGTTCTTTTTTTAAACCATTTTTTTGTTTCAATAACAAAATTTAATGAAAGCATGTCTGTGTACCTGATTTTTTGAAGTTATTTCCTAGTATATCAGATTAGAAGTTTCTTTCTGAAACAAATATAGGCATGATTTCAATTCGACTATAATTTGAAAATTTTGAAACCATCTAACTGTAGTTCTAAAACTCCAAAACTTTCTTATGTAGTGGGTGCTAGATAACTTTATGCATGGGTTTATGCATTTTGATATGCTTTCAGATGTCTCACTCATAGCTTGTTATTCTAGATGCTGGAGTTTATATGAACGGTGCATAAAAAATTCTGCATCTTCTGAAATAAAATTATGAAACAGTTACATAAACGTTAAATCTTCCCCAATAGCCGCAATGCTAATTAAGAGATGACATTTTCCGTAGATGCTAACATAAACGCTCTATATTCTGTAGATATGAACTCAAAGTAGAATGTGGTGCAGAGTACAACCAACACAAGTCCAGGACTCCAGATGCATGTTTTTTTTTCGCTGACAATCTTTTGGTCGTTGATCACTCTTCGGATGATGTTTACTTGTTATCCATACATGAAGAATGTAATACTTCAACATCATGGTTGGATGAGACCGAGCTTAAGCTTATGGAACTGAAAACTTCCGTGCCAGAGAAGTTAATTGAAGAATGCTTACTCCACGATTCATTTACACCGTGTAAGGTGGACTTTGTTGCCGAGAAATCAAAAGAGGGATATATAAGTGATGTTGAAAAGTGTAAGCAATACATCAAAGATGGCGAGAGCTACGAGTTGTGCCTCACAACCCAAATTAGAAAACAAATTGGGGAATTTGATGCCCTGAGACTTTACCTCAGGCTCAGAGAAAAAAATCCGGCACCTTATGCAGCTTGGCTAAATTTCTCAAAAGTAGATATATGCATCTGCTGTTCGTCGCCAGAACGGTTCCTACAGTTGAATAGGGATGGTGTTTTGGAAGCGAAACCCATCAAAGGTACTGCAAAGCGAGGAGTGACAACAGAGGAAGATGAACAACTCAAAATGCAGTTACAGCATAGGTACGTTCTTCAAATTTAGTGCTGAAAAACCATGCTAGTAAGTTAAATACAATAGGAGCTTTCTGATCGGGAATCACCTGAGGTAAAGTAAGATTCTAACTATTTTGTTAATTGAATATCTCAAGATAAGAACACTTGTTTAAGACTTGAATCACTCCACAAGTAAGATCGATCATGTCAAGCTTGAATGATTCTAAACATGCAACCTAAACTACATAGAATTGTAAAGAAACTTCGCCCTTGGTTAAAGGAAAGCACAAATGCTCTCTTTATTACATTTTTCAAGTCTCTTTACAAAGACAACATACATGGCTTATATAGACTCAAAATGAAACCCTTGACCTTCCATAGGCTTTCAAGAGTCGTAACATTCATATTTTATGACTATAATTATGTAACCTTAAAGTAAAAGAAACACAATAACTCTAGATTATCATCCACCCAAATTTGTAACCATCTAGAATAAATGAAACTTGATTCTTTTTTAATGTGACATGAATTGCAATATTTTGTGATAATTTGAACAATATTTTGTTAACATCTTTCTTGAAGTTTATATGCGATGATTGTTGGTTGGTGAATCAATTCTTCATCTCCTGTGGTTGGATGCATTTAAATATGATGAGATAAAATTTTAATCGATCTTAGTTTATTTTTCTCGAAATATGTTCTATGCTAGTAACAAATACTTAGTAGCTTTCATTCCTTGTACATTAACATCATTTTCTCTCACTTTTAGAAACTACGGGTCTTGAGAAATCTGGTAAAAAAAACTCCCAAGTCTTATGAGATACCTCATAAGCCAAAGTAATATAATGATCTTCGCTTTTTTGTAAATTAACACTTGCTTTTTCTTGAACATAGTGAAAAGAACCAAGCTGAGAACTTAATGATCGTTGATCTTCTAAGGAACGACCTCGGTCGTGTGTGTGAACCGGGTTCGGTTCATGTTCCACTTCTCATGGACGTAGAATCATATGCAACTGTCCATACTATGGTGAGCACGATTCGAGGCAAGAAAAAGGCAAATGTAAGTGCCATTGAGTGTATAAAGGCAGCATTTCCTGGTGGTTCAATGACTGGAGCACCGAAGTTGAGGTCTATGGAGCTCCTCGACTCCATCGAGAATTGTCCTCGAGGTATTTATTCGGGTTGCATGGGTTATATCTCCTACAACCAAACATTTGATCTGAATATAGTGATAAGAACAGTTGTTTTGCATCAAGACGAAGCTTCCATTGGAGCTGGAGGAGCTATTATTGCTCTCTCAGATCCTATTGAAGAATATGAAGAAATGATATTGAAAACACATGCTCCCTCTACAGCTGTTATGGAATTTTCTTAGAACTTCTACCTTCTACCTCACAACATCATAGCCTTCCAAAATCCCATAGTTTTTTTTCTCTTTAATTTTTATTTTAAAATATATGTCAAAGATGTCTTGTAATATAGAACAACAGAACTCATTCATTTACACAATTCTTCTTTCTTTTTTTCTTTTTCTTTTTTTATAGCATACCTAAGTGAGTGTTATTTGATTGTTTTGATCTAAACTCTTTCAGTAGCATAAATTTTCAATTACTGTTGTTTTGATGTATAACTAGAAAGAGCTTATTTGTGTGGTTTGGCCCATGGATCAAACTTAGCTGACATCACATGTGCTTGAAGAAAATGAAAAAGAAATGAGTTCATATTTGTAGCTGAAAGAAATATTAGTGAGAGAGAGATTGCAAAAGCAAATTTGGGTAAAATTTTCTGGGTTTCTTATGTTTCTTATGTAATGCTAAGGCAATCTCAGGGGGTTGTTTCTATCCAATGTGGCTTGAAATTGAAGGTCTGTACTGGAAACCCTTAGATTTCTTCCCTTCTCTTCGAATGCCTCTTTCATAGAATCCCGCCGATGAACCCCGCCACATGTCTGGATGTGGTGACTGATCTTCTGCCGTCGGTGATGATGGGGTTGTGGCGGTCGATGGCTCTGCCGACGGCAGGGGTAGATGAGGGTTGGTCAGCCGTGGGAAGATGAGATTTTTGGATAATGGTTGTTGGAGAGATCTGCGTCGGAATCGAAACACAATACGGTTTACACTCTCGGGTTGGCCGATAATGGAGGAGACGGCGGAGGTTGTGGCGGCGGAGTCAGCTCCGGCCAGATCAACGTTGGTGGAGACGTAAAGGCAAGACATGGGGATTATTATTATGGAGAGGAGACGGCGAAGGAAGATTTGAATTGTGGGAAATGAAATTACAAAGGAAGTAGAGACAGAGATAGGAAGGAAGGTAAACCAATTACAACCATATGCCACGTAACCAAGTGGGTCCCACTCCTACCAATTTTTACCGAGGATAAAAATGGTAAAATTCATCTAAGGTGGACACAACAAATGCTCGAAACGGCGGCGTTTTTTGACGTTTTAACAATTTTAAGATTGGGCCATATTATTTTTAAGTTAATGAGCTAAACCAAGCAGCCCGGGTTAGTTACCATTGTTACTCATCTCTTCACTCCCATTTAACACCAATATTTTAATACTCACAACCCCATTGGAACCATGCCTATAATTCCAATCCACTACTACTTTGGTCTGCTTTCATTTCCAATTCCTAACCTTCAAATTTACCGAGAATCATCTCGATCCAACCGCTATCGATACTCAGAATGCCGATTGATCTTTATCCCCACACGCCATTAATGGCATCCGCTTCAACTTTCTATTGAAGATTATTGAAAGTGAGTCTCGTATTGGTTAATTTCGTGAAAGACCATGTGTTTATAAGTAAAGAATACTATATCCATTGGTATGAGACCTTTTGGGAAAGCTCAAATCAAAGCTATAAGAGCTTATGCTCAAAGTAGACAATATCATATCATCACGGAGAGTCATGATTTCTCCTACTTCGATATCCAAACCTTCTATTCGTCACATCCAAACAACAATTCAAAAGGAGAACAACAACATAATTGTTGGGAGCTCCCCCACCTTGCTAATTTAGGGAAGATCATAAGTAAAGGAATTCATCTTCATTGATACTAGAATTTTTGGGAAAGTACGAATCAAAACCATGAGAGACAGAAAATAGACCATTAATTCCTAAATTAGGAAAGAGCATATTACAAAGGAGTCAAACCTCAATTTAGAGAAGGTTTTATGGTATAATTGGTGAGGAGAGTCCCAACTTTCGCTAATTTAGGACATGAGCAAATGAAAGCAAAGCAAATTGCTCATCAAAGATCACGCCATTATCAGAGAAATGAGCATCGGCCTAACAATATTGGTTCAATTTCGAAATCATACCTCGAAATGTGTCAACAAATTGGCTGATTAATTGAACCCCTGAAATTCCTTGTTACAGAAACAGAAACAGAGGATGATAGATAAAAGCAATAACAGAGCTGCTGCTTCGTATCAGGAAAACGGAAGATTTGGGGAACAGGGAGGAGGTGGACGACGACGACGACGACGACGACTAGAAATTATAATTTTATTTTAACTAATTTCACGAGAATCTTACTTTTCCATACCTAACATTTATTTAAATCAGAGAAGAGATTCAGCCTCGGCGGCAGGTCACTCTTCTCCGGCCGCCGTCGTAGAACCACCTCCGCCGGCTCTACTTTGGAGCCACTTAACCATATCCCCAAAAACAAGCTCCACATCCTCTTTAGTCTCTCCAATCAACTGGTGCCACATACCTGGATATATTTTCAGCGTCTTGTCTTTACTGGCAGCCCGTCGGTAAAGCTCCTCCACGCACGCCGGATCGCAGATCACATCGTCGCCGCCGTGTGCTATCAGAAGCGGAACCTCCACCTCGTCGAACCTCTCCTGCAACTCTCTACAAACTCTCATGAGTTCCTGCGCCGTCGCCGCCCGTGGACGAGCAACCACGCGCCGAGGACTCGCCACCGCAAGCTTCCGCTTCCAGTCGACTTTAAAGGATACCTCTGGTATAGATCCGCGCGTGGGAATCACTCGCCAAGTCGGAATCAGAGCGGCGGCTAGTGATAGAAAATGCTCCAATGGCCATGGCGGTTTGAACTTGGCGCTGATTCCGCACATCGCGCCGTTGAGAACCACGCCGTTCCACGGACGCGAGCCGTCTGTCCGACGAAGCGTGATGAGAAGCGCAATCGCACCGCCGAGCGACTCGGCGTAGAGAAAGGAAGGCAACGACGGCGCGTGACGGTCACGAAACGAGTCGAAAAACGAAATACAGTCGTCGACGACAGGGTTAATATCCGGTATGTGGTACTGAAGGCCTTCGGAGAATCCATGACCTTGATGATCGATGGCACAGGTGATAAATCCAGCCTTAGTGAAGTGTACGGCAGTGAGTTGAATGAACCAGCTAGATTCGCCGGTGAAGCCATGGACGATGGCGATAATTCCAACAGGCTTAATCGGAGGGAGAGGCATCCACCACTGAGTGAATAGCTTAAGGCCTCTGGAATTGGTGATGAACTCGGAGCCGTGAGTGACGGAATGGCGAGCGTAAAAGTCGTCGGCAGAGAGAGAGCCGAAGGGGCTCCGCTCGTCGGCGTCTTCCACAGGGTGGAGCATTTGGGTGTCGGAGGTTTTGAACAGAGTAAAGATTAGGGTTTCTGCGTGAGGAGGGAAGGTGAAGAAGAATGGGGAGTGAAAGAGATGTGATTTTGGTAGTTATGGAGGATATGGAAGGTGGTTGGGGCTTCCTCCTTTTTTTTTATTATTATTATTATTTTGTCCCTTAAAAAACAAAAAAAAACACTTTTAAATTTTTTAAATTTTCC
Organism: Cucurbita pepo subsp. pepo; assembly: GCF_057944985.1. NCBI lineage: Eukaryota > Viridiplantae > Streptophyta > Magnoliopsida > Cucurbitales > Cucurbitaceae > Cucurbita > Cucurbita pepo. The sequence continues at coordinate 2,607,389 of NC_141806.1, read as the reverse complement.
AACAAAGATATTTTTTAAATTTTAATAGTATTTACTCTTTTTAAAAATCTTAAATATCACCTTTAAATTTAAATTAACATGTAAAAATTATCTACCACATTTTAAAAAAAATTAAATAGGTTAAACTCACTTTTAAAATTTAATGATTATTTTCCATAATTTTTGGAATGGGCAAACCAAAAAATGTCAACTTTTTAAATAAAGTAGTTTCCACAATTTCTTTTTTATCGAAAGTTTTAAGAATATTATTGAAATTTTTAAAAATTTATATATATAATTGGAGTAGTTTTGGCATAATTTTTATGACATACCCAACCGTATTGCTTTAAAAAAAATACATAAATAATTCGTGAAAATCACACTAATGTTTAATTATTATTTTTTTTTTTTTAAATAATTGTTAGTAATTACTTATGCTTACTATTACATCTACCTCTCCCTTCCCTTCGTACTATAAATGAGCCTAAGAGTTTGGTAAATAATGGTATCCCCATTAAAATTCTATTAATGAGGTGGTTTATGATACATTAATACTTCACTCGCAATCATACTATCGATATTTGATTTGATTGATATTTGATTTGATTGCTTATTTTAGTTCATGTTTTTCTATCCGACATTGTTTTAATAATAATAAACTAAGATATAACAAATAGTACCAAATGTCACGAGGCTCTTTACCTCCAGTGTGTTAAGAATCACGACTCTCTATAATGATATGATATTGTCCACTTTCAGCGTAAGCTCTCATGGTTTTACTTTGGGCTTCCCCAAAAAGCCTCGTACCAATAGAGATGTATTCCTTACTTATAAACTCATGATCATTCCCTAAATTGGCCAATGTGGGGCTCACTCTCAACACATTGGGCATTCTCATCAAGGTTTTGTGACTTGATATTGAGGTCTAAAATTCGAAGTAAAGTCTGTGATTTACTTATTCTTAGTCGTCATGGGAAATAAAGGAAGAAAGAAGAAAGATATTGTTTCCTCTAACTTTGTGCAAGACTACCAGTACAAAAAATGTATCTTCTTCGCCTCAGCACAATAGCTCTACCAAGCATGGGGTTGGCGAGCAAATTGACTTGGCTATGCCAAAAGGCCTCATCTCTCTAGAAGCCTATCTAGCGAGGCGTTCCTTCTGCAAAAGGGTTCCAAACCTCACCTCACTTTCGTGACATGCTATGTTTTTCCTTTTCATTCTCAAGTAAAGGGTGAGTCTCGTCTCATGCCTAAGTTTGTGGATCACGGTTTCACCCACTAATCCTGACATGTCCTACCTAAACCAATCATCATATCAATCCCTAAACCCCATTGTTGGAAAGGCTCGACTTCAAAACCGTACATGGAGCTTCAACCTCATACAACTCCACTAAAAACGGAGGTAGGGTCGGCTCACTCTATGTGTTCTTGAAATCTAAGACTATAAATTACTAAAGTGTGTTTTCGATGGTAAAAGTGAATAGGTAATAAAAATCTAAGTCTGTGTATGGTCTGAAAAAGTTAATAAATAGTGTTGGTACTTACAAATTTGTAGCCTAAAATAAACAAATCCACATATCAAACTATCCAGCATCCAAATCCAAGTTGACTGTACATAAGAGATCAATATATGCCAATGATCATCGATATTACCTGTTCATGACGAGGCTCCAGTACAGATACTGTAAATATCATCTGCATCAATTAGTTGCCTTTGACAATCCCAAGCATCTATCCTCAACGTCAGCATCAATTTTCTTCTTCTTCGGAGAGGCAAGCTGCAAGAACATGGTGCTTGTATCAGATGTTTGTAATTCAGTCTCTATTTACACACACTTTTACTATGAATTTTCTATTCTTCATGAATCAAATTTGGTTAAAACAATTTACTTGTGTTAGGATCGATCGATACCAGTTGTTAGCTCTGATACCATGTTAGATGAACACGACTCTCCACAATGGTATAGTATTGTCCACTTTTGGCTTTGCTTTGAACTTCCCCAAAAGGCCTCATACCAATGGAAATAGTATTCCTCACTTATAAACCCATGATCTTCCACTAAATTAACCAATATGGGACTCACTCCCAATAATCTTCAACAGCTTGAACCTTACTTTTTGTGTCTATCGAGTTCTTGATGTATTTCTTGCAGGTAAATGACATATTAAACACAAAATTGACCGTTGAAGAATCTATTAAATCATTTTTAAGTTTAAAAACTAAACTTATAATTTAACCATCACATCCTCGTCATAGAAGATAAATGTAACAGGGCAGACAGTAGCCAACTTGCCAAGCCTAACAAATTTGGAATTACTACAAAAATTGTGTGTGTGTGTGTGGGGAGTCTTATCTCAGATGAACATGGGGAAGAAACATTCTCAACTATAACAGAGAAAAGCATCTTTAAATATCATGCAGTGACCGTATGAAAAGACAATTAACTACAGTTTTTGGGTCTAACAATAATTGAATACAGTGTCATAGAAAACTGTGTTTAAACTTCAAACTAACTGATAATAATTTAGTTTGAACCTATGGTGTATTGGCTTTAAGTTGTTAGATCCCAAGATAAGTTTGGCAATGATCATTCAAAATATCTAGCTGCAATCTGTTCACCCTCATCTTTTGCAATTAATCGAATCAACGGCGACATTACTAACTAAAAAACTGTTCACAATATCGAACATTAATTCGATTGAAGTTCACCAAATGAACAAAATCCCAAACTCTTCATCTTTTCTGCTTTTTAGAACTAGATAACAATTGCAACGCAAAAATACTTTCAGCAGGTTTTTTCTTTTGACAGGAAAGTATAAGCAGGCTTGCTGTTTGTTTCTTTTGGTAAGAAACCGAGTTTTCGTGGAGAAAAAGGAAATTGTTTCGACGCAAATTTTCAGTATCAGCTCCATCTAAAACAAATCCATTGAAGCACTCAAAGCTTCCATGTCCCTAGAACTACCATTTCAATCAAGAAAACTATTCAAAGAACCTCTCCTATCAGCCACAAAACTGCAAAACTCCTCTTAAAAAGATTTTAAGAAATTTTAAGAACTGTATCACTTTCAAGCCTAGTCCAAGCTTAAAGAAAGCCTGGGAGAGAAAATATGGTCATCGTTTAACCCTAAAAGTTAAGCTAAAAGGTCACGGTATTCGTAATACTTTTCTGATTCTAAAATCAGCACAGAGCCAAAAGAAAAAGTGAACTCTAAAATTAGATCACTGTTGAACTCAAAAACATAATCCTACAATTATATCAAATTTATTTTTTCCAATATAATCATAACAACAACCAAACGCAACCACAACCCTCCGCCCAAACTATTGAAGCTATTATAGTCCTTTCTGCAGTTAAAATTAAACCTAATCCGAAAAATTATGCAAGAACGACTTTCAGAAAATGATCGTACAACATTTACGAACTTCAATTCCAGAAAAACCTCATTAGAAAGCTAGACAGTTCAAAAAGGGGAAAAGAAGAATTAATCACCTCCACAGCAATAGCAGCAATAACAACAGGAGAGAAGCAGGAGAACTTCAGAGCAGAATTCAAGAACTTGATGACCAAAAGAAACTGAACTGGATTTGCCTGAAGTTTCGCCATCGGCATCAGAAGATTGTTGTTTATCCAACAAGTTCTGTTTGCTCGAAGATTGCTGCTGCTGCTGCTGCTTCTGGATTTTCATTCTGTGGAAGTTCCATTCCAGATTTTGGATATAAGCACTCTTGAAAGAGTCTCTGATCCTCGTCGATGGCCACAGATGCATCTTTGCTCGAATTAGATGAATAACGATGTGGAGAATCGCAGGCGCTGGGAGGGAGGAAATAAGAAAAGTCGCTGAACCCACGAGGCTTTAACAGAGAAGGAAGGTGGGGGAGGGAAAGCAGAAAAAAACACCGTAAAAAATAATAATAATAATAATAAATAAATAAAAACTAATATTTCTAAACTTTATACTTTATATAAAAAATATTTTGTTAATATTTTAAATTTTTATTAATATCTTTAATTTTTTTTAAACTAAATTTTAATATTATTCGAACGACAAGGGCTAATTTGTAATTTAACCTATAGTCAAGATTTTAAATTAAAGATAATTTAAAAGTGGCCTTCAATTATTAATAATAGTTATAAAGTATAAACTAACCTTCAAAAAAAATCTATTATTTACTGCTTGTTCCAAATTTTAATTAGTCATGCAATAAATTATAATTTATATTTAAATTATTATTAGTAATTATGCAAACAAATTAAAAAAATATATCATTAACAAGCCAAATGGATAAAATACAATGACATGAATAAGATAAATTAAAAAGTAAAAATAAAAATAAAAATAAATTAACGGCTCCAATTGAAATGTGAAAATGCTGTCTTTCGGCTTTTGAAATGGGATCAAACGGACGGGTGGCTCCTACCCGCGCCGGCCCGCAAAACGAACTGGTGGTAGAGCGCTGCAATGGCGGCTCCGATGAAAGGCCCAACCCAAAACATCCACTACAAAAAAAAAAGAACCCGACCCGGCCCATTAACATTAACATTAACGTTATAGTTAAAATAAGTAATGATATTTAGCATACACGAGAACCCGACCAACTCGAATTACTCAACCTAAATCGTAAAGATTCGGTTGGGTTAGATTTTTCTTGATTTTTCTTGATTTGGGTTAGTTCAAGGTTGACATTTTTTTAATTGATCAACCTAACCGAAAATAGGATTACAATTCAACTCAACCTTAAGAAAGTTGGCATTTGTGAATGTGTGATAGTTCATTTTTATTAGATTTTAATTATTAATGTATCATGTATTGTATAAATTTTTTAAAAATAATTTTAATAACAGAATAATCCAACCACCACATTCAACCTAAAAAGAAAATATAGAGTCAAATGGTAAACTTTATTTAAGTTGTTTGGATCATCAACTCAACCAACTAGAAGATAAGTCGAGATAAAGCTGTAAGTAAGAGATACTAACATGATCATCCCAAGGTTTTTCCCGGTTCAAGATGACAGCGGGGCCGAAGCTTCTAGCCGGGTTGATGCTGGTGCCGGTAATGGGAATGGTGGCTAAGTGAACCATGAACACGGCGAACCCAATCGAGAGCGGAGCCAATATCTTTCAAAAAAAAAATTAAGAAGCAAAGCTGGCGTTATGACGTGGCAGCCACGTGGGCGAGATTTTTTGGAGGGTAGTGGGAGATTCTTACACGAAACCCAAGGGATTAAGGATTATAACAATATAGAAATTTTAAACCTTTGAACTTTAAAAGAGAACAAGTAAAAAAAAAAAATGAAGAAAAAAGGCAATTTTTTTATATGGGTAAAGAATATTATGACGTCATAATATCTTAAAATTCTATGACGTCATAATATCTTAAAATTCTCAAATTTTTTAATAATATAAAAGTTGGAGGGACTAAACAGCAATTTAAGGAAATAGAGGGGAGGGAGACCGTACAGGAACATGGGAGTCTCTGGCGTTTCTCTTGGCGTCGGTGGCGGAGAAGACGGTGTAGACCAAGATGAAGGTACCGATGATTTCGGCCCCCAAGCCGGCGCCTTTGCTGTAGCCGTGGGCGAGCTGGTTCGCACCGCCGCCGTACCTGTTGAAGTAGTCCCTTTGTAAGGCTTTCACCAGCCCCGTTCCGCATATGGCCCCCAAGCACTGAGCTATCATGTACGCCACTGCTCGAACCAGCGACACCTTCCGGGCTAAGAATAGCCCGAATGTCACCGCCGGGTTGATATGCCCGCCTGCCGTTCATTTCATCCAAAAATAAATAATAATAATAATAATAAAGTTTTCGAATTTTTTTAATGAATAAATTATAATCCTTTAAAATTAAAATAAAACGGCTTAATAAATCAATAAATATTTTCTATGAAGAAATATAATACAAAATTTCTAAAAATTTCTAATATAATATTCTCTTCCTTTAAACAAAATATTAATTAATTAATTAATGTAAGTGAATATATATTATAATAAATTAATTTTATCTTTTATATATATATATATATATATATAGTCAAAAGTCCACTATGTTTTGGCTCATTACATATCGCCGTGAGCTCTCATTATCACATCGAAATACTTCGTTTCCTTCTCAAATCGATGTGGGATCTCATTTATTAGGGAGAGGTTTCCACGCGTTTATAAGAAATATCTCGTTCTCCTATTCAACCGATGTGAAATCTTACAATCAACCTCCTTGGAGACCCAACGTCCTCGCTAGCACACGGTCCAGTGACAGATTCTAATACCATTTGTAACCGTTCAAGTCTACCGCTAACAAATATTATCCATTTTTTTCAGTTACGTATCGTCGTTAGTCTCACAATTTTAAAACGCATCAACTAGGGAGAGGTTTCCACTCCTTATGAGGAATATTGATATAATTTTTCTCCGGTGGCTCTCTTGTTGTCGTTGAAATGGATATGTATTGTTCGGTGTTAATATTGACGTAGATTAAATAGACATGATTAGAGCATAATTAACAATTTAGGAACCTGAAATGCCGGCGGTGCAGTAGACGAGGATGAAGATCATGCCGCCAAAGCCCCATGCGATACCGAGGATGCCAACGCCGCCGCAAGCGTTGCCGCCAAGTTTGTGGGGGTCGGACTGGCTACTATAGCCAATAATAATCAAGATAGTGATATACAGAAACAGGAGAGTGGCGACAAACTCAGCAATCAGGGCTCTGAAAAACGACCACTTCCCTACCTCCGCCGCGTCGAACAGCGGCGCAGGTGGAGGGTCCTGGTAGTCCTTGCCGGAGAACCCCCGCGCCGACACGTCGTCTTTCGCCATAAGAGATCAGAGAGAGAGAGAGAGACTGAAGAAGCCTTGGTGAGGAAAAGAGTGGCGGAGGGTGCGGTATTTATAGGGGGGGGAGTGGGCGTGAATTGTCGTTGAAGTAATTTATTATTTTCTACGTGTTTTTCTCTTTTAATTATTTTTCTTTGAAACCATTATTATTATTTTTAAAATATATAATTTAGTTTCCATTTTATTTAAGCTAAGTATCTTTTTCATTAATTATAAGTTTAGTTAAATATGTTTATAATTTTTTTTAATTCTAAATCATGATTAAAATTTTCTAAATAATTCAAATAATTTATTTATTAGATATAAAATTAAAAGTCGATAAATATTTTTAAATATCAGTAATTAAATTTTATAATTTTAATAAACTTTATAAATTTAGAGTTTATCTAATATCATAACAATAATACCATAATTTATATAAATAAATAATATTATTATAAGTATTTATTTATTTATTTACAAGCAAATGGGTATTTATATAAATGTAGACATTTTCATTATATCATAAAAGAAAAATAAAATATAATTATAAATGAAAAATATTTATTTATTTATTCTTATTATTATTAATTTGGTAATTTGTCCGATATTATATATCAACATAAGTGACATTTTCGTAAAATTAAATCTTTATAACAAAAAAAACAATAATATTGGATATTTTTTCTAATTTTGGAATATGTAAATAAATGATAATTTCGTAATTTAATTTTTTAAAGAGAAAAAATGGAAAATTGAACATCTTTTCATGTGCAAAGTGGCGCATTGGTTGCGAAGCAACGAATCGCCCCTTTTTTTTCTTCCTTTTACTCATCACTTAATTGATAATTTAAAATTAATCATTTTTAATAAAAATACATTAGGGAAAACTATATTTAAAATTTTATCGAAATTAAATTAATATATATTTTAAATAACCCACTAAAAAATATCTAATAAGTCGTTAAACTTTTAATTAGGTAAATAAAATTTTAGGGACTAAATTTGTAAAATTTTGAGAGTGGAGGGACTAATGTTGCAATTTAATTATATTATTATTGAGGGTTTGAAAAAATGGGTTAGAAGCAATGTGGGCAAGAAAACATTAGCAGGATTCGTAAATGCTTTGACCATATGCTTCATATTTGATGATATTCATCAATAATGGGAAATTTGTGGATTGGAATAAGAATAACTTTTATTTATTTAATTTTTGGCAAATATAATAATTTGTAATATTCATATGTTATATATTTTAATATATAGTTTATTGTAGTTCCTAATGCACATTTCATTCCTCTTAATTTCAAAGTTGGAATCTTCAAATTTTCAATCAAATATATATATATATATATATATTTTACAACGGAAATGTTTTTTATTTTTTTGCGGGTCAACCCAAAAATAGGGTTACAAACCGATCTTATCGTACTTTTAAAAAGATTAATAACATTTAATGTTTGTAATCCACGTTAGTGATGAATTGTGATTTATAAATGTTTGATATTTGCATTTTTTAAGATTTTAATTATTATTGTGGATAAATGTGATTTTTTTTTTTAAATAATGAAATATAAAAGAACAATTTAGCTCAATCCAACTCGAAAACAAAGGGTTGAGTTGCGTTGTGTTATGAACTTTATTCGTGTTGTTCGGGTCACTAACCCAACCAACTCGAAATGTCGTACTGATCGTAATTCATATATACTCTTAATATTGTATCTCTTTCTATATTTTTCTATATTTGTATAAAATAATAAATTTTATACACGTGTGATAATTACAAATTAATAACCATTTTTACCATTTTCCTTCCCTTCCTTTTTACCGATTTACTCAGTCAAATTTTACCTTTTTAACTTTCAATTTTATCACAGACTAAAGTTGGACAATTTTACAATATTTACTTTTATTTGAATAATTATTACCATTTTTTCCCACCCTTTATTATTTATTGTTGAATTTTAGATAATTAACTTTGTTAGCTATTTTACTTTTATTAAATTATATTATTAACTCAATTGTAATTAATTAAATTTTAGTTTAAGCTGTTTGTGTTTATTTGGTAATAAATCTTAATAATTATCTTCAAATAAATAATTTTAATAAATATATAAATTTTTAATGATAAATATTTATTAAATGTTGTATATGGTAGAAACACTCGTCACAATAATATCACTTACAAATTTTAAATATTCTTAATTTTCATAAAAGTAAAATTGAGTTTGACTGTAACTCTATTTTCAGATGGATCGAGTTGACTCGACTAGAAAATATAATCCAGCTCCAATTTTACGGCTTTGATTCGATAATTCAAATTATTCGAGTTACAACCACGACCAGTATATTTATTTTTAGTTTTTGTAATATTTATCCTTTTTAACCTATTGAAAAATATAGAATAAATCGATTTAAATAATGTCCAGAGAACACGATAGTTGTCTGGTCATAAGAATCTTAAAAAAAGAATTGAAATTTGCAAATAATAAATGGAAAAACTAAAAAAAAAATGTGGGAATAATTGGCACGTTTTTTGTGTGGATAAATATAGGAATAAATAATAATTAAAAAAATGCTCAAATGCACCGACCAAATTTGAGATTCGAACCGGCCGGTTCTTTCCAAACATTTTGTCGGGTAAAAACTATAAAGTTGGGATATTTTTGGTAATTATTAATTAATGTTATGTCAAATGTTCAAAATACATAAATATGTTAATTACGTTTAAGTCGAGTTTAGTTTAAATAATCGATGATTTGATCATTCGCTCCTACAATTATTGAACTAAGAAAATTACTCGCTTATCGGAATTTTTTCGTTAAGAAAAGTATGGAAATTGTTGAGTTCGAGTAAATTGGGTAGCACGTTTTTTTTAAGGTAAGAAAGTGTTGAAAATCACTGAGTTCTATCTATGAATCTAAATTGTGGGTCATTATGTGAATCTCGAGTCCGGTGTAACTGATAAATTATAACAAATTATCGATTCAAACCTTAATGTGATTCAATGAGGTATCACATCATCACTTACACGTAGAAGGTCGTTGAGTCAATGCTATGCAATTTCTTGCTCGGCTCCAAAAGAACGTATCCATTACGCACTTTAGATCATAAAGGCTCGTAATTGAGCTTTAAATATTTGCATAGCATTGAGTGTTATCAAGCTTGAAGGCTTTTATTTACTTTTTAGGTTGCATTTATTGTGTCTAATTATGATCATAAAATGTTAGAAACAACTTAAAACCCACAACTATCAGATATTGTCCGCTTTAACCAGTTACGTATCATAGTGAGTCTCACGATTTTAAAACACTTATAAGTGCGTAACGGCTCTAATACCATTTGTAACGGCTCAAATCTAATATTTAGTAACACTAGATTTGAGCCGTTACAAATGGTATTAGAGCCAGTCATTGGACGGTGCGAGACACTGGTGAGAATATGGCTAAACCCTCTCTATAATAGACGCGTTTTAAATTGAGGAGACTGAAGATGAAGCCCACTACAGACGCATGAATAAGAAACTGTGCCAACCATGAGCGGCGCGCACTAAACGGTCACAATAAATGCTCTTATTTTCTCAACCAAATTCCTTTCATTTTCTATTTTTCGCTATCATCTGCTTCACGAGCCTCACGGTTTAGAGATCCAGAAGCCGAAAATCTAGCTGCGAGCGATTTTCTTCAATCGTTGTTCATCAGGTAACCTTGTTTATCTATATATGCAAACATTTTGGTTTGATTTCCCCTGGATTGATCTGATCGCAGAGATCTTTGGCTGTTTTTTCTAGGTTTTTCTGAAGGCGTCCTATCGGACATTAAAGGAGCTCAAGAACTTGCAGCGGGATCCTCCGTCCTCTTGCAGTGCTGGTATTTTGTTTCCTTCTATGTCCTTTTTGCTTTGGTGTTTGCTGCAGTTGGAATCATATGGTTTAATTTTGATCTGATTGAGAAAATTCTGCTTCGATTAGTGCGTTTCCATAGCCTGAATTGTGTTGCTTGCTGATCTTAGTTTCTAGAGTTGTTTAGTTCTAAATTCTTATTCACGTCAATATTTCTTAAATCAATTCCCGAAGTTTCTCCATTCATAATCGAAAATTCCCTCGATTTTAATATATATATTTAAAACATTTATTCCAAATAAAATTTCAATACATGATTTGTATTTTCTAATATAATTTTTACTAAAAATATAAAATATTGTATTTTCTAATATAATTTTTACTCAAAATAGAAAATATTGTAATAAATAAAATAATTTCAAATAAATTTTTAATACATAGTTTATATTTTCTAATATAACTTTTACTAAAACTATAAATTATTATAATAAAAAAAATATATATAATAAGACAATACACACGTGTATACATACCCTTCGAGTAACTTATATATAAAGTGAGGCAGTGCAGTAATAAGAGTTTGAGCAGGAGACCAGAAATATAATTATGTTTTCTGTCCCATTTAGCCAATGGAGAAAATTTCTCTCCCATTCGAACATGTAGTTGCAGTGGTCGATGAATCGAATCGCTTCGCGATTTGTTCCAGTGGGTGGGACGCAAACAATTTTTTTCAGTTTTTAAACCTACATTTAATTTTTAAAATTTATAAAGATTAACTAAAAAATATTTTTTTAATAGTATTGAGGATTAAGTGAACAAATCTAAATAGATATTTTAAAAAAAATATAATTATTGAATCGACGCATCCTTATATCTAATGTCGTAAAAAATATATATTATAATTTATTGAACTATGTTTTTAATTAAATTAAAAAAAAAAATCCCTATAGCTATGTTTAATTAATTAATTAATTAATTCAATACATATATAAATAAATTTTGTTTGAAAAAATGCATATCCTAAAACAAGAAGTACTAATTAATTATTTAAAAAAAAGGAAAAAAAAAAAAGAAAAAAACAAAGTACATAATTAAATTCAGGGCAATTTACAATAATGTGGAAAAATTTAACTGTCCCATACGACTCGCCATCCCAGAGCGATGTGATGTGAGCCATAGTGACAGTGGACTCTCTGCGAACGATCTGCACCGTGCGTATCATCGGTCTCCACCCGAGGTAATAAGCAATCAGTTCATCCCGTTTTCTTCTCGAAATCATCAATTTCCAATTCGAATATGGTATTTTTTTTCTTCCTACATCATCTTCTTCAATCGTTTTATCAATTACTTTCTACTTCATGAGCCTGTTGCCGTTGTAGGTTGCTGTATGAGCTTCGTTTATTATCCAGTTGTTATTTTTAGCTCAAGACTCGGATCTTTTGTTTTGCTTTAAGAACATTTTGTTGCCATACGGAATCGGTTGAGCTGAGAATTTGTTCCCGTAAAGTTTTTTTTTGTTTGTTTTGTTTCACTCTGAATCTTGCAATTTATTGAATCGTTTTGATTTGGATTACTTGATGCGAGTTTGATTGCATATATTTTGGCCGTGCCTACTTGTTTGATGAAGAAAATCATGGATTAGATTGGAAATTTGGGTTCTGACTATGTTTTGTTGAGATGTAACTCGAAGCTGAAGAATGACGGAAGCAGTAAATCTCTCGTTTGGTGCAGTATTATTTAACTGATGCATCAATTGAAATTTTTTTTGTACATTTTTCTATGATCTTCTGAATCAATTTTCAGGTTTTTTATAAAGGTTTTGTGCTTACTGTAGTCGGGATAGAGTTAAATAGGATTATTCTTAACAAGTCAAATTGTGTAGGTATTGTACTGACTTCCCTTCTCTTTGTTTATGTCCAGTTGTTTGCATTGTTTAGACTCTTATTTGTCAACTAATAATGGGACGGACTGGAAGTTCGTCTGCGTCGCGTAAACCATTGAACAAGCCAGAAGAAAATGTTCCTAAAGTTGATGACAGTGTTCCTCAAACCATATCAGTGGCAAGAAGGACAAAGAGGTCACCATATGTATGGATGTCCTTGCTTCTGTTGACCATCTATAGCTTCCGGGCCATTTATCAACAACAGTTTGAAAAATTGCCTATCCCACTTAGTGCTGAGCAGGCTGGCAAAAGAGGTTTCTCGGAGACTGAGGCTTTGAAGCATGTCAAGGCGTTAACTTCACTGGGTCCCCATCCTGTTGGTTCTGATGCACTCGACATTGCACTGGAGGTTAATCCTTTTTCTGGGTTGATTTTAGTTTGTCCAACCTCCGTTTTGCCTTGTTATTCAACTTACTCTTTCGTATGATATATACCCATGTTTAATGTGATCACAAATGTACTCTGTCTAAAAGGATAGATAACAGTGTCTAATTTGTTAGCAGGTCAAATACACGAATTGTATTTTGCAAGTATACCCAATTTATATTGATTTTCTAATAATTAGTAGGTTAGCCTTTTATCCAATGAGATTGAAGTAAAGAAAAGAGAAAAAAATGTATAGTTCAAGTTCGGCTTTGTAGAACTAAGCAAGCATGGAGTTTTAGAACTGATAGCTAGTCTAACTTGGATTTTAATACATAGGGAATACATGCCACATGATTTTTGAATTAGCATCTCTTTAGTTAATATGAGTATAGAGCATTATTTCTTGCTAGTAGTTCAAATTCTTGATTTCAATTATGTGTAGCACATTATTTTGAATTCAACCAAAGAGAGTAAGAATTTGAACCTTTGACTTTTTGGTTGAGGGTATTATGTCTCAACTAATTGAGTTATCGGGTTTGACTGTACGTAACACATTTTAAAGTTGCAGACTGATCACTTTTCAAGGCCAATGCTTTTGTTGTTCCCTTTTCCAAAGAATTCAATTTTAGAGTTGATTTCTCTAGCCAATGCCTATTTTAACATCGTGCTCTTCAAGTAAAACCATCTATTTGAACCCCCACACCCACAAAACGGAGAAAAATAAAGAAGAAGCCATTTCAATGAAATTGAGCTAAAAGCAGTTGCATCAGTCTATGTCCTTTTCTTCCAGCATACGTAGATACTTAAAATCATGCAATTTTTCTCAGTATGTGTTGAAAGAAGCAGAAAAAATAAAGAAAACAGCTCACTGGGAAGTTGATGTCGAAGTAGAAAAATTTCATGCAAAATCTGGAGCAAATCGTTTATCCCGTGGTCTGTTTAGGGGGAAAACACTTGTCTATTCAGATCTATATCATGTTCTTTTAAGGGTGTTGCCGAAGTATGCTGATGAAGCTGAAGAAAATACAATTCTAGTGTCTTCTCACATTGACACCGTTTTCTCGACGTATGTTCTCATCAATCAGTTCTTATCACTATTATATTCTATCCATCAATCCTTGAAAATAATGTGCTATGCTTGTTTTAGGGAAGGAGCAGGGGATTGTAGCTCTTGTATTGCTGTTATGTTAGAGCTTGCCCGAGGTATTTCTCAGTGGGCTCATGGATTCAAAAGTGGTGTGATATTTTTATTTAATACTGGCGAGGAGGAGGGTCTCAGTGGTGCTCATAGCTTTATGAGTCAGGTTGGAATTACTTTCATGCATGATTTTCTTCTCCAGTTTTCAAGGTTAACCTTCACTTGGATTGCGTTTCTAGTACTTCCTTTTGCAATTATTATCTGTGATATAAGGTTTCCTCTAATATTATAGCATAAGAAAGAAATCAAAATTCTTTATTTTGTTTTAAGGGTGTCTGAAGAAAACAGAATAAGAAATAATGTTTATCCATAATTGACCTACCCAATTCGTTCTGAAAACTTTATGCTGATTACTTTGTCCATCTGTATATTTGTTGTACATGAGAAGAATGTGAGAACTGATGTACTTTCATCATTGCTCCTGTAGTAAACTAAAATGAGGTGCACCACATAGTAACGGTAAGAAATTTGGATTCAAGTAGTAGAACTGATGTAGAATTTAAAATGCAGCATCCCTGGAATAACACCATTCGCCTGGCTGTTGATTTGGAAGCTATTGGTCTTGGAGGGAAGTCTGGAATATTTCAGGTCTTGACTGTAAATCATTATGTTATAAATACCATGTCACCGAGGTGACAATTTATGTATAACTGTTTGCTTCCTGTTATAATTCACTCATAATTGTTTATCTGATAGACTGGTTCTCATCCATGGGCTGTCGAGACTTTTGCATCAGTTGCAAAATACCCGTCTGCCCAAATAGTGTCTCAGGTTTGTAATTCCCCCCTCTTAATCATCTTTTTTACTCGGAAATTGCTATAGTTATAAATGAGGAGTGACTTCAATCTTGTAGGATCTTTTTACTTCTGGAGCCATTAAATCTGGAACAGACTTCCAAGTTTACACAGAATTTGCTGGTCTGTCAGGACTTGACTTTGCGTTTACTGATAACACTGCAGTTTATCACACAAAGGTTCTATATTATTAACTTCTTTCTTTGGAGACTTTATCTAAAAGTTTATTTTTGGCTTTTCACACGAGGTTTTATATTCAATGACGAATGGATTCTTAATCTTTTTAGGAACCCTCTGCAAGAAGCGTTTTGCATATTGATAAAGTTTTGACAATTTTTAATTTAATTGATTTAGAGAAACAACAGTTATCAAAACTTGATCATTCTTTCACGGTCAACTTAGAGAAGCTGGAAATTTAGAGATGCAACTATTATCGTTTGTGTCATAAGTATTTGTATAGTACCATATGATGGCTTGCATCTTTACATCTCCAGCTAAAATGTTCTCTGTCGTGGTAATTGTTTCTGCGCCACTCAAATATGATTGGGGCATTTGCTTTTGATTTATTTACCCGAGTAGTCAGAGTTTAGTTCTAATACTATTTGTGCTGATAAGTTATGCCATCAACAATCCATTTTTTTTAATGTAAAATGAAAAAAATGTGGGAAAATTAATGACTGAAGTTGGAGAGTGTAGATACTTGATTAAGCAATTAAGGTAATGCCCGTACATCATGCCGAGTAAGAAAAAGAATTATCGAAGTGATCTGGAAAAATAGTGAGCAAATGGATCTGCATGGAAATGTTTGTATAATATCAATATCAATGTTAACTCGATTACTCTGTATATTCATTCTGCAGAATGACAAGTTTGAGCTTCTAAAACCAGGATCTCTTCAACATCTTGGAGAAAATATGCTTGCTTTTCTGCTGCGTGCTGCTGCATCCTCTAAACTTCCGACAAACAATGTAATGGAAGAAGGGCAGAATTCTGACCAAGACAATGCTGTATATTTTGACATTTTGGTGAGATTTCTTTTTTAACCCTTAGACTTATAACTCTTTGTTTGCATTCCACTCAAATATGTTTCCTTTTTATTAAAATCTGCAAGGAGAACTATGCATGACAGTATTTCATTGGGGGGAAACTTAATAGATTGGAATCGCATCTTGTAAGGAAGGGAATATTTTTATTAAAATAAGATAAGCAACTCATTGTACATATACTAAGGTAAGACTCTCTTACGCTTTTGGATCACCGTGATGCCACTTCACATTTAAAAGTGCAAAAAGATCTTTGATGATAGCTGGAAGAAAGACCTCATGTGAGGATTAGAGTTTCTTTCCTGTTCACTTTGGAACTCGACCCTTACAGCAACTTAGGTAGGAATATCTGTCCAACTTGCTAACATTTTCTCTTCGTTGCCTTTGCTTGTCAATTCCATTTGCCACAAAAATTTAAAATCCAAATTTGTAGAATTGAAAAAAGATGTATGGAGTACTTGATTCAGCTTCTAACACAAAGCTAAACTTCTTTAAGTGCCCTACAATTGATTCTTCTTGTGGCACGTTTGTTGAAATAAATTAGCACTTAGGACATGCAATATGGCCGTCCTTTTGAACTATTGGGTTGGAATACAAGCCAAAGTAGGTGATGTAAGAAGTAACAATGATAAAATAGGTATAATTCAAGCCATGGGAACTACATATGATAAAAACATGTAAGATAACCACAAGACATGGTTTGGGGACACCTACCAAAGGGGGTTGGTGTATTCTTTTCAAAATTGTTTCTAAAAACAGTTGTTTGTTGTATTGAATTTGACCAATATTTGGAAAAGAAAAAAAAAAAAACAAATTTTTTGCTGTTATATTTTAATTTATTTCTTATGCTGAACCTTCAAGTGAGCCTTCCTTTGGAATCTCCCACCCAGCTGCATTTTTCTCCTTGTTTTTCATTTTCATTTTAAAGCCACTTGTTTGTCTCTAATTCTGTTCTTGATGGATAATGAAGAATGAAAAATGATTGGGCCAGATGGCTATTTTCTGTAATGTTTGTTTGTCAAAACCTTCATTTTGGCCCTCCTTTAGAACCACCACGTGCATTTTTCTGCATTTTTGTTATTTTCAGTTTGCTATTTGTTTATTATGCCCAACTTGTCAGGGATCATACATGATTGTGTATCGTCAAAGATTTGCAACCTTGCTTCACAATTCAGTGATCATCCAATCGCTTATGATATGGACTACATCTTTGATTATGGGTGGTTTTCCAGCTACAGTTTCACTGGCATTGTCATGTTTGAGCTTGATTTTAATGTGGACATTTTCACTAAGTTTCTCTGCTTCCGTTGCCTTCATTCTACCAATAATATCACCGTCACCTGTTCCCTATGTTGCAAGTCCATGGTTGGTAGTTGGGTTATTCGCTGCTCCTGCTTTTCTTGGAGCATTGGCTGGTCAATATGTTGGTTTTCTTATCCTTCAAACATATTTATCTAATGTATATTCGAAAAGAGAGCAGGTGTTGCCTTCTATCCGTGAAGAACTGATCAGGTTAGAGGCTGAAAGATGGCTTTTTAAAGCAGGATCTTTTCAGTGGCTCATTTTTCTGATTATTGGCAATTACTATAAAATTGGATCATCCTATTTAGCTCTTGTTTGGTTAGTTTCTCCAGCATTTGCGTGTAAGTTTAGAATTCAGCCCTATCTTTTCTGAAAATACTTGGTATTTATTTTTTATTTTGACATTATTGAGTAAGAAATTTAATTCTCAATTTTAATCTAGCTACGTGTTCTCACTGTCCAGATGGCTTGCTAGAAGCAACTTTAACTCCTGCAAGATTTCCAAAGCCTCTGAAACTCGCAACTCTGCTGATTGGC
This sequence comes from Cucurbita pepo subsp. pepo, assembly GCF_057944985.1. NCBI lineage: Eukaryota > Viridiplantae > Streptophyta > Magnoliopsida > Cucurbitales > Cucurbitaceae > Cucurbita > Cucurbita pepo. Next base: position 2,589,572 of record NC_141806.1, on the reverse strand, counting down.
TTAACAGTACCACTATTAGTTTCAGCTGGAACTATTATTCAGTTGGCTAGGTTTATCATTGGAAGTGCTGTCCGATTTGATAGGTATGCTATTTATGACATTAAACTGAAATTTAGTCTAGTTTTGTTTTTGTTATTTTACGAAACTGCGCTTACATGGAGTAAAATGAAAGGAAATACAAGGACAAACAAAAAACAAGCCCAAACAAAAGGAGTCTTGAATCTAACTGCAAATAAGAGCCCCAATCCAAAAGAAAGACTAAGCTCATAATTACAAAAATGCCAATTGGTTGAAGCCCATAAGGAAACATTAAACCTGGCAACCTACCAAACCTCTTCACCAGATCTTTCAACCTTTCTAAAGATTCTAATTTTCATTTTTGTTATGAAGGCCTGAAAAAGTTTAGAGAAAACTTTGACTGTTGCTGACTTGATACATAGATCGCAAGTGAATTCATGGAAGGGGTTGGCTTAGTAATGTTGATTACCTTGGAGGTTGCTTAATGTAATTATGTTCTGATTTACTATGTAAACGATAAGGTAAGGGAAATGTTTATTTTAAGTTGTCTGGTGCAACCATGCAGGAAAGAAGACATATTGGAAGGTGTAGGGAAAGAAAGAGATTGCAAAGGTCCAAGCGCTTATCTGTAATTATAAAACAAAAATTTGGAGGTAAAAGGATATTGCGGGAATCATAAAGCGTTGCTTAATATGCATTTTTATTGGAAATAGAGACTATATTTAGCAAAGCAGATAGAAGGGGATGGGGAAGATTAGATATCAATCCTCTCATAAGCAGTATAGTCACATAAATCCTCAACAGAAAGTTATATTGATCTTTTTTATCTAAATCACACACATGATAACTCTCAACCCATCATCAAAATGACAGTCTTGACCTTAAAGGATGACTGGAAAGAAGCTGGGAAATGTTTTCTTTAAAGCCATGATGGAAGCACGAAGTCTAGAAATTGTAAAGAGCCTCCCATCTCCTTTTCTGAATTCACGTTTAAAGAAGATATGGTTCTATGCATAATGAACCAGCTTTGGTTAAGGAAATCAGTGGAAAATCTTTTCTACAACTTATTACAGTATTAGTTTCTTCTATTGCCAAAGACTAAATGGGGGGTTTAATCTTCTTATAGATATGTATGTGTTTATACATATTCCAAGTAACTTTTGTTCTGGCCGGCAAAGAAGTTTGTCTTTGCAACTTAGAAAATTAAAGTTGGATTTAACAGAGAATAGGCCAGATTTTTCCCTAGTCTTGACTTCCTATTCCTGGAAAGGCCTCTGACATTCTTCTAATAATGTAAAGATGCCTCAGCTCGACTTGTAACCTCCTCTAGCTTGGCTAATTGCGGTAAAAAAATTAAGGGAGAAATGATTTCTCAAAATGTGTAAAATTAAGGTGAACATATAAATCAATAGCTGCCAAATCAGATATAACTAAATTATCAATTCATTCTTTTGAGCTATCCCATGGAATAAATTCTTGATTTATTCTACATTTCTTATATCATCTAACTTATCTCCTCAAATGGAAATGATAGTTCACTAAAATGGCTGTCTTGCTGTAAACAGAAGGTGTTCTGTTAAATAGAAACTTAATGTTGAATTGTGGAGCTTCAATATCCTCAAACCATCTCTGTATAGAAAATAGCCGCAAATTGCTGCATGGGGGAAGGAACAGAGATGCGATTCTTTGATCATGAAAGGACTATAAACTGGGCATGTATATTACCAAATACCTACTAAACTTTTCCTCTGACTTAAGATTGTGAAAAGGTCGAGGCCAGTGAAGGCTTACTGAGCTGACAACCAAGAAAGAAGTTGTGAGCCCCGTTGCGAGGATCATTTGATCATCCTACTTTGTAGACGCCTAATTGCAAGTATATTTCAGTCTTTCCATCTGATTGGTTGACTGTTTTTGCACAAAACCGTACCATGTATAGCATATTCATATGATAATGTTAGAGGTGTTCCATACACATACAAATTTTCATTGTTCATACCATATCATCCACATCTCAAGGCTTCCCCTCATGACTCTCATCTTTTATTTGTTTTCATTGATTTGCAAGATTCTGTGGAAATATGTACTAAATTCTCTGTTGATCGTTTCCAGGAATCCAGGTAGCACTCCAGAGTGGCTGGGGAGTGTGATAGTCGCTGTTTTTGTTGCTGTTGTCTTGTGTCTGACCACCGTCTACCTATTGTCATATCTTCATCTCTCAGGTCTTTTCTCTAGTTGATATATCCATCTTTTTGTACTATATAGAATAGATCATGTCGTAGATGTCGTTGATGCCACTTATAAAGTTAGAAGTTCATTATTTAGATGTTCTTTAACGGACTATTAGCAACAAACATTTTGAGATGGTTGAGTCTTTTGTTGCATGTAATTACAACCTCAAAGATTATTTTAATTTTTTCAATGAAAATACATTGCATTTTCTAGAAAGTCCTTCCTAGTTCATAAAGTGAGCAGATAGTATCTTCATATATGTTTATATAGAAAAGAAATGCTTATTTTGAGGAAACAGTAAACAAAAGGTGGAAGAGAGGACTACTTGTCCGGCTGAATTTGACAGGGAACCCTCGTTAAAACTTGTCCAACCGAAAAACAGAAGGATGAAATAGATTAGAAGAGCTCTCTGCTTGGCCAATTTTCTTTAAAGAAATCTTCAGGAAGACAAATTCAGTTAGAAACATTTTATGATTCACTCCAACTAGGGAGCCTCTGTTTAATTCTCCTAGTTGGATTTTATAAGCACATCTTGTCGCTAAAGGCTATGCCCAAATCTAGGAGATTGATTATTCTTACACACTCTCCTCTTGCTAAATTAACTTCTATTCAACTGTTTTTTTTATTGGTTGCTACTCGTCGTTGGCCTTTGCATCGGCTTGACATTAAGAATGTTTATTTCTACCTGGTGATCTTCTAGAGGAAGTTTATATGGAGCAACCATTAGGATTGTAGCTTAGGGGAGAGTAATAAAGTTTGTCGCCTTAGTAAATTTTTGCTAATGAGAAGCAAGAAGGTACTTTCTTGTCACAACGAAAATATGTACCGGATCTGTTATCTTTTACAGGAAAATTAAGAATCAAACCATGTAGTACTCCGATATATGATTGTACATTCCTTTAATTATGATTGTATAATTTAGGATTTTCTTTCATTATGATGCATAGTGTTCTTTCATTATGATCGTACATTCCTTTAATTTAGGATTTTCTTGTGTATATATATATATATATCCGAGTCTCTGATATGAAACATAGTTGAATAATTTTTCTAACAAGTATCATGTTATATGCTTGTGGTGCAGGAGCAAAAAGAACAATAGTATTAGCAACTTGCCTTCTATTTGGCTTTTCAATCGCTACTGTGGTATCTGGCATCGTCCCACCATTTTCTGATGTCATAGCCAGAACTGTAAATGTAAGTTCTTTCAATTCAACCTCAAATTCATTCATTCTTCCTGTGCTGATAACACAATCCTAATCTTCATTCCAACAATCTAAGCTTTTGTTGAAGCTATTATCCTTGAATCAAAAAAATTAGTACCTCCTTGTACAAAATTCCGATCAACCACGAGACAAGGCTAGACTTAGATTACCTCTTAAGATCAAAGATCTAGAAGGAAGATTTAGAATATTGTTCTAAATTGAGTTACCACAACCAAACTTGATCAAGGCTTGATTGAATAACTTGGATGCAATCTACCATAAGAATTACTTAAAATCTTAGAAATGAATTGCTTAAAATCTTAGAAATGGCAAAGATGATGCTCAAATTTCTAAGGGTAAAGTCTTAAAGAGCTCAACTTCATTCATCCAAATCTCATAGTCTTCCTCTCTGAATACCATTTTGTGGGTATTTATAACCTCCCAAAAGAAAACTCCTACCCTTCAAATGGCCACCCATGATTGACAAGTTCTTCCCACTACCCTTCAAATGCCCTCTAAAAGGAGTTCTGAAATAAAAATAATAAATAAAGTCTTCAAAGAAATTATCAATCAAGTGCTATTTATGACAACTATATGGTCCACTTCAACCTTGCAAAAATTATTTTCCAAAGCTTCAAATGGTCTCGTAGATGAAGGATGAATACTTGTTGAATCTTCTTGACCTTGGATTGTGTAATAGGTCCAGTTAAAACTTGTGGAATGCCATGTTATCATGTGCGCTTGATAAAATTGTAACTTTTGTTATTCTTTTTTTGCCTATTGAATTGTTCGTACTTAGTAAGCTTTACATCAGCTCATAAAAGTCCCTGCATGATTCAACTCCAACTATTATTTCATAATCAAATATGATCACATCGTTGTATCATTGAGGGAACTTACTGTTATTATTATGTACTGATAAACACTTTTCCAAACACCTAGAGACAAACTACAAACCAAGAAAAGAGAACAAAAAGTGGCTTCAAGGCAACTCACATTTTTTTTCATTTGAGTTCAAGAAGACTAGAACAATAGATCAAAATATAATTGAAAATTTGGACTATGATAAAGTTGTAAGAAAGTAATAGATTTTCAACTTGAAATTATGTTTGTGTATAGTGATGTAGGACACATGGAATTAAATTAGAGATATATTTAGTAAATATTAGTACGTAATTAGGAAAATTGGCTAGAAATACGGGGAAAAGTTGATTAAAGAGAATTTGGGCAAGAGAACACAATGAAGACCTTGATGCTTCAATTTTTTAGCTATATTATTATTCAAATTTAGCATTTACTGGCTCTAATAAAATGGTTTGTGATGAGTTGATAGGCATTCTGCTATTTAGTTGGAATGATGCAGCTTTAGAGCATTAGCTGTTATATTTCTAAAAAATATTATTGTCACAGGTTGTCCATGTTGTAGATACGACAAAAAAATACGGTGGAGAGCAAGATCCTATCTCATATGTATCTCTATTCTCTACAACTCCTGGAAAGTTAACCAGGGAGGTTGAACATATCAAAGAGGGGTTTACATGTGGTAGAGATAAACCTATTGATTATGTTACCTTCTCTGTTGATTATGGTTGTTGGACCCATGAAGGTGGTGAAAATGGGTGGGACGAGTCTGATATTCCCTCGCTGCTGGTCGACAACGATGTTAGCAACAATGGAAGAATTACAACTATTTTAATTGATACTAAGGGTTCTACACGTTGGTCTCTTGGTATCAACACTGATGAAATCAAAGATTTCAAGTTTAAAGGTAATGAACCATTGATAAATGTTAATTCTTTCCTCGCTTCTGGTATATGCTTCTGTCTATTTATACTTCTGTTGTCTTTACGGTACAAACCAAAGGCTTATTCTCTTGTAGATCAAAATGCTGAAAAATGGAAGGATTGCTAGACGTTTTTGGGGTGCTTTTACTTGAAATACTTTCATCAAAATTGTTCAAGGGAAGTGTGTAGAGATAATAAGTGAATGGTGCCTAATGGGAAGTTAGTCCAAGAAAATGGGTACAAAGGGGAGAGGTTAGTGAGAGAAGCTTGTAGAGAGTAGTTATGGAAAGTGGGTAGGGAGAAATTTAATGAAGCCATGCATGAGAAAATGTGTAATGAAGGATTAAAGGTGAAGTACTCGAGTTCAAAGCACTTGATAGACACTTCAACTTAATAGGTCCAAACTCTCACCGCCCGCAGATATTATCCTCTTTGTGTTGTCTTTCGGGCTTTCCCTCAAAGTTTTTAAAACGCGTCTACTAGGAAGAGGTTTCCACACCCTTATAAAGGGTGTTTCGTTCTCCTCCTTAACAGATGTGGGATCTCACAATCCACCCTTCGGGACCCATATAAGGGTGTGGAAACCTCTCTCTAACAGACGTTTTAAAATTTTTAGGGGAATCCCGAAAGAAAATGCCAAAAGAGGATAATATCTGCTAGCGGTGGGCTTGGGTTTTTTTATCAACTTTATGAACTTTATGGCCTATAGAAAGTAATTTTTTCAACTGTATTAAAAGAATATTGTGACTGTAAACTAAATTTATTTTGTCTGGCCCAGGCGAAGAAGAACTGGTTCCAGTTGGCGATAAGAACAGTGTGGATGGGTGGCACACTATTCAATTTGCAGGAGGAAGGGACTCGCCCACAACTTTCTCTCTAACTCTGTTCTGGAAAAACAACTCAACCAAATCTGTAGAAGCTAATAACACAGTTCAGCCTCCACTTCTAAAGCTGCGAACTGATTTCAACAGATTAACTCCAAAAGCCGAGAGGGTAATTTCAAAGCTTCCTTCCTGGTGCTCCCTATTTGGCAAGTCTACTTCTCCCCTTACCTTGGCCTTTTTGACTGCTCTTCCTGTTCATATCTAGAACCTAGAAAGCATGCTTGAAAAAGAAACTTAGTTTGCCTTTCATTTTTTATGGTACATAGTGCATTCATATTGATCTGAAGAATAGCTGGTCTGATTGAATTGTTCACATGTTGATTTAAATAAGTTAAAAGTATTTAGCATGATTATGTGACAATGTCACATGTAAAACTTGTATTGATTGAATACGTTGATATTGTTATTTTCAGCCAATAAATACCCGACACATCAATCATTGTCCTGTCTTTGTCTCTTGCATAATTAGGGTTTACATTTACAAATTCTATTACCTTTGTAGTTCAATGGTGATGATTATTTTGCCTTAATGAACTTCTAATCTTTGATCGAAGATATATGTGAGATCCCATATCGGTTAGAGAGGAGAACAAAACATTCTTTACCAGAGTGTGGAAACCTCTCCCTAGTAGACACGTTTTAAAAACCTTAGACTGTTACAAATGGTATTAGAGCAATCAGGTGATACCAGCAAGTAGGCTGAAAGGGGTGAACACGAGGCGATGTGCCTGCAAGAATGCTGGTCCCAAAAGGGGGTGGATTGGGGGTCTCACATCGATTAGAGAAGGAAACGAGTGTCAGCGAGGACGCTGGACCCCAAAGGGAGGTGGATTGTGAGATCCCACATTGGTTGGAGAGGAGAACGAAGCCTTCTTTATAACCGTGTGGGAACCTCTCCCTAAAAGACGAATTTTTAAAAACCTTGAGAGGAACCCCAAAAGAGAACAATATTTACTAGCGGTGGACTTATGCTGTTACAATGTCTTTATCTGATGCTATAATTTATTTTAGGTGTAAGTGTACTACGTTCTAAACCGATGATATGAAGTGTAATTTTATAATTCTCTTGATGCAAATTTAAGTTACATTATTTCATTTAACACACTGTATAATTCCTTTTTTCTAATTGAATTGTGTTTTTGTATGTTTCGTGGAAACATCTTTTCATGTGATAAATAATTCTCACCATACTTTCAATGAAAGTAACATCAATCATTGATTTAATTCTTTTTACCTCTTTTTTAATTTAAATAAAAATTCAAATTCAAACTTTTTTCTACCTAAAATTTGAATTTGAATTTTTTTCAAAATTTCAAGCAAATTTGAAAGTTAACCCATTGGAATCTTCAATTTCAAATATATATATATATATTAAAATATTCTTTCGAGTAAAAAGCAACACTTTTTATCATAATTTTCCGAAGTCCAGACTTTTAAGTTTATATCTATTTTGTTCGAAATAAACATTTTAACTTATCGATCCAAGTTTGTTGAATTTTGGTAGAGTTGGTGGGATTGAGACAAACCTTCCAAATTGCTAAAAGCACCCTCCAAACTGATTTGAATTCTTTTAGGTTAAATTATAAGTCGTTCGGGTTCAATTTTCGGACCAGGCAGGAGGTGAAGGCCATAAGAGAAGATTCTCCGATGGTCTCAATTAGAAATGAGATTGCACATGTTCATGGATTGAAGCTCAGTTGGTAGAGCAGATGACTAAAAAAACCCTCGGGTCGAGAACGTTAAAAGTTTCTTGCATAATGACCCGAAATTTCATTACTTAACAAAAGCTAAGAACTTTCACTAAAAATGAAGTGCAAAAAGAATTACGAAGAAATTGAGAAAGAAAAAGAATGCAAAAAAAAAAAAAAAAAAAAAAAAAAAAAGAAGAACCTAAAGTTTTAAGGACTAAAACTGAATACCAAAACTCCTTTAATCTCTCTCTCTCTCTCTCTAACTTCAATAACTCCAATATCACTTCTGGTCTCTCCTCCACCTCTAATTTGGTACCTAAAATGAGTCCTAAACCTGTACACAAAACAACAACCACCACCCTAAAGTAAACACAACTTCTACTCCTAGACCCAACAACGACTCGCCCATGTCGACATCCAACGCTCTAATCTTCGAGACCGATCCCGGGCTGGGATCGGTTCTCGAACCACCCTCCTTCTTCTTCCTCTTCACATGTAATCCATCGAAATTGCGCTGTTTGTGTTTGGAATGAGCTCCGGTTGCACAGTTATGGTGATTACATTAGCAGCTGTTTTCTCGTCCGTCTTGTTTCTCATTTCCAGCACTTTCTTGTGAGAGTTCGAGTGCAATGACGGGACAAAAGTCGGGCTTGCTGCTGGTCGATACTCCGGGAACAATCTACCAGACTTATACCGAACACCGCAAGCATTACAAAGAGTTTTCGGTCCCATTGGTCCTGCTCTCCATTGTGGAGTCTTAGTTATCTCACAATGCATACATTTTCTCATCGACTGCGATGGCGAGTTTTGACTCGCCACCCCATCTAATGGGGCGAGCGAAAACGACAACTTGATTTTCTTGTTCTTCTTTTGCATTCCTAACGCGCCATGCTTCGGCATTTTGTTCAAAGGTCGAGACTCGGCGAAGTTATCCGAGTCTGAGGTAGTCTTCGGGGCAATGACCTGCAATACTTGATGATGATGATCATGAGTTGTTTCGGAGACGGAGGAGGCAGGGGAAATAAGCTGAATTGGGGGACGGGGACAGAAGGTTGCAGGGCGAGGGCGTTTGCTACGAGCACGGCCACGCTGCTGGGCCGGGGTGGCGATGGTCGGTTCGGGGCTGCGGGGCAGGCTCTTGTCACTAGAGCAAGAGCTACTACTTTCAAGAACAGAAACAGGGCTAGAGGTTTGGAATTGGGTATGGGTCAAATCCTTAGGCTCCTCTTTGCTCATTGTTGCAAGGCTTCCACCACCACAGAATGAATCCTCAACAAAATTTGATAGCCATTCCAATTGAACAATATCTTCATACTGTAAAATAAATTAAAAATATATATATATAATAATAATATATTATAAGCACGTGCCAGTTCTCAACACTCACGTGCACGTAAATGTAATAAATAAAATATTATTATTCATTTTTTAAATATTATATATACCTAACAGATCCCAAGAAGACTGTGAAAAGACTAAAATACCCTTTACGGGCTTTGAAATTTGAAAGAAATAAAAAAATATATTAATTTAAATGAATTTCCATGTGTGTTTGTTGGCGCCTCCAATCAAGGGGCAAAATGACGAAGCACCACCAATAACTGGCCTCCACGTGGCATGCCAGGTGGACAGGTAATCAATTAGTCATAATCATGTCGATTTCTTTCACTAATTACCTCTGATTATAATATTTTCTATATTTATTTTATTCCAAACAAAAAGTGACAAAATCCACCGAAATTAAACCCAATGTCCTTAAAATCAACGCCCTTTTGTCTTTTTTTTTTTTTAATTATTGAATTTTGAAATATTGTAATATTTATTTTTTTAATAAGAAAAAAAGAAAATTATCCAAATTCATAATATTTTAAATTTGTCTAAATTTTTTTTTTTAAAAAAAATGGAATAGGGAGATGTAAATGAGATTAAAATTTAATTTTGAAATTAAATAAATTATCGGTTTCAAAATATTGCAAATTTAGAATTAATCTTTCACATTAATTTACCCGGTCCGGTCTGACTCGAGAGACGGTTCATGAGAGAAACGATAGAAACACCCGCGGGTGAGCAAAAATCCAGAAGAAATACTAACCGGAACAGAGAGGTCGGCCGACAAATCAGAGTTTCTGTTAGCCGAGAACACGGAGTCCGAACCAGGCAGTGCTTCAGACTGAGTTGACCAAATGGTTGAAAACGAGTTGCCCGAGTCGCCGCCCTTCGCCGGCGGCAAGCCGGCGTCGACATCCTCCACCGGAAAATCGAGAAGGTCGTCGATGTGGTCGAAGAAACTGCCGCAATCTAAGTCGTCGACAAAGCTATTACCGACCATTCTGTCGATTTTTCTGTCTTTTTTTTTTTTTTTTTGTCTGAAAAAGAAAAAGAGAAATTGTAAGAAGAAGATAAGGGGGTCTGCATTTTAAGATGAAGCTTGGTTTGGTAAGTCTGTAAAACATTAAATAAAACCGCGTGGCGTAGGTTAGCCAATTCTATACGTTATAATTTCATTTCCTTCTTGGCTTTTAGGGTTTAAAAAAAAAGGGTCCGTTTTTTGAAAATCGAAATGGGTTCGTTGGGGATTGCTAAGAATAAGTTTAGAACAAACCTTTTCGTTTGAGATTCGCAGTGAAAATGGGGAAATCTGAGCTTCAAAACCTGCAAAAAAGGGGTTGGAGAAGTAAGCTCTGTTTTTAATTTGCAATGCGTTGAAAAACAGAGCATTTTTTCTTCACTTTCTGGAAGAACAGAGCATTTTTTCTTCAGTTTCTGGAAAAACAGAGCATTTTGTTCTTCAATTTCTGGAAAAACAGAGAAGAGAAGAGGGGTTTTGATTTACAAAACTTAAGAAACTCCTGGATTTCATGTTTCAAACTTCCATTCTTTTGATTTTTGTTCACATTCCAAGAAACCCCAAAACCCTGAAATTTGAATGTCCAGAAAACCCCATTTCCAGTTGAAAAAACAGAGACCCAGAAGCGATAAGAACAGGAAGAACAGGAAGAACAGTAAGAAGAAGAAGAAGAAGAAAGGAAGGAAAAAGAAGCAAAACCCACCTCAGAAAGCTGAACTAACAGGTGGTAAAGGAGTCCATTTCCAGAGAGAGAGAGAGAATATGTAAGGATGAGAGAGAAGGAGAAGCTAAAAAGGAAGTGAAAGAGAAGAAAGAGATGTGGGTGTGCAATGGTAGGTGAGGTTACTCCTTCATTGCTATTGCTAGCTGTCTCTTTCCCATTTTACCCTTCCTCCTCTTCTCTCTCCTCTTATTACTCTCCTACTCCCTTTTTTACCCTTCTTAACCTTACCCAACATTTACTTACTACCCTTCTTTAATTCTCCAAATTTAACCTAATTCATGTACTAAGAGGTTAAAGTTTCGAATGTTACTGTCACATCGTAAAAAAAAAAATAATAAATTCGAGAGCATAAGAGACATTTCGATCCTACATTATAAAATCGAATTTCAAAAGTATATGTAGAAGAGTAAAAGTTCAACAAATCTAGGAGACAAACAGAGTTTCGAGATTATAAAATCTAACATTTTAACTGTACAGTTAAAATTAGATTCACTCTCTGAATTTATTGTTAATTTTATAAAAAAAATATTTTTTCTTATTTATTTCATAATTTATTTATTTAAAATAATTTTTCAACTAATTTCAAGGTATTTTTTTTTTGTTTTAGTGGTAATTCTTAATTAAAAATTTAAAATAAATAAATATTTTATCGACTATGTTTTAATAAATTAGTAAAGTAGCATTAGTAGGGTTGGATTGAATTTATTATTTAATAATTCACCGAGTAAAATAATAATAATAATAATAAAATAAATAAAAATGGTGGATAATACAAAAAAAATAATTACGAAAATAAGTTAAAATTAAATATGTCGGTGCAAGGTTATTCTAATATTTAATTAATTTTATTTTTAAAATTTTATAATCATGTGACATGTTTTTTTTTTAATGGGTCGTACATCACAATACTTTCTTTTTATTCCAATTTCTTTTTTCTATTTAATTAAATACGATTATTTTCTCCAATCATTTATTCTTATTATATAACTTTAGATTTACTTTATATGTTAAATAAAGTAATATTATGAAAAACAACTTTTTTTCATTGAATATTTCTATTTTAATATAAATTATTTTAGAATTATATCTACTAAAAAATAAGGTAATAAATTGAGATTATACGAAAACCCCTAATTTAAAATTAATTTTTTATTTTATTAAATAAAATATCGTGGTTATAGCTAAAATGCTTATTTGAATTAAAATCATTAATATTTATTTTTTTCGTAAATATATTTAAGTTTTTAATATATATTTATGAAAAAATTATGAGACGAGATAGATTCTATATTTTTTTAAAAACTTTAAATATAGAAAGTGGTTGATAATAATATTAGGTAATAAATCAAATATTTTTAAAAATCACAATTAATTGAGCTTTTTTGGTATAATTATTATAAATAAATAAATTATAACTTATATAAATATAAAATTATAAAAATAATTCGTCCATTGTATATTTGTAATATTTTTAATTTGTATTATAGAAAATGTCGTGTATTAAATTAAGTAAAAAAAAAAGTTAATTAACATTGTCATTAATTATTTAAATTTTTTTAAAATTAATTTTTAACTATAATTTTAAATTCGTATAGATATTGAAAAATATTTTAAAATAAGATAAAGTATTGGTTAAAACTAATTTATTATTACGATTTAATTTTTTTTAAAAGAAAACTATAAAAGAGTCAATTGTAACGTAGCGAAAATATTAGATATATTTTTTAAAAAAATATATAATATTTTTAAAATTTGATTTGAGATATTAAAAAGTCGAGTTGAATGACAACCCGAGCATAGTACTAATTTTGAAAAGAAATGAAAAGTATTTTTTGTTTGGTTTAAGGTTTAAAAATAGGAAAAAGGTAAAATGGACAGAAAATATTACCATATTAATTAAATTAATTAGTTATTAGGGTTTTTGTTTAATATAATTGAGGAAGGTTAATAAAAGTGACAGCGCAACCAAAAACAATATTTTAAAAAATAAAATAAATAAATAATTTGGTTTATTGGGCCTGTTTGAAATGATGGGCCTCTTTCTCTCTCTTCCTCTCTCTCTCTCTCATTACGTCATAAATATATTTTTTTTTTTTCATCAACCATCAATAATTCTTTCTTCTATATTACTCTTTCTTACACCATCAATTTTGTAACCTCTAAGGAACCTTTTTATTATTATTATTATTATTATTATTTATTTTTATTCACTTTCTCTTTCTATCTCATGCCTTACTTGGGATGCACTCTTAGAATCCATTTTTTCAAAAAAAAAAAAAAAGTAAATATGGAGTTCGAGGGTTTTTCGTTTTTTTTTTCGGGGAAGGAACGGACTCTTCGAGGTCATGGATTCAGTGGTGTTATAGAGCATAGCGCTTTGTAGTTTGTAGTGTAAATATGGTACGAGTGGTTTTTTTTTTAATATAAACTATAATTTTATGTTTAAATTATGGCGTTCAAGATAAGGTAGATTTGAACATTTGACTTATAATGAAAATTGACTAATACCCTTCGAGCTACATTGATACTATTGTGACACCTAAGTAAAGGAGATGTACATGAATGAGGTGAAAGTTGCATCCAAGTTCAGTGATCGTGAAGATGTGGTGGGTAAGAAAGACTTAAAAGAATTGAAAGTTGTTAGCTATATCGACAACGTGCACCTTCATTTTTTGTGGATTGATCTTGGGAACTCTATGGTTAAACGTGCTTTACTTTTATATTACCATATGAGTAAGGAGCAAACATGGTTAAATAACTTGTGTTGGTTTGTATGGATAATCTTCACTCTTAGAAATAATGAGTATGTAACTTGATTATGTCGCAGGAAATGTAAATAATATTAGGATCATCGGGTGCCGAATTTGGATTCTAAACTCTAATCAGAATCTGTGAGATCTTACATTGGTTGGGGAAGCGAACGAAGCATTCTAGCAGTGGGTTTGGGTTGTTACAAATGGTATCAGAGCTAGACACAAGACGATGTGCCAGTGATGACGCTAAGCCCTGAAGGGGGTGAATTGAGGTGTCCCACATCGATTGGAGAAAGGAATGAGAGTCAGCGAGGATGCTGGACCCTGAAGGGTGGTAGATTGTGAGATCCCATATCGGTTGGGGAGGAGAACGAAACATTTTTTTTTTTATAACGATGTGAAAACCTCTCCCTAATAGACGCGTTTTAAAGAGCCCTTTTCCTAGCTAACGGTGGTCTTGGACGGTTACATAATTTTTAAGCTTAAAGGTATAATAAAATGATTCAAACGCCTCGTCTGTTACGTTAAAAATATATATCATAGTAAAAAAAAAAAAAAAAAAAAAAAAAAAAAAAACTCAAATTAGTGGAGAACCAAAATGTTTCCAGCTAAAATATTTATTTTTTAAAATTCACGTGTGTCGTGGACATGTTTTAGTAATAATATTATATACATGAAGTGCACATGGATTATTTTTGTTTGATTTAGACAAAGTCGTAATTTAATGTTTGTAACAAAAATATAATTAATCTATACATTTCAACTTTGGCTTTAATTTTAAAAGCTTAAAACTATATTTTATTTTATTTTCATTTTCCATATATATATATTAAATTTCTGATTAAGTTACCGATATTTGAATTCATATAGAAATGTTTATTTAATATGCGTGGATTTGTCTAATTGAGGTCGAGAATGGAGTAGAAAGTGAAAAAAAAATTCCTCGGGAACGGGAATTACATTCCTCATCCCTGCGCACATCTCAATTAGTTTTTTTTTTTTTATTTATGTATTTTTATTTCCGTAATAAGCTTTAAAAGCTACATTGCAATTAAAAATGTCAACGGGACAGAGCGGAGATGAAGAAGCATTCCTCAATCCCGCCTTCTTATTTCATTTCTAATTTTCGTAGAATTATCCATTTATGATTAGGAGTGAAAATAAATTAAAAAATATTTGGAAAATAAAATTAAAAAAATTTAATGACAAGAATGGAGGTGGAGACGAAGAAGTCTTAGTTATAAGTGAAGTAGATGTGGAGACACGTGACCGACTCTATTTAAATTTATTTATATATTTAAAATCTTAATCCATGATAATGTAAAGAAAGAAATGAAGAAAAAATTGGCGAATTTTGAGTCAAATCACTATGATTTTGCTCTCATTGTCAACGAATCACAATAATGAATGTAGTAGGCACATGCATATGCACATGCTACCACATTCATAACCCACATGCCCTTTCCTATCTATTTTTCTAACCCTTTTTTCATATTTAATACCCATTTTGTGATGTCCGATACTTGTTGGGGAGTAGAACAAATCACCATTTATTAGGGTGTGGAAACTTTCCCCTAGCAAACGCGTTTTAAAGCCTTGAGGGGAAGCCCGAAAGGAAAAGCCCAAAGAGGACAATATAGGTCGTTACAAATGGTATCAGAGCTAGACATGGACGATGTGTCAGCCTTCTCGCTGTTCCTCAAAGAGGGGTAGACACAAGACGGTGTGCAAGTAAGAATGCTGGGCCCCAAAGGGGGGTGGATTTGGGGGCAGTCCCACATTGATTGGAGGAAGGAAAGAGTGCCAGCGAGGACGCTGGGCTTCGAAGGTGGGTGGATTGTGATGTCCCACATTGGTTGGGGAGGAGAACAAACCACCATTTATAAGGGTGTGGAAACCTTCCCCTAGCAGATGCGTTTTAACGCCCGAAAAGGAAAGTCCAAAGAGAACAATATCGATTAGCGGTGGATCTAGGTCGTTTACACATTTCGACCCTTTATTTACCTTAATTAATTCTCCCTTTCTTAATTTCATTACTATTATTCACTCATTAAATATACAACTTTCACAGTAGGACGATTTCTTTTGTTTAAACTAAGAGGATAAAAAATGCGTTCATTTCGTTGTCCCCTTTCAATTACGAGCCGGAGGGTTTAGAATAGTAATCGATATCTTATCTAACGAGTTATACTCAAATTGTTTGTAGTAGAACATACGTTAAATTATTTATTTGGGTATAATAAAAATTTTAAAAATTAAATTATATATGAAAGTATAATATCTAAATTAATCGAATTATACTGGAAGAGTCTTACAACTATATTAATATTTTTTAAAACATATTAGTTTTATAGTCGATAAAATTTGATATAATTGTGTAATAAGTTGAACTATGTTCAAATTCGACACCAATTTTAAAATATAAAAATTTAAAATTAAAATTATTGAATTTTCCGAAAATTCAAATTAAGAGGAAGCATATGTGGTTGACGTGTCACTTCAAAATGGAGTAGTTTTTTGGATAACGAATTGACGTGGCACCACGCGCCGACTGTCGGCTCAAATTCCTCCGATGGCGCCGTGGTGGTCACGCACGCGTGCACGTGAATTCCATGAGCGAGAGAAATGAAATGACGTGACTACGTAACTTTTAATTAAAAAAAAAATTAAATAAATAAATTATCCATGCAGGGGTATTATCGTAACTTCGCAAGAAAATTCGCAATATATAAAAATTAAAAATATCATAGCGCTTACGTGGCATATTCCGGCGGAATATTCGGGAGTGAGTGATAACGTGGCAAGTACGCGGAGACATGTAAGAAGCCACGTCTAATCTAAAGTAGGACCCACTTCCCACGTTTCCTTCCTTCTGATCTGCTTGAACAGCAATTTGATCGGCTTGATTGGTCGTCTTACTGAGCTTACTGTGGAGCCCATGCACAGAATCACCGCCTTACTTCACCCTCCGGACTCCTTCAGTACGGTCAATTTTTTTACAAAAAAAAAAAAAAAAAATTTAATAATATTTTCATTTCAATAAAGAAAATATATTAATTGGTCAAATAAATTTAATAATTTTGGATTCTTTTGTATAATTTAATAATTTATATTTATATTTATTTTCTTTTTTCTAATTAAATTTAATAATTTTGGATTATTTTGTATAATTTAATGAAAAAATATATGAGCTGGCAAAGTGGGACCTCACTAAACCACGTGATTATTTTCAAGATTCAGATCGGTTTTAATTGTTTTCTAATCCCGAGCTTAATTCTTTTTTTAATACTTAAACAAATGGGACCAATCAGTAGATGCCACGTGCCACTTTGGTCGCTTACGTGGACTTTAGTGGCCCGTCTGATTGATCATGTGGTGCGGCGGTGGGGCCATGATCAGGGAAACCCTAATTAGTTATGGTCGATGACCGTACAATTATTCTATTTAAGAATAAATGCCTGTCACATGATTGCAAATTAATAATAATAATAATAATAAAATTATTATAGTTGATAATTTTTCAGAATATATTTTGGTCTTCACTTTTTAAAACATAATATATTATTATTGAAGAAATTTATGGATTTTCTTAATGAAAAATTTTATATTAACTATTATAATTAATAATTGTATGAAAGGGTAGAATGGTCATTTACTCGTAATGGTCAAAACTAGATTCGATGTGCGATGGGTGGATGTGGCAAAGGATTGCAAGAAAAGATCTACAACCGACAACTATTTTCTGGTAAGTTGAATCTCCTACGAGCGGTAAAAGAATCTTTTCAAGATCTACAATCGACGTTCTCCTAACAATACGCCCCGAACGAATCTTACAATGTGACATTTTAAGCCCACATGTGAGCCACTCCTTGAGCTATGGCGGGCCCTTTCTTTTGATGCACCATGGAAAGCGATTGAGCAGTGAGGTGAGAATGGCTGAGTGCAAAGAAGTCGTGCTCGTAATAACATCTTTGCAGGCTGTCAAGTGATAAAATGAAGACAATTCTCGAAGCGATTACGATTGATCTTAAGCATTATGTAATTACCAATACATAAATTTTAGGTATTTTTTGTTTTCTCTCGTTTTTTTTTTTAATTTGCACGAAATTTTATAATAAAATATTCCAACTAACTTAATACATTTTATGACAATGTGACAACAAAATATATGTGGGCCAATTTTGTGTATGAAATATCGTCTATGTTCCTCCAATAATGCTGGAGAATAATTATCAAATTCATAATTTAAAAAAAAAATCCATTAAATTAATAATTAATATATATATATATATTAACAAATTTTAAAAATTTGACATTTTATATAGAAATTAATAATTTATTAAATTTTTCTTAAAGAAAAGCAAAAAAGGAAAAAAAAAAAAAAAAAAAGACCAGACCAAAGTGTCGGTGACCGACAGGCGATGCAAAAGCAAGGCCACCGACGAGATTACCGGGTATAGCAGGTAATAGAAGAAATTTGGGTTTTGGGCACCGGTTAAAGCCGGTCACAATTGTGGAAGAAAACGTTCGTGAAACGCCGTCGGTGGATACAACATGGGACTCCCATCCCCACAGTTGCTTTGCCGTCAAATTCCATTATTGTTTTTTTTTTTTTTTTTAAAAAAAAAAATACAAAATGTCAATTTCACATTTACTTTTTTGTCCTTTAGATTATTCAAATACGCAAATTAAAGGAGTTTATTTATTTGGGGAAAAAGGGGTTGGATTTGTAGGGTCTATTTTCTAATTACCCACCGTTTTTATATGAATATTTATTTATTTTAATTAATTCAAATCTTTCTTACTTTAGGATAGGGGTATTTTGGGGTTGAATTAATAAATATTGTTATACATGGCTATTACCTTTTACATTTTTAAGACTGTTTGTTAGGGTTATTTAGGTTATTTGTTTGAATAAAAAGTAAAATGTCAATGGTAAACATCTACTTAGTTTATTTTGAATTAAAATTTGCAAATTTAATTTTAGAATATTTTAAAAGGGTTTTTTTTTTTATAAAATAAAAAATAAAAAAAATGATTGTTTTTCTTAGTCCCACTTGGACATGTGAGAGTGAGAATAGGAGAGGGTGGCATGTAATTATAAGAACAGTCAAAAGTCAACTAATTTGGAAGGTGACACGATTATGCCACGTGGAAGAGATGGATTGGGAAATGGGGTTTTGTAATGGTGACGTGGAGAAGAATTAATATATGAAATTTGTGAAATTGAGACAGCCTACCATAATATATGCCGATAACTAGGCCTTTAATAATAATAATAAATAATATTTTTATTTCTAAGAAAAATCCAAGCCTAAGTTTTGATGTATGAGTTTTCTTATAAATCATAGTTATGAATTGAAAGAATAAAATTGTATTGACTTTTTGAAGTCCTATTAAATTCACAAATTGGGATTTTTTTTTTAAAATTAATTATTTAGTATAGAAAAATGAAAGGGTAAAATTGTAAATAAAAGTGAATTTATTGGGTTTTTTTTTTAAGTGTAGTTGAGATTAAACCTTGGAGTTGGAGTGTGTTATTAACTTCCAACCAATTTATGCAATGGGTCATTGATTGTCCACTTCACTCACTCAATAACTTAAATTTATGGTTTAAATTAAGAAACATAGTAGGTGAAAGGGAAAGAGAGGAACCCAAATTTAAGTACTTTTCACATTATATTTTATCAATAATGTCTCTATTTATTTATTAAAATCCCTTTAAAGCCTCCATTTTGGTTGTTTCACCCGTATAAAATTCAAACTTCGCAGACAATATTTAAAAAAAAAAAAAACAATATTATAAGCTAAAAAGAAATATGCAACTACTTCGATAATATTGCACACATAGACCAGTTGGGTCGAGTCTATGACACAATTGAGATTATTTTGAGTTTATTACTACTATTATTATTAGCTAACTAGTGAGAAATATGGTCTCCTCAAATAAGCCTATTACCAAGGCACGTGAATTTCAATTATTTCTTAATCTTTGTGACCTTAATTGCAAAAAAGTCATTAGGTAGAGGGATTTTTTTCCCTAAAAAAAAAATTCCCACCGCCAAATATAAATAAATAAAGAAGATAAAAGATGAGATAATCAGTGGACCCAAAACTTCACTTTAGATTTCTAGAGACTATGTTTCAGCGTTGGCATACATGTGGTGGTTTCCTTCATTACTTTAATTTTCCATACCTTTCTGTTTTTCCTTTTAAAAAAAAATAATATATTTATTATTATTTCACAAACTCACGTGACATCACGTGGGAAATATCTACTGGAGAGAGAGAAAGAGAGAGAGAGTACCGACATGTCGGTGGATTTAGAAAGCCACGTTTGGGCTGATGTCGGCCCATGGGCCATCTTACGCAAGCCTTCACTGCAATGTCCTAGAAAGTCACATTTGGGCTAGATGTCGGCCCATGGGCCATCTTGCGCAAGCCCTTTACTGTAATGTCCTGGATTGAACTAGATGTTAATAGTATCAGGACTTTCATTAAGAACTCTTGACCCTATATTAAAATCCAAATTACGTTTTTTCCAGAGCAAGTTAATATGTTTGGGCTTTCGGCCCAATAGATAAGGGCTGATCGGCCCAATAATATAACAATGCAAAACCTGCGGGCAGCACCCAATGGAATCCAAAATTTTCTACAAGGTCTAGTTTCCCCTCATCAGTCAGAACCATTACATGTTTTTTCCACTATCCTTCACTTCATTTTTTCCCTGCAAATAAGAACGCAGTGGGAGTCAATTTTGGCAATCCTAAGAATCATGCCATACTTCTTCTTAACTTGTATAATTAAGAATAATAATGCACTAACACAAAATTAAACGTGTTAATGACATATAAATGGCCTTTTAAGGTAGATCAAACGGACCTCGTAAATCACTGCATCTTGCTGATGGAAAGATCGATGTGTAAATAAGCGATGCAAGCTACGAAAAAGAAGAAAAACGCAGACACCAACATAAGAGGCTCTGCCAGCATGAAAATTGGGTTGAAGCTGTAATACACCTGCCAAATGAAACAAGAACCATGGAAATCGACTTAATGCCAGAAAGGACGGGGAATGCACGAACTGAACCGACAAAAGAAGTTTAAAGAAGACATACTTCACACACACACATGCAGAAGAAAATACATTTACATTCTGCAGCTTACCTGGAAAGCGGAGTTATGTTCAGGTACTAGGTTTTTCTTTTCAAGCACAACCACGGTCCTACCAACAACATCCAGATACGAGTACTTCTTCTGTGGAGGTCGAGAAAAACGTTGATTTAATGACGCGATGTAGAAAGTAAAGGGAAACAAATATAGTTCCAGGCATAGATCAACAATACATGCCAGAGGGAACTCCATAGCCAAGGCTAAGTGGACATATATTTCCAGGCACCGCTCAACAATATATGCAAAATTATATAAACGTTTACTAACCTCTAGGTGTTGCTCCACCTGGAAGGGAACCACGGCAGAAGGGCCTGTGGATCCCTCGGGTAAAACAACCTGAAACATGTAATAAGAAGTCAATTAGTCAAGATGGAGAACAATATGATGCACGTAATATATGAAGGAAATCAGATAAAGAAGAAGTTGATATCACAGTGCTAGATCCACCTTCAAGGTCAACTTGTCAACCACGGTCTCGGCAAGAGGACAACCAAAAGTGAAGTTGAGGTACCGCCTGCCATCAGGTGACTCAAAAAGGAAGTCTTGCAATGGTAGCCCATAACCAATGACAAAAGTAGCTTTCCATCCACCAAACAAAGGATACCGTGGTTCAAATTCAAGTTCAGACTGCAAAACAATTTTTTCAAGTTATATTATATAGGCAACACTAACTAAGATCTTTCAAACAAAATTTTAAAAAACTGTTTCTGCATCAATTATAGGTGTAAGATTCACGTGACATTAGATTTTATTATTTATGTAGTAATTTGTAAGCTCCTAAGGGGATTTAAAACGTGAAGGGTACAAAGCATTGATTCATTGCTCCATTTCTAGAAAATAGGAACATGCCTCTAGTCAGATAAAGCCTGTCCTGCTTAAATGCTGTCATTCTGATGAAATTCTAATGTCTACTAAACTGAACCCAAAAAAAAGAAGCTAGAAACATAAAGATTCTACTTTTTCCCTCGCGCATGTGGTATCATTTCCATAAATCACTTTTCCACTATGATAAAATTTTGAACTGGTGTTATGCTATTTACCAGAAATGGGAATGTGCCTCTCAGTCTGTCTTTTTCTGATTCCTGATCTTTACTTTTAGTTAAGAACAATACCTGATTGGCCAGACTTATAACTTTATAAGCAGATATTGACATTACAATTTCTCTTCTAGGGATTAGTTCCTTTCCATTCTCATATTCATGTGAACTTCTCCTCCCTTCCTCTCTGTCGAACTGATATCTCTCACTACTTCGATAACCCCGAACCAAAGAATATAAATATTTCTCCATTCTGGTTTTGGCAAAGGAAACAGAACTTTTATTCTCACTCCTACCAATTCATTCCAACAGCCTTACGCTCCTAATTTCTAATTCATCTGATACGTATATGTATAAGAAAGGCTTTAACCAAATCAATATTATTACTTGTAAATAGACCAATGAAGAGATTTGTTGAATCAGAAGTTCCAGCAAACACTTTTATTTATTTATATTTGAGCGCCCACGCTAGTTTTCACGTCACCTCAACTAACCCTAAAACATTTTATTTCAAGGAAACTTGTAGGATGTTAAATACCAGGTAGGCAGTCACCATGTTTAAACCTATTCCCTCAAGCCTCTTGACTTTTTCACCGACACCAATGACTACTAGGCCAACCCATGATTATTTCCCACCAAACATTATTCCTAATCATAATATCGTGTCAAATCATGGAACGTGTCATCACTTAAATAACATAACATTTTCCCCCCTATCCCTAATCATTCAAAACTAGTAAACTTCAGCCTAGATCTCATCACAAAAATAAAAAATAAAAATAATAATAAAAAATAAATAAATAAATAAATCTTCAGCCTAGTTAAATCATGAAACATTATAAACTGATATTCTGATTTCAAATGGTGATAAGATATATAGCACATATAAGTTCCAAACACCGTCCATTTTTAGAGCAAGAAAATTTTAAAATATAGCAAGGTCAGGGTCACCTTCAGAATGCCTGTGCGCAAATGTGATGATGATATATTTCCTATTTCGTCTCGGTAGTAAACAGAGTGAACTTTAGGGGGTAGTCTTGCAAGAAGATGTCGGAATGAAGATACACCGCTAATAGACGGTTTAGATTGATATTCAACCCTGACAAAAGAAACATTATAAACAAGACCAGACTAGACCAATCAAATTAAATTGATAGCAAAAAAGAATGAGGAGGAATAGGGAAGGTTCATTATTATGATAAATGGTTAGTAAGAGCAAGAAGATACCATGTTTTTTCATTATACATCATAAAATGAATGATCACAGAAAATCCGAGAAAATAAACCAAGGACGAGGCATACAAACATTTCATAGCATGCAAAATGACAATGACGTTAAAGTGTTATGCTATTAGATAAATTTCTTACCTCGAAAAAACACCTTTGTGTCGAGCACCAGCATGGGCCAATTTGTAATGCTCGGTAATCTGAATGCTGCCCCAGTGAGATATTTCAACTTCACGCACAAGTTCCTCAACAACAGCAAATGGATTGTTATTCTCAAAATGTAACAATATGGGTGAAAATGAATAAGGAGGGCGGTCTTCATATGGTCCGTATCTAATTTCTTTGCTGACACGGTTAGTAGGTTCCACCTTTGTAAATGATTCCACCTTAGTGCTTGGGGTCTTAATAAAAGTTGACTGCTGTTTGATATGATAGGGTGACAATACATATGCACTATCATGGTAATAGACCAACTGAGATTCAGATTGACTAATCTCTTCTGGAAAAGGTTTAAGAGTATGCGTAGATATATAAAGCACTTCAAAGGTTGCAGTTGCTCCAGGACTTAACGGATCAAGCAAAGATATAGAGAAGATTTTAGCTCCATTAGGTGCATCAAGTTGCTCAGTTGGTTTTACATCAAGGGGAAGATAAGACTTTTTCTTCTTTTTTCGAGTCGCAATAGCAGCCTTAATTAGTGACAGATGATCAATTTCTGTAGGTGGAAAAGCAAGTAGGATATCTGAAGCTGGCGACGTTCCAGTATTTTCCACCTTAAAAAAAATAAAATAACAAACAAAATACAGTAAGATACATTTGCGAAACATTTACAGGGGAATGAGGGGGTTCTGGGATTATCCATTGAGATAGAAACAGAGAAAAAGCACCTTCAATGTAAGGAAAACCTTCACGATTTGAGAATTCAAGTCAATCTGCACAAATTATGGTCACAGTTTAGCATCTCAAAAATAATATCAAAATAATTCGATCGTGCATTCCCCAATAGCACCTCAATGTCCATAAACGTGAACAAGATATATTAGCACATGACTCAAAGATTGAAACCTGAGTACCGTGAAACGAAATTATTCCCGGTCTTCGTTACATATTATATTTTGAGAATTCAGATATTGACATGCTGATGGAGTTCCAAGATCAAAATCAAACAAATTCATTATACATAACATCCACATTGTCTTATCTCAATTGCCAATAAACCGAAAGAAGATCCATATCTAAACTAAACATCCAAATGAAAAATGTTGTTCCACACTACTTCCCTTTGTTCGTCTAATTCCTTTTACCGCTCAATTTGAATTTCCTAAGAATCAATCGAAGCCACATCCAGCAGCAGACTAAAGTGTAGAGTACAAAATTGGCGGCTCCAAATCAAAACATTAAATCAAACAATCAAGGATTAAGAATTATGGTAGGAAATGAGAGATTGTAAGCTCACTCTTTTCTCTGCGTTGACGATCTGAAGCTCGGGAGGAGAAGCGAAGGCCAACAAGGAGACATGAGCGATGATGGAGAAGATTAGGGCTAGTCGAGCTTTCAATAAAATCTCCATGGCCACTTCGTCTTCTACGGTTCAAGAGCAAAATTCAACGACCTGCATCAAACGAGTGAACATATTGGAAGAGTCCGAGCGATGGGCCGGGCCGGGCCTGGTGACAAATTTGTGCTCAATGGGCCATAGAAAAAGCCCGTAAAAGGGTTGTGTTGACCCAACTTTTTTCTTCATTTGTTCCGATTATACCCCTGATTTCATTTTAAGTGAAGGGTTTCAATTATGTTGTATTTAAATTCTTTATGGTTTTATCTTAAAAAGTTCTAACCAATGATATGTTTGTTAATACATTTCGCTTATTGGGCATTTCCATTTTTATGGTTGGTTCGTTTATAGGTCTAGGAGTGTTCATATGACCCAATAATTTGACCCATTCGGATTATCTAATCTAACCAAAAGTTGGGTCGATATGAATTGGGTTAAATTTTTTAAAAATAAAAAATTCAAATTTGTTTGTGGATTAACATTTTTTTTTGTTGGATCAACTCGACCATCTCGAAAATAGAGTTACAATCTGATACGAAGATGCTTCTCAGTTCTCTTTTTTTCAGCATTTCTTGTGTACATCTCCCTCTCTCTTTCTCCGCATCTTTGAATGAGATTAGTTTGATAAGGTGAGTTCTTCTTCAGTTTCGATCTCTTCTTATTGTTTGGCGTAAAATTTGGGTAGTATATTTGCTCTCGTCGTTCAGTGTTTAGTTTTTGCTATCTTTTCACTTTGCAGGCATAATCTTGCACAACTTCTCGGAGGAGTCAAACACTATCTTAGCTTTTTGGAGGATAAAAAACAAAGTCACAAAAATTTGTGTTTAAAGTAAACAATATTATACGAGAGAGACATGATATCTCTAACAAGTTGTACAAGAGACTTACCCTTAATTTAACCATATCAAAACAATTCTCAAGTATCAAATAAAGAAGCTATGAATAAAAAAAGGTGTAGTTGGCCGTTATAAATGACTTTGAGAGGAGACTCAATTGTACTTTTATTTGATGTGAAAATTGTTGAAGTCTCACATTGGTAAATAAGGAAAAGATCGGGAGTACATACTTATTTTGACTTAGTTTTGATATATATATTTATATTTATACATAAAAAGTGAGGCGGGGCTAGAGCTGGTGACGGAAAAACGGAAAGAAATCTCTTCTTACTCCCTCTTCCATTCCCCGTTTTTCGAGATGAATCTCCGTGAGGTTCCAATTTTGTGGGTTAAATGGACATTTCTATTCATAGGTAAAAGATGATGAAGAATGGGAGCCGGAAAAACATATATCTTTGTAGGAGGAACTAAGGGTATTATTCTTTCTCATTGCAACTTATTTGTTATTACTCTTTTTCAGGCTTTACAAGATATGGTAGACACCAATAACTACGAGCATAACAGAATTCCAAAGCCTACCGATCGAACGTCGTACAATTTCACCCTCCGTGTTGCATATGAGATCTACTCGGATAATTTTTTGCCTCCCTACCCCTGTGATGCAAGTTAGATTCCATTTCCAAAGAGAACACTTCGAATGCATAACCAAGCTAGTGATTCGATTTCATCACAACTTTTTTCAAACATAGTTGTTGAAGAGAAAACAATTTTCGTTACGTCTAGAAATTCAAGTTCGAGAAACTTTTGATAGTTTAGGAGTATTTTCGAGAAAGAGGATAACTATAATTAAGTTGTAATTTCTTTTTAAAAAATGCTGCATCTATAATTACTTTTTTCTATTATAATTTCTTTCATCCCTTGTGCAAATACTTTACTCTAAATGCCACAAAAAGAAAAAGAAAAAAAAAAAAAAAAACAAATTCATGCGACAGTTCATTCAATAATTTCTATGTTTACCTGATTGGCTGAGGGAATTTCAACGCTTGCCCTCTTCTTTCCATGAGGAATCTATCGGAGCTTTGTACACTCAAAATGGCTTCACTCCCAGTTCTTAAGCCATTGTCCATTGCATTTCCACATGAATCTTCCCGTGCTTTGAATTAATCAGATTGTACTTCTCGTTTATCCTCCCGTTGTTTACCACATCCCCGAGATTGATTTCCACATGGCCCAATGATTCCTATGCCGCATAAATCGATAGTTTCAGAGTTCAAGAAATTATTGGCATAGTTTTTGAAGAATTTGGAACAATACCTTGTGCAGAAAACTAAAGACAGTCCGTTTGCTCATAACTTCGATATGAATCTTTTCTTTAATTGGAGGCTCCTCTAGCATAAACGGGAATTCTTCATTCCAGGAAGGGTCACGAGTTTTCTTGATCATCTACAGAACCCAAATGAGTAGAAGAGAATCAAAGATTGCCCACATCGGCTAATTAAGGGGTTGACCATGGATCTATAAGTAAGGAATACATCTCAATTGGTATGAGGCCTTGTGGGGTAACCAAAAGCAAGCAGTGAGAGCTTATGCTCGAAGTAGACAATATCATACCATTGTGGAGGCTCGTAATCCCACAAAGGAGCTGAAGGACATTATTTGAAAAATATAACGAAATCGAAATTTTACCTTCGTTTTCCTCTTCTCGCCTCTCAAGTGTATAACAGCATAAGGATTGTTGTGCTTCTCCCCTTCGACATTCCGAGCTCCCTGGACCTTCACAGATAATACACCTGCTCTGTCCAATGTCTGGTTCTCCGGCTCGACATTGCTTCTGCTTTCACTCTGAATGTCGACATTGCTTCTGCTTTCACTCTGAACGTCACTGTTTGAGTTTTCAAGAAATCTCATGCTTTCTTCTCTTAAAGGAGTATACATGAGCTCTACTTCAAGTTTTCCTCTAGGCTTCTTGTTTTGGGGATCGTTGATATCTGTGTTCTTTTGCAAGTCGAGCACGAGTTCCTTGGTGTTGTAGGGCGTAAGCAGATTTAGTGGAACTAGCTGCATTCCTAATCTATCATGTCCACCAACCTGTCACGATAAGTGGAAACTAAAGTAACATGAACTCGGAGACATTGTTTGAGAAGACTGGAACAATATAGATAACAATCTTCTATGGTTCCATGCTGGAGGGGGAAATTTTAAGGCAAGGATGTTGTCGCTATTCTATTCTAGAAAAGGGGTAGGAAGTACCTTGTCCCAGTCATAAACTTTTAACTGAAGAACTTGAGACTTGGGATCATGCACAAGAAGCTTGAACTTCTCATTCCACACAGGATTCAAGTTCCTCATTTTGACACTGGTTTTCTTTGCTGGCCCCCCACCAATCAGTCTAAGTTTGACATAGGGATCGGACGTTCCTAAAATATCCATCCTCAAGAGTTTTGTTGCTCGTACGACCTTCACGTGTAAAATCCCTGCAGGCTTTCTTGTAGCCGATCTATACAAAAAGAGACAGTCAACTTTCTACACAAATTCTGAGGAGACAATCACTTTTCATAGATCATCTTACGTGGAAGAATCGAGGATAGGAATTTCAAGAACTCGAGGCCATAGGTAGAGACTTGCAACTTGTTTCTTTATTGTCTCCTACACAAAAACAAAGAATTGCCCCATTCAGAATTAAACTAAGAATTGAAGTTCAGTTTCTGCAAATCACATTAGAATCAAAAGAATTACCGGTGAAGCACCTGAATAAATCGATAGAGGCCAGGTACAGACATGATGTCTGCTCCCATTATCTTCAATCCAAAGTCTATTTGTGGCTGCAAATAGCCAGCAAAAAGGAAAGGAATAATTATTTGCCCAATGAAACTGCATAAACCATAGTGTTGAGGATTGTTGGGAGGGAGTCCCACATTGGCCAATTTGGGGAATGATCATAGGGTTTATAAGTAAGGAATACATCTCCATTGTTATGAGGCCTTTGGGGAAGTCAAAGCAAAGCCATGAGAGTTTATGCTCAAAGTGGACTATCATACTATTGGGGAGATTCGTGATTCCTAACATGGTATCAGAGTCATGCCCTTAACGTAGCCATGTCAATAGAATCCTCAAACGTTGAACAAAGAAGCTGTGAGCCTCGAAGATGTAGTCAAAAGTGACTTAAGTGTCGAACAAAGGTTGTGCTTTGTTTGAAAACTCCAGAGAAGGAGTAGAGACTCAATTAAGGGGAGACTGTTCGAGGGCCCCATAGGCCTCAGGAGAGGCTCTATAGTATACTTTGTTCGATGGGAGGATTGTTAAGGATTGTTGGGAGGGAGTACCATATTGGTCAATTTAGGGAATGATCATGGGTTTATAAGAGTAAGGAATACATCTCCATTGTTATAATGCCTTTTGGGGAAGCCAAAGCAAAACCATGAGAACTTATACTCAAAGTGGACAATATCATACCATCGTGGAGGTTTGTGATTCCTAACACATAGTAGATACAGTTTAAGTCACATTTGCACTTACCTTTTCCAGTAAGGATGCTACAATATTGGCAAAGCAAGGAAAAGTACGCACAAGAGGCTTAAGAGTCAACCGTGGCATTGCAAATATCTGTAGATCTACAAACTGTGAAAGAAGCATAGTGAATATAAGAAAAAAAAAAAGAACTCTCTTCTTATAAGATATTTACACAGACATTCAACTGCTAAACATTGACATTAGTCTGCCGTGACCTGAATTTTGATCCGGAGAGACAAGATATTCACCACCACTACTATATTAGGATTGCCAGCCCATTTGATAGCTGGTTCCATCACTAGTTCATTCTCATTTGTTTCATACACTTTTAGACCTGAAAAGTAGCAAACAAAAATCAACCACAAAATCTCATGGAAAATTAATTTTGATCCAAAAAACGCATTGAAAACTTTTTTTTTAAAATGATTTTAAGATGTTGGGGGCAAGAGGAGATCGTAAAATGGCTCATCTACAGTTTCTCTTCAAACCAGTTTGAAGCTTTGTAGATGTTAATATACAATTGACATTGGCTTCATATGGGGATACTAACCATGAAATTTTGGAGAAAGAGTTCCAAGGCTTAGCTGCTCAAACTCAATAGCCTCAATCTGAAACTTCCCTATATATTCTGAAAATATAGGTTTGGCAATTGCTCTTATACTACCACAAATTGCCTGTAAACTAAATAATTTTACATCCCAGCTGATCCAAAATGAAAAGAGAAATGCAAAAAGTAATGTCACCTTATCAAGGTATGGCCAAATGTCCGATAAAAACTTGTTTAACCAGTCCATCTGTACCAAATTTTGTAATATTCATCAGTAAAATCCGGAGTTCAGAACAGCTGATGAACCAGGAATTCGATTAAAATTGAAAGAAATCAACAAATATTACGAACTCGATCATAATCAGGGTATTTCACCCACAATGGAATTTCAGGCATTAGATTTTGCAAAGAAGTTGTGTCCAACTCACAGAGAGGCCTCGTAACTGGTTCCTGCAGTTAACAGTACTTAAGACTTCGAAACGCAGTCATTTCTCTAGGAAAGAACGCAGAGATTCGATTGAATAGTCATTTAAAGGAATATTAAAACACCGAATGTATTAAACTAATGAATTCAATTCGTTCGAGGAAGACAACAAATTTAAAATTCCTCACATATAATCAGACTACAGGAACCATTTCTCGATACTGAGACTAAATGATTTCGAAAATAGAAAACAGGACAAACATACCGATTTCACCAATGCAACAGATGCAAAAACTGCAAACTCAAACTGAAATTACCTTAACATCTTTAGGCTCCGAGTAGACGAAAAGTAAGAATCCGATCAAGAGTCCGAGAGGAAGTCCGATTCCGAATCCGAGAATTCCGAATACGGTGCTGAAGAATCCCATTCCGATGAAAACTTCCAAGCTGAATCGGAGAAAACAGAGACATGCAGATGAGAAAAACAAACTTCAGATTCAAATGAGAAACAACAACAACAACAAAAGAAGAACGATGAAGTTGAAACCTGAGCGATTAGGTGGGAAGAAGAACAGTGGAAACCAAAAGCATCCGTTGAAAATGAAAGGCTGCAAACTCGGAATGGAGAAGAATCAAAAGTTGGGGAATCAATTCCAAAAGTTCGTCTTCTACATGTGAAGATTGAAATTGCTGCTCTCTGCAAATATGGCCTCTTCGTTTACAGTTACCAACTTTGGCACGCAAATAAAACATGAACAATTCCCGGTAAACCTTTTCAATGGGTTTAAATTTTATTATTATTTTTATAAAAAAAATTAATTAAAATTATTGTCTATTTAAACATTTTTACTTAATTTTCTTATTAGCTATAAATTATTTTTATATTTATTAGCGATATATGATTCTAAGATACTCTGACACTCAGTAAAAGAAAGGTAGGTAGGCCCATTGCTAGTAACTTTGACCTGTTACATATCATCATTAGCCTCATGGTTTTTAAAATGTGTCTGTTAGAGAGAGGTTTTCACACCCTTATAAAGAATGCTTAGTTCATTCTCCAACCGGGATCTCACATTATGCTAAAAAGACCCAATTTGAAACGACAAGTAGGAAAGTGTTAGCGTCGTGAGGTGTCAAATTCGAATTCTGAATCGTGGGTTCGAGGTGTTATAATATAATAACGAATGAGTATGAATGATGAATTTAATCTATCGGTGATTTGGAGTATAAATTTATTAGAATATCAGACAAAAATTCAACGTGCCATCAACCCCAGCTACGTAATAGCAGCTAAATTAAGTTGGAAAGAAATTTATTAGAATATAAGACAAAAATTCAACGTGTCACCGACCCAAAACTACGTAATAGCATTTAAATTAAGTCGGAAAGAATGATAATTTGGGATAGGGTGGCATATGGTAGGGTTAGGTAACTTAGTGGGGAAGAAATTTCCTTATGTTTTAAGTTAAGAGAAGATGGTGACGTGTACCTATTGTATGGAAATTATGGCAATGGGGCTACTGGCTACCGGCTACCGGCTACCGGCTGTAACAGCTCTGTTATTACCGTCGTCAAATCTTTGACCAGCGTCTTCGTGCTGACGTGTGTGAAATTTTTGTCTAAAAATAGCCATAAATCTTTTAAAATTTCACTTAAAACTTTGTAAAAATTAAAAAAATTATTGAAAAAATAAATTTTAATAAAAAATATTAATACTTTATTTTTAAAATAATCTTAAAATTTTTAAAAATTTTAATTAATACCCTTCTTTTTTTTATAAAAAAAAAAAAACTTCAAAAATGTCTTTAAAATTTTAAAAAAATTTAAAAAATATTGTTACAAAAAATAATTTAAAAAAATTTAAAGATAATTTACGAGAAATTGATAGACAATTTTAATTTTTATCTATAATAATAAATATTTTTAAAAAATTTATTTTACACTTTTAAAACATAATAATGACGGTAGTGTATTTTAATTTTTTTTTTTAAATGGGAGAATATTAATGAAACTTTTGACATAAAAATATTTTTGAAATAAAGTAACTTTTAAATTAAATAAATATATTTTATAGATTTTTTTTTTTTTTTTTAAGTTTAAAGGTATAATTAATTTAGCAAAATTCTATATTTAATTTTGGAAAGGGCAAAAACCACATTTAAATTTCAACTTTGAAATTAATTAATTATTTCCTATTTTAGAAATTTGTTGCAATTAGAATATTAAATAATTAAAAATATATAAATTTTATTTTAAAGATTTGGATACCTTAAATGCATTTTCTCCTTAATTTAAAATTTTAAGTCTTATCAAATTAAATTTAATGCGTAAAGAAAATATTAATTAATTATAATTGTTAGTCATTATTTCAAAATTAATTTTACTAGGTTATTGTGGATTTAGTCAATTTTAAAAAAATAATAAATAAAGTGAGTAAATTTAATTAAAGGATTCATAAGTCAAATTGATATTAATTCATGTGTTTGATTTATTTAATTTTATTCTTCCATATAAATATCCTTTATTTTTTTACAATAATTACGTCCGTAGTTATTGTCCAGTTTAGTCTGTTACGTAACGTTGTCAGTCTCACCATTTTAAAACACGTAAGAGAGGTTTTCACACTTTTATGAGGAAAGTTTCGTTCTTCTCTCGAACCAACGTGAAATCTTATAATCTACGATGTTTCTTTACGGGTCCTTGTTTGCCTATTATGGTTTAGGGTTTGAAAAAGGAAAGCCCATATGTACAAAAGGCCATTGAAGGAGACGGGGCTATGGTACCCAAATCTCACGTATTTAGATTGAGTTAGGTTTGTGACCCGAGCAATCTCAATAGAGTTCGTGACCTAACCTAAAGATAGAGGGTTGGGTTCTTGTCGGGTTATTTTTTTATTTAATAACTAAAATCTCATAAATTTCAAATATTAAATATTCATAAGCAAACGTCAAATATTCCTAAATTTTCGTAACAATTTTAAAAGTAGGGTAGAGTTCGGTTAAATTAGGTTGGAATCGTGTTTTTATGTTGGTGGAGTTGACCCAACAAAAAAATTTCAACTCGCTCATCTACTTAAAATTTTAAAATATTCAATCTAACCTTTATGGTTTGGGTTGAGTAGTGCGAGTTAATCTAATTAACGTGAACACGTACACAATAAAAAATCTTTTTTTAAGAATTTTCGAATTTCAAGAAGCACAGTTAGTCTCAATTAAGTCAATATAAACAAAGACGATGAACGCATTCACGACCACATTCTATCCTCTTACCAAACTCTACTTTTCTTTATAAGCGTGTACAAACATATGCATTTTAAGACTGTGAGGCTGATGGCGATATGTAACTGGCTAGACACCGAACAGGTGCCTCGCTGGCCCCCCAAGGGACATGGATTGTGAGAATTAGGGGTGTACATTCAACCCGACAACCCGGACCAACCAAATCCAAACTATAAGGGTTGAGTTGGGTCGATTAACATTTCGAGTAGCGTTGAGTTCATTTTTTTTTTTTTTTTGTTAACTTTTAATATATTTCATCTAAGATTGTATGCTAATAATTATAAATTGTGTATAAATAAAACTAAAAAAAAAAAATTGACAACTAAACCCAAGCCCAACCTGAAAATAGAGGAACAACTCAACCCAAACCCAACCCGAAAATAGAGGATTGGGTTGGGTTGTGAAAAGTTTCGATTGTGTTGGGTTACCAATCCAACCAACCCGAACTTTTGGGTTGGGTTAAAAAAATCTCCCAACCCAACCCGGACCATGTACACCCCTAGTGAGAATCCATCAATTGGGGAGGATAACAAATCATTCCTTATAAGGGCGATGAAGCATCTACCTAATAGACGCGTTTTAAGACTATGAACCTGATGACAATACGTAACGAGTCAGTCAAAGTCAAAGAAGATAATATTTGCTATTTTTTAGTACATTTATTATCTTATATAAAAAATTAATAATAATAATAATAATTCATCCAACCTTATGAAAACAATATAAAAATTAATGAAGTAGCTATAAAATTCTCAACTTTAATCCAAGGTTTCCAAATCAAGAAATTAAGTCGACGATGAACACATCCACGACATCATTCCATCCTCTTAACAAACCCTACACATCCACGACATCATTCCATCCTCTTAACAAACCCTACTTTTTCAATTCGAAGATCATAAATGTATAGCTATTAAAATAACAACAAAACATTACCGAAAATTGAATCATCCTATACAAACAATCACGTGATGCTTGCTAGCGGGCGACACATTATTATTATTATTATTATTATTTTCTAATAATAATATCATTTAATTATTTGAGTCTTGAATGTTTCAAAAATGATAAATGAGCTGTTATCCTACTCACACATGTTTTTTCTTTTCACACACACATAGAGAGATTTCCAAAAATCCTAATAAAATTTAAGCAATTGACTTTAGTGGGTTTGGTGAGAAATTTTCTAATGTTTTTGGTAGGTGAAGAAATTATTTTTATCATTTTAGAGAGAGAAATTATTTTAAATAATATTTCATTCCACTAAAAAAAAAAAAAAAACCTAATTTTATTTTCGATTTTAAATAATGTTTTTGTTCTGGGTTTTCCCTCGTGGTTTCGAAACGCGTCTATTATGGAGAGACTCAAGTCCTACTCCAAGCAGTGTCTCGCACTGTCCGATGACTGACTATGATACCATCTGTAACAACTCAAGCCTACCGCTAGTAGATATTGTCATCTACTATGAAGAGGGTCTAGCCCTATTCCGAGTAGTGTCTCGCACTATCCGATGACTGATTATGATACCATTTATAACAACTCAAGCCTACCGCTAGTAGATATTGTCGTCTACTATGAAAAGGGTCTAGTCGTATTCCGAGCAGTGTCTCGCACTGTCCGATGACTGACTATGATACCATTTGTAACAACTCAAGCCTACCACTAGTAGATATTGTCGTCTACTATGAAGAGGGTCTAGCCCTATTCCAAGCAGTGTCTCGCACTATCCGATGACTGACTATGATATCATTTGTAACAACTCAAGCCTACAGCTAGTAGATATTTTTTTTTTTTTTAGTTTTCCCTTCAAAGTTTTTAAAATGCATCTATTAGCAGAGGTTTCTACTCATTATAATATCAAAATTCAAAATTTTTTGGAAATAATCTGTTAGGGAGAGATTTTAAAACAATATTTTTTTCTTTTATTTTTTATTTATAAAAATAAAAAGTGTTAATTCTAATTTTAAAATTTTAAAGTACGAAAATTTAAGAGTATTTTTTAGATAAATACTTTTATTAATTTAACTTTAAAAAAAAAAAAAAAAAATCCAACCATATAACAGGAAATAAATTAATTATACAACTAACTCATAAAATGACTATTAATCAAAATGATCAAATGAAACCAAAAACAAAAATTTGTTATTTTTTTATAATGAGCATTAATGAAGTTCGTTGAAACGGTAAACTCTTCACCTAGGCACACAAATTAATATTTTCATTCATTGTTTTTATTTTTAAGCAAAAATTATCTTTTTTCAAAAAAAAAAAAAAATTGAGACATGTTTTTACACTCCGTTAAGTTGTTCGAATTACTACGACATCGTCGAGGTAAAATTGAGAGTGAAGGACTAGTAGAGCTTCGTATCTTAAACTTGGATCGAGAATAAAAAAAAAGAAGTTTCAAATCTGTCACGTAAAAAAAAAAAAAAAAACCTTTGATAAAGATTTCATTTTATTTAACGGAAAAATCCGAGTTTACAGTAATTTTTAATTTCATTATGAGGATGACTAAAATTTAATAAAAATTAATACATATATTCAATAAATAAAAAGTCAAATAATTTTATTATCAAACAATTTTTTTATTAAAAAAAAAAATCAATTAACTATTAATACCAAAATTTAAAAATAACCCAAATTCTAAAAATGTAACATTAATTATCTTAATTTTTTAAAAATTAAAATAATTAAAAATAGACCATTTTTATTCATATATTATTAATAATTTTTTTATATGAATTAAGGATATTAACGAATATTTATTATTAAAAACACAATATTAATAATAATGATATTTTTTAATTTAATTTTTTTAAAAAAGTCGGTGTTTTGTTTAATTTTTTAAATTAAACTTTTAAAAATTTAAATTTATTTTATTTTTATTAATATGGCATCAAAATTATTAAAATGGTCTAAAATATTTATTTTGAAATTATAAAAAAAAAAAAAAAAAAAAAATTGACCTTAATTATATTTAGCAAAGCAAGGTCGGCATGTCAGATACGGCTACTTCACCCACCTTCTTTTTCCCCTCCCACTAAGCGCGCTTATACACCAAACACCATATCGCCACGTGTCGAAATCTCCTCCCCCACACTGATCGGACGGTCACAATCAGTTCTCAACTAACCCATCGGCTAACCCCACCCGACCATCAATTACTCTCTCTATAAAACGCCGCAGAATTCTGGTAACCCAATCAAATCCCTCCGATCAAAATTTCTCTCCCATTTCTCTACTCTCCGCCGCTTTCCATGGCGCTCAATCACCAAAACGGCACCACCACCGCCGCCGCCGCCACATTGAACCTTTGTTACACCAACGGCGACTCTTATTCCGACCCGTTAAACTGGGGTGCGGCGGCGGAGGCGATGAAAGGAAGCCATTTGGATTTAGTGACAAAGATGGTGGAGGAGTATCGAAACCCGGTGGTCCGGCTTGGTGGTGAGAGCTTGACTATTGCTCAAGTTGCCGCCATTGCCAACGCCGCCGGCGGGAATGTCACGGTGGCGCTGGCGGAGGAGAGCCGAGCCAGGGTCAAGGCCAGCAGCGATTGGGTGATGGAGAGTATGAATAAAGGAACCGATAGCTACGGCGTCACCACCGGCTTCGGTGCAAC
This sequence comes from Cucurbita pepo subsp. pepo, assembly GCF_057944985.1. Classification (NCBI taxonomy): domain Eukaryota; kingdom Viridiplantae; phylum Streptophyta; class Magnoliopsida; order Cucurbitales; family Cucurbitaceae; genus Cucurbita; species Cucurbita pepo. The sequence continues at coordinate 2,552,729 of NC_141806.1, read as the reverse complement.
CTCCCATCGGAGAACTCGACAGGGCGGAGCTCTTCAACGAGAACTTATTAGGTCGGTAATTAATTTTAATATAAATTATAAACTTAAATTTAAAATTTTATTTAATTTTATCTATTTATTTTTTTATAAGGTAAGTAGTTATTATTAGGTATCTCAAGCTTTTTATATAATTTATGAAATATAATGTTTAAAAAAATCAATTATTTATATAATTTATGTTTTTTTTATTTATTTTTAAATAAAAAAAAAAGGAGATTGTGGTTGGTAAAATTTCCGAATTTTGTAAATAATAAAAAATAATTTTAAAAAATATATAATTTTTAATAGATTAATGAACTTTGTGGTAGGTAAAGGCCAACTTGGAAATAAAAAATAATAAATTTTGAAGTCTTTATATTATACTTAAAATAATAATAATAATAAATAAATAAATAAAAAGAATATCGTGGATCATTAAAATCTCAATAATTTAATTTAAATTTATGATTTTGTGTAGATATAAAGCATTCGATTATTTGTATAATTGACATTTTATTTTTTATTTTTGATTGAAAATGACTCAAATTATTTGACCAATTAAATTCTGACTTTATTTTTAAAAAATAAAATCGTTGATTTATTCAATCTTCATTCAATTTGTTGAGTTGCATATATCTAATTAATTTCATTAATTTATTTGATAATCATTTAATTTTAATTGTTTGACATTTTTTTTGTTTCCTTTCACAGGTTTTTGAACGCCGGAATCTTTGGCACCGGCGCAGAATCTTCTCATAAACTGCCACCGGCGGCGACAAGAGCCGCCATGTTAGTAAGAATCAACACTCTATTACAGGGCTATTCCGGCATTAGATTCGAGGTTTTGGAAGCCATAGCCAAGTTTCTAAACCATAACATTACTCCATGTTTACCACTAAGAGGAACCATAACAGCCTCAGGCGATCTAGTTCCTCTGTCTTACATAGCTGCCCTCTTAATCGGACGACCAAATTCCAAAGCTGTCGGACCTTCCGGCGAGCTCATTAACCCATCCAAAGCCTTCGAGCTAGCCGGAATCCATGGTGGGTTCTTCGAATTACAGCCTAAAGAAGGCCTCGCGCTTGTCAATGGCACCGCCGTCGGGTCTGGCTTGGCGTCCATGGTGCTTTTCGAAGCTAACATTTTGGCTGTTTTGTCTGTCGTCTTGTCGGCTGTCTTCGCTGAAGTTATGCAAGGAAAGCCCGAATTCACCGACCATTTAACGCATAAATTGAAACATCATCCAGGACAAATCGAAGCGGCGGCGGTAATGGAACATATATTATCCGGCAGCTCTTATGTAAAATCAGCTCAAAAACAGCACGAAATCGACCCATTACAGAAGCCAAAACAAGACAGATATGCATTAAGAACATCCCCACAATGGCTCGGGCCACAAATTGAGGTCATCCGAGCTGCAACGAAGATGATCGAGAGAGAAATCAACTCAGTAAACGACAACCCATTAATCGATGTGTCAAGAAACAGAGCATTACATGGAGGGAATTTCCAAGGGACACCCATTGGAGTATCAATGGACAACACAAGATTAGCCACAGCTTCAATTGGTAAGCTCATGTTTGCTCAATTCTCAGAGCTGGTAAACGATTTCTACAACAATGGGTTACCTTCAAATCTCTCAGCAAGTCGTAATCCCAGCTTGGATTATGGATTCAAAGGAGCTGAAATCGCCATGGCATCGTATTGCTCTGAGCTTCAATTCTTAGCTAACCCTGTCACCAACCATGTCCAAAGCGCCGAGCAACACAACCAAGATGTAAACTCATTGGGATTGATATCATCCAGAAAAACAGAGGAGGCCGTGGAGATATTGAAGCTGATGTCCACTACTTTCTTGGTAGCCCTTTGCCAAGCTATTGATTTGAGACACTTGGAGGAGAATTTGAAGAACACAGTGAAGAACACAATCAGTCAAGTAGTGAAGAAAGTTCTAATCACTAAGTATAATGGCGAGCTTCATCCGATTCGATTCAGTGAAAAACATCTGCTTCAAGTGGTTGATCGAGAACAGATATTCAGTTATATTGATGATCCTTGCAGTGGTACATACCCATTAATGGAGAAGCTAAGACAAGTTCTTGTGGATCAAGCTTTGAGGAATGGGGAGAAAGAACAAGCTATGAACACTTCGATTTTTCATAAGATTGGAGAATTTGAGGAAGAACTAAGAACACTACTGCCAAAAGAGGTAGAACATACAAGAATTCAATTTGAAAACGAAAACTCGACGATTCCGAATCAAATCAAGGAATGTAGATCATACCCATTGTATAAGTTTGTGAGAGAAGGATTGGGGACGAGTTTATTAACAGGGGAAGAAATCAAATCTCCTGGGGAAGAATTTGATAAGGTGTTCTTAGCTATTTCAGGTGGGAAGTTGATTGATCCGATGTTGGAGTGTTTGAAAGGGTGGAATGGTGTTCCTCTACCTATCAACTAGATGGTTTGATTTATGATTTTGTTGTTGTTTTGATTTGTGTTTGTTCGTGTTTGTGTAATAGGAACCACAAAATTGGGTTATGTTCGGGAGCGAGCAAAGTAGCTCGATTGATAGTTGTGTTTATATGTAATGTAAGAAGGAAATAACGACGGGTTTAAACGAATTGAATCGAACTCTTGGTTTACTACTCGATCTACCTCGATTACGTCCTTTTTCATTTGAATAGGAGATTGACCGAGTATGAATATAATAGTAAATCACTTTGGCTCTTCCTTCAAATTTAGGGGTTCTGGAATGGAAACGGTACGACGAAGTCATGTCTTGGCTTGGTGATTACCTTTCTTGAGCCCATCAAGGAGCTCAAGAGCTAATGAGTAGCCTAACCTACTGAGCTCGGTTCTAACTGAGTCCAGGCGTCTACTTGTCACTAGCAAAATCTTTGCTTTTGAATTTATAAAAAATAAATAGGAGTTTAGGTCGGATTGTCAAAGGTTAAAGCAACGAGTTTTGGTCTAGTTAGTCAGATGTTCTGGTTGATTCACTGAGACAAGTCAAGAAAAGTAAAAAGAAAGAAAAGTACGAATGATGACACAAAAGGAAGGATGAAAGGTACCACAACTCACCTCCACCTAGCTTTGAAGTGTCGGCTGTGATAGAAGCAATTGGAGGTGAGTGATTCTCGAGCCATGCCCTAGTCGTAAAGCATCTCTAATCGAGTTCGGCCTCCTATTTCGTCCACTGAAAAATTAAGTGTATATTAGAGATGTCTGTTTAACTCGGGCTGTCACTCCAAATAAAGTGGAGAAACATTCTTTAAACCAGGAACGAGTGAGGGATTAGATAGAGATTTCTCCCTATTAGCTATACGGGTAAAGAGTTTATATTCTCGTCCCTATCCTGGCCCCGACCCTTCCCCCACTATATATAATCAAAACTAAGACACAAATAAAGGGATGGAAATTGAAATAAGAGACGGGGACAGAAACGTAGACAAAGAAGGCTTCCCTGTCCTCCCCGAAATCAAAATTGTATTTAAAAAATGCATAAATAATTATTTATATTATTTTAATTTGGTAGAAATATGGATAAAAGGTTTACTGAACGAGTGACTCAGCTAGTATCTAGAAATTTCCTGATCATTATTGTGGAAAAGACATATTTACCCTTCTCAAAGTGCTTAAAATCAAATCTGCGAGGATACAACTTCCTCATCGCTCAAGAAAACCGCTTCTTCGATATTTCTGCAACTTCACTCAGTCCGATCGGCTTTCCGTCGCTTCACCGATAATGGCCGCCGCTGCTCCTCCGCCGGCTCCGACTCCAACGCCAACGCCGCCCAACACAGTTCCGGCGGGTTCTACTCCAATCGGTCACCCTCTGTTCTCACGAGTTCGTCTTGCTACCCCTTCCGACGTCCCTCACATTCACAAACTCATCCACCAAATGGCCGTCTTCGAACGCTTAACCCATCTCTTCTCCGCCACCGAATCTGCTCTCTCCGCCAATCTCTTCTCCGATCCGCCGTTCCGATCGTTCACCATTTTCATCCTCGAAGTTTCCCCTAAACCCTTCCCCGAAAACTCCCCTCATAACGCTAACCCTAACTACACCCCCGTCGTTCACATCATCAATTCTGATCTCCCTGTGGAAGATCCAGAACGGGAGATTTTCAAATCGGAAGATGAAAACATCGCGGTTGCTGGATTTGTTCTATTTTTCCCCAATTTTTCATCCTTCTTGGCGAAGCCAGGTTTCTATATAGAAGATATCTTCGTGAGAGAGTGCTACCGGAGGAAGGGTTTGGGGAAAATATTGCTGTCGGCGGTGGCGAAACAGGCGGTGAAAATGGATTACGGGAGAGTGGAGTGGGTGGTGCTTGATTGGAATACAAACGCAATCCAATTTTACGAGGAAATGGGTGCGCAAATCTTGCCGGAGTGGAGAATCTGTCGACTCACCGGCGATGCGCTTCAGGTTTATGGAAATACTAACTGAAACTAATGGAGTTTTCACTATTTCTTTACGCGTTTTGTAGCTTTTTCATTTCACTTGAAGAATCTGGAGAGAATTGCTTATGCAATTCCCATTAGGGTGTCGTCTTATCAGTGTATGGTTTTTAAGTTAATGTTAATCTCTGAAGTTTTTGATCATGATCTGCAGTGTTCATCTTCATTTTCTGCCATTTTCATGAACATTATTCTGCTTAATTCTGAATCTGATGTGGGTTTGTTTTAGAATCTCTAATTTGACTTAGAAATGAAGAATGATAAAGGTTCTGAACTGTGTGCTTTTTGACTTAATTGTGAACCCATTATTGATAATTGCTTGACACTGTGGCTCTGATTCTTAAAAATGTTATGACCCGTTGCTTCTTCTTCCTCGTTCCAAATGGTTTAAAGGTCCTATTGGTTAGCTCGTAAGGATTTGGATTGTGTATTGCGTTGACCGGATAAATGGGGTCCCGGGACGGGATTGTGTATTGCGTCGACCGGATAAATGGGGTCCCAGGACGGGATTGTGTATTGCGTCGACCGGATAAATGGGACCCGGGGACGGGATTGTGTATTGCGTCGACCGGATAAATGGGACCCGGGGACGGGATTGTGTATTGCGTCGACCGGATAAATGGGACCCGGGGACGGGATTGTGTATTGCGTCGACCGGATAAATGGGACCCGGGGTCGGGATTGTGTATTGCGTCGACCGGATAAATGGGACCCGGGGTCGGGATTGTGTATTGCGTCGACCGGATAAATGGGACCCGGGGTCGGGATTGTGTATTGCGTCGACCGGATAAATGGGACCCGGGGTCGGGATTGTGTATTGCGTCGACCGGATAAATGGGACCCGGGGACGGGATTGTGTATTGCGTCGACCGGATAAATGGGACCCGGGGACGGGATTGTGTATTGCGTCGACCGGATAAATGGGACCCGGGGTCGGGATTGTGTATTGCGTCGACCGGATAAATGGGACCCGGGGTCGGGATTGTGTATTGCGTCGACCGGATAAATGGGACCCGGGGACGGGATTGTGTATTGCGTCGACCGGATAAATGGGACCCGGGGACGGGATTGTGTATTGCGTCGACCGGATAAATGGGACCCGGGGTCGGGATTGTGTATTGCGTCGACCGGATAAATGGGACCCGGGGTCGGGATTGTGTATTGCGTCGACCGGATAAATGGGACCCGGGGACAAGATTGTGTATTGCGTCGACCTGATAAATGGGACTCGGAGATGGAATTATGTATTATGTTGATTGGATGAATGGGATTTGGGGAAGGGACTATGTATTACATTGATTGGATGAATTGGATTCGGGGACGGGATTATGTATTATGTAGACCGGATAAATGGGAGTTGGGAACGAGATTATGTAGATCGAGAAATGGTAGACGGTGGGAATAAGAAATTTTTGTAGGGACGAGAAATGAAATAGGTGACGAAAATGAGTACGAGGATGGTTTTTTTATTATTAAAAAAAAAAAAAAACACAAGCATTATCAAACAAGATACGTGAATGGAAAGTATAGTGGGGTTAAGCTTTTGTTGTTCCTTGACGTATTGTATTTGGAGTGGGACATTCATGTTTTGTTTGGCAATAAAGCATAATGCAAGGGAATTAATAAACTTCATAAACTATATATTATATCTAAGTATAAATCTTGACCTTATGTTAAAAGGATAAAAGTGTTGTTTTATTTTTCAATGATTAATTCATATTTATCTTAGTCATATTAAATCATTAGTGGGTAAGCTATAATAAGGCCTACTTTTGAATTTGTGTTGAAACAGAATGTGGAAATAATTTTTAATCAGTTTATTTTTTATTTCATTTTTAAACTTCTTTATAATTCTAAACATTATAATTTAATTTTAAATAAATCTCAATTTACTCAATAAAAACTAATTCAAATATTAAATACTAAACAAAATTAAATGAATATCAAGCTTATAAAAAAGAAAATCATTTGTTTTTTTATTTTCGTCTAATAATGATTATAATAAGACTTTTTCATCCGAGTCCAAATGGTCAACATCAAAGTTGGATTAGTGGGAGAAGTTTGGTTTATAACATTAATCTTGTATTTTTCCCTATATATATATATATATATATATTTCAAACATTATATCATATAATATACATCATCATATTCCTCTTGTGTATAAACTTCTACAAAATATCTTCTACAATTATGTTTACCCTTTTTAATTTTTTGAAAAAAAATATATATTTTTTGTCAATTGCTTAATTTTTAAATTCAATAACGGTCTCACATTTATTTTTTCATAAAAAAAATATAATTTTTAATTATTATTATTTTGTTTTTTTTCATATCAATTAATGTCACTAAACAACTATTTGACTTTATTATTTCTAATTGATAAAAGACGTGTAGAATACTAAATATTTATTTATTTTTATTTAGTCCAAGAAATAAATAGATTATGTTTAATTTTAATTAATCTTTTAAATATTATGAATATTGAATTTTTCTAATATCCATGAAAATAGAGTATTTTTTTTTTTCAACATAAAAATAAATGTATGAAAATGCCTTTTCTTCTTAATTTCTTTTTAATTATAAATTAATCCCTGGAGGAATCAAAGGCTAACACACCCGCGTGGAATTGCCGGCGTAGAAAATTATCGGACGATTTTATTTTAATTTTTTTATTTATTTTCAAGAACCGTTTCTAAACTCGGCTCTTCGTCGTCGTTTTGGGGTTGTCTTCTCCGATTGACAGCGACATGACTGAAAGTATTCAATTTCTGTTGCAGACAAAACCCTAGATTACTCCACCGCCTGGATTTCCGCATTCTCAGACGCTCAATCTCGACGGCGACGGCGAAGACGACGCCGTTTCTGTCCTTATGTTTTCTGATCTTCGATTTCGTATTTCGTCACTCCGATGTGCAAATCTAAGAAAAGCACGGATGTGATCGAGCCCAAGAGCCCTAGATCTTCTCGCCATCAACGAACATCGAAATCCTTCGCTACTGCGTCGTCTTCGCATCCGGATCCGTCCAGTTCTGTGGATTTTGCGAGTTACAATGTCACCACTACGGATACGAAATCGAGTACTAAGAATTCGTCGAAATCTTCCGCTTCTAGTCGCGCTTCTCTTGCTAGTTTCAAGGAATCTCTTCCCGATAATCCTCTGATTTACGAGTTTTCTGAGATTCGTTCTGCAACGAACGGTTTCATCTCCAAACCGTTCTCTTCGTCTTCGTCCGCCACTTCGTGGCGGTGCTCAATTAGGGGAAAAGACGTTATCGTCTTCCAGCGGAAATTGCTCCGCCCGATTGAGTTGCCGGAGTTGAAGCATCAGTTGTCTGTTATCTGCCGGAGCCACCATAACAATCTGGTGAAGCTACTCGGCGCGTCGATTTCGGGGAATTATATTTATTTGGTGTACGAATTTATCGCTGGAGCAAGTCTCGCAGAATGTCTTCGCAATCCGAGGAACCCTAATTTTACCGTCCTTTCGACCTGGATTTCTCGGATGCAGATTGCCGCCGATTTGGCGCACGGACTCGATTACATCCACCATTGCTCTGGATTGGACATGAAATTCATCCACAATCACATCAAGAGCTCCAGCATTGTAATAACCGATGAAACCCTAACTCCGAAAATTTGCCATTTCGGCGCCGCGGAGCTCTGCGGCGAGTTGGCTATGGTGGAGGAGGAGGAAGAAGGAGACGAATTAGAGATTACGACATACAGGCAACCAAAGCGGTCGAATAGTAAGAAGATGAAATTGGAAGGGACGAGAGGGTATATAGCGCCGGAGATGATGGCGAACGGGACGATGAGCCAGAAAATCGACGTTTACGCGTTCGGAGTAGTGATTCTAGAACTGATCTCCGGCAACGAGGTGTTGAAATACACGTTCGAGGAGGGGAATCACGGCGGATATGTGAGAGTGAGTGTAATAGAGACAGCGAGAAAGGCGGTGGAAAGTGGGGTCGGTGGGGTTCGGACATGGGTGGATCGGAGATTGAAGGATTCTTTTCCGATGGAGGTGGCGGAGAAGATGGTGGTTATCGGGTTGGAATGTGTGGAGGAGGACCCGGATAAGCGGCCGGATATCGGTCGGGTTGCCGTGAAGATATCGAAGCTGTTTCTGGAATCGAGGCGGTGGGCTGAGAGCATTGGGAAGCCTGTCGACATGTCGGCTTCGTTTGCTCCTCGGTGAAAGCATGACAGGGGAATGTGAGACGACAGTCGGCACACACTGTACATCAATTTTTTTTTTTCTTTTTGGTAATTCTTCTTAATTAAATTTAATTTCCGCTATTTTTTTTGGGGTCAGAGTTTAATTTTTAATATAATTTTGGAGAGATTTTAATTTTTTTCTGGGCGACATTATGTGCATAATATTAGTATGACATGAATTCTTTATATATCTGCCCAGAAATAAACGGGTTCCTTCAAAGTTTATTATTATTTTATCTCTTATAAATTATATTTATTTTTTTAGACAAGCTCCCAAATTTTGGCTGTGATTCTGTGATTGGTTGAGTTGTGGAATTGTCTTTTTTATTATTATATTTTAAAATAATGCTATATTAATAATTAAAATTTTATAAAATTTAAATATTAAATATTTACCGGTCCTCACTTACCTTAATATCAATTAATCTTTTTTAGGAGTAGAGTATAATTTGGTGGGGTTGGAATGCAATCCTATTTTTCGGGTTTGTTGGTTAATTGGGTTTATCGGACAAAAATATGTTAACTCTATTGAATTTTCGATTTTCAAATAAAAAAAAATCTAATCCAACTTTTGGGTTGGAATAGTCAGAGTTGATTTGGTTACTGTGTCATATGAACACTTCCAATTTTAATGCTTAGCGTTAAAAATTTACATCGAATCGCTAGTCATGTTGGGTCGGTCGGTTCAATGTGGGTACATCATTTCCATTTTTGCTTGGATTGATGTTGGACTATGATGGCTCACACACATCAAGTATCAGAAAATAATCTCACGTTTATCGCCACGTTTCAAAAATACTAATAAACTTTCAAAATTAACATTAAAAAGTGAGATAATTTATGAGGTGTCGATAAATAGTTTGGTCCACATGTTGTCACTGAAATTTATTTTCGAAAAAATAAAATTTTATGGGTATTTTAAAAACATGGTATTAATAAAAAAAATATTTTTTAAATTTGAAATAAATATTTTTAAAATTTAAGGGTATTTTTGTTAAGTATTTTTGAGAATATTAAGAGTTTTATTTATTTAGCTTAATAAATTAGAATTTGGTTCGACTATCTATGGTCGGATAAGATAAAAAGGCGGTTCAATGTTACCGGGTTGGCCCGACCCGATATGCGGATCCGGATCAAGTAGTTGGAGTCGAGGCTGAAGCTGAAGCTGAAGTTCCAAATTATTCCGAGCAAATTCTCTCATTTGCCAGAGAAGCAGAAGCCATAGCCATGGGGAGCTTGTGTCTTCCTTCTACTTTTTCTCCTCGTATTCGCTGTTTAACTTCAAGAAATTCTATGGCAATGGTAGGTTTGCTCTCTCATCATCCCAAGCCCTTAGCTCCACCCTTCGTCGCCAAAAGTTTCCGTTTCATTTCACTTTCATCTTCAACAAAACCGCCCAGAAAACTTCTCCAAGGTGATTTTGCAGCAATTTTATTCTCTTCATCGTGTTTTCTTCCCTTTTTTGATGCCATATCCTAATTTGTTTGTTACCTGCTTCGATTTCGATTGGAAATTTCGTAACTACTTGCGCATTAATTCTCAAGACTATTGGGTGACCAAATGTGTTGAACAAATATACATGAACAATCGTTGGTGATTGCTGGATATTATTTCCTCTGTGAAATTATTGAAGTGGGAGGGAGGAGAACGGTGTTAAATGGAGGTTTCTTTTTCTTTCTACGTGTTATTATTGTCGCAATTTCAAAGATGGAAGTTAAACAGAGTTTACAAGTAGAACCTCTAAGGATAACATTCTATTTGCGGTCTGAGCTTATTCTCTATCGTATCCACTCATTTTCGGTCAGAAAATTAATTTGCCACGACTGATAATGGAGGGCTTTTTCAGTTAAATGATGGAGATGGAAAAATGAATCCGTTCTCATGATCTTATTATGGAGCTGAAATTAGCACAGTAATTAGCGGGAAGTCAAATTTTATGGATCACCATAAAGTAATCGTGATTGGTTTTAGCTAATTTTTTAATTTTCTTTCTTCTAATCCCAGCTAGATTGATGTTATTCCCCTCTCCTTTGGTTGCACTGCGGAAATTTGATTGTAAACATTCTCATGTAGATAATCAGTGTTAGGACAATTTTCTTTTCTGGAAAAATAGGGAATTGGTTATGTAGTTCAGCTAAGAAGTTCAATGCGATTTTTGGAAATGAATAACTTAATTGTATTTTTCAAGCAGTGAGGTCAGTGGCTACTCCTGCAGAAGGTATTGCTGGGTTTGAGAGCATGCTCTCTGGTACTGAGCGGAAGTATTACCTTCTTGGTGGGAAAGGAGGTGTTGGAAAGACAAGTTCTGCTGCCGCTCTAGCTGTGAAGTTTGCAAACAGTGGCCATCCCACACTTGTTGTTTCTACTGATCCTGCACATTCGTTAAGTGATTCGTTTGCTCAGGTGAGGCACTTATTTTTTTGAGTTGTGCTGCGAACTTCAAGTGGAACTCGAAAACGTGATAGATGAGTGGTTGCTTGTAGGATTTGACTGGTGGTACGCTCGTACCAGTTGAAGGTCCTGACTCTCCGTTATTTGCTCTTGAGGTAACACAGAAGTACTTACTGTATTAATGTCTCTAGTCCTTTTAGGTATCTCTATTACATATGGTCCATGTAGAATTATAGATATGGGAGTAAATTCTAGGAGCAATTTACTTTCTTCTTATTATGGTGCTACTCTTACGAACCCAGTGAGTAAAATTTATATCATGGCAACAGATAAACCCTGAAAAGGCTAGGGAGGAATTCCGTAGTACAGCTCAAAAAAATGGTGGAACTGGTGTTAAAGATTTCATGGATGGCATGGGCCTTGGAATGCTTGTAGACCAGGTATGTATGAAAATTGCTTTTAGTATAGAGATGTGTCGAGTGATACGCTGTATACTCACCCCTTAATCACACTATTTACTACATTACATGATACTGCTCAGATGTTAAACACTAAACTAATAAGTTTCACGCTTGCACCTGCTTGTCCAAAATGAAAAACACTTGAAAGTTCTCAACTATTGGGACGAGGATGACTATGCAATGTTTAAGATGCCATATGGGTTAGAGGCTGAACTTCTATATAGGTCTGAAAATAATGGGTCTCGGTCACTTTGATTTTCTCTCAATTATTTTAAAACCCATGTAGACGGAATATAATAATGCATAGCCCTTTGTCATAGTGTAATTATTTGACTGGTTGCTTGACTTTGCGTGAAAAAGTTAGGAGAGTTGAAACTCGGAGAATTACTGGATACACCACCTCCTGGTTTGGATGAAGCTATAGCAATTGCCAAGGTATATATTAAACCATTGGTTAATCTGTTTTTTGTTTGTGCTTGACGTGTATTTTGGGGTTCTTCATGATTTTAATTCTAGTTATTTCCAGGTCATTCAATTTCTTGAGTCTCCCGAGTATAACATGTTCACTCGCATAGTTTTCGACACAGCACCCACGGTAAGCTATCCAACATGTTCTCAAATTAACGGCTTAGTCCATTCATTTAACATTCTGTTCTCTGGGTATCAGGGTCATACTTTACGGCTTCTATCCCTGCCAGACTTCTTAGATGCTTCCATAGGCAAGATATTAAAGGTATGATTAATTAATAACGACAGCTTAGTTCTGGATTAAAATCTTAGTTGTAATTGACTGTTGTTTCTACTATGGATGCCGACTGGATTTCCTGATTAGATCTCTGAATTCAGCGCATCACTCACTAAATATGTTGTTGCTCTCATTGCTGTTTTAGTTTTTTGTTCTTCCTTTTCTCACAACCTCAATGAATGTTTGCTTAATTTAGCATTTTGCTTCAGCTTTGAACTTTGAAGGAGTCGTATTTGATTGATTACCTTTCCCTTGATCTGCATCTTTTGTGGACACCAGACTGCAGTATGAGATCTTGCTTGAAATGTGTATGGAAACAATCTTACTTTTTCATTGAGGCTTAATGTTCGTGATGGAATTGGAAGTATTATCATTATCTCAGAATCATGGTAGTACTGGAAACCTCGGAACATTTTTTGTGGTATATTTTGTGTGATCTTAATTTGTTTCCGCTTATGATTGTGAGTCGATAAGCTTGACTTAGCAAAAGAAGTTATTATCTTGGAGAAATTTTAGGATAATTGTTAGTGTTATTAACTCGAGCAAGTTTAGAAAAATTGTTATTCTTTTGTTTAGTAGTTGCTCACTTGGAAAGCATAGTGCTTATGGTTCTTCCGTTAAAAGAAACTGTTTTTTTTTTGCTTCATTTATTTGTTTCGGTGTATTTCGATCGTGAGCTATATCCAACAATGATACGGTTATTTGAGATTGATTATGAACAATCGAGCTATTTCAAGTCCAATAACATGCCTCTCTTATTCTCCTACTTTCTTTTTCCTTTTAATCTCTCTATTTTTCTCGTTCTCTTTCCTGCTTGTTCTGCATCAATTGTTTATATAAATTCTGTTGCTGTTTCTATTGCAATTCCTCTTTGACCTAAATTCACCGCAAATCAGATAACTTATGTTTTATGGACAATACATGGAACTCTAACAATCTATAGACTATTTGTTAGATTCTTCTTGTCCCTACTAGTAATGCTTCTCTTTTTTATATATATATATATATATATATATTTTTTTTAATTTATTATTATTATATTTTTAATTTAGGTCTTCTTTTTACCTATTATCTGGACATTTAATTTTCTCTTCCCACTTAATGTTTCAGCTTAGACAAAAAATAGCATCTGCAACCTCAGCCATTAAGTCTGTATTTGGACAAGAAGAAAAGCGGCAGGATGCAGTAAGCTAACTATCATGGAGCTAATATTAACCCCATTTTGATATTCCATTAATTATGTTTGTCTCATTCAGGCTGACAAATTAGAGCGTTTGAGAGAGAGAATGGTAAAAGTTCGCGAGCTTTTTCGTGACAAAGAAAGCACAGAATTTGTCATAGTTACTATCCCCACGGTACTAAACAATTTTATCATAGTAATATCTCATGCGTTCCTGGCTAACGATAGGCATGAGCTTATCCACCTATTTTTTTTTTTTCTTCATGAAACCTATATACTTCAATCAGGACATTTTTGTTCCATTGAATTCCACTTGTTCAACATGACAAGATTCTGAGTGTATCACTCTGGAAAAATTGGTCTACGTCATTGTTGGTAGTGGTATCCATGTCATGAAGTTGAATAAATTCAGTTTTGGGTAGATGACAATTTGTGGAGTAAGTAAATGTCTTATTCCAGAATAAACTGTATGGGAATTGAGTAATGAACAGTCAGAGTATTAGCTTTTAGTTCTACCTGAGCTCATCGTATATGCGAGTCGCTCACTTTTCGTATTTTGTGAAGGTTATGGCTGTGAATGAATCATCAAGGTTGCATGCCTCTCTAAAAAAGGAATCTGTCCCTGTCAAGAGGCTCATTGTCAATCAGATTCTTCCTCCGTCTGCAACAGATTGCAAGTTTTGTGCAATGAAAAGAAAGGTAATGAGAAATGTACAACAATTTGTTTACATAACCTTCTTAGTGATCATCAATGTAAATCTGCAACAGCCAAGTCCACCACTGGCAAGTCCACCACTGGTGCCAACCACAGGCAGTTGTTGTCCTTCTAGACTTTTTCTTTTGGGCTTCCTCTCAAGGTTTTTAAAACACGTCGGTTAGGGAGAGGTTTTAACACCCTTAAAAAAAATGATTTGTTCTCCTCCTCAGCCCATGTGGGACCCTCCAATACACCCTCCTTTAGGGCCCAACGTTCTTGCTGGCACACCGCCTCATGTCCATCCCCTTTGGGGCTCAGCCTCCTTGTTGACACATCTCTCGGTATCTCGCTTTGATACCATTTGTAATGGCTTAAGCCCACTGCCAGGAGATATTGTTCTCTTTGGACTTCTCCTCAAGGTTTTTAAAAGGCGTCTACTAAGGAGAGGTTTCCACACCCTTATAAAAAATGCTTCGTTCTCCTTTCCAACCGACGTGGGATCTCACAAAATCTCTCATTTCAAATGCAAGCGGCGTCATTCATTTTAAAACATCTTGAAGCTTTGCATATGTTGATCTTTCTTTATTGAGCTAAAATTATTACTTAGTACAGGAACGTAAACATGTAGTTAAACTGAAAATGTTTCAGGATCAACTGCGTGCTTTGGATCTCATCCGAAATGATCCAGAACTCTCGAGCTTGATGGTTATTGAGGCACCATTAGTTGATGTCGAGATTCGAGGTGTTCCAGCTCTTAAATTTCTTGGAGACATCATTTGGAAATGATTATGTTATCCAAGAAAACACAAAGCAATTTGCAGGTATCTTTTTATTTCCCTCTTCTATGGATTTTTTTTTATCCTCGTAAAAACTTTTGGATATACAGAGAAAAACACTTCCTACCCCAAACACATGACTGTAAGAGAGCGAGAGATACATCTGCCAGCCAACTGAGGAGTGCCGCAGGTTCAGATTGAGTAGCTCTGCAGTTGAAATAGAACAAACACAGGTTTTATCTAGAACTCATGAGATTTAGTTCAAAAAACGAAAAAAAAAAAAACTGAAGGTGCATCACGTGGTTAGCACAGGATGTTGCCTGAGAATGAATGTTATGTATTTTTTGGGATATGTTTAAAAGTATAATAAGATGAATCATTTTTAAAAAGAATCTGGGACAGAGTCCATTCTCTACTAATCTTTAGGTAGATTTTGCAGGCTTAAGTGCCCGAGACTCGGTTTGATAGACCGTTTTTATGGTTATATTACAAGTTTGGTCTTTCAATTTTTTTGTTTTTGTCTAATAGTTTTTTTTAATGGGTTCCTGAATGTAAAAATGTCGAATAAGTCTCTTAACTTTCAATTGTTTGTTTAGTAGGTCAATGATATATTCAACACTTTTCTAAAATTAACGAGTCTCTTAGACATAAAGTGAAAATTTGTGTTGAATCAGACACCAAATTTTCGATTTATGTCTATTAGGTTCTTGAATTTTAAAAAAATGTTAGAACATGTCAACGATGTACTAAAATCGAAAGTTTAGAAATTAGTCCGACACTTTTGCAAGTTCAGGGACTTGTTTGACATAAAGTTGTACGTTCGGGAACTGAATTAGTAATTTAACCATTTTTAAGTTGTTAATCCGATATCTCTTAATGTTTTAAGCCCTTGCTACCAAGCACTGAGAATTGCATATTTGTTGTATTGCTGAACACTTGGATTTCACTTTCTTATTGTTGAAACCTTAGTGTTGGGCATTTGAATCAGGTTTTTGCTGAAATGGGTGACAATATTCCCAATGAAAGGTGAGGTTTATGCCATCAATAACTTTTTCTATATATTATTGGATGAAAGTCCAAATATCGACTAAGGTAGAGAATGATCATAGGCTTATAATAAAAGAATACTCTCCCCGAGGCCTTTTGGGGAAGCCCAAAGCAAAGCCATAAGAGCTTATGCTCAAAGTGGACAATATCATATCATTGTGGAGAGTCGTGTTCATCTAACATTTAGACATTTAGAAGTCGTTCGTAACTATTTTTTTTTTTTTGCTTTTTAATTTTATTTTTTCTTGTTTTTTCATCATTTTTTTCTTATATTATCTTTATAATAATTCTCATTATTGTTTAGAAAACATTTAAATTGTTACTCAAATTTCCAATTTTTTCCTTTTAATTTTCAATATTTAACGAGATTTTTTAAAATATCAGTAAAAGCACATTTTCTCGCAAATCACGGATAAAAAATAGTGTTTATAAGATCAATTTTTAAAATATTAAATGATTATTCATTCCATGATTTGACTTTAATGGTGTTCCATTATTTAGGATATTAAAAAATGGAATAATAATAAAGTCAATGCATCTCTAGAGTTTATTTCATCAAATATATATATATATTTATTTATTTTAATGTTTAATATTTTTGTTGGAGGGAAAAATTATTGGTTAAATTACCATTGTACCCTCTTAAAGTCAAAAGCTTAAATTTAATTAATTGAAATTTATTTTACTTATTTTGCTTTCACGTCTTGTTAATCAAAAAATTTAAGCTTCATGTACCAATAAATTATGGGCACGTATATTTTTATTTGCTTCATCTTATTCTTAATGTATTTTTTTTAAAAATTATTCAATTAATTCATTTAATATCAATTATATAATTAATTGTAATTAAAAGCCATCAAAGCTAATATTCAACATGACATTTCAAAATTTTCCTTTTATTCATTCTAATGGGTATTTATAATTATTTTATAAATATATTTAATTTAAATTTAATTTAAAATTTAGAGATTTATTAGACATAAATTTTAAATAATTTTTAATTATATATATAAATTCTATTATAAAATCAAAATATTAGAATTAATCGAAGGAGTTATTATTGGATGTTTGGTGAAACCTCGTACATAAAAAAAGATAATAAATCTAAATAAATAAATAAATAAGAGCTTAATTAAAATTTTAATGGTGGGGGAGAGAGTATAAAAATGACGCGTGGCAGATTTACCGGTTCAGCCGGTAGGTAGTAGCGGACGCTGGACACGGGCGGTTCTCAAGTTCCAAAACAGCGGCTGTGACGACGACGCTCCCCCACTTTCAAGAAAGGACGCTTGAACACACACACTCCAAATTTCTCACATTCTCATTCCCAATTCTCAATTCTCCATTCACTTTGTTTTTCTTGTTTGATTCCTTTCCGTTGCGTTTCTGGATTGGTTTGAACTTGTTCGACGGTTGATCATCTGTGTTGCCCACTGCCTCTTGCTCTTTGTTTGTATCTACACAAACCTTTTCCATTTTTGTTTCTTCTTATCGCTTTGATTCTTCTTTCCTTTTCCGCAAGTCATTCCTTGGATACTCAGGTTGGTGATTGTTCTTTTGATTTCGTGAATCGATTTTGCCTTTTTGTTTCGATCTTCTGCGTGACTTCTCGTATTCCTTGCTTGATTTTTGGGTTTGTTTGTATTTTGAGGAGTTGTTGGCCTTGGAAAATCGCTTTTCAAATTAGGGTTCTTCTCTGTTCGTGTTTATGCCTTTTTATTTTTTAAGGAAACTTCATCCTTCTCTTGATCAAATAAGCAAATATTAGCAATTTCTGCTCCATCCCCCACGGGTGGCCTGGGAATTTTAAGACTGCGACTGTTTTTCTTTTTTTTTTTTTTTTTTTTTTTTGGTTAATTTTTCCGGATATATCATATGTTTTACATTGCACAAATGGTATTTCAGGTTTGAGTTTGAACTGTGGAATTTTTCTTGGTGATTGTGTTTTTCCAGGAAATATTGGATTGTTAATTTTTTATATTCTGGAATATTTGGCGCTTTTTGTGGGTAAGAATGACTGTCAGTCATGATCTTCTCTCTCTTGATTTCAGTTATATCTATCCATTGGGGGTATTCCTTAGGTCAATCAGATGTAGGAGTGCCCAAAGCTTATCGTGTGCTTTTCAGGGTTATGGAAACGTACGATGTCGATCCTGATGTCATGAGATGGGGCCTTCATCTTTTAGATGTTTGTACCTTTACAAATGACAGTTCTCGCAATACTGTTACTGAATATAGATTTGACCCGAGTTATAGTCAAGTGGCATATGTCAATGAAGGTTATTGTGAACCGTGTACTGTGAATTTGGAGAATGATGAGGCTATTGCACACGCTTTTCAAGAAGAGATATCTAGAATTGATTCTATAGAGCTTTCTGGGGTATCTGATTCTGGGGAAGACCGTCTGCAAGCATCTGTTCTTGCACAGGATTGGCTTGGCCCTTCGTCTAGGCATGACCCTTTTGGTAGTGATAAGTCATCAGTTATTTGGTAGTTTCTGCTTCCAGGTTGTTGTCACGTTTAGTTTTTCCTAATCAATTTTCGACCTTATAAATAGGACTTGAGGGTGATCAGAAAACAACTCTTGGCAACAACATAAAAGTTGGGGAGACGGATGATCTGAGAGGCAACGAGGTGGAGAAAATGGGAAATCTCTCTTCATATCACCACAACACAGTAGATAATCCTTTTGCGGATGAATGCTCTTCATATTCATTGGAAATAATGGACGAGTCTTCACTTGATGGTGAAGTGGGCAAAAGACTGAATCAAATCGTTCCGGTTCCGGTAAGTATGTGCGTAGCTTTCGTGAAAAATTCCTTGGTTGATTGTGTTATTCAATAATATATACTTTTATCTTTCTTTTGATTATGAGTTTATCTTGAGTTTGGCTATATCAGTTTCTTAGCTTCTTGTTCTATGTCCAAGTTGTTTTCTTGAAGCTTAGACGTATTTTGTTTTCTGTGTTAATATTGGTTAAAAAACTTAGGGGGTCTATTTTAAATCTCGATTAACAAGAAGTTCAAAAGTGGATACTTTATTATTCAATCTTGACAAAGAGGCATCAAACTCAAAAAGACACATTCTACCCATATATTTCTTACTCAAACCAATGCCTCCAATTAGAATCTTGAAAGAAAACTGATACCCTGAAAATAAATCTGACTAATAAAAAATAAAAAATCGTTCTCGTTAATTGCAACAAGGAATTGGATTAGTCCGCATATTCTATAAACTAGTTATGAATAATGCTTTCCAAGAACATCAGCATTCCTAAGGAATAATGAAGAGAGAGCTGCCCAGGGCCCTTAGAAGACTTGCAATGACCTCTAGGGTCTACCATTGACCAAAGATGGTACTAGATTGAATGAACAACTAATTTAACTCTTCCATCTCCCCTAAATGGATATAACTTATGGAAGTTTGAACAATAGGAAGCTCCAATTAAATGATCGTTTTTAATTCTATTACTGATGCTTCCCTCTTATTGCTCTAAAAATAATCAATGTTTTACTACCGAAATAATGAAGACTTCGATGCCTGATTTTCTAAGCTCAAGGCTAATGAGGAGCTATTTCTAGAAAGTGTAAATTCTTCCGTAGACTGTATATAATAATTCAGTATTTCTTGAACTTAAAATCCAGTTGTATTTTCTGTTCTGTTGCAGCATGTTCCCAAGACCATTGAGAAGATACCTTCTGCTGATGAAGAGATGTCAGATCATCAACGACTCCTTGAAAGGTCGTGAACATGTTGCATCATCAGTTTTGCATTTAACGTATTTGAACAATGAATCATATAGTGGATGCTGCTTTTGTAATGTCTAAGATGGGAACCAAACGTTTTGCGTCTGAAAATTTACTTCATATAAGAAAATGAGCTCATGTTTAAATTATTCAGAGAAAATATTCGAAGAATTAGTGGTAGCTTAGCCAACCTTGCGTCTGGTGACTTCTTACAAAATTTTGATTCATGCACGAAGTTTTTTGCTTTAGTTTCTTCACAGCTGGTAGATTTTCCCCTTCTCGTCAGTGCATTGTTAGAAGTTGGCCATTGATTCATGAAGTTTCCCTTTTTGGCCATGCAAAGAAATTTCCTTTCAAGGAGTTTAGGGGAAGACTTGAGAGTTTCAGATTTTGCTTTTGTTTGTGCAGTTTCTCAGCGCATATACTAAATGCTGTAAACATATCTTGCTTTTAGTGCACGTAGTCTATGCTGTTAACTTGTTTTGCTAGTCTTCTGTTCCTTCATTTTCTGTGATAAAAGCTTAGGTTGAAACATCTAGTTCATGGATTACCGTTATTTATTTGATGCATATGATGTAAGCGTCTGATATTTGAACATTCTGGCCTTTTCTAGATTGCAGTTGTATGAGCTGATCGAGAACAAGATTCAAGGAGATGGCAACTGTCAGGTTGTGATTATTTAACAATTCATTTAGATGCTCTCTGTTGTAGTTTATGTTTTGTTTAATAAGCTCTTGTTGGATTGGCCTGAACTGATGCATCATCACTTCAGTTTCGTGCTCTATCAGATCAACTATATCGGTCTCCTGAGCACCATGATGTTGTGAGAGAACAAATTATAGCACAGGTATGACTTTACTGTCCCAATGCATGATATACATGTAGGTTTGACACCAGAGTTACCCCGTATTAATGCGTTGAAACCATTTTCACTTTATTGATGCCATCAGCTAAAGTTTTATCGAGAAATATACGAGGGTTATGTTCCAATGGCCTATGACGAGTATCTGAAGAAGATGAGCAAGTAATCATATCCTGTTTCTTTTAATTATTGTTAGTATTTAGGTTTTATCAACTTGGATGCTCATCTCTTATTATTGAAACGAACCAGGAAAGGGGAATGGGGCGATCATGTTACACTACAAGCTGCTGCAGATTGGGTATTGCCATATTTCCTTCTCATTGTGGATTATAATATTTGAGCATGGAATGTGGGTTTAGATACCAGAAGAATTAGAAAAATCTAAGTCTAATGTCTGAAAGTTAAGAAAATACAATATTTTTTGGTAACTTGTATCGAATACGAGCATGAGAAGCAACTGTTGCATTTTTTTGCAGTTTGGAGTTAAGATATTTGTGATAACTTCATTCAAGGATACATGTTCTATTGAAATACTTCCAAAAGTTCAAAAGTCCAAACGAAGTAAGATTCCTAGACTGATTTCTTTTCAACACACTGAAACTTTTGTATTCTCTTTCAAGTTTCCCCCCCCCTTCACAGGAGGAGGCTTATGAACTTCTTGGCTTGTGCAGTTATTTTCTTGAGTTTTTGGGCTGAGGTGCACTATAATTCAATTTATCCTGAAGGAGGTAATTTTTTTTTTCGTAACGGTTGAACGTGTAGTGTATGTTGTATGTCTCGTTAGGTTAACCCGAACGTAATTTAAATAACAACCAAGTAACAATTTTTTTCGAGTACGGAAACGAGTGAAGCTATGTTTAAAGAAGTTAAAAAGAAGAGATTATTTGATTTTCAGAAATCCCAACTTCGTACGCGAAGAAGAAGAAGAAATGGTGGAACTTTTGAGTTTAAAGCTTCTTCCTTACACACGGAGTGGTTAGGGTTATTATAGAAAAATGGTTGATAGTTTCTGGGTTTTCTTCCTCTTCAAAGGCTGATGATTGCTGATGGATACCTCACTACTTCATTTCTTCTGTAAATATTTGCACATTAATTATTTATTATTACTGTTACTATTATTTATTATTATTATTATTATTATCCATCATATTTTTGTTTGCTTTTTGCCTCACTTTCCGGCTCTAGGGAGAGTCCTGCCCTGTAAATTTGCTGAGAATTCAAGATTATATTTTAAACCACCCTAATTTTGTACATTGTATTATGACCTACTCGAATAATACTTCCTTTGTTTTTTTCTTTCCATTCACTCGATCTCTTCTTCCGTTTCATTGATTTTGTCTGGATCCTTCTTTTCTTCTGAAAAATGGGAAGGAGAAGTATCTTCTGTGGATCCCTCTTGTTCCTATTTAGTCATTTTTTTGTTTCTTCCCTATTCTTAATAAGAATGGGAAATAGTATTTTGCCTAAATAGTAGACAAGTAATAAATAAGAGAAGGCTAGTGGGAACTTTACGTTCACTTTTAGAATGAGTAAGAAAACTAAACTTAGACGATTATTCCATTTGAATAGATGTTGTAGTGTATTATAGATTGATTTGCTCCTTACGTATTTCCTTTCTAAAGAAAACTCCTGTAAAGTTGCGCTTAGTTTAAAAAATACTCATATTTGTTCATCATTAGTTGTAGAACATTAGTCGAATTATCATCGTGATGCCTTCTTGTCCAATTACCGTGATTTCGATTTAAGTTTCAAATTGAAAGAAGTGAAATTCCTAAAAAAAATATATATATATATGGGTTGAGTGGTCTTCTTTCAACTTTTGAAAATGAGGTTATTTCTAAAAAGTTGAAAAAAAAAAAAAAAAAGTTCCAAGGGTAAAATTGTAATTTGAATCCCAAGTCAAAAGATGCGATTTTTAAAAGGAAGCTTGTTTTCCAAAACCAAAACATCGAGGGTCGTAGCCGATTCTTATTTCTTACCATTTCCATCAGCTTTTGCAGTGGCGAAGACCTCAAAGCGATGTTCCTCAACAAACTACCCGCCTCCAAAATCCTTCAAAAAAGCCGCCAAAACCCCCTTCTATCCCTCTGTTTCCCCTTCGCGAATCCTCCTTATACCTTCACACAGAAGTCCGGCTATGTCGATGTCTACATGAAATGGAAGAAAGATTCGTATTACGATTCCATCGAGCATATCCTCAACTCCATCCAACTCAAATCCGTCATCTCTTTCAAAAACTGCATCGCCCAAGACCCAAATGGGTGCATCCCAATCTCTGCCGTTTCTAAGCGAGGGCTCGAAATGGGTGTGTCGATGAGGGTTTCGAGGTTTCTAAGGTTGTACCCATCAATTTTTGAAGAGTTCACAGGTCCTCTATACAATCATCCTTGGTTCAGATTGACCCCAAAAGCTGCTGAGATTGATGAAGAAGAGAAAAGGGTTTATCAGAATTGCAGGGAGGATTTGATATGCAGGTTGAAGAAGTTCATACTGATGAGTAAGAATAACGTTCTGCCATTGAAGATAATCCAAGGTATGCAATGGTATTTAGGGATTCCTGATGAATTTTTGCAAAATCCAGAAGTTAATCTTGATGGGTCTTTTAAGTTAGTTACAATGGAAGATAAATTAGAAGGATTAGCTGTGGAATGTGATGAGAAGTTCATGTCTGTGATGCAGAAAAACGCCATTAAAAAAGGTGTTTATTCTTGTGGAACAATGGAAGCACTTGAATTCCCACTCTTCCCCTCAAAGGGCTTAAGGTTGAGGAGGAAGATTGAGGACTGGTTAATGGAGTTTCAAAAGCTTCCTTATGTATCTCCCTATGAAGATTTTTCACATTTGGATCCAAATAGTGATATATCAGAGAAAAGATTGGTGGGTTTTCTTCATGAATTGCTTAGTTTATTTGTGGAACATTCAGCAGAGAGGAAGAAGCTTCTGTGCCTTAAAAAGCATATGGGTTTGCCTCAGAAGGTTCATAAGGCATTTGAGAGACATCCTCACATGTTTTACTTGTCTTTAAGAAACAAGACTTGTACTGCTATTCTTAAAGAGGCTTATTGTGATAAAGCTTCTATTGAGAGACACCCTATATTGAGAATTAGGCGAAAGTATATCAATCTGATGAAGGAATCTGAAGTGATTTTGAAGAACAGGAGGTTTGGTAATGGTCTTGCTCATCGAGAAGGTCTGGTGGACTTGGATTTGGACTTGGATTTGGATGCTGCAGATGGAGATGAAAGGGAAATTCCTAAGTGTTAATGCTCCACTCTACTGTTAGCCTGGTATACCATACTCTCTCTTTTTGACATAACTTAGATTCTTCTAGTTTATCTTTGATTTTATATGAAAACTTGTAGTTTATCTTTGATTTTATATGAAAACTTGTAGTTTATCTTTGATTTTATATGAAAACTATGACATTTTATGACTAAATCTTTAACATTTTGGAGATAGGGGGAACTCTTTGGTAGAGCGTAGACTGCTCTAGTTGTCTAGAAATAGGGTAGTTTTTATACTCTCTCTTTTTGACATAACATTTTGGAGGTTTGGGGTTTTTAGAGGTCTAGCAGACACGTTTTAAAAACTTTAAGGGGAACCCCGAAAGGGAACACTCAAAGAGGATAATGTTGGCTAGCGGTGAGCTTGAGCTGTTACAAATGGTATTAGAGCCAGACACTATGTGATGTGTTAGCGAGGAGGCGGAACCCCAATGGGGGGTGATGGGAAAGCCCAAAGAGGACAATATCTGCTAGCGGTGAGCTTGGGCTGTTACAAATGGTATTAGAGCTAGACACCGGGCGATGTGTCGTCGAGGAGGCTGAACCCTAAAGGAGGGTGGACACCAGTGCTAGCGAGGAGGCTGAACCCCGAAGGAGGGTGGACACCAGTGCTAGCGAGGAGGCTGAACCCCGAAGGAGGGTGGACACCAGTGCTAGCGAGGAGGCTGGGCCACGAAGGAGGGTGGACACCAGTGCTAGCGAGGAGGCTGGGCCACGAAGAAGAGTGGACACAGGCAATGTGCCAGTGAGGACGCTAGGCCCCAAAGAAGGGTGGACACCAAAGGATGTGTCAACAAGAACGCTGGGTCCAAAGGAGGGTGGATTGGAGGTCCCATATTAATGGGAGAGGAGAATGACGCTGGCCCTGAAGGGGGTGGATTGTGAGATCCCATATGAGTTGGGTGGATTGTGAGATCCCATATGAGTTGGGGTGGGTGGATTTTTTATTTTGTAGTTCTTTCCTTTTTCCCTGTTATGTTTGGCTTTCTTTCTCTGTTTCTGGCCCTTTCTTATTATTTCATATAAAGGGAGAGAAACACATTCATTTGCTGTTTCATCTCATCTTAAAACGTTTAAAATCATTCCTTAGTGATGATATCTGTTTAGTGTTCTTAGCCCCATCAGATAACTTTCTGCTACAGCAATGAGATTGCCCTTTCTTATTATTTCATATAAAGGGAGAGAAGCACATTCATTTGCTGTTTCATCTCATCTTAAAACGTTTAAAATCATTCCTTAGTGATGATATCTGTTTAGTGTTCTTAGCCCCATCAGATAACTTTCTGCTACAGCAATGAGATATATATAGATAAATAGATAGATAGATGTTATATAATATATTAGCTTCTTTACTTCAGTCATTTACATTTGGGGGTTTAGCTTTACATAATACATTATATATTAAAACTTAATTCTCTCTATCTGCAAATTCCGAGAAAGTGAGGGTCGCAAAATATACACTCTTTCTCCAATATTCTTCTTATTCTCATTTACAACGACACTTCTTTCTTCCCCGCCCCTCCCTCTTCCATTACCTCTGCCTTTAAATACTTTTTGTTTATTTACAAATTACTGTTATTCTGTCAGCTGAAACATAAATCTCTAACCTTTCACCTCTGTCACTGCAACAGCAAGAAAATGAACTGGAATTCTTTTTGATCAAGGCAGCTGGAGACTGACCTGACCTTGCTGCAATCCGAAAACTGCTCTACCGGGAGGATGAGAAGGAAGACGCCGACGCCGACTGTCCAATTCTCCTTTCTGCAAACGACAGGCAAGTTTATCACGATCTGTGGTGATCACACTAAAGATATCCAGAATTATGAGTGTAAGAGAAGTGCTACGTCTCTCACCTCCTGTTGTGATGAGCTTTTCAACTCGAGATACGATATGTTTACCGTAAGTATACCTCTTGAGGGAGTTCAAGTGAACCCTGATACGAGAGAGAATTAATTCAAGACTATGGTCATCACACGACTCTAGAACCTTTTGGACAACGTAGTTCCCAAACGGATCCTTCATCATTGCCTGTAACATATCATTTTATCAGACCAATTATTTGTAAATTTATACAAGCATTGCCTGTTACTGCTGATCATCCTACCAGCACCAAGAACTTTCGTTTCTATAAAATTACTATATATGATCTCTTAACTATAATACGAAATACACCCAATTGTCGTAAAAGTGGAATATTTCTTCCTATTTATTGAACATGTTAAGATACAGGTATTAAGGCATGTATGTTGAAGTTAGAGTGTCTTCGCAAAAGCTCGACTTTAAAGTGAAAAACACAGCATGTTATGCTTCTCTTGCATGATCCTAGGCAGGTACACACGAGAATTTAAAGATGAGAAAGTATTCAACAGACCTGCAAGGGCTCATTCTCATCAGTAGAACCAAGAATCTCGTTAATTAGTAGTTGACGTTCCTCAGGACTGCCAAATGTTAAACACTTCTCCACAACATTAGAAGCAAACTTCTGTTGACTCATCTTTACAATCTGTCCTGCAAGCTTACTTATAATAGCAGACCGCTCGTGCGGTTTACCGAATTGAAGTACATGCTACAAAATAAGGGCACAGAATTGGTACAGAGATATAATAAAAAGCAACAATGATCATTGACAATATAGTCTTCTTTAGATATGATGAACAGAACAATCAGTTTCCCCTCGACCCTATTCTAAAAAACATAGAAAGTAGTTGCATTGCAACTAAAAAATCACACAAATAGTCAGATGAATCAACTAATTTCTTGACAAACGAGCAATATATTGACGCGTACATTTGTACATATATACACAAATTGACTATTTCGCATAATTTGTTTACCTGAATAACATAATTTCCATACTGATCTTGTGACAGGAGGCAAACGGATTGCATGATTTCATCCATGATAATTTGTTGTGTATTCAAATCATTGCAGTGTTCTAATACCCTCTACAAACATCAAGAATGGAGATCAATCTATATTGTATATTTTCTACAAATAAAAATGTACAGGAGAAACAAACCAGTTACCTGAATAACACGGCAGCCATATGGATGAGTGGATAGTGCCAGAACTTGGCCATAAAATGATGATATGATAAACTGGATTCTATCTTGAGGGACGCACTCGATACATTTCTGAATAACATGATTTCCGTTCTGATCACGAACACATTTCATTACCGAACCATCAAGCTCGGCAACCATTTGAGCCTGTTGATCCGAACCAACTACCTCCAAAGCCTGCATAAATATTTTTTTTTTCTCTCTTTATAAAGCATCACTGTCTCATTTGGTTCATAATGGATAAAGTAGAAGAGGAAAATACAAGGTAATTTATCATCAGATGTTCTTAATGACAAGTGCATCTCATTTTCCCAATAGAACAGCGGAGGTGTTCATAAACAAGGACAAAATCCACCCAACAATAATGCTCATTGCTGATTGAATAAACATTCATAAGCAGGAGAGAGTCGAGAAAGAACCTTCTGAATCACTCTGCATCCATACATTTGAAGACTAAGAGGCAAAACATGTCCTGAAACTTGGTCAGCTAACTCCTTCCTTTGACTTTCAGTACCATGTTCGAAAAACTGCACCGATGAATAATCAATCAACTCGAGATTTTAATATACCAAGCCATTGAAGATACATCTAAATTCAAAAGCATTTACTTTCTGAATGACATAATTTCCGAAGACATCGGTCATCAAGGTACGAGCATGTGGAATTATCTCGGGAAATATCTTTGTCTTCTCCACCACATTGGCAGTTTCTAGCTTTTGCTGGATAAAACGACTTCCATATTGATCCATACTACACAAAATAGGCATACCATGAATTAGGAAAAATTATAAAAATAGTATAATTAAATAATACCCTAAGAATAATACATGTAAAAGAACACCAATAGATCATGCGCACCTGAATTCAATGACATGATCAACAATGTCTGAAAGCTCAAAAGATCTAGTCTTGTTGCTTTTGAACTCATCCAATAAAGTGGATGGAAAACTTTCATCTACACTACTGCTGATATCCGGCTGCCAAGACCCCTGGGCTCCTATTGAATTCCTCATCAGTGAATTAAAGCGCAAGATTCGTTCATTCTGCAGCATTGTACCTCCGTGTCCAACAGACGAAAGACCAGAATCCAATACTTGGTCCGCCAAATATGGGATGCCAGAACCATATAGAGTATTTGCATACAATCTGGGATTATAAACACTTGAATTACCTGAAAGTGACAACTCGTAGTGCTGCTTTTGTTGGGCAAGCAAGGTTTCAAGATAGGCACTTCGAAGGCCTTGCAAGTCTCCTTGAGTAATCCCATAGTAATTATGGGACTGCAAACTAGAACCAGCATGGACTGCACGATCAGAAGTTCCCGATGGCAGCTTAATATGATCAGATGTTCCGTAACTATTTAGAGCAGAATTATGATTCATGTTTATAGCAAGGTCACCAGACGTATATCCAGCCAAATCCATACTCTGAAGGTTTGGATTTTGAAGGTGTATAGTAGGCCCTTCCTTGCTTCCAAAGCCTGACGAATTTGCTTTGGAGTATAGACTGGTAGAAGAAGAAGTTCTTTTGGGAAAGTTTACATTATCGTGAGAATGCATCGTAGGCGCTCTCAGGTTCATTACAATCCCACTTTTCCTTGCTAGCTCAATATTATCACTAGGTTGTGAGAGATTTTTGTCACTAAACTCAGGCAGAGTACGTGTGTGAATACCATTGGACATGTTGATCAGAAAATCAGACTGTTCACCATGATCCAGATGAAGTCGAGATTGGACCCCATTAACTCCATCTTCAGGTCTAATTGACGACAGGTGTAGACCAGATATGTCAGGCGGTTCGGTAAACCCAGCAGAATGACCATTTTGGACCTTGAACACAGTTATATTCTTCTTTTCTACAGGGAAAACCCTACTGCCAACAGGAGGTAGACCAGAACTTGAAGACCTTCCAACTAGCTGTGGTTCAGGAGTCGTGCTCCTCGAAAGAGCCGAACAATTAGGATTCAGAAAGGAATGAGAAATTGCTTTGTTATGACTCTGAACTCCAACAAAGCCAGGGGGACCTGAGTTAAGCAAATCCTCAATAGAACCCCCCACCCCATTACATAATCCTAGTGGCTTTATATCAGTCATTCCCATAGTGTCAACATCCCCAAAAGAATTATGACTCGCAGGGCGTGACAATTGGCCAGACAAGGAAGCAGATTCACCAAGTCCCTCCTGCAGGATATTATCTATTAATCTTTAATGCATTAAATTAAAGAAATCTCTGCCTACCCAACAAGGAGAAAGCTGCTTTATTATGACACCAAGATCTGTAAGATGGTTCTGAAGACATGCATTCACCTATAAAACTAATTCTAACCGAAGCTGAAAAAAAGGAAAACTAAAAGAAACACGAGCTATGAACATGGTAATATAGACTAGTATCATCAGAACAAATAGAACGCCAGAACTAAACAAACATAATGTAGGGACCATATCTAACAAAAATGAGAAGACAAGTCCAATTTAGAGAGATCACTAGCCAAACCAAGGTGACTACAAGTATTGAACCAAAGTAATATAACAAAAAAAAAAAAAAATCGTCGCAGCTTAGGAGAAATAAGTTAAAGAATGAACTCCATGTCATATCCCTAAATAAGAAAAGAAATCTGCTATATGACACGCGACAATATTGTATATATCTAAGATAACCACAAGCGGGTTCACTTAAAAATTTGCAGAAAATACAACATGATAGGGGCCAAGCTAGATACAGTGTAAAATAGTTAGATCAGTTACCTGGACAATATCAGCAAAACTCCTTCGTCTTGCACCAAGTCCAAGTCCATCGCCACATGATCCAACTAAACCGTCCCTACCTCTGTCGTGCCACTCCGATAGAGCGTTCCTGGAGACATTTTTTCCATTAGCACCCCCAAACTCCATTACATTACTACTATTCTTTTCTGCCCGCTGTACAGAACTGCCAGGCTGCATAGAGAACAATGATGAACTTGTATTACCATCTACTAACTTCTTCCAGTTCCAATCCTCCTGTCGCCCCAACGAAGACCCACTTCCCTGAAACCGCTGCGCAACACGCCAGTCCTCTTTTGATACTAAAGGTGGAGGGAGTCTTGGATTGATATAATCATTCGAGTAATAGTAAGAAAGATAATCCGGGTGTGAACGAATCTCATCCTCAGATAAAACCCTATCATTAGTACTACTCTTAGCATTCAACTCACTATAATAAGAGCTTGTAAACAGACTTCCCACAGCATTTAATGATCCCTCAACTGTTGGGGGAGCACTACCACTCCTGTAAATATTCAGATCTCCATCTCGCCCTGTTACTGATTGATTGGAATTTTCTCTCAGAAGTAGTTCAAGCTCAGTCCGCAAATTATCTTCAAAATTTCCAAGGGGCACCTGGTGACCATCATTCAGTATGGGCAGCATGTCCGTGTTACTCCCAGAAGCCATCTTCAGGGATTTTAAGCTCTAAAATCCCGACATTCCCCACACACAAAAGAAAACACAGCATAAATCAAAACAAGCAAATTTTAAATTCATAAATCAGAGACCCACTCCACTGTTTTAATACTCGAGAAGTATTAAAGAAGCAAATTAATCCACACAGACTATCAAAAGAATACAGACAGAAGTAGTCGCATATAATATACAAGCATCAGGCCCACAGATTCGACCTCTGACGGAAACAAAGTAACAGGAATTCTCAAAATTCCATCAACAGGTCCCAAAAAGTTGTGGAAGGCAAAAAAACAACGCAGAATCCCTCCCCCGAAGACAAAAAAAACATTAAACTAAGAGGGAATCCTACATCGCAACTACCAAAAATCGGCATGTAAGAAGACGAGAGAAATTTCCAGACCTGTAAGAAGATCCTCCACAATGATACACCAATACGATCAAGACTCAAGGAATCGACCGCTCGTGAAGCTAAAATCCATAGCGAAAGGGGCAAACACAAGAAATGAGAAAATCAGGGGAAGGAAATGCATAATAGTGAATCGAATAGATGATTAAAGAAAGAGAAAGAGAGAGGGAAATGAATGAGATTTCACCGTGTCATTGAGGAATCTGGAAGCAAAAGTAGGCATGAGAAATGAAAATCGGGAATAATTCAGCGTGAAATTCCGTTTGAAATCGTAAAATTAGGAAGAAATTAGAACAATTCGCGTGGGCCTATGAATATCAATATGATCCTTCGGAACGGCTGTTATTGTTTCTTTTCATTTCAACAAAATTTTGAGGAAGAAAAAAATGCAGAGACAACCACCGCCGTCTGATCATGAATCGACGGTCATCTACAAACGTACGTGCATTGCATGAGCCTATGCTCGTACACTTCTTTACAAACCTATTTTCGACACTTTTGTACTCAAAAATTAATTGTTTAAATATATATATTAAATGGTTCTCAACTTCTCACTATTTCTTTTATTTATTTCTTTTTTATTATTTTACTCTTACCTCAATACATACATATATATATATATATATATATTTCAAGGGGTCGACGGAGAGAAAAGATTTCCGAACCAGAGCATATTATTGACTCAACCACAAATCTGTTGAATGAAGGTAAATCAGTTGACTTCGTTTATGCCTTATGTAGTAAGTAAAAGGCGGCTAAGCTTACATTCGGAGTAAAGTAAGAGAATTCAATCTTGCACCATCTTCAACTCTTCTCGGGATCTGGTGTTTTTCGAGAAAAGGTTTGATCCATTAATATCATGATTGGGTCGACCAGAGAAGATCTAGAGTGAATAGAAAATAAAAAACGTACGCAACGTTACAACTGAAATCCTTCGAATAATTCTGCCATAGTTAAATTAATAATAATATTTTTAATTTTTTTCAAAAATATTTTTACTTTTTATATACAAATTATTAGTGTTTTGTTTATAAAAAAAAACATTCTTATTTTTTTTAGTTCTTAAAAAAAAAAAATATAAGTTTATTTTTAATATAAAATATTAATGGTTTCATTAAAAAAAAAGTATGATAATAATTATCTTTTTATAGATTTCATAAATATTTTATATATGTTTCTTTTATTTACAACAATTTGATCGAAAAAATATGTTTTATGTAAATTGAGTATATAAATTGAGCTATATTCACATTGGTCTGCTCTTAAATATATTTATAATCAATTATTTGTGGGATAATTAAATTTCAGAGATTATTTTGTTTATTTATTTAGAAAAATCATTTTCCTTGTTTCAACCCCTATATATATATAGATATAGAATTAAATGGCCTATGTGTGGCCCTAAATATTTAATGACATTTAATTTCGGTTGAATTTTAATAATATATATGGTCATATTAAATTAAGTTTTCCAATAAAATATAAATTTTATAAATGTAATTAAAGTATAAGAAACAAAAGAAATATGATATTTATTGAAATAAAACCTATATATAAAAACAAATCTCTTCTTTAAATTAAAAAAAATATATTTAAAATAGTTTAAAGATGAAACAAAATTATTTTTAGAAAAAATAGAAAATAAAAAAATATAGATTATGAAGGGCTTAGGCCCAAATCAAAAAGTTTCTTAGAATTGGGCGGCCCAATCTTCAAAAAGCCCATGCATTGGCCCAATCTTCAAAAAAAGCCCATGCCTTGGCCCATTGGATGGTTTAAAGAACCTGACTTCAATAAAAATAGTGATCTTATCCACAGAATGTATTACGCTACCAAGCATGAAACATATAATAATAATAAGAAGCTTTAATCTCGAGACTTTTTTACGATCGATCCCGGACATTATTCAATCATATTTCTCTTCCAAATCCCCGAAAGCGAAGCATGATGCCGGGTCGGGGGGGGGGGGGGGGGGACAGGACAAGAAATGGCTTCGAAGAAAGATATTTTGGTTCTCAATGTTTCCCCATGCCCAACGAGATGCATCAACCCCCCTCCCCTCATACTTTTGTTATTCGACTATTGTCCGAGAAAGATATTATGACCTAAGTGGTGCTTGCGTTAAGTATAATAATAAATACTCGTAACGAGTCCTCACGCCCCGTTATCCAAATATCTCCTACTATCTCAAGAGGACAAAAAATTATTCAATGTGACCACCACACTGATACCTGAACGGTTGTATAATCATAACTCTTTTGTTCTATCTCATATATCTAATCCCGTGGCAATTAACCTCCCTCCTCGAATACGTTCTCCCAACAATTCCCCGGAAACCAACTCGAAAGATCAGAAGAAGAGAGTAACATAATATAGCTCAAAAGTTATTGGCTGTTTCTTGGCAATATGATCTTGGAAAGGTGAGGTGAGAAAACATTGTTCCCATTTAATAAGTGGGAGGTTTTGGTTTGGTGGGTCAAGAAGAAAGTTGGGTGCGGTGCCCATCAACTTTGAAGTGCTATTACTTTTTCAACCACTTGGGTTTATGCTGATTGTGATGCCTTCCCAACTCTCCCACACAACAATCCATAACGGTCCGATGTAACATTTGTTGGAGAGAAAAACGAAGCATTTTTTATAAGGGTGTGGAAACCTCTCCTAGTAAACACGTTTTAAAAATCTTCAGAGAAAGCCCGAAAGGGAAAACACAAAGAAGACATTATCTGCTAGTGGTGGACTTCAGCCATTACAATAACACCCCCTTCCAATAAAACTACAAGGCTCTTTCTTTATAAAAGTGTGGAAACCTCTTCCTAGTAAATGCATTTTTAAGACTTTAAGGGAAAACTTAGAGAGGACAATATCTGCTAACGGTGGGCTTGGGCCGTTACAATAACACCCCCTTCCAATAAAACTACAAGGCTCTTCCTTTATAAGGGCGTGAATACCTCTCCCTAGTAGATGTGTTTTGAAAAACCTTAAAGGAAAGCCGGAAAGGGAAAACCCAAAGAGGACAATATCCGCTAACGATGGGCTTGGTCCGTTACAATAACACCCCTTCCAATAAAACTAGTTCCCCTCAAACCCTAAAAGGAGTTCTTCAAAAAGAAGAATCAGAAAAGAAAAGCTCTAAAAAATATAAAGAAAAGAACCTCTAGGACCACCATTTGTAACCTTTTTCAGTATTCAAGGGTCCCTCTAATTCATTCCTAAAGTGCTTTTCAACGCACTATGTAGAATTCTCCATCAATTTTTCAACCATAATAAAAGGTAAAAGTGCAGAGAGATCCAGAAGCCTCAAGAAAGACATGCTAGAACAATTAAATTAATCTACCAACACAGAACAGGAGAATCTGCATATCAGATATAATGTAAATGAATGGTGTAAAAACGCTGGTAAAGCCTTTCAAATAAGACATCCTCATGATGTGACAACGAATACATATATTGTTAAGAATTGGACATACATGTTAGATCATCCACCTTATGACAACAAAGAAATGATATCTGTAATGAAAAAAACTTGGCAAGAGGGCAAGCCAGGCCTTCTTCTTTATGTTGATGAATATAAGCAGAAAGGAATTTCTGTGAGATGCTGTCAAATCAATTCTAATACCACAAAGTGGATAAGACGATGCGGGTAAGAATGAATCGTAAGTTACTCGCCTGTAAGCTCACGCTCAATCATTTTCTGAACATCGTTGACAACTAAATATGCTTTGTAAAGACCAATCACCTCGTCTTGTTTCTTACTATCCTTCCATAGCTGCAACAAACATAATCAAGATCTTGTCATTAGTAGAGAGGAGGGATTCCAGTTGTAAGATATCTGATCGTGAAGAAACTCACCTGTATGGCTGGCATCTTCTGGTAGATTTAAAGACGAACAGTAGAGATACATGAAGAAAAGTGAAAATTTGAAACTATTAGAACTTGTAGACCCATGAATGGAAAGATTGAATGTTAGTAAACATCAAAACAGATGCAAATTCATCAAAGTAACAAAGGCTCAACATGTCCTATGTCTCCTATGATCGAACCGTAAATTGTATATGTTCGAGAAGGCAATGAAACATGAGTCTAACTTCAATTGTAAACAGAACCTCAAGAACAATATCCATTGGATTTATCAGAACTCAACTCTCTTATAAAGATTTATGGCAACACAAACAAAATGGAAGAAGCATCAAAAAGCTTTGGAAAGAACTTACAGCTAATCCTGCACGAACAACTAGCTTGTGAGGCACCATATTGACATCAATGCAGTAGAATTGCAATCTAAATGATCAAGCACAATTTCAGTAAGTACTTAGCACACAGGTCTTCTAAGCATTATCCAGCGCTTGGAAAATGATGATACTATTCATATTTTACATTCAGTTGATTAGAAATGAGCTAAGAGCTAACCTGGGGTAATAATCAGCAGCCAATCTTTCCAATTGGGGCTTTAGATAAATATAATTTCTGCACCAGTTTGCCATCCTACAGATCCACACGAACGCATTTTTCAACAAAAGAATATAAAATACTGCTTGAAATGCTGGTAATGAAAACTGGACAAAAAATATCAAATCGTTCAATTCAAAATGATCACAATCAATGAAATTGCAAGGGAAAATCAAGCAATTGAGGACAATTTTTCCTGATAAACAGATAAATTTCTGATCAAACACTATCCAGTCAAGCTCAAATGCATTCACATCGTTTAGATTTCTTTCTCTGCTCTGGAAGAAACCTTCATAATTAAGTGAACATTTCCCAGAAAATCCGACAAGAAATGCATACATACCATACAATAATCACGGGCTCGTTTCGTTTCTCTGCATCCGTAATAGCCTTATCGAACTCAAGTTCACTACAAATAGACTTAAGCTCGATCGACACAGGAGATTCATCGCGAAACTGCAGGGAACTCTCTTGGGTCCAATCTCCAAGCACCGAAATCTTCTCACCAGTCGCAGAAACTTTCAAGGAAAGCGGCGGAAACTTTTGGGACAGAGGAAGCCTGTTGAAACCAGAGACGGTGAGCTTGGCCGCCGGAAGATCAAAACGAGCGTCTAATTTGGGGAAAGATTTCACGGTTCCGAAGTGAACAGGCAAAACTTTCACCATTTCGGAAGGATGAAGAATTGGGAAACGGAAAAAGAAGTGGTCGGAGGGTCGCGGCGGCGGCCGGTTGAAGAGGGTTCCGGTGGGGTCCCACCGGGAGATTCAGAGTCAGTTGAAGGATTGTTCCCGATCGATCTCCCAAGCTGTAAAACCTTCAACAAAACGCCGTTTTGTGGAAGAAGAAACGAAAAAACCGAATAAAATAAAAACAAATTAATTAATTAATTAAAACTCAAGTCGTGGGTGGCTGCCGCATGCATTCTTCGGCTTTTATTTTTATTATTTATTTATTATTATTATTAAACGGAAAATTGAAAAGTCATAGGAAATTAGAAATTGAATTCTATTATATTCTCATAGGTTGAATTCCTACCTTCACACAATTGACTTTTTTTTTTTTTTTTATTTATAAATAAAATTATATTTATAAAATAATTAATAAATTAACCTAATCCAAATAATTCATATTCAAATTAAAATTAAGGGTTGTTAGGAAAATTTATTCATATTTTTTATTTTTAATAAAAATAAAATATTAATTCATAAAACACTTTACTATTTAATCTATTGAACTATATTTAAATTGGTAATAAATTATATTATATCACGTGATTATGGACGAAGAATGCCGTTCTAAAATGGAATAAGTTATTTTCATGCATGAAAAATAAATTTTTTCTTATTAAAAAAAAAAAGTGGGGTTTTCGTCATGCCCCTTTATATTTTTTTAATGCATTTTATTTGTTCTTTTTATATATTCTTTTATTTTATATTGTTATAGGTAAATTAATTTTAAACCAATTAATTTTAATAAAAAATATATATATGTATAATTTACTTATTCAATTTGTTTGGGCTTAAGGCCCAATATGTAGTATTGGGCTTCTACGGATTTCATAGTGATTAGTTGCAAGCCCAATAAGCCCTAATTTCGAGTTCACTTTAATAAAATAAATAAATATTTATAAAAATTAAATGAGAAAAATAATCTTTTTTTTTTTTAAAGTAATTAAGTGAACTAATTAAAATTGATATTTATATATAAAAAAAATTCATAGGTTATAATTATTAGGATTAAATTATATTTTTCTCTAAATTATATTGCCAGGCTGGCGGATTGATCATCCGAGAAATGTGGAAGATAGCACGGGTTTAGGATCTTATCTTTTTAGTCACAGGTTTGATGACGAGGATGGGTGGTTGAGATCTTCCGCGTGGACAAGATCGTCCATCATGATTACACGTGGCGCCAGATTAAGCTGGGAAGCTGATATCCCTCAAATATTTTAGTCCGTGTCCCACTTTTCTTATGCCGTCTAAACAGGTAAGCTACTACTGCTCCACGTGGACCAATCATAATATTCCACGTATTAATTATTAGAAACAAAATGGAGAAGGTATGGTCCACGTTGGTATGTCGGAAGCAAATTGGTCAAAGGAGTTGACTTCTTGTAGTTATGAAATGCACGAGCATAGAAATACCAAATTCATGACAGCGGTGCATTTCAAAAGTTATCTACCTTTACTCCCTCTCTTCGGCCCTATTTAAATGTCCGGTCGGGTCACAATGTCATCACTAAATCTAAAAATTTGATTCTATAAGCGTTCGTTCATTGTCAATGGCTCTACGACACGGTCATTTCTTGTTCGTGTTCTTCCTTTTTACTCTCTCTTCTCCTTTCACATCCATGGCAACGTCTCGAGCCATGCTTAACGTAGTATCGAGTGATCTAGCCATGATATCGACTTCTTCACCTTCTACTGTCTCGTTCCCAGTAATTCCTACTCCGTCCACATCTACAATCACGTTCGATGGAGAATCTACACCATCAACATCTGAAGCTACGACCATAGTAGGATCTGGTTCGGCAATTTTCATGTCTCCGACTTCCAATGACTTTGTTGCTTTTGAAGTTCCTAATGGTATAGATGCAAAGCCACCAATGTCCAACCGAGTTATTCGGAGTTGCAAACCTAAAGGTCGAATGAGGTATTCTGCTCCCAGTGATCGTAGGAATAGTCTACCTCTTGTTTCGATTGTATGCTCAAACATGTCATGAAAAAAAAAAGACATACAAATATTAGAAATGTTACGTATACTTATCTAATGCTATTAATTTTCTATCTGTAGTTATACCAAAAGTATTTATGTACACTTCAAAATTCAATTAAAGAGAGGAAAAAAAAATTATAGTTATGTCATTGGTTTGATTTATTTTTACTTTTAATTAAAAAAAGCTTTTATTTTTTTATTATTAAATTTTTTAATATATGTTGAACGTATAAAGCAGCCTCCATTACGTAATCATGACATACAAATTTTCGACACCTACTATTTATTATGGTTATAAATTATTTTATATTTTATTAAATTATTAATGGGTTGGTAGAGATAAATTTTAAATTTTATTAAGAGTACTTTAACCATTTTTTAATTTTTAGAAATTAATATATATATATATATATATATATATAAAGTTTAGGGACTTAATTATTAATTTCATAGAAAATTAAATCAAAAAGTGATTTTTAACTAATTTATTATTAATTAAAGTTCAAATAAAGTGTCGTTTTAAAAATAATACAAAGATTTATTAACTAATTTATTACTAATTAGTACAAAGATTTATTAAAATTTAGTTTTAAAATATTAGTCTAATAATATATATTTATTTGTTTTTGACTTTCGGTAAGTCAAATCTTTATATTATTTTAAATAAAAAATGTTAGATTTTAGTCTCTTTAATTTTAAATATTAAATTAATCTCATGAATTACTAAAATTCGGTTTCTATTTAAAAGATTTTATTAAATTATAAGGACGAAATTTTAATTTTTAAAATTATAAGGACTAAATTGAAAAAAAAATAATATAAATAATCATGGATGGACTTAAATCAAAATTTCAAAAGAGATCTAACAACCAAAATAAAAACGAGATAAAAAAACTAAAAAAATGCTTGCTTGTGTTGTTTGGTTTTTAAATATAATAATATTATTTTGAAATTAAATTAATAATACGTGGAATTACATATCTAGAAGGAGGGCCCACTGGTGTCTCTCTCTTCGGCGGCGCGTGATTTATTGGCCACGTTTGGTGTATACGCGCAATTGACTCCCTGCATTTCCATTTTCCCATATAAATAGAAATTATCACTAGTAGTTATGGACTTTTTTGGACTTTTTCTTTCGGACTTTCTCTCTGTTTTTAAAATGCGTCTGCTAGAGAGAGTTTTTCACACTTTCGTTCTCTTCCTCAACCAATGTGGGATATCACAACCCCTTTAGGGTCCAGCGTCCTCGATGTCACTCGTTGCTTTCTCCAATCGATGTGGGACTCCACTAAATCCACCCCCTTCGGGGCCCAGCGTCCTTACTGGCACACCACCTCCTCGTGTCTACCCCCTTCGAGGAACAGCCTCCTCACTGGACGAGCCCAACGTCCTTACTGGCACAACACCTCCTTGTGTCTATCCTCTTCGAGGAACAGCCTCCTCACTAGCACATCGTCCAGTGTCGGGCTCTGATACCATTTATAACGCCCTAAGCCAACCGCTAGCATATATTGTCCTCTTTGGGCTTTCTCTCTCGGGCTTCCCCTCAAGATTTTTAAAACACGTATGCTAGGGAGAGGGAGAAGTTTCTACACCCTTATAAATGATGTTTCGTTCTCCTCCCCAACCGATGCGGGATATCACATATTTTTAGCTGAATTTGGTCAAGTTATCAAAATGATAGATATATTGAATCAATTACAAAAGTTATAAATGGTAAATAAAATAATAGTAAAATAATTAATTACGAGACTTTAGGATATAAATCCTAATGGACAATAAATCACGTGGTACCATTATCCTCACTGTAGAGCCAAAAATTCTTATATATGGGGATGACGGATATCAGATACATAAAAAATATCAATGCTCACACTTAGGTACGTATTGTTCATGTAGTGAAAATTCAATTATTTACTACTTGGGACCTTCAATCCAACCGTGGAATCGGATGTTGGTCCTTCCCATCGAGGGAGGATGAATATGAATTCATAGTTTTGGGAACACACGATAAGGGCATTTGTGACAATCTCACATTTCTAGTCATGTAGCATAGGCGATTGACTACACTTATGTTGACTTTAGTTGCGATAAAATAAGAGATTTGGTTTCAGTGGTTGAACCGTGAAATCATATCTATAGTTCGAAGAATTAGGTAACGCAATATGAGTACCTCAAACCGTCACCACTTCTCACCCGTGGAGGTGTTGGTGTCTAGCTCAACTGATCTGGGATCTCACAATCCACCTTCTTGGAGGGCCCAACGTCCTCGGTAGTACCCCACTCGATATCTGGCTCTGATACCATTTGTAACAACCTAACCCCACCGCTAGTAGATATTGTCCTTTTTGGGCTTTCCCTTCAAGGGCTTCCCCTCAAGGGTTTAGAATGCCTCTTCTAGGAAGAAGTTTTCACACTCTTATAAGAAATGTTTCGTTCCCCTTTCCAACCGATGACGATCTCACATTAAGTGTCTTTAATAGGATTGAATGAAGTCTATCATCACATCCAAAACAACATGGAAGTGTCTAGACACTTACGTGTCAAATCTTGCAAATTATCTTCACATTATTCTATCCACCCCTTCATTCATTTATTCATATCGTGCACAACGACGGGTAGGAAAATCACAACCATTTCCTCGACGTCCATATATTGAGTTGGCACCAGCTCCCACGTCATCGTTAGCAACGTGGATAGCAAAATTTTTCATATCCATACGATCTATATATGTATTTTCATTAAAAGTCGAGTGAGAGAAATTCAACCGTAATTGATAAAGATTTTTATAATCATGCCCTAAGCGGCCGAAGTCTTCTCCAATGTCCAAATATTAAATATAAATTTGAGAAATTCATTGTCAAATGAAATCATCTCCCTCGACGGCTCACCTAAGCCTAAAACTTCAATTACTTTACCTCAATGGCAGCACTATAAATACAACCGTTCTTCATTAACCCATCTTCAAATTCAACATCCATGGAGTTTTCCACGCGCCCCTGTTCTAAATTTCTTACTAAATCGTCCTAGTTTGAACAGTTCAATCGAAATCGAACCGATTCTCTCATCTGGGTCTTCTTAAAATCCTCGAATTCAAGGGATTCGAGGGCGATTCTTCACCATTTTGCAGGAAATCGAGATGGGTCCATCGGGGAAGGACCTGAAAGACATGGTGGTGAGTCAACTGGGGGAGGCTTTGAGGGAGATATCGGGGCTTCCTGAGTATAACGGCATATGCAAGAAGGTGTATGGGGATTTGATTCGAAGGGTGAAGCTGTTAAGCCCTTTGTTTGAGGAATTGAGAGATGGAGATGAAGAACTTGAATTAGATGTTCTTAAGGGTTTGGAGTTGCTGAAAATTGCTTTGGATTCTGCTGCAGAGCTTCTTAGATCGGTCAGCCGAGGTAGCAAGCTATTTCAGGTAATGAATTCTGTTTTGGTTCCTTTAAGTTTCGCGTTCTTGAATTTTGTGTTTGGTTGCTGAGAATCTGGGATGATGAAACTGTGAATCTTCTGGAAAATTTGATCATTTGATTGAAGAACAAGTTGATCAGCCAAGGAATTTCATTGTTTGAAGAAAACAGCCTTGTTAATCTCTAGCTTTGATGATTTTATATGGCGTTCTATTGTGTTTGTGATTATTTACTCGATAAACGCGTCTGTCTGTTGGGTAGAGGTTTCCACATCCTTATAAAGAATGATTCGTTCTCCGGAGTGGGATCCTTCGGGGACTGGTATCTTCGTTGGCCTTCGTTCTCCTCTCCAATCGATGTGGGACCTCCCAATCCACCATTTTTGAGGCCCAACGTCCTTGCTAGCTCACCGCCTCGTGTCCACCTCCCTTCATGGCTCAACCTTCTTGCTAGCACATTGCCCGGTGTCTAACTCTGATATCATTTGTAACAACCTAAGCCCACTGTTAGTAGATATTGTCCTTGTTGGGTTTTTCCTTTCGGGCTACTCCTCAAGACTTTTAAAACGCGTCTGTCAGGGAGAGGTTTCCACGCCCTTACAAAGAGTGCTTCGTTCTCCTCCCCAACCGATGTGGGATCTCACAATTATCTACTTTGACTACTAAGAGAGTGTTAGCTTTCAAGTTGTTGTTTTGAACTTGTTACCTGAATTCATTGAACTATTGCATCTCAGGCTTCGGAATTAGAGAAATTAGTACTTGAGTTTCATCATATGACTGAAGATATTGAAGCAGCACTCAGCAAGCTTCCCATCGACAAGCTCGGGATCTCGGATGAGGTTCGAGAACAGGTACGGTTATCACCTCCTTGAATGTTCATTGTGCATAAGGTTTGCTATGCTTAGTTGGATGAGTTATACACTTACCAGTTACCGATGACGAACTGCTTATTTCATCGATTTCAGACCGAGCTTGTTCATGCCCAATTCAAACGAGCGAAAGAGAGAGTAGGTTCAGCTGATGCAGAGTTAGGCAAGGATTTAGTCATATTAGAGGAAGAAAAAGATCCTGACCCTGCAATATTGAGAAGAGTTTCTGAAAAACTGCATCTTCGGAGTATAAACGATCTGAAGAAAGAGTCGTTAGCGATCCATGAGCTGGTGATCTCG
This sequence comes from Cucurbita pepo subsp. pepo, assembly GCF_057944985.1. Lineage (NCBI taxonomy): Eukaryota > Viridiplantae > Streptophyta > Magnoliopsida > Cucurbitales > Cucurbitaceae > Cucurbita > Cucurbita pepo. Next base: position 2,510,183 of record NC_141806.1, on the reverse strand, counting down.
ATCGATGGAGGAGACCCGGGGGATGTTTTTGGTAAACTGTCGTCCATTTTAAAGAAGTTGAAGGATTATGTACAATCAGAAAACCCAGAAATTGAAACTTCTCAAGATGAAAAAAGTACGACTATTAAACACAGATCTCCTGTCATTCCCGACGATTTCAGGTGCCCCATATCTCTTGAATTAATGAGGGATCCCGTCATCGTCTCGACCGGGCAGGTGAGCATCGTATTGACTTATGCAATGTTTTTTTTACTTATTGTTATTCTTATTCGTCTCGCTACCGTGTGACCTCTTGCAGACGTACGAGAGATCTTGCATTCAGAAATGGTTGGATGCAGGGCACAAAACCTGTCCAAAAACTCAGCAAGCTTTACAACATACAGCCTTAACACCAAATTACGTCTTGAAGAGCCTGATTTCTTTGTGGTGTGAGAACAATGGCGTTGAATTGCCAAGGAAGCAAGGTAACTGCAGAAGCAAGAAACCTGGAAGCGGTATTTCAGACTGCGATCGGGCTACCATTGACGCCTTACTGCTAAAACTGGTTAATGGATCTCCAGAACAGAAAAGATCAGCTGCTGGTGAGCTCCGACTCCTAGCGAAGAGGAATTCCGATAACAGAATTTGTATCGCCGAGGCGGGAGCCATTCCGTTCCTCGTCGAACTATTATCCTCAAATGATACTAGGACTCAGGAGCATGCAGTTACAGCACTATTGAATCTTTCAATCAACGACAGTAACAAAAGAACGATTGTCGATCTTCGAGCCATTCCTGCTATTGTTGAAGTGCTGAAAAATGGCAGTATGGAAGCAAGGGAAAATGCAGCTGCGACCCTTTTCAGCTTATCCGTGATAGACGAGAACAAGGTCGCCATCGGAGCAGCTGGTGCGATTCCTGCTCTCATAAGCTTGCTTTGTGAAGGTACTCCCAGAGGAAAGAAGGATGCTGCCACTGCTATCTTCAATCTTTCAATCTATCAGGGAAACAAAGCAAGGGCTCTAAGAGCAGGCATTGTGACTCCACTCATGGGATTTCTGAAAGACACTGGAGGTGGCATGGTGGATGAAGCTCTAGCCATTCTGGCCATTCTTGCAACTCACCATGAAGGAAAGGTAGCAATAGGGCAAGCCGAGCCAATGGCGGTTCTGTTAGAGTTCATCAAAACTGGTTCGCCACGGAACCGGGAAAACGCTGCAGCCGTGCTGTGGTCACTTTGCAGTACCGATTTCGAGCAGTTGAAGCTAGCTAGGGAGCATGGTGCTGAAGAGGCACTGAAAGAAGTATCTGAGAATGGCACAGACAGAGCAAAGAGGAAAGCAGGAAGCATTCTAGAGCTCTTTCAACGCTTTGATGGACCATCTTCACCCTTGTAATTATAAGGCATTAATAATACTAGATAATATTACTGTAATTATAATGAAGAAATTTTCATGTAGAATTATGTAATTCTTGTTTGAAATTTGGTGAAGAAAGTGCTAAGATTACTTACACAAATGGCTGTTCTTTTGAAGTAATCTGAAATGGAATATCAAATCATAGAAAATAAGAGGATTTTTACACTCTTGGGTCATGTTTTTTGGATACAGGTTACTGCAAGAACAGGGGCAAACCAACACTCTGTATTGTCACGGTCGACTAATCTCAATCGAAAGAGAAAAAAACGTGACGAACAGATCAAAGTATTAAGTGAACCAAAAAGGTTTGAGCACATTGCAGATCAAATTAGATAAATAGCTTAGATGTATGAAATGATTTATTTCCCTTTTAGAAACACAATTAGCCTAACTTCTCCATGAATGATTCAGTCAAGCTATTGCCACTAACAATCTTCGTGGTACCAACTATCAACTCGTAGGCCATTCCCTCCTGCAAGACGAGAACAATCTAATGAGAATTTCTTGGGGGGAAAGCCCTACAAAGAAACATATACCGAACACAATGCATCGAGCCTAAAAACGGCGGGATAATCATATCCAGTTGATTCAATTCGATTCGATTCGGTTGGGCGTAAAACCCATTAGAATTCAACTATAGACAAGCTGTGGCAGATATCATTCATTCTTAGCTAAAGATGACTAGGCATGCTCGGTCTGTAACTTCCACAAGTTTTTCTCTTCTTTTTCTTTTTCTTTTTTCATTTTTCCCTTTCTCCTTCTCTTTGATCTGTTCTTATACGGATATGACCAACTCTTACTAGTCATTTGCAAAGTTATGACTGTAAGTGACAAACATGAAACACCATTGATATGCTCTCTTCCAGTAAAATGTTATCATTAATGTACATGTTAATATCAATTACTCGGATTAATTATAGATAAATGATAACTAGGGCAATTTAGCTTGTATTCCAAATAAAATGTTTCTTAATATTTCTTTAGTTTGGGAAATTAACTTCCTAATATTTTCTACCTTCACGTTAACTGTTCTAACAAGTTTACTAATTAGATCTTTCTGAACTCATACAAGATCAACAAAATTTAATAGAAAATGTTAATTCCATACCTGACCACTGAGAAATCGAAGAGCAGAAATCTCAGCAAATGTGACTCCTCCAATAAAAACGACGAGCACAACTGTGCGCCTTCCATCTGTCACTCTATGACAAGTTGAACCATTTAATTGTCAAAGTCAAATCAATGAAATACTCACTAGTGCATTATGTGGAAACTGCATTAACGAACGTGTCTCTTCTCGGTATTCTTTAGCGTAGTAATTTTTATAAACAAGCATTACATATTGATCAATATATATGATATAACAAATTCACAGCCAATATATCAATGATACTGAAGCTCACTTCTTAAACAAAGAAACTCCACTTTTTCTGTATCCATATTGGTTAAATCACGAGCGAATAAGTTGGACATTGCAAAACCAGAGGACCAAAACACCCTACTCCAGTATAAGATATAATACTTGACTTTTCGTAAAGGGGCTACACTTGTAATTGCTTTGCTTGTTTTCTGTATTTTGGCTTCTTTCATGTTGAGGATTGTGAGGAGGGAGTCCCACATTGGCTACTTTATGGAATGATCATGAGTTTTATAAGTAAGGAATACATCTCCTTTGGTATGAGGTCTTTTGGGGAAGCCCAAAACAAAACCACGAGAGCTTATACTCAAAGTGGACAATATCATACCATTGTGGAGAGTTGTGATTCCTAACATGGTATTAGAGTCATGCCCTTAACTTAGCCATGTCAATAGAATCCTCAAATGTCGAACAAAGAAGTTGTGAGTTTCGAAGGTGTAGTCAAAAGTCACTCAAGTGTCGAACAAAGGGTGTACTTTGTTCGAGGACTCCAGAGAAGGAGTCGAGCCTCGACTAAAGGGAGGCTGTTCGAGGGCTCCATAGGCCTCGGGGGAGGCTCTATAGTGGGTACTTTGTTCGAGGGGAGGATTGTTGAGGATTGTTGGGAGGGAGTCCCACAATGGCTAATTTAGGGAATGATCATGGGTTTATAAGTAAAGAATACATCTCTATTAGTGTGAGACCTTTTAGTTAGGTACCTTTTAGTTAGGTAGTTACACGACCAGCTGTAAGGCTAAAATAAATACTAGCCTCCCAACTTAAACATATATATTGAGAGAGTTGAGACTTACTTGTCATTACTGGTTGAAGCCCCTTGCAAGGAATCGTATGATGAACTGCCAAGGAATCCACCCTAGATTAAAAGAACAGGATGGGGAAAGGGAGAGAGAGATAAAGATACCAGAATTATGAAAAATCAAGCCACGATAAAAGGAAACAAAATTACAAAAAAACATAAAAATTGTGAAGATAAATTTACTGACTCTCTTTGTTTCTGAATGAGGCCCAGGCAATAACTTCAAAATTTCTTCAACAGGACGCCTGACACATATACGCAATGAGATGAAATTGAAAAGATGGAGGTAAATCATACCCGAAGTACAAAAATTTATGCACATACATACGGAGAAATAGTAGATTCTGAACAAATTTGAGAACGGGAACAAACGTAATTAATGGGAAAAGGAAACTAGTTAGCGAAGTAAGAAAAACAGTTTATGAAATTAATGACACTTATAACAATCCCGCCCTAAGAGCTTACAGAAAACCAAACCCAATTAAAGTTAAATTTAAAATTACTTAGAATGAGATCGCAAATTAGAATTGTGCCATTTTTTTTTCTTCACAATATTCATTGTTAAAAGTGTAACTAACAAGAAAAGATTATGCATTGATTGCAAATAGGTCAAAGTACAATTTTAGTCCTTACACTTTGGGACTTATTTCACTTTAGTCCCTCTACTTTCAATATATCTCAAAATTAGTCCCCATGGTTCATTTTCGGTAAAAATATTTAGTCCGTATAAGCTTTTTGCCTAAAAATTAGGTATATACATTCACATGGTGTCTTTTTTTAAATGAAAATTATGCCTATTCTTTTATTAAGTCCTAAAAATTAACTTCAAACAAACCATAAGGCACTAATTTTCGGTTATATTGAAAGGACAAGAACCAAATTTGGACATTAGAAAGTAAGTACTAAAATTAAATAAGTTTCAAAGTATGGAGACCAAAATGATATTTTAACCTTGCAAATATTAGAAATTTTCACAAAATAAAAAAAGGCTTACCATCCAGACCTAACAGCTTGTTGGACAAGACGAATGCTAAGAGGAGCATATCCAGAAAAGACGTAGGCAATATCAGTTGGGCTGCACCATAATAAATAGAAGTCAAAATATATTGACAGCCAAAAAGGCAGACGTTTTGTAAAAATTAACCTTGCACTGAATTTCACCATGTAGAGCAGCACTTTTGGCATAAGATGGTGCATGAGTTATAGATGGTGGAAACAAAGATCACATGCAATTCTAAACTGGGTATGAATCAGAGGTGCCAATTGTAAAATGCTAACAATCCTAGACAGGCCCCGAGTGAAAAATCCATACAATAAGATCCCTTCATACAAATGAGTAAAAAGATAAATGTTCCCTTTTTATTTCAGTTCTTACAATTTGTCTTACTCAACATTTAAAAAAATATATCTGTTCATCAATGCATCGTCATTTGTATAATTCTCTTGAACACATCACTCTAAATGTAGAGTAGACGCCAACTCTGCCACAATTTTATATTGAACCATAAGAAGCTTTTAATTAAGGTAGAAAAATGGAAAAAAGGACATTATTGTACTAAATGAAAAAGAAAAAAAAAAAGGAAAAAAAAAAAAAAAAAGAAGAGAAGACCACTCCTAAATTGGAGCACAAATTTAACTGGCTAAATCTATCATGGTAGAAATCCATATCAAATACTTGAGTATTACTTTACGAAAAGCAATTATAATATAAACTCAAAACTCAAGTGGTAATTCAACACAGTTTTATATCTTGACAGTAAAAGTTTATATGCTTATGGTTTCAGCTCATAGCTGCTGGAAGCCATAAATTTAGAGAAATTCTAAAATGGAAAGCATAAGATAAAGGGAAGAAACATTAAAGTACAAGACAATAGCTTTCAAATAGATTAGAAAACGACAGCCTTAGGGGCTTTTGAAAAATTCAATATCGGTTAAATTGCAAGAAGCATTCATTTCTCTTCAATATAACTACAAAACAGCTACTTCAAGGTAAGTGAAGCGGTGCCATTACTCTAAAACATAGTTCTACGATGTAGCAGATGAAAAGGTATCACATATTGCTAACATACAGAACTATAATGTAAAAATCAAAAGCAAAAATGTTGCTGCATGTGGATCTGCATGTGCCTTGAAATTATTTAAGAATCCAACTATAAAACAATTGGTAACAAGATGAAGAAGAAAAATACTTGACTGTGTTTGTGTCGTCTACAACAAGTTGCAGAGCACGTTTGATAGTCAGCCAGTTGCTTCTTGATTCCTGCAAGGAATAGACCGTAACAATCATGGTTGAACATTTTCATGGATGATGTAAGATCTTGAATATTCAAAAGTACACCACAAATTCCCTCAATCTAGATGAAGAAGGCCCAACCTGTTTTTTAATTAATCCCGCTTTCTCAATGTTATTTAATGTGCCCATGTGTTCAAACCCATAGCTGTGAAGTATTTCTCTCCTAAAAATGCAAAAGTTAAGTAAGGCACCAAGAGTACCCTAATTAATAGAAGGAACCAAAAATCTGAATGGAGTAATTCTTACCTCAAGTAGTCAAATTGCTTTTTAGGTAAACCAGAATTTGTAACAGAAAGCAAGATGAGAAGACGGAGGACTTTAACAAGAGGCTCCTGCTTATGAATCAATTCTTCAATGTACTCAAAACATCTGCAGGCAGAAACTATAATATGTTCACCAACATATAACACATAATCTACAGAAGTGGTAGGCACTAGATAAGTATCTTTTCAAGATAACTATAGGACTCCTTCAAAAACCGTACTTAAAAACTACTTTTTATTTTAAATAAAAGAAGAGACTTCTTTAATTGAAAAATGTACTTGACAGGGTAGTTGTAAAAAAAAAAAAAAAAAAAAAAATTAAGGATTGTTCTAAATAATTATTCGAACAATAACTGCTTCGCAGAACGTAAACATAGAGGAAAAACAACAAGTACATGTGAAGTTGAAAAGATAATTAACTTTTAAAAAGTCAACATAAACGAACTTTAAAAGTACCATAAAGAAGACCAAACAAGAAAAGCAGGGCATTGCACAACGAACATGAAAAGTAGCTTTTCATTTAGGCTTCAACAACTAGATTTCTACATTTTGACCATATAAGCACAAGATCATAAATAAAGCCTCCTTTTCCTGGATATACATCATCACGTACAAAAATAAAGCATTCAATATTTTTCTTGCAAGAATTATATATAACAAAAAGTTCAAGTCAACAAGCACAATTTATGTCCAAAAACTCGAGTAAAATATTAGTTTACATGTCATAGCTTTCAGCTTCAATAATTGTGTGTTCCATGTCAAGCTGCCCAAGAAAGGATGGCTTTGAAGTAAACGTCGACAAGTGTTGAGCCAGGTTAATGTGCCTCTAGAAAGAAATTGTGGCAAATAGTGATTTTATTATCATGTAAAATGCCCCTCGATAAGTCTTCAAGGAAGAAAAAGAAAAAACGGAAGAAAAAGTAGAAGATACTTACTGTCATTTCTGGCAATGAATTAAGCTTTTTAACGAAGTCCTTCAACTCAGAAACGGACTGCGTCTGCATTTGACATGAACTACCAATTAGAGTTTGTTGAAAAAGCTTTTCCTTCTTAATTATTTGAGTTATTAGAATGTGTAGATTGACAATTTATCATACAACAGGAAAAAAGAAACATCAACCCTTTCAGAAGGGATGGATACAACATAACACAGACATGACAACTTAATGGCGAGGTGGAAAAAGAACATACAGAAAATGACAATCATATGGTAAAAGAATAAACTGCTTACGGTAGTTGACATCTCTGCATAGTCCTCCTTCATGGACATAGCTTTTTGACGTAGAATCTGCAATTGTGCTGAAGATAACAATTAAGAAAATGGAACTTCAAGAAAGGGAGTTAAAACAATTTTACATGCAAACTTTAAAATAAGGGATGACGAGAAACAGGGAGTTAATTACAATGCATTAAATTAAGTTGATAAAACTAGATCAACCTGGACAACCACTTCGAAGTTCAGATCCCTTGTTTCTTTATACAGCTTGTCACTAGAGATACAAGTGAAGAAAGAAATAAACACAAATTTCAGAAATAGGAGTGAGATCGGGAGTAAAAAAAAAAAAAAAAAAACAAAACAAACAAACAGCTACCATCAAAGTAGAATATGATTTGAATTTTCCAATCCTTGAATAATATAATCACTCAGCCAGATTAACACTATCTTGAAATGGTGTTTTGTAGTTAATGACTTCATCAAAGGAATTAAACAAGTATTTCCATTTCGAAAAAAGGAAAGAACACCAACAAATATAAAATTTGATGGAATCAGCATATAATGCTTGCTGCAAAGGATGGCTAAAGATATCAAGCAAAGATTGTAGAAACCTTGAATTAAGTGGAACCTTAATCTTTTTTCCATCTTGTTGAGCACCCATGATTGATGAATCAAGCTCCACAGCACCATTATTCACTTGCAAAAACTACAAAGGACGTATAGGAAAACTTCAAAACAAAATCAAATACATAGCCAACCTATTTGAATTATGGTGAGTGAGCTATAACAAGTACTGCGAAGAAAATATAAGCAAGAGTTGGTGTGGTGCGGTTTTGAAACCAAAATGGGAAACATTCTAGCAAATTAACTATCTTCCCACATAAGAATCTTCATGTCAAACAATATCAAGTGATCGTCCAATGGGGCAAAGAAAAAAAAGCTCCACCCATGCATTAGCTCACCTCATCAACCAACCCTTCATATGTCAACTGAGAACACATGGGAGTGACCATGTCTACCTGAAAAGCAGGAATGAGTTTTAAACAAAAAAGCCAAGTGAATAGACTAGACAAATATCATACACAAACTAGCACTACCTCCATGGAAACCAAGGAGCTTTAGAACAAAGTATTCAAATTGAATCTAAATGATTCAAATACAACTATTCATGCCTTGAAAAAAATGTAACTCCTGTACCCCTATCACTAATTTACAGAAACTAATATACAAGCGAAGTATAACCTACACAATCCAACCCATGTTACCTAGTGACATTTGCAAGGGGAAAATGGAGTTTAGTTAAACTTTACCTCCCTATCTAAAAGAATGAGTGTATTTATCTCTGGCACAGCCATCTGAAATAAAATGAATAAATCAATTCTTGCATAAATTGTTTAAATGAAATTCAAAAAGAAAGAGATAGAGAACAAGAGAGCTTCAAGTTAGACATTTACATCATTTGAGTTAACAGGTTCCTCTGTTTGCAAGTGATTTAGAATGTCAGCAACACGGACAGATGCTTTGCCTTTGGCCCTTACATTTGGTATTGCTCCAAAGGAAAACTAACGTCACAACCAAATAATTATGCCATGATTACACAGTAACTCACGAATATGAATTGAGTGAATATGGGAATAAATCCAGCATCTTTTACAGTACTAGCAATGTACTTACTATACAGCAGCATTGGATTCATGAACAGATTAAATATGCCCCAGTTCTAGGTTTTATCCTAGGTACCATAAAAAAAATATGCAGGAAAGATTGTAAAACCTCAAGCTTGTGGATTGCTTTTGCAATATGCCAGAGTGAACTAGTATCACCATCAACGAGGTATTCCTACCGGAAAGGGGGAGAAAAGTTAAATGTCAAATCATGCACAGGCACGAAGAAAGCATTGAAAATATCACATAAAACGACTGAATGAACTTCTTTCCATACTTTGTTAGAACGATCAAGCTCAAATGACAGAATATCCTCATCCAATGGAATTACGTATAAAGGATACTCCCCAATGGTCAATAGGTGGTGGACCTTTTCTTCCTCCAGAACCTGCCTCATTTAAATTTTAACTCTGATTATGAGGATGTGAACAAAGTTTTTAAACTTGTAAAATTTAAAATTAGTCCATGACTCCGGCTTGCTGCCAACTCTTACCTTCTCACAAACCACTGTGCGGCGAGGGACAAAATAAACAAAGTATTCTCTTTGAAGCCCTTTCGAAGTGTCATTTTGAATATGTGAACATATAAATCTCATCAAATCCATCTGAGCACGAACAAGATAAACCACCTTATTGCAGTCAGTTTGAATTGGATCAGATGAAAGATGTCGTAATTCAGCTCCATGTTCCTGTATCACGCAGTAGCAATTCCTCAAAAGATTCAAATTGGCAAGTGAGAGAAATAATTAAATTCCCACTAGAAAACGAAACTCCATCGTAAGACAAAACATGACTTAACTGAATAAAAACAGAACCCAATTCACTAGATTGAAAATGGAAAACCAAATATAGATAGGAAAATGAGATATTCACATAAACTCTTCCAGTATCCGATCTCCTTCGCCCACCCGTAAAAACAAGCCTTTATTGAACAGAAGAGAGTACCTTAAGAATTGACGTTTGAATGATTAATGAAAGAGAACCTCCAAGCTTAGGATCAACGACCAAACACTTCCTTCCTCGAATCTATAAAGCAACATTCAAATTCAAAGCAAATTTCGTAAATTAACTCTTCGAAATCTAATCTCCAATGTTATACTAAACTTGCAGGTTAATTAAATCATCCATAAACTCCGAGTACAGTCAACTTTTTCATTTGTAAAATGCATGATCGGTAGCCTAACAGATAGATAGAAAAAAAAAAAAAAAAAAAAAAAAAAAAAAAAACTAATGAAACTCAAATTCGCCATTATTGTTAACCGCGGGAAAGGAACTCACATTTTTCAGGATGTTTATAAGCTCCTTCTGAGATTGCTCCCTGAAAATCCGACCATGAAAACTTGACGACACGGTTTGAAAGAAATTAGCAGTAAATTAAGAAGCGTTGATCAGAATAAAGAACCTGAGTGCTCGGAGATTCAGGGGAGCATTATCCAAGTTCGGAATCTGCGCCATCCAAGTAGAAGATCTTTCTTTTCCTCTGAACTTCAATTCAACTCGTTTTAACAGAGAATTTCCCTTTCCCTCGCTGGAAGAAGATGGCGGTCGACTTCCGATGCATATATACTCATTTTTTCATCGGCGACGCGCCGTCGAGCTGATTTTATTAATTTTTTATTTATTTATAGAAATATAATTTATTTTCAGCTTTTTTTAAAACCCCTTTTTCCAATTTTTTTTCTATTTTTTTATTATGAAAATAATTTCCCAATTATAATAAAAGAAATTCAATTATTGGATCAAAGTCTTTAATCTAAATAAAATAAATAAATATTTTAATCATATTAGTAATTAAAAGTAATTAGAAATATTTTATTTTTATTTATAAATTTAGATAATCTTTTTTTAAAAAAAGTAACTAAGAATATTTTAATAATATAAAGTTAAAAAAATTAATCCTTTCCCTAAATAAATGTAATAATAATAATTCTATTTATAATTATTTATTTCAATCCTCTACTTGGAATCAAACAAATTAAATTTAAATAAAAATAAATAAATAAATATCGTGTCTATTTACGTATTTATTTTCTAGGGTTCTTCCGGAATCTCTAGAAGGAAACGAGGGCTCATTCTTCGAGGATATTTCACACTACACAGCACGAACAAGGTATTCCCCTTCTCTATCTTCATAACTTCCTTCAAATTCATCGAATCAATTGTTGTTTAAGGTAGGAAGCACTTGATGAATGTTGTTTCTCATCGATTTCCGTTCAATTTTGTTCTTGGATTTCCCTAATTACTCTGGATTTTGTTGTGCAGGAGGAGTTTTCTGAAATACGGTGTTGATATGGCTGGGAGAGATGAGTACCGAATATTTGTGGGTGGGTTATCGTGGGAAATCACGGAGCGTCAGCTTGAGAATGCCTTCAGTCGATTCGGAAAGATTATCGATTCTCAGGTTACCCTTTGTGATTTACTTTTTGATTTTTGGTTTGATCTGTATGGCTGGAAATCGAAGAAACTGAGCACGTTGGAATGAGTAATTAATCTGTTTCTGATATGAGAAGGAAATTGAGGAGATTTTGGATTAATTCGGTTTCATTTCAGTGTTATTGATCGTATGGAAATATAATTTCTGAATTTCCACTCCCTTCCCTCTAAATAACCTTGCCCTGTAAGATTAACTATTACTTTCAGCTTCTTTTTTTTTTAACCTTTAATTTGTCTCTGTCTTCTTCTCTTTCTGATGAATTTTTTTTCCCCTTGTGAATGAGGATGCTGTTAATGAAATTTTTGGGAAGCGGTTTTACTGTTCATGAGAAGTTGAATGCATCGAGATGCTGAAGGTCATAGGGTTGTACGTTGCTTAAGCATTATCTGTTTAAGATCTGCTGGTTAAGAAAAAGTACTATCGTCTGGAAATTTGGAATATGGTTGGCTGCAAACTCAATCTTGTTCCCTAGCTGATTGGGGTTTGGTGGGATTTTAGTTTGCGAACTCAGCGACTAACTTGTTCTGTGGGATAAAAGTACTCGTCATTCTTTTGCGACAGATAAATGATTTAATACCAGAGTAACTATTAACAAGTCATGTGCTGATACCTGCTCGAGCAGACCTTCCTGCTTATTGTTATTTGATGCTTTTGAAGAGGAAACTGAAGTCACTAAAATGTCTCGTGTATTCGAAAAATAGAATGTTCTAGTATTTGCTCGGAGAACTTTATCTTTCTCTGGATGATTATTAAACCTTCCATCTTATCCTTGGCTTACCCTACTTTCCAATGGTATGACTAAAATTTAACGATGAAAGTTATGTGGTTGCATGAGATGATGTACCGGGGCAGATGATCTGGGCTAGATTACCATATTGACTCAGATAATTGGTTTGCTAAGTCATCTAATCACAGAAAATATCTGTAGACATATGTCATTGGATGCAAAATTTTGTTGTACAAAGATTGTTTCATACTACTAGCTGCTTTTGTAATGTTCTCCTCGTTTCCCTATCCATTACTGTAATCATTAGCAGAGTGAGAGATAGATGGCTTTTCATTTGCTAGTTTCACTGGTGTTGAGAGTTGTCAGTGTTCTAAGATGAAGAATACGTTGAATGGGTGCCCCCTTTTTGGCTAAGATTTATGATAATGTACAAGGTGCAGTGTTTGGAGATCAATGGCCATTTTATCCTTTTGAGTAGGCACCGCTTCTTTGAATTCATTTTGCTGAGGTAAAGTCAGTTCCCTATTTGTCCAGGCATAATCGGAAAGTTGTTCGTACTGGTTTCTGTTCAGCAGTTAATGTGGCTAGAAATTGTACTAGCAATTCCAGGCTTAGCTGCTCAGGTATTTTCCAAAGAATTGGCCATACTGCATTTGTAGTCTTTAGTTTGACATATTTCCTTGTACAATGACAGCTAAATTGTGAATGTCAGTTTGAGTGCCTTTTTTGATCGGTTGTTGTCATCTCTGGTGAAAATGTTAAGATACTATACAGTGGACATGGAGAATGGACGTTGACGTGGTTATTATTGCCATTTGTACCTTCCAGATCTCTAAAGGCCTCTGATGCTGGAGTTCTTTCTGTTTGACCAAGCATTATGGATATCTATTTGTTGGGTATAGACTGCAGCAAAGCAATTGGATCTGAAGCTAAATTTGAGTGTCTTTAGGTGCAGTGTTGCAGGTTGGGTTTTTTATGAGTTATTTAGAGGAATGGATTTAGGCTGTGGCAACCTGAGAAATTATGGAGCTTTAGTTTTTCATCCATTGGTTTTCAACCTTTTCCTGTTGTTTGAAGTTGTTCCTCAAGATCGGTCCAGAATTCTGCTATTTTGTTTTCCTTTTTTGTGGTGTGCTAGTTCCCTCATTTTATACTCGTTGACAGTATTTTGTGTTATCAGAGTTTGAATTCCTCGATTATTGATTCTATTTAAACTTAAGAGGGGTTGAATATGTACCTAGTTAAGTACGGTTGCCATGCAAGCTGTTGTCGTCATCAAGTTTTCTAGTACATCCTCTTGTCTACAAACTGCTGACGGGATCTCAATTACAGAATGTGCTGGCATCTCCAACTTGCCTATGTCTCCTAGAGCATTCATCTTGGAAGATGTTGCTTAAGGATTCATCTTTCAGATTTATTCCACCATCTATTTCAGATCTCATCCCAATATGGTATTGATAGCAAGATGGCTATAAAATTCTTGTGTTTCCCTTGTGTATTATTTGTTGAGGTTAACAAATCCCTTTGTTGGAGTAATACACATATCCAGTGAAGTGATTGTACTTGGTTTTTTTTAGTCAACGTTGGATTTGAGTGCCATTTTGGATGCCTGACTGCACAGAACCCATGTAGCAATTTTTTTTGTGGAGTTGTTTCTTTTGAATAAAAGGGGACTAGAGGTCTAAGATACTCCCACTTCAGAAGATAGAGATAAAGACATGCAGGTTCTTTTGTTTTGTTAAGGAATTATGTAACATGTTGCAATGAGTTCTTCATAAATGGAAGAAACAAGTAAGTTGTCAGACTGTTTAAAATATTTTATGCTGTTATTATCAATTACTATAAGTTTAAACTTTGAACGATTTCTCTTTTAGATGTTGTACTTATTGTGCATACAGCATGTGATAGGCCGAATGTCATCACCAGCTTGTACCTGTAACTTATCTGTTACCATATTTGCTGAATGATAGTTTAATGGAGTTTTAACCTCTAACTTGTTGATCATGGCAACTGTTTGGTATTGATTTTATACCTCTTTACAATGTCACAAATGTATTTGTGGGCTTCAAGGCCAAGATTGGGTCTACTTTCCATTGCTCTTAGATTCACCTCGTTTTCAGTGACTCCAACATTCTGAGTGTTGTCACATGGGATCTTAAATACCAAAACAAAATCACCTTATATTGGTGGTTAGGGCTTAGATTTCATCATGAAACATTTTATCTTTGAATATTGAGGAGATAGGAATCCTGGGCTATTTATTTATCTTTCATTATGATGTTCTTCTTCGTCTCTTGATTAATGCCAGGTTTTGTTATGTTAGACAAATTTTCTTCATAATCTAGTTTCAAACTATGCTGATGGCTTGTAGGTTTGAAGTTGTGACCTGCATTATTAGCATGAGATGTACTTTACTAGCTCTGATTTAAGTTCTATGGGCTGTTTTATTGACTGGCGTAAACTTCCTCTTTGGCGTTCCTGTAGATCATGTTGGAAAAAAATACAGGGCGCCCACGTGGCTTTGGGTTTATCACGTTTTCAGATCGACGGGGAATGGATGATGCTATCAGAGAGATGCATGGACAGGAATTTGGAGAACGAATCATTTCAGTGAACAAGGCTGAACCTAAAATGGGAGAAGATATGGACCATGGTTACAGGGGGGGAGGCTACTCAAGTGGTGGCAGGGATAGCAGCTATGGTGGTGGAGGAGGAGATAGATCTGCTAGGCAAGATGAATGCTTCAAATGTGGACGTCCTGGACACTGGGCCAGAGATTGTCCTGTGGGTGGTGGTCGAGGAAGGGGAGGAGACTCATTTCTTTCACGTCCTCGACTTGGGGATAGCGATTATGGGGATCACTTTGCTGGAGATAATAATCGTTATGTGGATGATCGTTATGAAGGCGGTGGACGCCTTGGAGATAGAGATCGTTTTGATAGCAGCAGGGACAAATATGGAAGTCGCGATCGCTATGTTAGTGACAGGTACTGACTGATATTTCTATGGATTTGAATTTTATTTTGTGTATAAAGTATGTTTGGGAATGGAAATGGTTATTTTTCTAGTCTTAAAATTTATCCTTTTAAAGTAATTATCACTAGAATACGATAAATTAACAGAAGAGTGATCCAATATCCTTTGTTTTGCTGAGTTAATCACATGACTTCTCAATTAATTCCTTGCAGCATTATACTTGATGAATCCTCTCATCCCTATAGGTACCCACCTAGCGGAGACCGCTTTGGAAGCAGTAGGTACAACAACGACTCTGGTCGATTTCCCGTAAACAGCTTTGGTAAAGATAGGGGCTATTATAGAGATGGTGGACCTCGTGGGGTTGATAAGTACGAAAGCAGCGGTCCAGCACGCAACGAGGGAAGAAGCTACAGGAACAGACCCGCTCCTTACGATCGCCCTAGCAGAGCAGCAGGGAGACCATCATCATTTGATCGTTATTGAATGTTGACTGTTAGCACATTATCAGTTTTATCTAGTAAGTACTACACGCACGATGTCGTCGAACTTTTAGTCATCTAGGATATAGTAACTGTACCATGGCCTGCCAGCAGATGGCTGCTGTTTCATCTTGCTTTCATGTATCTGATAATGGAAAGAGAACTGATTTAAGTCGACCCTGAAATGTTGAGCCGAATCTTCGAGGACTCGAAGCTTGTTCGATTCATAATCCGTTAACGAATTAGGAAATAGAAGTGTAGAAGTCAGAGGGCACCCTACATGAAAGGGGCATGAATGGCAGACCAGAAGTCTCCTCTCAGTTAAGAGTGGAAAGGTAAGAGAGGCCATTAATGGAAGAAAAATGGTATGGTTTGGCCCACAACTATTGGAATTGTTGACTTGCCTTCAATCCATCCCCACTGTCTTGACATGTACTTGCAATGGCACTATTTTCGTCGGCTGTTGTTCATGATTTACTTGACTTTAGTTTTTGTGGAAAAATTAGAGAAGAAAGTGTAGTTTTTGATTGGTTGACTATAAAACCCACTTGCTGCAAATTGGTGTCCTCCCATCCCTTTTTTGTTTCTTTTATTAACAAATAAAGCAAAGTTAATAATATACATCAAATTTTGGGAAGTCTTGTAGTAGTTCAAGTAAAATGTGCATCATTATAAGTTTAATTTATTTATTTACATTTTTATATCATGGTTTTAAATTTTTAAACATAGTTAGGTGATCGACTTGGAACTAAAAGAAAGATTGGGATCCTTCCTTTCTTCAAATGGAATGAACAGAGATAGAATCAGACCGATTCCCTAAATGCTTTTCTGGATATTCCTCAATGTCTCCACTATTCACGGAATGTGAGAAGCAGATGAATAATCATCCGCTCTCGGAAGAAATCGAAGAATTTCTCGGGAATTCTACAAATCTTTTTTCTCTGACGATGGTCAGAACTTCATATGGGTTCGCATCCTATTGAGAGGTTCACTAGAGATTAGAAATTGTTAAAGAAAGAACAAGATGTGTGATCGAAAAATAAAGAAATAGTTAATATATTCATTCACATCTTTTAAATTTCAATAATTTGTTTAATAAAATTTAAAAAAATTTAAAGTTTTGAGTTTCTACTTGAAATTCAATAAATTAATAATATGTTAATAATATTTTTATGAGATTTTAATTATTAAGAGAAATATATGCTCTGAATAAATATAATTAAAAAAACTGAAGCTCAACTATCCAACTCAATTCAACCTATAATTCACAAATAATTAGTCAATCACGTACTTTGAATTGTTTATTTTCGTCTCTTCTATCAACTACTTTTTGTTTGGTGTGGTCCAAAAATTTGAATTTTTGCGTCTTTGGATGTCTTCTTATATATGTTCGTATTATAATACTTTCCCGTCAATTCATGGAATTTAAATTTATAATATGATATCTTGACAAAATTATCTACTTGTTTTGAACTATGAGATCTCACATCAGTTGAAGAGGGGAACGAAACATTCTTTACAAGGGTATGAAAATCTCTCCCTAGTAAACACATTTTAAAACCATAAGACTAACGACGATACATAACGGGCCAACACGGATAATATTTACTAACAGTGGACATGGGCTATTACATGAAGTATTTCTAGAGTGAAAGCAATCCGTTCTTTCAACATACTTCGTCTTCGCTCACGTGCTCGGTTAATTACGAAGTTCAAACTAACTCAAAATACAGAAGTATTTTGTTTGTATATATCATAATTATCAACTTTTTAGTTCTCGGATGTGGTATCGATTCATTTAAATACTCGTTCTTTCCTCGAGCGTCACAGCTGAAGAACGCTTAATACCCTAAAAATAATTATTTTGGAAACATTATTATAGTGATAATCTTTTTTGAATTTTCAACACATTGTTTGAACCAAATTAATTCAAAGCCAAGCTGTCATCTTCTCTTATCATAAATCAACCTCCATCCTCTTTGGAAAAATGAAATAAATATAAATAATTTCCATTAAAATTTCCACTATTTAATCTTTAAATAAATAAAAATAATAATTAATGGAATCAATTCCCAAAAATTATAATATAAAATACTTTTTATTATAATAATAATAAAAAAAAAGTAAAATCAATAGAAAAAAAAATAAAAATTAAACTAAAATTGTGAAAAATATTAATATTTCTAAAATTTATTAATTATAAAATAATATAAATTTGAATTAATTTTAGGGTTTGGTGGTTTGAAAATATTATTTATTTATGCTTCCATACCAAACTATGACTAAATATTTTCTGAATATATTAAGTTATATTTGAAAATTATTATTATTATTATTATATATATATTAAATATGTTAGAGCCTAAATTAATTTATTTGACAAACTATATAATTATCTTGTCTTTATAAAAAGAAATCTGACACTCGAGTAAAAGAAAAAATATATGGAATTACGGTTAACAGATGTTTAGAACAATTGATAGTTACTATGAATATCCGAACAATTTGAACTGTTTAGTTCAAACTGTCGGGGTTGAGTTGGGTTAGACTTTTTTTTGTCGATTTGGGTTGTGTTGAATTTTTTAAAAAATGAAAATTTTGGCTCGGGTTTGAGTTCTTTTTTTTTTTTTTTTTTTTTTTTTCAAATCGACCTGAAAATAGAGTTCACAATCCAACCCAACCCTAATTTTAAAATTGTTACGAAAATTAAGAATATTTTAAGTTTGTAACAAATGTTAGTAACACGGTGTAATATATGAATGTTTCATATAATTTTAGTTATTAATATGACATGTATTATGAATAATTATGATCTTTTTAAATAATTAAAAAAAAATGTGAATAACTTGACGACCCAACCCAAAAGTAAGAAGTTTGGGTTGGGAACCCTCGTTCGAACCACCAACCCTAATTAAAAAGGTTGGGTTGTGAACCCTATTCGAGTCATTCGAATCACCAACCCAAAATTGTCGACAAGAAAGGCTTTATGTAACAGCTCAAGCTCACCATTAGCAGATATTGTCCTCTTTTGGTTTTTCCTTTCAGACTTCCTTTCAAGATTTTTAAAACGTGTCTACTATGGACTGGTTTCCACTCTTATTCGTTCTCCTTCCCAACCGATGTGGGATCTCATGCTTTATTTCTCGTTTAAACAGAAATTCCTCATTTGGGTTTAGAACAGGTCTTCCCGGGACTAAGATTCCGTGAGTTAAATAAACATCTTTGTATAAGAATTAGGGTAACCCGACTCTAGGGCATAGGATAAAATGACAATTATTAATTAATTTCCATTTGGACTCTTAAAAGTCAACTATAGAGACTCAACAAAAACGTCTATATATTTCCCCCACACACATCTCCTTCAATTAACAGCCACACAAGTACCATACCTCCAAAATAATCTCCACCCTCTTTAATTTTCCACCTCTAAAAATGGTCGCCGCCGGTCAGGGAGGCGACGGAGCAATCTCCGGCGGCTCCAACATCAGAACCCTCGCCGTCCACATCATCACCGGGCGGTGGTTTGTGGTGTTCGCTTCACTTCTAATCATGGCAGCCGCCGGCGCCACCTACATGTTCAGCTTATATTCCAACGACATAAAGTCGGTTCTAGGTTACGACCAAACAACGTTGAATTTGTTGAGCTTTTTCAAGGATCTGGGTGCAAACGTCGGCGTTTTATCTGGCCTTATCAATGAAGTTACACCGCCGTGGGTGGTTCTATCTATCGGCGCCGTCTTGAACTTCTTTGGTTACTTCATGATTTGGCTCGCCGTTACTAAGCGGATCTCGACGCCAAAAGTTTGGCAAATGTGTCTCTACATTTGTATTGGAGCTAATTCTCAATCTTTTGCTAATACCGGTTCGCTCGTTACTTGTGTCAAGAACTTTCCAGAAAGTCGAGGCGTCGTTCTCGGTAAGTGATTATCAATATTACGAAAAAAAAAAAATCACATTTTTATTATTTATTATTTTTACGTCGGAATGACAAAATCGAGGATAAACCCGACCCTCGAAATTAGATGTTTTGCAAAATCACAACTTTTAGCTTCTTCCTCCGACGTTCCTCTGACGTTCAATCGTGTAACATTGTCAGTTACAACGTGCGAGATTCTCGAGTAATTTCACAACAAAAACCGAGCAGTGTATTATGTTTTTTCAAAACATTCACACGAAACTTGTGTGTTGTGTTTTAAGTTGAGTGTTCGAGTAAATTTAACCTAATTAATTAAACTCATATTTAATGTGTTTTCCCAAATTCTAGGGTTCACCAAATTTTGATTTTGAAGCTTCCCATTTAAAGTATAAACGTAATTTCCACTCGATTTTTAATTAATTTAAATTAACATACTTTTTCTTTTCTTTTTTTTTTTATTTTTAATTTTCGAATTTATTTTATTTTCTATTATTTATTATTACTTTTTATTTCATTTTCATCCCATGATGCCAATTTGAAATATTTGTATTATTTTAAATAAATATTATTTTTAAATATTTATTTAGTTAAACTTTATATTTTATCTAAAAAAAATATCTCTAAATTTTTAAAAATTCTAATAATACCCTTACACTTCAAAAAAAAAAAAAAAAAACAAAACTTTTACGGTAATATTTTGTTTCAAAATTAACCCTGAACTTTTAAAAGATTTTCAAAAATACCCTTTAACTCTCGAGAAGTATTCTCGTGTTCAAATTTTTCATTAATACTACTAATTAAAAAAAAATCTAAAAATACTCGCGAATTTTCAAAAATAATATTAAAAAATTTAAAAATAATTTATGAAGAGTAGATAGACGGTATTCGTCCATATATTGACGGTAATATATATTTTTTTTTTTGAATTTTTTTTTTTAATTTCATGGGTTTCTTTTTAAATATCGTCTTAACCATAAAAGGTATTTTTCAATTTTTTTTAAAGTTAAAAAAAAAATTAAAATTAATATTAAGAGTTTTATTTTTTATTTTTTTTAATTTAATTATTTATTTGAATTGTGAACAGGTATCTTAAAGGGGTATGTCGGGCTAAGCGGCGCCATAATTACGCAGCTCTTCCACGCATTCTACGGCTCCGACACCAAATCCTTAATACTCCTAATCGGATGGCTTCCGGCGGCCATATCCTTCGCATTTTTACGAACAATTCGGATCATGAAAGTAATCCGACAGCCAAACGAGCTCAAAGTCTTCTACAATTTCCTCTACATTTCCCTCGCCCTCGCCGGATTCCTAATGCTAATGATCATCATAGAAAGCAAATTAATATTCACCCAAGCCGAATTCGGTGGCAGCGCCGCCGTCGTCCTCCTCCTCCTCTTCCTCCCTCTCGCCGTCGTCATCGTCGAAGAATACAACCTCTCAAAACT
The DNA here is from genome assembly GCF_057944985.1 of Cucurbita pepo subsp. pepo. NCBI lineage: Eukaryota > Viridiplantae > Streptophyta > Magnoliopsida > Cucurbitales > Cucurbitaceae > Cucurbita > Cucurbita pepo. The sequence goes on along the minus strand of NC_141806.1, from coordinate 2,489,156 downwards.
CAAATCCGCCGCCATTAATCTCCCAAACCCACTTCAAATCCTTACAGAGAAACCCAATACCCCAAAAACAGAGCCCCAAAAACAAACCCGACAACAAAAACAACCATCTTGCTGGACAACAATCTTCAACCCGCCGGAGCGCGGCGAGGATTTCACAATTCTACAAGCTCTGTTCAGCATGGACATGGCAATTCTGTTCTTCTCTGCAATTTGCGGCGTCGGCGGAACTTTGACGGCGATTGACAATCTGGGTCAGATTGGAATGTCCTTAGGATACCCAAAAAGAAGCATTAGCACATTCGTGACACTCGTTAGTATATGGAATTACCTCGGACGTGTCGCCTCTGGTTTTGTCTCTGAAATTGTTCTAACAAAATACAAATTCCCACGTCCTTTAATGCTTTCTTTAACACTTCTTTTGTCATGTATCGGTCATTTGATCATCGCCTTCGCCGTTCCAAATGGGCTTTATGTAGCTTCAATCGTGATCGGATTCTGTTTCGGAGCTCAGTGGCCGTTGCTTTTCGCCATAATTTCCGAGCTATTTGGGTTGAAATATTACTCTACGCTTTACAATTTCGGGTCGGTGGCTAGTCCGATTGGATTATACGTTTTGAATGTGAAAGTGGCCGGGAATTTGTACGACAAAGAGGCGGCGAAGCAGCTGGCGGCGAAAGGGCTTGTAAGAAAAACAGGGGAGGAGCTGAAATGCTACGGCGGAGAGTGTTTTAAGCGGTCGTTTCTTGTAATCACCGGAGTTACTTTGTTGGGTATGTTTGTTTCGTTGATTTTAGTGATTAGGACGAGGGGTTTTTACAAGAGTGATATTTATAAGAAGTTTCGAGATGAAGCTGAAGCAGAGGTGGTCGGAAATGGCGCTGTGGCGGCCGCCGGAGCACCGGAGGAGACGAGAAGCCGATAGGGGTGTGTTTGGCGGGAAAGAAAATGAGGTGAAATCCGCCGGAGCGGCGGCGGAGACGAGGAACCGACAGGGATGGGTTTGATTTGAGAGTGAAGATTTTTGTTGTCCTTTGTCGAAACATTAAAATTTCCGAACTTTGTGAGAAAATAATTTACATGTTTCATCACTAAGTTTCTAATAGATATTTATTGTAATTTTCATACTTATTTTAAGTACTAGAACCCATTATCTATAAAAAAAAATAAAAAATAAAAATAAAAAATAAAAATAAAAAACCAATTCGAGCATAGTTTAAAGGGTAAAACTGTCATTTACTTATTACAATCGATAAAATTTCAGCAATCGTTTATGCCAACTTATTGAGAAAAATGTTTGCTAACTAGACGTTCATGCAATAACTTCTTTTTACGTGTTGTAAAACAGTAAAATAGACTTAGATTTAAACCGATAAAAATTATATATTACGAGTATAATTAAATGTCATTTTATATTTAAAAAAATTAAGAATAGTCGTATTAAATCGATATTTCTTACCATAAGCGGAATTATTATTCTAATTCGGAAACTTAAACGAATAGATAATAATAAATTTAATTATATCAATACAAATTAGAAATATTGGATCGTGGTGAATTTACTCCTTAATTATCATTCTTATTTTTATTTTTAATGAAGAAAAAAAAACTTTGAATAAAAAAAATGAATCTTTGGAAAAGGTCCACAAAACAAAAGCCCACGAAGGCCCAATATTTATTTTTGAATTATAAATATATATAAATTTATATAATTAATTTCAAGTAGCTGTGTACGATGATCCTCGGCTAAGTGTTATATTGCTTCAATAAGCTATGATTTGATAGTATTTTAATCACTAGTAAGCTTCGATTGAGAACCTTGTAAGAAGTCGTCTTAGCTCAGTTGGTAGAGAGCATGGCTTTTAACCAAGTGATTGTGGTTTGATTATCATAGACGGCGACCTCTGTTGCGTGAGCGTGTTTCTATTTCCATTTTCTCATTTTCTTTGGCATAGGCTAAAAGTGAGTGGTGAAGACGATGACATCCCCAACAAGTGTTATATTGTCTCAATAAGCTATGATTTAGAACCTTTTAATAAGTTGGTAGAGCGTATGGCTTTTAACCATGTGGCCGTGGGTTCAATTCCCACAGACGGCAACGGCGACCTCTGTTGTGTGAGCGTGTGTCTATTTTCCTTTTCGGCATAGGCAAAAAGTGAGCAGTGAAGACCATGACATCCCTGACCAGTGTTATATTGTCTCAATAATAAGCTATGATTTAGAACTTTTTAAGAAGCCGTCTTAGCTCAGCTGGTAGAGTGCATGGTTTTTAACCATGTGGTCGTGGGTTTGACAGCGTCCTCTGTTTGTGAGCGTGTGTCTATTTTCCTTTTCGGCATAGGCTAAAAGTGAGCAATGAAGACCCAGCCAGTGTTATATTGTCGCAATAAGCTATGATTTAAAACATTTTAAGAAGCCGTCTTAGCTCAGTTGGTAGAGCGCATGGCTTTTAACCATGTGGTCGTGGGTTCGATTCCCACAGACGGCGACCTCTGTTGCGCGAGCGTGTTTCTATTTTCCTATTTGGCATAGGCTAAAAGTGAGCAGTTAAGACCATGACATCCCGGCCAGTGTTATATTGTCTCACTAAGCTATGATTTAGAACCTTTTACGAAGCCGTCTTAGCTTAGCTGGTAGAGCGCATGGCTTTTAACCATGTGGTCGTGGGTTCGATTCCCGGCGACCTTGGTTGCGCAGCGTGTTTCTATTTCCCTATTCGGCATAGGCTAAAAGTGAGCAGTTAAGACCATGGCCAGTGTTATATTGTCTCACTAAGCTATGATTTAGAACCTTTTATGAAGCCGTCTTAGCTCAGCTGGTAGAGTGCATGGCTTTTAACCATGTGGTCGTGGGTTCGATTCCCACAGACGGCGACCTCTGTTGCGCGAGCGTGTTTCTATTTCCCTATTAGGCTAAAAGTGGTTATATTGTCTCACTAAGCTATGATTTAGAACCTTTTACGAAGCCGTCTTAGCTCAGTTGGTAGAGCGCATGGCTTTTAACCATGTGGTCGTGGGTTCGATTCCCACAGATGGCGACCTCTGTTGCGCAGCGTGTTTCTATTTCCCTATTCGATTTAGAACCTTTTACAAAGCCGTCTTAGCTCAGTTGGTAGAGCGCATGGCTTTTAACCATGTGGTCGTGGGTTCGATTCCCACAGACGGCGACGTGTTTCTATTTCCCTATTCGGCATAGCCTAAAAGTGAGCAGTTAAGACCCGCCCAGTGTTATATTGTCTCACTAAGCTATGATTTAGAACCTTTTATGAAGCCGTCTTAGCTCAGCTGGTAGAGTGCATGGCTTTTAACCATGTGGTCGTGGGTTCAATTCCCACAGATGGCGACCTCTGTTGCGAGAGCGTGTTTCTATTATCCTATTCGGTATAGGCTAAAAGTGGTTATATTGTCTCACTAAGCTATGATTTAGAACCTTTTACGAAGCCGTCTTAGCTCAGTTGGTAGAGCGCATGGCTTTTAACCATGTGGTCGTGGGTTCGATTCCCACAGACGGCGACCTCTGTTGCGCAGCGTGTTTCTATTTCCCTATTCGGCATAGCCTAAGTGTGAGCAGTTAAGACCCGCCCAGTGTTATATTGTCTCACTAAGCTATGATTTAAAACCTTTTATGAAGCCGTCTTAGCTCAGCTGGTAGAGCGCATGGCTTTTAACCATGTGGTCGTGGGTTCAATTCCCACAGATGGCGACCTCTGTTGCGCGAGCGTGTTTCTATTATCCTATTCGGTATAGGCTAAAAGTGGTTATATTGTCTCACTAAGCTATGATTTAGAACCTTTTACGAAGCTATCTTAGCTCAGTTGGTAGAGCGCATGGCTTTTAACCATGTGGTTGTGGGTTCGATTCCCACAGACGGCGACCTCTGTTGCGCGAGCGTGTTTCTATTTCCCTATTAGGCTAAAAGTGGTTATATTGTCTCACTAAGCTATGATTTAGAACCTTTTACGAAGCCGTCTTAGCTCAGCTGGTAGAGCGCATAGCTTTTAACCATGTGGTCGTGGGTTCGATTCCCACAGATGGCATCCCGGCCAGTGGTTATATTGTCTCACTAAGCTATGATTTAGAACCTTTTTTGAAGCTGTCTTAGCTCAGCTGGTAGAGCGCATGGCTTTTAACTATGAGGTCGTGGGTTTGATTCTCACAGACGCGGTCTTTGTTGCAAACGAAGACCATGACATCTCAGGGTGTTACTTCGATTGAGAACCTTTTATTTAATCACCGGTAAGCTTTGATTGCGAACTTTTGAAGAAGCTGTCTTAGCTCAACTGGTAAAGCGCATGGCTTTTAACCATGTTGTTGTGGATCGATTCCCATAGACGGCGACCTTTGTTGCAAGCTTGTTTTTATTTTCTTTTTCGGCATAGGCTCTATGTTTGCAACGAAGACCATGACATCAGTAGAGGGCATGACTTTTAACCAAGTGGTCATGGGTTTGATTCCCCTAAATGGCGACCTCGACCTCCATTGCAAGCATGCCTTTTTTCCTTCTCGACATAGGCTCAAAATGAGCAGCGAAGCCTATGACATCCCGAGTAACTATTATAATACCTCAATAAGCTCCTATTTGATAGTATTGAGTCACCTAATATGCTTCGATCGAGCATCTTATGGCTCAACGGGTAGAGATCTCGAGTCAAAGAAGAAAAAAGAATACTAAAATTTTGAAATAATCTCAAATTCCCTTTTAACTTTGAAATATATAATCCAACTTAATTTAACTATATAAGCTTCATAAAACTCTTTTCCCTTTTCTATAACGTCAATAAACCACTATTATTTGTTACTATATACAAAACTACTAAAATTTGAACACATAAGATCATCGGCGGCGACCACGGCGGCGATACTCTGTTACCGCCGCCTTTAAATATCATTCCGTAAAAGTCATCCTCACCACCACCGCTATTTCCATACATCGGGCTATTATTAATGACAGTGCCGCCGCCATATCCGCCATTACCGCCGCCAGTGCTGCCGCTAAATCCTGGATATACAATCCCTTCACCATTACTATACCTGCACATTAACGAACAAATTAAAAAAAAAAAATAATAATAATAATCAAAATTAAGTTTAATCAAATTAAATAAAAGAAGCATTTTCCACGTGGAAATGGAAAAGCCCGACAAAACCTTAACCCTTCAAGGAAAAAGGGTAACACTTTCATGCTTTGATGACGTGTTAAAAGCTTATGAAATTGGTGTTATTATGTGTCCCACTTGGTGGGGTTGAGTAATTTTTAAAATTCTTTAAAAAAAATTATATTTTTTTTATTCGTTGGACTCGTTTGATAACCATAGTTAGGTCGTGATAGATACCCGACATTTAATTTTATGTTAAATAAATTTAATATTTTAAATATTTTAAAAAGGTCTACCTAAAGTCTCCCGATATATTTGTAATTTTTTAAAATTAATAAATCTAGACATAAAACTAGATTAAAAATAAATTTAGAATAAAACAAAATTATTAAAAGTACAAAAAAATATAAAAGGATTTATTAAATATTTTTAAAAATTATATATATATTATTGTTGATTTGTTTTTTATTATATGAAATAATCATTAAAAAAAATGCTTGATATTTATTTTTTTTAAATTTGTATACAATAAAATTATAAATTTTAAGATTATGTTAGATAATAAAAAAAAATTAGTTTTTTTTTATAAAATTCAATAAAATGTTTTTAAAAGATTTTAAAAGTATTTTTTGAAATTAAAAAAGAAAAGGGTATTAATAAATTTTTTGAAAATTTAAGAGTATTTTTTAACCTCTTTAAAAATTAAAATTAAAAATATTAACTATTTTTATTAAAAAATGTAATAATATTTTTTAAAATTTATTTAAAAATTTAAGGGTTTTTTTTTTTATAAATAAAATGAAAAATATTTAATTTACCTTGGGGCACCCAAAACGCCGGCGTTCATAGTGAGCTGATTGATAAGAGCCACCGACTTAGGCTCAGTACTGGAGGCTTTACCGTACTGGGTGCTAAGTCCGGCACCGGACGGCACAAAAAACGCGCCGTTCACCAAAATATCACCGTCCGTCCGCCAATTCCACGCCGTCCATTCCGTCTCCGCCGCATCTAAACGTCTCGTCACCTGTGATTATCAAAATTTTAAAACCCAGCCGTCACCGTCAAAATTCCAACGGTAGTCCCTTTAGATTCCGGCCCCTCCCTCCAAGTCCGGCCAAAAACACGAAAAGAAAGAACGGAAAGGGATGGCCCATTAAGAAATGGTGATTTGTTGGCAGCGCGTCAACGTCATGCGCCGCCCCAAGCATGTGGGATAAGGAATCTAATCCTTTCTTTCCCATGCCTTCCTCCGCTTCACACATTCCTCAACTCAAAAGCTCGGCCCATGAGCGGCGCCGCCGCCCCTTTCCAATTCTTAAGAATCTTTATTTTATTCCATTTTAGTACTCAACTTGCATTTTTTTTTAATTTCTTTTAAAAAATTTGTGCTATAATATAATATATAAAAATTTAGAAATAAATTTTTTATAAATTGAATTAATTTATTGGTTCAATTAAAATTAAATTAAGATGAATCGAGTAATTTTTAATTAAATATTTAAAAAATAAGTTATTAAATATTTAATTTAGCAAATTGAGCAAATATTTCATAGAAAATAATTATTCTCCGTTTATAATTTTTTTTATGTATATAAATTGATATTTAATTTTGTTAATTCTTAACCAACAAAATCCTAATTAAAGCTTTTTTTTTTAAAAAAAAAACAAAATAATATTTCCCAAAAACTTAAATTTAAAGTTTTTTTTTTAATTATTATTATTATACGAAAGAAATTAGATTAAATAGAAAAAATACTTTTCATATTCCTTCCCCATTATATTTAAATTAAATAGAAAAAATATATATTTAAATATAAAAAAATTTCAAAAAGCTTTAAAAAAAATTAAAAAAAAAATTAAAAAAAAGTGAAAAAGAAAAGGAAAAAGAGATAATTACCTCTTTAGCATTGGGGTTGACAGGAGCCACGTAACGGTTACCCTGGCTGTTAATAGTGGGGCGAGCACTGCCGCCAATGGCGTACATTTCCCAAGCCGTGAAGTCATTGTTGACCACATGAATGTAGCCATGTCTGCACCTGGGCATGCGCTGCACCAGAGCCTCACCGAAGTGGTTGAACGCTATGGTCACTTGCATACCCGAGTCCTGCACATACCGGTCGTCGTGTCCCAGCAGCATCACCTCGTCGTGGTGCGAAAAATAGCTGTTCGATATTGTTATACCTGTCGATCCCATTATTGCGTCTATTAGCCCGTCGGTGCAGTATGAAAGCGAGCAATGGTCTATCCAAATTTTTCTTGAGCTGAATATTGAGATCCCGTCCCCGTCCGATAGCCCTCGGTGCCCAACATGGGTCGGGGTTGACCTTTCGATCATCATAGTAGCTTATTAGAATAAAATATTATGAAATTTGATTTAAGATATAAATTAATTATGAAATATATTTTATATAGCTGTGGTAGTAAAATCTCATGTTAGTTAGAGAGAATAACAAAGCACCTTTACAAGGGTGTGGAAACTTCTCCCCGATAGTTTTAAAAATCTTGGACAGTTACAAATGGTATTAGAAGCAGAGATACTAGGTAATGTGCCAACGAGGAGGTTGTGCCTCGAAGGGGTGTGGACACGAGGTGGTGTGCTCGCAAGGAGGTTGAGCTCCCAACGAGGAGGCTGTGCCTTGAAGCGGTGTGGACACGAGGTGGTGTGCTGGCAAGGAGGTTGAGCTCCAAAGGGGGTGGACACAAGGTGGTGTGCTAGCAAGGAGGCTGAGCCCCGAAGGAAGGTGGACACGAAGCAGTGGGCTAGCAAGGAGGCTAAGCACTGAAAGGGTGGACACGAAGCGGTGTGCCAGCAAAAAGGCTAAGCTACGAAGGGGGTGGACACGAGGCGGGGTGTCAATAAAACTTTGGGCCCCGAAGGAGAGTGGATTGCAAGGTCCCACATCGTTTGGAGAATGGAACAAGTGCGAAAAAAGACGTTGGGCCCCAAACGGGGTGTATTGTAAGATCCCACCTTAGTTTGAAAGGAGAACAAAACGCCATTTATAAGAGTGTAGAAACCGCTCGAGAAAGCTCAAGATCCAACTTTTAAACAATATCAAGATCCAACTTTTAATTACTTTTGTTTATTATTTTTAAGGAAAAAAAGTAAAGATTTACGGACCTTATGTTGGCATTGCCAGAGGGTACACAGTGATGCACGTGGATGTTGTGGATGATGATGTTGGACACGTATTGGATAGTGATACAACCACCGCCGGTGATGTGGACGTTGGCGCCACGGCCGTCGATCGTTTTGAAGCTGTTGATGATAAGTTCATATTTGAGTTTGATTGTCATGTCGGCGGAGAAGATGATCCAGAGTGGTTCGAATTGGATCACGGCGTGGCGGAGGGTTCCCGGAGTTGGGTTTTCCGGGTTGGAATCTGAGGAGTCGGTGACGATGTAGATCTTGCCGCCTTTGCCACCCATGGCGTCGCGGCCGAACCCGATGCCGCAGTCGGCAAGTCTCTGCCGGTTCGCCGCCCAATTTGGGTCGCAACGCCAGCAATCGTCGATGGGGTTTCCGGTGAGGCAAGAGAAGGCTTGATCCTTTGATTCGATGGATAGCGCTTTTCTTCTCGATATCGATGCATTGACTGTCCTGTGAGGGAAACAGAGGCGTGAGTTGCAGAGAAACAGAGGAATGCTCTGTTTTTGTTTGGACGGCGAGAAAATGCAAGAAAATGCAGGAAAATGCAAGAAAATACATGAAAATTTCAAATGGGTTTTTGAAAACAGAGAGTTTTAGAGAAACCCAAATGGAAAAACAAAGAATCGAGACACGTGAACTCTCCAGCAAGAAAAGGATAAGAAAACAGAGGGTTGCTCTGTTTCTGTTTGGTTGGCGAGAAAATGCAGGAAAATGCAAGAAAATACACGAAAATTTGAAATGGGTTTTTGAAAACAGAGATTTTTAGAGAAACCCAGATGTAAAAACAATCAATCGACACACGTGAACTCTCCAGCAAGAAAAGGATAAGAAAACAGAGGGTTGCTCTGTTTCTGTTTGGTTGGCGAGAAAATGCAGGAAAATGCAAGAAAATACACGAAAATTTGAAATGGGTTTTTGAAAACAGAGATTTTTAGAGAAACCCAGATGTAAAAACAATCAATCGACACACGTTAACTCTCCAGCAAGAAAAGGATAAGAAAACAGAGCAATGCTCTGTTTCTGTTTGGATGGCGAGAAAATGCAGGAAAACGCAAGAAACTGCAAGAAAATTTCAGATGGGTTCATCCAAACCCAAGTGAAAAACAACACAAGAACAAAAAAAACACATTCCTCCCCTCGATCGAACGCTAGTTCATCAACAAAAACAGATTAAAAAAGAAATCTAAAAGAAACCCAATAAAAGAAGCTGAAAATTTTCAGTTTACCTTTGAAGTTCATCAGCAACAGAATCAGGGTCAGGATGCTGGTGGGGCAATGTCAGATTGAAAGAAGCCGAGGCGACAAGAAAGAACAAACCAGACATCCATATCAAGAGAATGCTAAGAACAGGAAACATTCTCGAACGAACAACAAAAATGGAAGCTGGTCGGACGAGGAATTTGAGGATGTTTCTGGGCGTTGTTCTGTGGTATTAATCGAAGAAAAAGAGACTGTTTTGAAACAAGTTTAGTATCTGAAACATCAACAAAAACATGGCTGCTAAGAGAGCCTAAATCCAGAGAGATTGTGAGAATGGTGGGTGACTTTAAATAATTATATTAAAAAAAGGCTTAAAAAAGGTTACTTTCTTGGTGTGGTTTTAGGGTTTATAGTTCATGAAGAAATTTTAATTACTTCCCTTTTCCATTCTTAACTTGTTAGTAAATTATTCTTAGTATCGAGAAAAAGGCAGCTTAAAATAATGCAAATGGTTTAAAACGAAAGTCAAATATGATTAAAACATATGTTCTCGATGAAAGGTAAGGAATTTCTCGAGAGATCCCGAAATTTAAAATAATGCATATGGTTTAAAACGAGAGTCAACCCTGATTAAAACATATATTCTCGATGAAAGGTAAGAATTTCTCGAGAGATTCCTAGCTCTCGAGAAGAAATGCAGCTTAAAATAATGCAAATGGTTTAAAACGAAAGTCAAACGTGATTAAAACATATATTCTCGATGAAAGGTATGGAATTTCCCGAGAGATTTTATCCAAAAAGTCGTGGAACCTCGAGATATCTTTTCCCGAAACCCTAACAACGACGAAGAAAAGTGAATGGATTTAGATTCTTTGGAGGGTGGCTGAAAAAATGCATATTCTTGTTCTAGAAATGACAAGCCTTCCCTTCTTTATTTTCATACTTTCTCTTAAAAAGATTCCTCACATTGCCATCTTCTTTTCTTCTTATCAACAAAAGGGTTCGTGTTGATCTAACTTTATGTTCGGATTATATTTGATAAATGAAAATGTGTTTTTCATTTTTCGAAAGTAAATCGTGTCATAAAGTGGTAGGAATTATTCATCGTTCTTTATACAGGGGTAGTTTCGTAAAATTAGCATCTTATTTCGTTCGTGCTTCAAATTAGGGTTAGGAGCAACGATTCAATTTCGAATCAAAATTTGTTTTTCATTTATCAAAATTAAATCGTGTAATAAAGTGGTAGGAACTATTCATCGTTCTTTATACAGGGGTAGATTCGTAAAAATAGCATCTTATTTTTCGTTCGTGGTTCAAATTAGGGTTAGGAGCAACGATTTAAATTTTGGGTCAAAATTTTTTTTTTCCAGTTATCGAAAGTAAATCGTGTAATAAAGTGGTAGGAATTAGTCATCGTTCTTTATACAAGGGTAGATTCGTAAAAATAACATCTTTTTTTCATTCGTGGTTCAAATTAGGGTTATGAGCAACGATTTAAATTTCGGGTCTTTTTTTTTTTTTTTCATTTATGAAAAGTAAATCGTGTAATAAAGTAGTACGAATTATTCATCGTTCTTTATATGGGGGTAGATTCGTAAAAATAGCATCTTATTTTCGTTCGTAGTTCAAATTAGGGTTAGAAGCAACGATTCCAATTTCAGATCAAAATTTATTTTTCACTTGTCAAAAGTAAATCGTGAAACAAAGTAATAGGAATTATTCCTTATTCGGGTAAGAGGGTAGTTTAGTAAAAATACTATCTCAATTTCTTTTGCTGAAAAATTCGAATTTCATATCGAAATTTGTTTTTCATTTATCAAAAGTAAATCATCCTCGTTCTTGATATGGGGGCAGTTTCGTAAAAATAGCATATTAGAGTCACGGGGCGAATCTCACAATAAATGGTATTAGAGCCAGACATTGGTCGGTGTGCCAACAGACACATTAGGTCCCCAAGAAGAGTGAATTGTGAGATCCCACATCGATTGAAAAGGAAAACGAAGCATTCCTTAAAAGGGTGTGGAAACCTCTCCCTAGTAGACGCATTTTAAAACCGTGAGGCTCACAACGATACATAACAGACCAAAGCGGATCTGCTAACGATGTAACGATGACCTTAGACTGTCACAATCTCAACCCTCTATTACAATCTCATAAATATCAAATATCAAACATTAACAAGTCACAACACATCACTAACATCGATTACAAACATAAAATATTCTTAATTTTCGTAATAATCTTAACAGTAGGATAAGGTAGAATTGAGTCGTAACTCTATTTTTCAGCCCGATAAAAAAAAACGTCAATCCATGAAACGAGCCGAATTTCAATTTTTCAAAAATTCAACTCAACCAAAATCGAAAAAAGAAAAATCTAACTCAACCTAGATTGGTCGAATTCTCGAGTCATATGAATACCCCTCATCACATCAAAATGTTCGATATATATTTAATTATAAACTATATATTATATCCATGCATTTTAATATCAATTTGTCACACTACCCACCTTATTGATTGTTGATTGTTATATATATATAAATTAATTATCATAATTAATGGTGGGGTTTCAACTATATATATGATCATATGAGAGAATGATTGGTTCAAAAAATTATAACAAACACCATAAACAATACACCTAATTAAAATCATATATCCCATTAACAAATTAATTATTGTTTATTTGCATTAATCACCAACCTATATAACTTAGAGTCTCATTAAACAATAATGATTTGTAACATTAACGTCTAATTACACGAGACAAAAAACTGACCTAAATTTGTCGGTAGTAATTAGCACGTACGCATGTCCTTGAGATCGAAGGTTCAAATTCATGTACTCGATTAATATTTTATTGTATTAAAAAACTGACATCAAACTATTGACAATTTGTCGGTGACAGACTCGTTGAGTTATATACTGAAACTTTCGATTTTGCCAAATTAGAGCTTATATTACTTAGATAAATTGTAATAGTTTAAGTACACTGCTAGTAGATATTATCCGCTTTGACCCGTTACGTATTGCCGTCAACCTCATGGTTTTAAAATGCGTCTTTTAGGGAGAGGTTTACACACCCTTATAAGGAATGTTTTGTTTCCGTCTCTAGTCGATGTGAGATCTCACAATCTACCCTTTTTGGGGCCCAGTGTCCTCGCTGGCACATTGCCTAATGTCGGGCTCTAATAACATTTGTAACAACTCAAACCTACTGCTAGTCTGTTTTGGTCCGTTATGTATTGTCGTCAGTCTTATGGTTTTAAAACGCGTCTTTTAGGGAGAGGTTTACACACCCTTATAAGGAATGTTTTGTTTCCCTCTCTAGTCGATGTGGAATCTCACAATCTACCCTTCTTGGGGCCCAATGTCTTTACTGACACATCGCCCAATGTCAAGTTCTAATACCATTTGTAATAACTCAAACCCACTGCTAGTCTGTTTTGGTCCGTTATGTATTGTCGTCAGTCTTATGGTTTTAAAACGCGTCTTCTAGGGAGAGACTTCCACACCCTTATAATAAATGTTTCGTTCCCCTCTCCAATTGATGTGAGATCTCACAATCCACCCTCTTTGGTGGCCCAACGTCCTTGTTGGCACACACTTGATGTCGGGCTCTAATATCATTTGTAACAGCTCAAACTTATTGCTAGTCCGTTTTAATCCGTTACGTATCGCTGTCAGTCTCACAATTTTAAAACACACTTTCTAGAAAGAGGTTTCCACACTGCTTCGTTTCCCTCCCTAACCGACGTGACATCTCATGTAAATGTTTATATATATATATATATATATATATATATATATATATTACAACATTTTTAAAATTTTAAAATTAAAATTAAATGTTGGTTTACTTTTCAAATGTTTATACTGGTGGGTGGTGGAGGCGGGAACCCGCCGGCGGAATAGGAGAGGGCGGCGCAGCCGCAGTCCACGTCGGGGCACGTCAAATATTTGTCAAAATACGCACAAAGCAAAGTAAAAGAAGAGTTAAATGGAAATTTGACGTCGGCTAAGAGAATCTTTTTGACTAATAAAAAAAAAAAAAAAAGCATATAATATTTTATTAAATACATTATTTCTTTGAAAAAAAGAATTAAATAATTTGTTTTTTTAGTATACAGAAAAAAAAAAATCAAGTTTGGTTGTCAAAGTATTTGTACTTTTCGTATGGGTTAGGAGATAAAGAGACAAAACCATGGGGTTTTTTATAAGCAAAGCAAACCAATGCTTATAATTTGGTTTAATCAATTCTTCTTTAAAAAATAAAATTTTCAAACATATTAAACACTCTTTATAACGGTGTGAAAATCTTTCGGTAGTAGACACGTTTTAAAGCATTGAAGGAAAGGATGAAAGGGAGATCCCAAAGAGAACAATATCCGTTAGCGGTGGGTCTGAGCCATTACAAATGGTATTAGAGTTAGGTTTTGGGCGATGTGCCAGTGAGGAGGCTCTTCTCCGTAGGAAGGTAGACACGAGGCGGCGGTGTGCCAGTAAGGATGCTGGCCCTGCAGGAGGGTGGATTTGGTGGTGGTCCCACATCGATTAGAGAAAATGAACGAGTGTTAGCGAGGATGCTAGGCCCCAAAGGATGTGCAAATCTTTCCTTGAACCGGCCCTAAAGGGTGTAGAAACCGGTCCCACATCGACTTTTTTAGGTTTGGAATGGACATATGAAGGAGCCATTTGAACTACTCGATGCTAGTGAAGAAAATGGGTGGATTATTTGTATGGGCCACTTCATGACTATAATTGGGCCAATAATGGGCTTTGCTTTATTATTATTATTTAAATAATAATTGAGATAATAATTGAAAGATGTGAATGGTTATACATTTAATTATTGAAGCATGATATTTTTAAGGGATATTTAAAAAAACATTAACACATAAAATCTATATTTTGAGATATTCAATAATTATTTATTCTTATTTTTCTTCAAAAATAAATAAATATACGTTATAATATTTATACCTATTGTTCTTATCGAAAACCATAAATAAATAAAAATAAAAAAACATGAAACTTTGTTATTTATATAAAAATAATTATATTGTTTTCAATATTTTCAATATTACCGACTTTTTTTCATAAATATTTCTTTAAAAAAAAGTTTATTTTTTAATTTATTTTTATCAAAATTTATCATTTAAAGAAAAGCAACAAAAACGTCATCGTTTTGTCCTTTACTTATATTCATTAAACGTCGCAAGAAGACTCATATTTTCATATGGAAGTATATTAAAACATAAAAATTAAAATATTAACTAAAGTTTAATATAAATATAGTAACTATGAAATTTCATATTTTTCTTTAATAAAAATAATTATAATAGTACTTGAATAAATAAATAAATAATATATATATATATATATATTTATATTTATATCTTAAAAAAAATTGTTTATTTAAGGAAATCTGCTCCTTTTAATTCTCTGTTTAAACTACACTTCCCATTTTGTTCGGGTCTGGAATTAAATGAACATCTCTAATTTATAGATTTTAAAAAATAAAATAAAATAAAAATAATTATGACATCACGCTGCCAGCTGGAAATATCTAAAAAAAATATAAAATAATTTCCCATAAACTAAAAATAGTTACGACGTGACGTTTCAGGAGGAAATATCCAATAAAAAGCTTATTTTCCCCTTGCAACTGTGCAAGTTAGAAACTCAGTGAAAAAGAAAATGTCGTTTCTGTTTTCCTCTTCCCTCCATCTCTTACCGCCATCAAATCCTGCAACTTCCTTCTCTCACCACCTTCCTCCACGTATCGCCGCGGTTCCGTCATCTCATCCGGTCGGCGGCGTCTTCTCTTTAGCTGCAACTTCTCTGTCTCATTATCCCGACGGTCACTCTCGCTGTGGACCGCTTTACTGCTCCTCTTCCGCATCAATGTCGCTCGAGGAATCTACTTCAGCTTCTCAGGTTCTATTTTCGTTTTTAACTTGTCATGATTTGGTAGTGGAGGTTAGTTCTGTTGGTCTGTGGTAGTCTCTGTCGTAATGTGGGAATAGGATCGTCTTCAGTTCCGATAGCAACGAAGGGAGAAAGGAAATTTAGTTTGGTTGAGGTTATTATAATTTGGATCACAAACGAGCTCTCTTGAATTACTTTGTTTAGAGGGAAAATTACAAAACAATGAGTAATTTACAGAAAATGAATTGATCCACAAGGTCTTGAACTACTTGAATTGCTATGCTACATCGTTGCGATTGGCTATGTGCTGATCGACGGACATTTCGTTTTGTCTTAAACTGTGAATAGTTGGAAGATAGCTTGTTGTACGCGAGAGCTTTTTGGGTGAGCAGATATGTGATAGCATGGAATGTGGAAGTTGGAAGCGGTTCGTGCTATCTGTTTGGCAGTAAAATGGCTACTCTGCGTGTTAAAGATGGTGTAGTCGAAGGTATGATTGTAATCGGTAGACCGTAACTGTGTTGAGATAAATTATGCTGATTGATTTTCTTATCAACAGGTTACGACGTGAAGATTAAGCTGGAAAAAGACCGTGGCCCGCTTCCAGAAAATGTACTCAGGAACCACTAACATTTTTAAACAAATCGTAGAGATGTGAAATCTTCTTAGACGTTATTAAAAACTGATAAATATCTTTGTGTTATTAGGTGATCAAAAAGTTCCCTCATATCCAAAACTACTGCCCTTTCACAGTCCCTCTTGGATCGGCCGTTGAACCACTCCTCAAATGTCAACTTGCAGTAGCCACTTTCAACTGTAATGATATTCTTTGCTTTGTTTCTCTATTTGTTATCTTATAACATTCTATTGTAACTAAAGAGCATATACATTAAAGTTTAGGCCTAAGCTACCACCCTCTCTCGTCCATCTCCTTAATCTTTGGAGTTAAAAGAAAAAGATAGGGATAAAAGAAACAAAGGAAAAGGAAAAAGGAAAAAGACGGGGCGTGATTTTGATTGTAGAATTGTGGCAGTTATTCTTGATCAAATGTTTGGTGCTTCTGCAAAAGTGATGTATTGTGATAATGGCTATTTGTGCAGTAACATTGTTGCATGTCTTCCTCCCCACAATAATATTAAAGGACATGGTCTCTAAAAACATGGATGTTGTAGTTATTCGGTGACCAATGTTTTTTCCCATTGATATATCATGCCTTTCTTTATGGTGTACAGCCTATGGTCAATGCAACAATATTACTTGCCTGCAGCTACCTGGTGTTCTGGATGACTTGTTCTCATACGAAGGTCCTCTAGGTGCAGTTTACTCGAAAGAGGCTGTATCACTTTACCTTTGGGCTCCAACTGCCCAGGTATACCAATTTCCTACTTTCTAGCTAATGGCATACCGATTTAGTCTATTATCACGATATGTTGTGCATTTTTTGAATTTTAACCTATTCATTCTACTCTGTTTCTGCTGCATCAAGCAGGCTGTACAGGCCCAAATTTACAAGGAACCAGTGGGTGGGAGGCCATTTGAAGTTATTCAGCTTGAGGAGCTTGATGGCGTTTGGAGAACTAAAGGACCAAAAAGTTGGGAAGGCTGTTATTATGAATATGAAGTAACGGTCTACCATCCTAGCACATTGAAAGTTGAAAAATGCTTTAGTACCGATCCTTATTCTAGAGGGTACAAAACTCTGACCCAAAAAACTATGCAGCATTGTTTTTGACATGTATGCGGACACTTGCAACTTGCAAGAAAGTGCAGGCTTTACATATACTCCACTCTTTTTATTGATAGAGCAGGGTTTCATCAGATGGAAGGCGGACATTGTTTGTTGATCTTGGCTCTGATGACTTAAAACCTGAGGGATGGGATAAATTGGCTGATGAGAAACCCCCATTGCATTCCTTTTCTGACATCAGTATTTATGAGTTGCATGTAAGGGATTTTAGGTAAGTACTTGATTCTTACTGTGTTTAGAGCTTTTTCAGGATTCAACTCCAACTTTTCAGTTAAAACATTGTAGGAAATGTTGAAAATTATATGCTAAAGTTTCCCCTATTATTGAATGTAGGAGAGAAATGACCTTCAACTTTCATGTTGTTTTTCTTTACTACTTTAATGAAGCTAAAAACTGACAAGGTAAACAGTTTGATATTACTCCGTCTTAAAAGGGGTAGAAAAAGAATAAAAAAGTCAAAAGATCAAAGAAGCTGATGTGATTCTTTTGTTAGATGTGGCATTTGTAACAATAGTTTTCTGCCAATTTATTCATAAAAAAGTTAATTCCAAGAAAAGGAAGTAGAGTCTAGGATTATACTGTGCACTAATAGTGGTGTGTGCATTGCCTTTTTTGATTTAATTATCTTTTTCTGCCTTGTGCTGTACTCTTTTCAATTAAATCCTTTACTTGTTCTGTATTCGTATTGCAGTATAAGTGATCAAAGTGTGCATCCTGATCTGCGTGGTGGTTACATGGGTTTTACTTTGCAGGTACTACTTTTCATCCATTGTGTGAATCGGTTATTAGTTGAGTTGCATTTGTTTAACTTAAAAAAAGAGAAGTTTTCCACCCTGCCTTCCTTAGATGCCATGCATGTTTTATCCCATACAAATCATGATGAATTGGATGTTCGGCTGGGAAGCTGAGAGTTGTAGGATCCCTCTCTATTATCTTTATCCTCATACATTATACATTCATTGGATATCTGGATATTGGAATAAGAAGCTGATCTCGTAGGATCAAATATAATAGTATTTAACAGTAAGCATATGCCACTTGAAGGATTCTGATGGTATCACTCACTTAAAGAAGCTATCAAATGCTGGTATTAGTCATGTTCATCTACTTCCAACATTCCAATTTGGTGGTGTCGATGACGACAAGTCAAAGTGGAAGTCTCTCGGTAAGTGTATGTCTTTGGTTTGCCTTTTGTGATGTTTCAATTTTTCCATTTGTGACATTTCAATTCTATATCCAAAACTGAAAAAGACTGTTTTGGCTATCGTGGTTTATTGTTTGCCCATCTGAACCTGGTAGACTGCTTCATAATTCAATGTTTAGAGTATGAAATCTCTTCATTGAGAATTTGTTAGTTTCTTACAAATAAAGAATTTGTAGTTGAGAGATGTAGGAGACATTTTTGAAGACAAACAGAAAGTTGTTGAAAGTTCTTGTTGTTGCACCCTCCCATTGGAGTGCATTAGCCCTTAAGACTTTGAAAGGCGAAACAGTGATTTGGAGCAATTACCAGTGAACAATGTTCCTGCCATTAGAAGCGTGCATTTCTTTCATTTGCTTCGAATCATTTGTTGTTAGCAAATTATGTTCCTGTCATTAACTAACAACAACCTGCTTCCACCAAATGTGATGCATTCTCCTGGCTTTTGTTCTTTCTTCTAGAGTCAATAATGTGTACTTGGGTCCTATCAATATATGATCACAAATGATTGGTGTTTCTTAATTCTATTTGAGATGATTAAAGGAGTCCTTGTCGCATTTGATGTGTTTAGCACTCACTGTCCACATAAGACATGTTACAGATATCGAACTTCTGGAAAAACTTCCTCCAGATTCAGCTGAACAACAATCATTAATTGCAGATATCCAAAACAGCGATGGGTATAACTGGGGGTAAGCTCTTGATTTTGGAGTCTTCTTTAAAGCTGTTAGGTTCTTTGAGTTTTATAGACTCATTTGTGTATGTTTGTTGTGTCTTTTTAGGTATAATCCTATTCTGTGGGGAGTACCTAAAGGAAGCTATGCTAGTGATCCTAATGGTCCTTGTCGTTTAATTGAGTTCAGAAAGATGGTTCAGGTTGACAAACTTGTTTATGTTTCTAACAAGTCTAAATCAATATATATTCAGTTATCAATTGCAAGTTGTGCAATCTATCATTTTAAAGTATTCAATGTTTGTTACAGGCACTTAACCAAATTGGCCTTCGTGTTGTGTTGGATGTTGTCTATAATCATCTACATGGATGTGGACCTTTTGATCCAAGTTCTGTTCTTGATAAGGTCTCAACTCTAATTGTTTTTGATGCATTCTTGTGCTTTCAATATTGCTCAACCCACCACTAAAGATTTCGTTGTTCATGTCTTACCTCTTCATGTTAACATTTTCTCGATGAGGGTTTCTGTTTTTCTTTATGATATCGTTTTCCTCTCTGGTAGATTGTACCGGGTTACTATTTGAGAAGGAACATTGATGGTTTCATTGAGAACAGTACCTGTGTAAATAACACTGCCAGTGAGCATTTTATGGTTGAACGCATGATTGTGGATGATATCTTACATTGGGTAGTTGATTATAAGGTATTTACATACAAAAAGATTGAATCTTCAGCTCCTTTATGCTGTTGCATGCAGACAGAACTTGACCTTTATATCTGTCGAATACAATTTCTTGATGTTTCCCAGGTTGATGGATTTCGGTTTGATCTTATGGGGCATTTGATGACAAGTACTATGGTATGTGACTTTATTTTCACTTAAATTCATGCATAGTACTTTAGAGCTTCATAATTCAATTGCAACACTCGATATTTATTATCTGATTCTAATGTTGCAATGGCTATTGAGCCCACTGTACATGAACTTTGAAACTAAGACTAAACTTCTGGTCTGCATGAAATTTATGGTTACTTGAAGTTGAAAGCAAAAAACGCACTGCAAATATTAACACAGGAAAAGAATGGAGTTGATGGTTCAAGTATCTACCTGTAAGTTTGGGCAAATTTCCTCACTGTTGCACATTGTGTTTGTAGCATAAGTTAATTCCAATGTGAGATTTGGAGATTCTTTTGCATTCTCACACATTTCAATTTAGATATGGTGAAGGATGGGACTTCGGCGAAGTTGCAAAAAATGGTCGTGGAGTAAATGCATCACAGTTCAATCTTTTTGGAACTGGAATTGGGAGGTATATACTTTTTTTCTTCTGCAAGTTTTATGATATCAGGCAATAGATGTTTCAATTGCAAATCTGCGAAGCAATCATCGAGATGGACTAACTAGTGGCTGCTCTTGGCAATTTTATTGAAAAATGCAAAATCACTTTTTTTCCCCATTTTATGTTCTAAGAGATCTTAAAGGATGGAGATATTTCTACCTTATGGATCTTGCGCCTTTGTTAATTTTCTTGGTTGATTGTATGAATATAAACACCTCATTTTGATGTCTGTGTTATTTGGTCTCAATTTATAAATACGACTGTTCGCTAGTTAGGAAACGTGATTTCCCTATTAGCTTGGCACGTGTTTCTTTTATGCACAAAAATGTAAAGTAATATTGGGAATTTTTAAATTTATCGTGTTTTTTCAGTTTTAATGATCGTGTTCGAGATGCAATGCTTGGTGGATCTCCATTTGGTCATCCTCTTCAGCAAGGATTTGTGACTGGTCTATTGCTCGAGGTATTTTGGAATTTCTTTGATCCTGGCGTCCTATAATCTGATCTTGACAGTTGTCATCGTGTTCAATCAAATATCACAAAGGAGGAAAATTGCTCCGATTAATATTGATTTAGCAGGTTTTAGGTGTAAGACATGGTTTTGACTCTGGTCTAGAGAAGTGGGATTTACTTGGAACGAAAAATTTCCTGCCCAGATCATTATTTAAGAAAAAGAAGTGTTTATTCATCGAATTTTTATTGAATTGTAGGTGATTCTTCCATTGAATTTAGGATAAACTACGAGAGCAGATAGTATCTAGAACTTCCCACCTCCCTAACTCTTTTGGCTAGCCTTATTCTTTAGAGAGAAGAGATTGGTTAATGTTCATGCCTTCATTGTCTCCGTTCATCCAATCTTTATACTTGAAAGAGAAGAAATTGGTTAAACCAAAAAAATGCGGCCAGCAACTTTTAATCACCAACCACACCCTAGAAAAATAGAAGTTTCAAACACTCCCCATAAGCAAACACAACGCTGAAGACCAATCCGAAAGCACATTGCTGGCAACTTTTATCAATTCCAAAATACCCCAATATTCTTAGGACTCTGGCTTTGAGATCATGTTAAATCCCTAATCAAGCCAAAAACTTAAGCTGATGGAGCATGGTAGATTTAACTATATCAACACTATAACACTTTCCCTCACTTATGGGCTTGACAATTTGTAGAAGGCTCCAACAAGTGGAAATCAATATTAATTGGGAAGGCAATGATTTTTCAGGGGTTCAAACAAAAGACCTCTTTCTCTTATACTATGTTTAATTAAGAAAGAGAAGTTTGTTGATGAAATATTAAGTCACGTAATGCTTTCCTCATTTGAATGCAATTTTTTCTATATTTTTTTGTTTATAAATTTGTTTGTTAAATAATTTGTATGTTGAATTAAACGCGTTTTTTATTTTTCTCTGGCTGTATCACTAACATTTGTACATTTAATTACAGTGTTTTCTTCCTTGTGTCCTATGTATTCAATTTTTCTTATTTTGCAGCCTAATGATCATGATCATGGTTCAGACAAAGAAGCGGAATTCACGCTTGCTGTGTCAAAGGATCATATTCAGGTTAGTCACCTCTGTGTAGTTGAAGTGGCCCACTCTTAGAATCAGTCTTCGTATGTTCTGTTTGTGGGAAATTTTTTTATAATTGCAATTATTATAAGTTTTTTAATATAGTGAATGTCCAAGCCTGTTTGCACGCATATTGACTATTCTCACGGGACAACCATTTGGTTGACAAGAGAACTCATAGGATATGAGATTCTAGGTAGGTGACCATAAGAACTTGAACATGAGGCATGTACTATCTTGATTAATTGGAGATGAACTATGTTTATGTAGCCAATACTGGTTGATTTTACATATAGATAAAAGAATAGTAATTCACCTTTCTTACAATATATAAGGAAGTGAGAATCAACTATCAAGCACTAACTTACTTGAGCTGAAACATGAAAAACGTTGGTTGGAATTGAGATGGGTTAGGGATAATAGGCTCATGAACCTTGCCATTAACAAATAGTTGGAAGAGGGAGGAGAAATTGTAAACTTGGAGGGATGAACGGGGAGAGAGAGAAGTATAAAATTTGAACAGGCTGAAGCAGTCGTGAGTCGTCTAAGAGAAGTAGAGAAAGAAGAGGACCTTTGAACGAGGTGGGAGAAAGTTTTTTTTGTGAGGACAAGGAGACTCAACAAAATTCATACTGGACTCGCCTTATTCTATTTTTCCAGCAATTCAAACGTCTATAGCTACTTATTTTAGGACATCCTAACTCAGCAAAATTTTGGTAAAACTCTCATTTTTTGTGCTGAAAGAACATAAAAGAACTCTGGCTTATTCTAGAATGACTGCATTTTACAAGTCATTAATATAAAGAAAGAATTGGAAAAATGCTAGGAAAAATTTGAAAAGAGAAATCTGTTTTTGAATTGAGAATATTGATTATTTCAACATTTGCATTGTACAAAGCCATCAATCTATCATCAAGATAGTCAGATTTATGTTTAGCAATATAGCTACTCCAGTATATTATTACTTCCCTTGGGTTCCGATCCAATGTATTTTAACTACTTACAATAAATTTTAGGTTGCCATGGCTGCCAATTTGAGGGACTACGTTCTAACCAATTTTGAAGGAAAGGAGGTATTTTCTTTGAAGCAAGCAATTTCTCATTAGGAACATTTTAAGATGGATTTGGTATTTGTTTTCTAACATGTTTGTGTGTATGTGTATGCATGCAAAGATACGATTGATTTCACTGACTTTGTCTAGTTCATTTGCCTGTGTTTTCCTCGTTTTGAAGGAAAAACTTTACGGTAAAAAGTCGTGAAAGGACAGTTATTGATTTTCCACATCTATGATAATATACCGTTTGTCTACTATCCTTTTTCAATTAAAACAAGTTCTTTTCCTTTTACACAAAAAATATAGTTTTTAAATAATATTGACGTATACTTCCTTGTGGGGGCTGGGGGTCACTTCCATGAAAAGGGTATGTTGTTAAATCAATCGTTATTCCTGCATTCTGATTTACATGAAGTAAAATATTTTAGTATACTTGTCTTAACGAATACAAATGGATCTGGTTCATTTTTATGCACCTGCGTATCATTAGTCTTTTCCAACAAGATTTGCATTTCGTTTTTTCATGAAGAATTTTAGAAATATCATATCTTTTTCCAGGTGAAAGGATCAGAAGTACGGACTTATGATGGATCTTCAGTGGCGTATGCTTCTTGCCCCACAGAAACTGTAAGATGCACCGTCATTATCATTTATCAAGGCTCACATCGCCTCGGATATTAAAATAATAGTTAAGTTCTGATATGCACAGCCATGAATTTGACATTCTCGATTGATTCCCAGGTGAACTATGTTTCCGCTCATGATAATGAAACCCTGTTTGACGTTGTGAGTTTGAAGGTATTGTGAATGTACTTTTGTGAATCATACTGATTTCTTTAAGAGTTGACTTCTGATTATAGCCTTTTTCTCATAGACTCCGAGAAACATTACCGTGAATGACAGGTGCAGGATGAATCATTTGGCAACCAGTATTATTGCACTATCGCAGGTATTTAATTTTAATTAATCATGAAAATTCAAGGCCTTACATGTGCAAATCAGAAGAAACTTATTTCACACAAAACCATGTTCATGTGCCTCAATAAATTACCAACAATTCCGGAAGCTGAGGTTATTCAGATATGGGCTATAGCTACATGAATCCTATTCTTCTGAACATTTAATATCCCTAGTCAGTGTCCTGCCCTTACCGACATGAGTTTGCAGATGACACTAACGTGGTCTTGTTCTGTATAGAACCAAAAGATTAAACTAGATAAGGAAATTGAAACGGGAAGGTACCTAGATCAGAACCAAGGAACTCATACAAAATTCATAACTTTAACCAAGTCGCTGGAGATTCGGGACGTGGATGCCAGACATGTTCTTGGAGTTCTTTATAACTGTCTGGACTGTGACATCTAGATCTGAACAATGAAAACCTCATTTTCTTTTTATCGTTTGATAAATTTTATGTGCATTGGCATAATTATACACTATCGAGTAACTGACTGAATTAGTTAATTATGATTCGTAGTTTTGTAATTCTTGTCACTGAATCACTCTCTTCCTCTTTAAGGGAATACCATTTTTCCACTGTGGTGATGAATTACTACGCTCAAAATCAATGGATCGTGATTCATACAACTCTGGTGATTGGTTCAACAGGTCCTGTTTTCTGCAGTCTTTAAAAAAAAAAAATTGTTCTAGTTTTCTGCAAATTTTATGCAGTACATAATTTGGAACATATGATATATTACACATTGGGTATCAAATCCCATTTTCTCTAACTTAATATGGTATACTGCCAGTTATGGTTTGTCTTTGTTTACCTTGAATTGATTTTTACTTTTCTCAAAATCAGACTCGACTTCACTTACATGACAAATAATTGGGGCGTTGGCCTTCCTCCAAAAGAGAAGAATGATTACAATTGGCCTCTGTAAGTTTTACGAAATTTGCTAGATTTTGAGTAGCATTCCTTCTGCAAGTCTTCCTTCCCCTTCTGGAATCTGGAATAGATGGAACTTATTCCTATTCTTAGAAAATTTGTGCGAGGTTTACTGGAAAGCTTTGTTAATAATGTCATCCATTTTCAGAATAAAACCAAGACTGGCCGATCCCTCCTTCAAACCTAGTAAAAGTCACATTCTTGCTGCTGTGGAAAATTTTACAAATCTGTTACAAATCAGATACTCTTCACCACTTTTTCGTTTGAAGACAGCTAATGCTATCCAGGTAAGAATGCATGTTTAAGAATAATTGTCAGATGAAATACAATGAGCTAATGCTATCCAGGTAAGAATGCATGTTTAAGAATAATTGTCAGATGAAATACAATGTAAATTTTTAATTCAGCTGATTAATCTTGGGGACTTGAGATCCATGTTCAATAAAAGGGCCTTTTTCTTGTACAAGAGCAACATAATACAGGGCTCAAAGCATCATTACTGTGTTTCAGGCTGGTCCACAATTTACACTGCTTTATTTCAATCTCTACTTTTTCGACCTGCAAAATTGAAATGTTGTGGTTGAACCAGTTAAACTGGACATAACGTAGCACCATCTATTCAAACAGATATCAGTTAGCCTGCTTGTTTAAAGGCTTAGATGTATGATATCATTAGCTCGGTTTCCCTGGAATTGTTAAAACACGACACAGTCTGGTTTGGATTGGAAAGGAATTTACTTTTCTGGTGCTTGTGATGTGAAGTGCCTTTGCCTTTTCTTGTGTAGAAACGGGTCCGTTTCCACAATACAGGCACGTCGCTTATACCTGGAGTCATAGTGATGAGCATTGAAGATGGGCAGGAAGGCATTCCTGGGTTAACCCAGCTGGATCCCATGTGAGTAGAATAGCTTTCTCTTTCTATCTAAGGATTTTACTCATAATAATATTGTTATCTCATGTTATCTGCAGTTACTCCTACATTGTTGTTGTGGTTAATGCACGCCCATCTGAGATTTCATTTCCTTGTCCTGCATTGCGCGCAAGAACTCTCCAATTACATCCCATTCAGGTAAATAAATACTCTCTTGAGATCCAACACTGCTTCGCTCCAAAAGAGAACTTTTGCTAACTATAGCTCTTATCTTTATTATTTGTGCTATGTCAACGTTTTAAATATGGCAGTTGATGTCAACCGATCCAATGGTTAAAAATTCAGCTTACGAGCCATCCACAGGATGCTTCATGGTGCCCTCAAGAACCACATCAGTATTTGTGGAGCTACGGTAGCATGAGTAGCCTCATCCTCCGGAATGGTACTCCCTTATTCTTATTCCATTTCAAAGTGTGATGAATATAAATTCATCATAGCACTATATGTTAAATCAAAAAGTCTAAGTTCATAGATACTTTTTTAATATATATGTCACAAGAAACTCAATAAGTGTCCTGCCAATACTATAAAAAGACAATCACAATAAGAGTTGGAATACAAGTCCTCTTACTCTAATGTTATGTCACATCATGAAATTTATCAATTTGATTCTTTTCTCTCTATATAGTCCTATGCAATTTGCTGTTTAGTATATCTATAATATGAGGTAGTGCTTTTGATTTCTCTTCTCCAATGAAAAATCCAAGTTGAGAAGGACTATTATCGTTGGTCAATACTCCCAATACAAAATATCTTGGACTTAATCTAGCTTTCTCCATCAGGTGATGTTGTGACTGCCATTTCTTTTTGCCACCCTTCTACTCACACCCACCTCCCCAAGGGGGAAAATGGGCATGAATAATCAATCCTTCATACCCTTCTCTTTTATTATTACTCCAATAATGTCAATGATAGGGACTGAACCTTCAATTTTATCTTCAAATGGGCCCTACTTCTATGTGGATGGACAGTGGAACTGAAAGTGGAAGCTTTTGTTGAAGGGCTTTATGATCTCTTTCTTTTATTTGGATAATATACATACTCACTTTCTTAGTGCTTTTCTAAGGAGAAAATTCCTCTTCTGAGATAATATGTTGAGTCTTGGTATTGATAAGTGTATGACCATTATTCTTCCATCTTCCTTGAAAGATGTTCTGTAAAAGGAAATATTTGGATGCCTTGAGTAAGAGAGGTTGGAGATTCATTACTACATAGATTGAGAAAACAACCATCCTTATCATTGACAAGTTTTAAATGATTTTAGTTTCTTTGTACCAAATAGTTTAAAGACCGCATAACCTAGCGGTATTTTGGTAGGCACCGTCTACTAAGAGGTCAAAAGTTTAGATCTTTTTATTCTTAAATGTGGTTGAACCAATAAGAGTCTGCATCGAAGAGGTGTTTGAACCTTGAACGATCTCTAATAGGTATATACTTTCAATTCCATATCTATTAAGTTTTTAAACTTTGCTCAGGATTTGCGAGAAAACATTTGAGACCACTCTAGTGTCATTGGATTGAGGCTGTCCCTCTCATCATGGGAATTTCCTCTCATCACTTGCCTTATGTCCTCTATGATAACTCTCGAAATTGCGCAACTTAATGTCATGTTTGAAACCCATTAAACATAAAATTGAAAATCATGATATTTATTAAATATTTTTAAACGTTTAAGAGCCCTTATCAAACCGGTGTTATTTCAGACAGATCGGTATATGATTAAATTCAAATTTATTAATACTATAGATTTAAAAAAGGATTAAAAAAAAAAAAAGCAAGACTTTTAGAGAGAGATTGAGATGGATTCTCCCCTCACAAATTCTTTCATGTAGCATTAAAAAAAAGGGAGAAAGTTGGTTATAGTCACTTGCACACATAGTTGTTCATTACTTGCTTCCAAGCTAGCTCTAATTAATATTCCCACGCTTCACTTCAAATCTTTCCTATTTTTCTTTTATAAACAATTGAAATTAGGATGACAAGTGGCTTCATTTCAACCCTTGGATTGATGGCTTCGCAAATCATTTGCCTTTTTGTAAGTTTCTCCTTTAACGTGCCGCACACAACCAATATATTTTAACATACCATATGATTCTTCACTTGTACCAAACTCTTGTAGAGCCATTGACTTTCTATTATGCATGCATCATGCTCTCTAAACCAATCAAATCATGCCATGTAAGCTAATCTCTTTTTTCTTTAATATGTCTAATGATTGGACGGGTCTTTTTTTTCTTCAATTTATAATGTCTTTTTTAACGACTAATTAACATCGGTATAATGCTCCATACCCAGAATTTGAAATCTGGGTTTGACACGTAATGGCCCCGATATTCTCCTATATCCACTACAACAACACTGCCACGTTATTACTTATCTTGAACTACTAAGAATCTACAACAACACTGCCACGTTATTACTTATCTTGAACTACTAAGAATAAGATTATCCCCACAAAACAACACTGGTATTCCTGGGGGACGTTCAACAAAGAACACCTAGTTAGTATGAGTAATAATTATCCGTTCTTTTAAGATTTTCTGAACCATAAACTTTATATCATCTGGATCATTTTCATTTAGATATGATCCTGATTCATTAATGTACTGCTCTTTTACTCGGGTGTCACAATTAGTCAGTAGAAATACAATATTATTTTTGATATTTTGACGGTTTTACTATAATTTTTTACCAACTGAACTAAGAATTAGTCTTTTCTTTAGACAAGTATTAGTTGATGAGTATTAAGTCAACTTTAAGGGATTTTGAAATGCCACGAAACTTTGGCACGATTATATAAAGTGTGGGTCGCTTTCGTTTTGGGTAGATATGCCAAATATTTCTTAATCAAATAGCTTCTTCATCAATTCCATCATCATCTCATGTAACATCCTAAGTAAGTAGCCCTCCCCACCACTCTTAAAATCCTTTCTTTTAGTCTTCCCTCTACTTTAATCTTAATTTGTTCAATGTCACTCTCAACCTCACAGTTTTAAAACAGGTCTATTAAGGAGAGATTTTCACATCCTTATAAGGACTAGTCCGGTGTCTTGACGGGTGTCTTGACTCTAATACCATTTGTAACAATTTAAGTCCACTAAGCGTTACGTATTGTCGTTAACCTCGTGATTTTAAAATGTTTTTACTAAGAAGAGGTTTTCACTCTTATAAGAAATGTTTAGTATGATCCTACTAATGTGGGATCTCACAAGGATCTACTAGTCAGTCAGAGCCAGTCATCAGATGGTACGAAACACTGGTCGAAGTAGGGTTATATAGTAGACCCGTTTTAGCATCCGTTAGGGAGAAAATGAATTAAAAAAAGAAAAAAAAGAGTAAATAATAGAATAATGAAGCATGCTTGTGTTTTTGGCAATGACCTATGAAACTTGTTCACAAATATATTTAATTTAAATAAAGAAAGGCAAAATAATTATGAGCATAATTCAGTAATTGCCTAAAGATACTCACTTATCCACATCTTGATTTGGTTCTTATTTTATATTTCTCCAATGAAGACCTTCTCTTAAGGTAACTATTTAATTCACTTCTTTATATGAAATCATTATTTAATTTCATTAAATTTACCCTCAATCCTTAATTATTATTATTTTTGGATTTTAAATATTATTGGTTCTAAGAAGAATATTCGGCCTAAGTATTAGTGTTTAAGTTATTGATATTATATGATCGAGAAAATATATTTTTGTCAGTTGAGTTATGTTCATATTGGTTAATCTAGTACTCGTAAGAGAATTTTCTTTAAATTACAGTTTGTGCCTGTTTGTGTTATAATATACATGACAGATTTGAACCAATAACACGAAGATTTTCAGTCCTCTGTCCTACCAACTAAGCTATACCGGCCATTTCTGACACATTATCTCTATCCAATCAACTAAGTTATACCGGCCATTTCTGACACATGATCTCTGTCCTACCAACTAAGCTATACCGGCCATTGCTGACACATTATCTTTATTTATTTTTATAGCAGATTTGAACCGGTAATACGAAGATTTTCCGTCTCTGTTCTACCAATTGAGTTATACCGGCCCTTTCTGACACATTATCCTTATTTATTTTCATAGCAAATTTGAACCGGTAACACAAACATTTTCAGTCGTCTGCTCTACCATTGGTGACCCAAAAAACTTGATTAACTCAGTACCGTTTGAATTGGGTTGAATTCAAATAAATAAAATTTTTTATGGATTGAATTAGTTTAAAGTGGGTTAAATCGAACCAACTCATTTCATTATTAATTTTATTATTATTATTATTATTATTATTATTATTATTATTATTATTATATATATTTTTCTTTTTCTTTTTCTTTTTTTTTTCTTACAACACAATTATATAAATAACTTTTATTAAAAACAAAAAAATTTGAATAAATAACGAGACCAATCCCAACCAACTCAATCCAAAAAAATTAACAAACATTGTTTAGGTTCGAAAATTTTCCGACCCGAACACTTGAATTTAGTCTAAAAATGTCTGATCCGACCCGAACACTTGAATTTAGTCTAAAAATGTCTGAACCCGACCAAACTCAAATCCAAAATGAAAAAAAAGAAAAAAAAAAAAAAAAGGACATTATGAAACTCCCAATTTAAGGGAAATGGCATGTGAAAACACAGTTGTTATTGTGGGCAAAGCAAAAATGGTAGCTTTTTTAAAACGAGTGGCCATGGAAGGTTTCAAAATATTTAATAACAGGAATCAGAAGAAGAAGAAGAAGAAGAAGAAGGAAGTGGTGGGTGCACCGCAGATTCCGTGCGTACAGCCTTGCACTCCAATCATCTCATTCACCAAAACTAATGCCCTTTTGCTTCCTCCCTCCTCTTCTCTCTCTCTCCCCCTCTAAACAATACTATATTCTCGAGTTTCGTTCATCAAACTTATTTCGTTTTCGTACCCGAGCTTCAAAAACGTTCCTTCTTAGCTCCCCAACTTGAGTACTGGGTGCTCGACGCGTTAAAATGTATATATGTATTCTCGACTAAAAGGCTGGATATTTGAATTCTCTCTTCTCAATTGAACTAATAATTATGATATTCACTAGCAGATATTCCCCACTTCAGCTTGTTATGCATCACCCTTAGTCCACAGTTTTATGTCTCTACTAGAGAGATGTTTCTACACTCTTACAAGGTATGGTTCGTTCCCCTCTCCAACCGATGTAGTATCTCATAGTCCACATCTCTTGAGGGCCCATTGTAAGGCCCCACGTCAGTCGGAAAGTAGAATGAATCATTACTTAACAGTGTGAAAATCTCTCCCTAACAAACCCGTTTTAAAACTAAGACTAACAGTTATACTAACGGGTTAAAGCGAACAATATTTAAAAAAAAAAAAATTAACAATTTAAGAGTATTAATAAAAATCTAAAAGTACTAAGTATTTTTTAAAATAGAGTATTAGCATTTTCTATTCAAAACTATATTTTTTAAAATTTTAAGTTATTGAAACTTTTGGAGTATACAAAATTTATGAATATTTTTATTAATTTAATTCTGAATAAATAAAACGGATCTTATTAACATTTACTAGATATTGTCCACTTTAGTTTTAGTCCGTCACACATAGCCATAAACATAACAAGAAGTCACCACTAGTAGACATTGTCCGCTTTAGTCTGTTACAAAGAGCTATTAGCGTTACAATTTTAAAACGCATCTACGAGATTTCTACCTTAGAAAAAAATAATTCATTTCCCTCTCCAACCAATACGAGGTAAAGAAGATTGATTGGGTGGTGTCGTGTTTTGTCGAACAAGGCGTGGGTAACACATAATAAGCTGACAAGAACAGAATAGAACAGAACAAAACAATGAAAAAACTCCATTCTTTTAGGACTCCCAAATCTCTCCTTCTCTCTCTGTCTCTCTGTCTCTCTGTTTCTCTCTCTCTCTCTGTCTCTCTCCTCAAAATCTACCATTTAAGCCGATTCTTTCTTAGCCATGAATTTAGCTTTGCTTTTCCCCAACAAGCTACTGAGCTTCCAAATTACCTTAATTTAGACAAGCCCTCAAATTTCCATGGCCCCTTCCTTTCATCCCTCCTCTTAGATTTGTCCTTCCCCTTTGTTCTTAAACAAAACTAACAAACAAACCTCCCCTTCCTTCCTCCATCAATCTCCTGCTACTCTGCCTCCCTAAATTTGCCCTCTTTCTGTTAAACTCTTCCCTATATGTATATATATATATATATCTATATATGTATAGCAAAGCTTCTTAGCCTTCAAAAACATTCATACTTCACTGTTTCATTGAGATCCAATCCTTTCTTTCTTTGTCTATATATATATATATATATATTGTGTGTGTGTGTGTATATATATATATATATATACTCTGTTCTTCTGTTGCTTCCTTTCCTTTCCTTTCTTCTCGAGTTCGTCTTCTTTTTCGAAAATTTTCTGAAGAAGGATGGAAGGAAGGAAGGAAGGAAGAATGGAGGTTGATCATGAAGATGGAGTTATGGGGTCCAAAGAACAGGCTTTGATAGCCAAAGGTAAGAGAACAAAGCGCCCAAGGCTTCATTCTCCTACCCCTTTTACCATTTCTTCAAATGGGGAAGCAGGATTTGTTGTTCTTGATCATGATCATGATCATGATTCTAATGTTGTAGCAGAAAACAATGATTTTGTAGCAGAAAACAATGATTTTGTAGCAGAAAACAATGATTATGTTGCGGTTCCGGTTCATAATGTTAGTTTTTCTCCTTCGTCGTCGTCGGCTGAATTGCAGCCATCTATCACGACAGACGAAGAGGAAGACATGGCTAATTGTCTCATTCTCCTTGCTCAAGGGAGACCCCAGACACCGAAACATGTCGACAACAACCGGAGTACGGTCGGAGCTGAAAAGGGTGTGGGGATTGGATGCTATGGGTATGAGTGCAAGACATGTTATAGGACATTCCCTTCATTTCAAGCTTTGGGAGGACATAGAGCTAGCCATAAGAAGTCTAAGGCCATTGAAGCTGAAAAGAAGGTCTTGTTGTGTTCAGATGATGAAGAGATACAATTTAAGAACAATATGACACATTCAATTTCTCTGCAATTGAATCAGAAAGGAAGTTTGTGTAGCAATGGTAAGGGTAAAGTTCATGAGTGTGCTATTTGTGGAGCTGAATTTACTTCTGGGCAGGCCTTGGGTGGTCATATGAGACGCCACCGTGCCATGCCGGTTGCGATGAACACGGCGTTGTCTCTGACTCCAATGGCCATGGAAGGTGAGGATCAAAGACAACCAAAACGACAAAGAAACATGGTTTCTTTGGATTTGGACCTCAATCTTCCTGCCCCTCAAGAACATGATCATCATAGAGAATCCAAGTTTATGATAAAGTCAAACCAATACCAGCAACAGCAAACACAACATCAGACACAACAGCAGACACAACAGCAGACACAACAGCAGACACAACATCAGACACAACAACAACAACAGTATAAGCAACAACAACAACAAAAACAACAGCAGCAGCAGCAGCAGCAGCCACTTGTTTTTCCTGCCAGGACTTTGGTTGACTGTCATTACTAAGGATGGATAAGAA
This sequence comes from Cucurbita pepo subsp. pepo, assembly GCF_057944985.1. Taxonomy (NCBI): domain Eukaryota; kingdom Viridiplantae; phylum Streptophyta; class Magnoliopsida; order Cucurbitales; family Cucurbitaceae; genus Cucurbita; species Cucurbita pepo. The sequence continues at coordinate 2,455,806 of NC_141806.1, read as the reverse complement.
TTCTGAACTTTTTCCACCATTGTTACTGATAATCGACTAGACGCGATTATGTGAAGTTATCGTCTTCGTTTTCTTCTCCCTTTTGTTTGGAAACTTTACGTTTCAATGTCATCAAATTCTTTCATATCTTATTTTCCTTTTTTTTTTTTTTTTTACAACTTTGAGAAACTTTTCTAATGGAATTACTGAAATTCTTTTCTGAAACACTTTGTTAGGATTGCCTCTTAAGCTTTTTGTTCATGAGAACTGAATGAATGATGGGTATCTTTGTTTTGCTCTTCTTTTAGTTGAAGTAAATGTGATATCACTTAGAGAGAGAGAGATGGATGTTTGGCTAAGCCCCGACACCACCCCGTGAAGCCATCTCTCTCTTTCTCGGAGCGGTGACAAGAATTGTAACAACTCAAGTCCACCCCTAGCAGATATTGTAATCTTTGGGTTTTTTCTTTCAGGTTTCCCTTCAAGGTTTTTAAAACGCATCTGTTAGGGAGAGTTTTCCACACCCTTATAAAGAATGTTTCGTTCCCCTCTCCAACTGGTGTAGGGTCTCAGAAGCTGTAGTTTGTCATTTAGGCTATAAGGTTTAAGCTGATGTCGACAAGTAACGGCTCAAGCTCACCGCTAGTAGATATTGCACTCTTTGAGCTTTCCCTTTCAGGTTTCCCTAAAAGGTTTTTAAAACGTGTCTGCTAGGGAAAGGTTTCCACACCCTTATAAAGAATGTTTCGTTCTCCTCTCTAACCGAGGTGGGATCTCACAAGAATAGACCAACAAGTACAGGAAGGCAGTGAGTAGCTACAATATGCACATGAATCCACCTTTTGTCTTTTTTTTTCTCTCCAAACCATCAAAAAAACATTTAAAATAATGCTACCCATTAGCCAAGTTTTGTTCTTTTCTTTGCTCTTGGTCCACTCTTCTGTTAGTTACTACCCCACTCAAACACACCTAAGCAAGATGTGGAGTATTGGTTTTTATACTTTACGACCAAACACATTTTAATATGGTCCAGTGGCTTCTGAAACCTTCTGATGTCTTAAACCCATCACCTTCTAATCAGCTCATCCAATGTCATTCAACTTGTTCCTTACAACACTTTCTTTATTCAATCAGTTGTCTTAACTAATCTTCTTGCCTTAATGTCTTTACCCACCTAACCTTCTCAAGTAAGATAAGGATCATGTCGAGTGAGATTCCGCATCAGTTGGGGAGGAGAAGGAAACATTCTTTATAAGGGTGTGGAAACTTCTCCCTAGCATACGCGTTTTAAAAAATCTTGAGGAAAAGTCCAAAGAGGACAATATCTGCTAGCGGTGGGCTTGAGCTGTTACATGTTAACATCAAGCACGAACTTGTAGAAGTCAAGAGGTTGGCCATGGCAAGTGGAGGATTTGTTTGCTAATTTGAGGAGTTGAATTAAATCTTATAGCCTAAATCACAAACTAAAGGTAATGGATTGAACTGGGCTGGGCTAGTTTGGAGGTTTTCAGTTTTCATGTGAGATCCCACATCGGTTGGGGAGGAGAATGGAGCATTCTTTATAAAGGTGTGGAAACCTATCTTTAGCAAACGCGTTTTAAAAACCTTGAGGGGAAGTCCAAAAAAGAAAGCCCAAAGAGAACAATATCTACTAGTAGTGGGCTTGGGTCGTTACAGATGGTATTAAAGCCAAACACTAGGCAATTTGCTAGCGAAGAGGCTGAACCCCGAAGGGGGGTGGACACGAGGCGGTGTGCCAACAAAGACATTGGGCTCCAAAGGGGGGTGGATTGGGGGTTCCCACATCGATTAAAGAAGGGAACGTGTGCCAACAAGGATGTTGGGGGGATACATTGTGAGATCCCACATTGGTTGGGAGGAGAACGAAGCATTATTTATAAGGGTGTGGAAACTTCTCCCTAGCAAACGCGTTTTAAAAACCTTGAGGGGAAGCTCAAAAGAGAAAGCCCAAAGAAGACAATATCTGGTAGCGGTGGGCTTAGGCCGTTACAGGTCAAAATCATGAGATTGTTATTGGGTTTTCCTTGTTTTGTCATAATTTTGTTCATACCCAACAACCTGATTAAGGCTAACTTTAGGTTCAAGTTTACTGAATCCTGTTCTTTTTCAACTTTGTTCTTAACTTGCTTCTTATTTGATGCTTTTTTAAGTTTTAATTTGAACAAATGGAAGGCGTTGAAGATATAAGAAGCTTTCAAAATAACATTAATGAATCAGTTTGTGAGTATAGATGTCACAGACAGAATTTCCCCCTGTTGCAGGTCTCATAGGTTTTATCAGACAGTATTCAAACGAACAGTAATAGCTTAGCTTTATCGAGTCTTCGTAATCGCTGACCCACAATCACGGTCGGAGGCGATGCTCCAGCAAGGAAGAAGATTGATTAAAAATCCCTGTTAACAAACAAAACATCCCATAGTGATCAGTTTTATGGTTCAAGTGAAGACAACTTCCTAGGATGTTTGTGAATCTATGAACCAAACATAATGTTTCCTAGGATTGTGACATTAAGCAACAAACAAGAACATGCTATGTTAGGAACAGAAACAAAAAGAATGTGCAGTGGAAGCTATACAAACCGCAAAAAAGGAGGTTTTCCGGGGGAGGGCGCTCCTTAGCTGGGTTAGGATCATTGTCATGAACTCTTATGTAAAGTTCTTGACCAAGAAACCAGTTTTTCAAGAGCTGTGACCTTAAATTCCACATCCCTGGGTTGTCTAGGAAAGCATAAACTGCAGTCCAACCTCCGGGGTAGACCTGTACCGTTGATCTCACGACCGGATCGAATAGGTTGTATGTCGTACGCAATGCAGCCGTCCAATCTCCATCTCCGAACCTGGAAGTCATACACTAATCAGAACAGTTTTACAAAGAGAACCATCTTCAGATGGTTAAGCTCAGAACACTTTCTGTGATACTTACCCGACAACGTAGAACCCGAAACCGTCTAGGTGCCAAGAATCTATGAACTCCAAGTTGTTTTTAAAGACAAGTTCTATCCAACCCTTGTGGTTTCCAGTGACAACAGAAACTCCAAAAGAAGCATTAAGATTAACAGATTGAACAGGAAATGCATCAAGTTGGTATACCCCGGAACCATTAACTAATTGATCGGCGAGCTTCAACGGGGTATCGATTGTGAGATACGACACGTTGTTGACAACAATGTGTGGCGATCCCTTAATTACACCCTCTGAGTTTTGAAGGATGAACGTTTGTGATATGGTCACATTTGTTACATTGAAGGTTCCTTGTGGATTTGGCCTTGCAGCTCCTGTGGTCATGTTCCATCTGTGCAAGAACATATGGAGAATCAGATACTAATTATGAGCACTTGTTCATCTTTGGTTGCTTGACATATTTACCTAATGGATTTTGCTTGATCTATTGAGAAGTTGATATCAAATGGATCGGGGCCAGTCGGTAGAGGGCCAACGGGTTGTGCAACGGAATTCGAATAGTGTAGCACTCCAACGCCGACGAGGCTGCTAAATTCTGTGGCATTCAGCAACTTAGGAGATGCTACAATGAAATAATCAGCATCCACCTGATTTGCAGTGACAAGAACAGAATAGGACTGCCCCACATGAACATCAAGTGAATCTAATATGGTCTGATTGGTGTAAGATCCTTCTGTCTCAACCAACAACATTCTATGGTTCTGAATCCTGAAGTTGAAACTAAGAGTCGTCCCCACGTTCGATATCCTGAACCGGTAAACGTTCCCTGCAAGCCATATCATTTGAGTTCAAGAAACTTTAAGATGCACTTGCATAGCAACAGCAACAGCAATAGCATGGTTACCTTGAGTGACAGTAAATGATTCAAAGGCTTTTCCTTGTGGGTTGCCAAAAGGTGGCTTCCCATTCATCAACATGATGTTTGGGATGCTATCGAATGCGATTGTTGGATCGGTCATTAAGGATCGGGTTACCTATTTGAATAACGTGCAGAAACAAATGCATTAAGCTCGAGAAATCCAGAGGAAAAACCAAAAACAACATAGAACTCCCAACATGCTTTAAGAATAAGACTAGTAGTACAGTTACTGTGAGATCTCACATCGATTGGAGAGGGGAATGAAACATTCTTTATAAGGGTGTGGAAATCTCTTCCTAGCAGACACGTTTTAAAATCTCAAGGGGAAGCCTGGAAGAGAAAGCCCAAAGAGGACAATATCTTAGCGATGGACTTGAGCTGTTACAAATGGTATCAGAGCCAGACATCGGACGGTGTGTCTGCGGGGACACTGAGCCTTTAAGGGGGGTGGACACCGGGCAGTGTGCCAATGAGGACACTAAGCCTCAAAGGGGGGTGGACACCGAGCGGTGTGCCAACGAGGATGCTGGGTGCCGAAGAGAGGTGGATTGTGAGATCCCACGTCGATGGGAGAGGAGAACGAGTACCAACGAGAACGCTGGCCCCGAAGGGGAGTGGATTGTGAGATCCCACAACGATCGGAGAGGGGGAACAAAACATTCTTTATAAGGGTGTGAAAACTTCTCCCTAGCAGATGTGTTTTAAAACCTTGAGGGGAAGCCGGAATGGAAAACCCAAAAGAAGACAATATCAGCTGGTGGTGGGCTTGGGCTATCAGAGCCAAGCACCGGACGGTGTGTCAACGAGGACACTGAGCCTCGAAGGGGGGTGGACACCAGGCGGTATGTCAGTAAGGACACTGAGCCTCGAAGGGGGTAGACACCAGGCGGTGTGCCAACGAGGATGCTGGGTCCCAGAGGGGGGTGGATTGTAAGATCCCACTTCGAAGGGAGAGGAGAACGAGTGCCAAGAGGACACTAGCCCCCAAAAGGGGGATGCATTGTGAGATCTCACATCGATTTTATAAAGATGTAGAAACCTATCCGTAGTAGACGCGTTTTAAAACCTTGAATGAAAGCTCGAAAGAAAAAGCCCAAAAAGGATAACATCTACTAGCAGTGGGCTTGAGCTGTTACCGTTACCTTATAGTTATCAAAAGACCAATCACCAATGAGAAGATCAAACTCATCTTCCGGTTTTGCAAACGGAACAGCGATCACATTCCGATTATTGACACGAATCGGTCCAAATCCTCCAGCCGCCTTCTGAAAGTTGATAGATGGAAAGTAGAAGAAGCTACCAATTTGATCCTTAGTCTGAAACACATAAGTCCAGTTTGTACCAGGCAAAATAGGACAGTTTGTTCCAGAAACACCATCTTGCCATGAATTTAGCCTTTGTTGTATCCCATTCCTACATCAACCAACCCCCAAAAACCTCAAAAAAAACATACACAAATCCAACATTTTTGTTCCTCAAACATTATCCACATTCATACCATGTAAAAAGAAGAGGCTCATCCAAATTGTTAAAGACATTCACATGAACAAAATCATTCGTTGTGGTATTAATCAAAGGTCCTGGGAACAACCCATTAATGGCAATAACCTAAAAACCAAGAGAAACAAAGAACAGTAAAGTTACAGAGCTCAATCAATATCAACAATGGCAGAATCAATACACATTCTTACAGGCTGCAGCTGAGACACCGGCTGGATTGTGGAGTCTAGGGCCACGTTCCATTCAAGAAAGATATCAATGGCGTTCACAGTGATAGCAAAAAGGCCAATAAGAACAAGATGAACAAATGGGTACCTGTGGAAACCAGTAAAAGCCATTGTAGTGGGAACAGAACAGAGGAAGGGCATAGATTCATGTTGCAATGATGTGGGGTTATAAACAGGAGGAGATTTCCAAGAAAGATGGAGGGAAAAAGGAAAAAAACAAAAGGAATGAAGGAATGAAATGTGTTGAATATTAAACAGAGCCGGCAGCGGCTGTTTTGGCTCTGTTTTGGATGAATGAGGCTGAAAAGGGACGAAGTTTCTTAGTTGAAGGCTTGAAACTGGCTTGGCCGGGTTTTTCCCTTTTGACAAATGTCATCATGGCCTGAGATTACAAGGCTGCTGATGATCTTATTGATTTTGATTTTGATTTTGAAAGTTAATATGTTTGTCTCAATTTTTTATTTTGGTCATGAACACGACCCTCCACGGTATCATATTGTCCACTTTGAGAGTATTCTTTGTTTATAAACAACTCATGATCGTTCCCTAAATTAGCCAATGTGGGACTTGTCTTAGTCATTTTTTACTGTCTTCGTACCTTCAAGTAGGCTTGACTCATTTTTCTCTTTTGTTCGACATTTGAGCATTTACCAATCTATTGACACGACTAAGTTTAGGGCAGCTCTGATACCATGATAGATGAACACGACCCTCCACAATGGTATGATATTGTCCACTTTGAGCATAAGCTCTCTTGGCTTTGCTTTGGGCTTCCCTAAAAGGCCTCGTACCAATGGAGAGAGTATTCTTTGTTTATAAACCCATGATCATTCCCTAAATTAGCCGACGTGGGACTTTCATCATCCAACATAAACTATGCAAAAAAAAAAGAAAACGTTCTTTACATCAAGTTGATACGAAATCTAACGATAAAAGGCCGCTAAAGCAAGAATATCATACCTATGTTTTTGTTTGGTAACACCATTTTGTTGAAGTGTATAAGAACACGACTTCTTATGAAGAACACCATGTGAAGTAAAGAATTAATTAATTGTGGGATGTGACCAAGAAGCAACGATCTGAGTGTTTGTGAGATTCGACGTTGATTGGAGAGGGGAACGAAACATTTCTTACAAGGGTGTGGAAATCTCTCTGTAACATACGGTTTTAAAACCGTGAGACTGAGAGTGATACGTAACGGCCGAATTGATAATATCTACTAGTGGTGGGCTTGAGCTATTACAAATGGTATCAGAGTCGGACACCAAACCGTGTGCCAGCGAGGACGTTAGGCCCCCTAAGAGAGGTGGATTGTGAGATCCCACATTGGTTGGAGAAGGGAACAAAACATTTCTTACAAGAGTATGGAAACCTCTCCTTAATAGACGCGTTTTAAAATCGTGAAGTTGACGGCGGTACGTAATGAGCCAAAGCGAACAATATTTGTTAGTGGTGGGTTTGGGCCATTACAAATGGTATCAGAGCCAGACACCGAATGATGGTGGATTGTAAGATCTCACATCGGTTGGAGATGGACACAAATCATTCCTTATAAGCATGTAAAAACCTCTCTCTAATAGAAAACATACGTGTTTTTAAAACCGTGAGGTTGACGACGATACGTAACGAGCCAAAGTGAACAATATCTATTAACGATAGACTTGAACTATTACACTATCCTTGATACTATTGTACGAATTTTAGATATCATAGAAGGATAACGTTGACTCTCAACACCCTATCAAAATTTGTCCTCGTAAATTATACTAGCCGAGTCCACCTCTACATGCGTACGTGGTGCACCTTGATCAATCTTAAATGCTAACGTTTAATGTGGCTACTCTTTTTCTATGGCGAGGCTTCCTCCTCCCTCCTTTTGAATCCAAATATCCAAATCAACTAATCATAGATTGTTTTGGTCTAATAAGTTCCTAAACTTTAAAATATTTTTAATATATATTAATTTTGTTTTCTAATCTATGCAATACTCAATTTTTGTCGGTAAATTTATTAATTTTAAAAAATATTGAACATTTTACAAATTTTTAAATTTAAATTGAAATTCATTCTTAATACAGCTAATACCATTTTAGTCCATATACCTTCGATTTCATTCCATTTTTTTAAATATTTAAATTTAATTTTTATATTTTCAATAAAATTTAAAATTAGTCACTCACATTAATTTAATTTTTATAAAATTGTAATAAAAGCCACAATATAAACTTAATTACAAAATTTATTAAGAAAAAATAAAGGACGCTATTATTTTTTAAAAATTAATATTAAACTAATAGAAAAGGTAATTTTAAACTATATACTAAATTTATGTGTAATTATCTCGATTCTAATTAATTAATTAATTATATATATGTGTGTGTGTGTGTGGACAACTGGGTGAATTGTATAGTGGAAAATGGTGGTGGGGTAAAGCCACCGATTACTTGCCATACAGGTAACTGCTATCCTGCGCCGTACTCAACCCTTGATTGCCGCCCCTTTTTCTAATTTTTTTTTTTTAAATAAGGTTGTTCCATTATTAAATTAGTTTCTATAATTCCATAATAATTCAAATTTAATTTTGGCTTCATTGTTTTAGTCAACCATCTCAATTTGCTTAAAAAATAAATACAAATTGAATTTTTTTAAATTATAGACTTAAATTGGAAATTTATAGAAGTATATCTATTTTGAAATTGTGGTCGAATCATAAAAACTAAATTTATAATTTATAATTTAAAATTATGGTCATTATCTCGGTTTAAAAGGATTACTCACATATCGTCCTAGCTTTCAATGTTTTGTTCTCATCTCAAATCGATGTGGGATCTCATAATTTATCCCCTTGGGGTAACGTCCTCGCTAGCACATTACCCCGTGTCTGACTTTGATACCATTTGTAATGATCCAAGCCCACTGCTGGTAGATATTGTCTGTCGGTGTCTAGCTCTCTCTCCAATCAATGTGGGGTCTCACAATCTACCCCCTTTGGGAGTAGTGTTCTCAGTGGGACACTGCCCTGGTGTCTGGTTTTGATGCCATTTGTAATGGCCCAAGCCTACCACTAACAGATATTGTCCACCGGTGTCTGACTCTCTCTCCAACCGATGTGGGATCTCACAATCTACCCTCCTTGGAGGCAGCGTCCTCACTGACACACTGCCCCGTGTTTTGTTTTGATACTGTTTGTAATGACCCAAGCCCACAGCTAGTAGATATTGTCTGCCGGTGTCTTTAACTCTAACACCATTTGTAATGGTCCAAGCCCACCGTCAGCAGATATTGTTCGTTGGTGTCTGACTCTCTCTCCAACTAATGTGGGATCTCACAATCTACCCTTAGCACACCACCCTAGTGTCTTGTTCTGATACCATTTGTAATGCTTTAAGCCCACCACTAGCAGATATTATGCGTCGGTGTCTGACTCTCTCTCCCACCAATGTGGGATCTCACAATCTACCCTCCTTGGAGGCAGCGTCCTCACTGACACACCGCCCGGTGTTTGGTTTTGATACCATTTGTAATGACCCAAGTCCACAGCAAACAGACATTGTCCGCCGGTGTCTCTAAATCTGATACCATTTGAAATGCTCCAAGCCCACCGCTAGTAGATATTGTCCGCTTTGGTCCATTACGTATCCTCGTCAGCCTCACGATTTTATAATATGTATGTTAGAGAGACGTTTCTACACTCTTATAAATGATGCTTCGTTCCCCGTTAAAAAGAATTTTTAGTAGATAAATTTAATTCTTAGTATTTCATCCCTCCAAGCCATAATTTTTTTTTTTATAATATAAAAAATAATAAATATTTATATCCAATCATTTTTTAATTAATTTTTTATTTTTTGTTTTCGCTAAATCATTGCACTTGACTTTAATCATTTTCACTCATTAAAAAAAAGTATATTTATAAGATAAACATCCACAATTGATTTGTCATTTTCCAATCATTTATTCAAATTGCGTTACTTTCAATTTTTTAATTCATATATATATATAAACTTATTTTTATCTCAATTCTCAAAATAAAATTAAAAGCTTTTTAAAATTATTATTATTATTATCATAAATTCAATAAACATTTATTCTAATTTGTTTTTATTAATTTATTTCATGATTATAATTGCAGAAATTCACGTTTTTTCCTTTAAAATAATAATTTTTTTTTAATTATTAGTTCTTTGATGACGTGTACTACTAAAAACGACACCTCGTATTGACATGATATTTTCCGACACATTATGACGTTACTTATTTTACTTGAACAACTTTTAAGATCTAAGATTCTCCGTAAATTAATACAAGTTATTTTAACGTATTTTATTTTCTTCTAGAAGATTGCTCCGCGTAAAATACGCTTAATTTTAAAATTTATGTAATTGAGTTATCAGAAATGATGTTATTAATTACTAATTATTTTAATTCTTTTTTAATCATAATTTAATATCCTCACGATCAGAGTACAACGTTACAATTGGTATCAGAACCTATTTTTAGGGTTATGTTGACTACTTACGTAAACTATAATAAATTTTCGTGACTAAGCAATAAAACCATTATCACTTCCAAGTAAAGGCAATACCATGGTGCAGGAGTGACGAGTAGGGTTAAGAGACTCGATTATTGGATGACTTCAGAGATATATATTTTATGGATGTCCCTGCCTCCAGTTTACGAGGACTAGAAAGTTTCTAATATTGGTTTGATTTGTTTTACACGCTTGTCTCCTGTAACAAACCAAACTCAAGCCCATCGCTAGCAAATATTGTTCGTTTTGGTCCGTTACGTATCGTTGTCAGCCTCATGATTTTAAAACACGTCTACTATGGAGAGGTTTCCACACCCGTATCAGGGATGTTTCGTTCTCCTCTCCAACCGATGTGGGATCTAACAATCCATTTCCCTTCGGAGCCTAGTGTTCTTGCTGGCACACCACCCTACGTCAATACCATTTGTAACAGCCCAAACCCACCACTAATAGATATTGTCCACATTGACCCATTACGTATCGCATAGATTTTAAAATGTGTATATTAAGGAGAGATTTTCACACATTTAAAAGGAATATATAATTAAAATAATAAATTAATAGATAAATACCAATTTAAAAATAGCTCAACTGATAACAAATAGTCAAATACTGGGGATTATTGAACTCAACTCACACGTTAAGATTTATTGATATTTATTGATAGTTACTTCATTACCAAATATAAAAGAAAATTTAAAATAAATAAATAAATTCAAAAATGTGAAATGGTTTTCTCTTTCCCTAGAAAAGAATACCTTGTAATTGAAGGTATCTTTACGTAGTTTCTTCAGCACCAATCAAAGTCTTATCTTCAACCTTTGAAAACCCTGATCTCCATTTCCAGACCTTCGCTCTCTCTGATTTGCAAATCCAGTACGGATTTTCGCTAATGGGTTCTGAAACCTTGACTCTATCGCCGCCTCTAGCTCTAACGAAGCCCGTTGCCGCCGCAGCAGCAGCAGCAGCCGCCGCCCCAACAGCACTAGCTCCAGGGTTTCGGTTCCATCCGACCGACGAAGAGCTCGTTATTTACTACCTCAAGCGCAAGGTCTGTGGAAAATCCTTCCGTTTCAATGCTATTTCTGAGGTCGATATCTACAAGAGTGAGCCGTGGGACCTTGCAGGTAACTCAGATGCTTCGGAGCTTTGTTCTCATCTTGTATGATTCTTCTAATTTTGTTTATTTTATACTCTTATCGGCTTGTTTTTTAGGTGGATTGTTGATCGATTGGTCTTTTTGGGCGTTTATTTTCCCCTGATTGTGATTTTCCCCCAACTTGCCCCATTTTTAAATAGCTTTCTTGCTCTCTGATTGTACTTTTATACTGATTTGAAGGTTTCTTTATTGAGTGTCTGAATCACGTCTTTGAATTTCTAGATTTGTTTGAATGTTATATTTAGGAAAGTCGAGGTTGAAGAGCAGGGACCAAGAGTACTACTTCTTTAGTGTGTTGGACAAGAAATATGGAAATGGTGCTAGGATGAATAGGGCTACAAGCCAAGGGTACTGGAAAGCCACTGGTAATGATCGACAAGTCCGCCATGATACGAGGACTGTTGGCTTGAAGAAAACATTAGTTTTCCACAGTGGTAGAGCTCCTGATGGGAAGCGGACCAATTGGGTTATGCATGAGTATAGGCTTGTAGATGAAGAACTGGAGAAAGCGGGAGCAGGAACGGGTAGCTCGAAGGTGAGGCCATCATGAAAATCTGCCATGGCAGTCCATTTTGTGTTCTTTTGGCGGCTGTGCGAGTTCTGGTACTTGTGAAATATGTTTAGGCGAAGTTTAGAGTTTGAATGACAATTTTAAGCTTCGGTATTCCTTTTTTCTTTTCTTTTATGCACTTGTTTCAGCAACCATAGTGTTTTGATTTGCATTTGAAGTTTAGCTTCTTACAACAGCTTTTTGTTTCCTATTCCCTCTCCTTTGGAGAAGGATGCCTATGTTTTATGCAGAGTGTTCCACAAAAGTAATATAGGACCTCCGAATGGACACCGATACGCACCTTTTATTGAGGAGGAATGGGATGACGGTGGGTCAGTTTTGATTCCCGGAGAAGAGATTGCAGACGGTGTAGTAGCTAGTCACGATACACAGTCTGAAAAGAACAGCAATAGCGTGTGTGCTGCTGAGGATCGTAATAACCATGTCTGCGGCGATGGAAAGGATGGTATGCAGGTATGTGTTTATCTGAATTTAGTTAGGAACTCATTTCAGAGTGAAGTACTTAAGTTTCTTTCAAATATCATATGAATGAGTTACAGAGTTATGTCTCATCTTGTATATAAGTGTTGATTGTTACTGCCATAGTAGAACTGCACTTGTGCTTTCCCCGAGTCGGTGTATCTTGTGCAGGATGGAGGCCGAGCGCAACATCACATTTTTCTTGGTTGCTCCTTTTTTAATAGATTCTGGACCTTCATACTCTTCTCCTTTAATTGGTAAATGGCCCTCCTTAGTAATGAAGAGCCTTCTTGATTTTGGTCATCCGTTCAACCAGAAAAAGATCATTTAACTTCAATTTATTAGTGATTTCTATTGGAACTTTTGGCTTGAGTGGAACAACAGTTAGTTCCTATTTCTTTTCTGGCTGTCTCTTGACGTAAACTATATGCTCCTTCCAACAACTATGGCTTGGAAGAGTTTCTTTTATTCCTTTCGTTTGGGACTTGGCTTTCCTCTTTTGCGATTTCATATCGTGTACGATTTGGTCGATTTCTTATCGTTAAACTAACAAAAAAAGAAAGAAAGAAGAAAAAGAAAGGAGACCTAAGCATCAAGAGTTGACTGACTATCTACTAGTATCCTTTAGTCTAGACGTTCAAGACCTGAGACTTGACTGTTGAAACTACACGGAGCTAAAGGTAGATCACCCTATTCGGTCACTCGTGCCTGAAAGGGGTAGGAGTCTTAGGCAGAAATCTGAGTGTAACAACCTAAGCTCACCGCTAGCAGATATTGTCTTGTTTGGGCATTTCCTTTCGGGCTTCCCCTCAAAAGGTTTTTAAAACGCTTCTGCTAGAGAGAGGTTTCCACACCCTTATAAAGAATGCTTCGTTCCCATCTCCAATCGATGTGGGATCTCATAATTCACCTCCCTTCAGGGCCTAGTGTCTTCGTTGACACTCGTTTCCCTCTCTCATCGATGTGGGATCTTACAATCCACCTTCCTTCGGGGCTTAGCGTCCTCGCTGGCACATTGCCCGGTGTCTGACTCTAATACCATTTTTAACAGCTCAAGCTCACCGCTAGCAGGTATTGTCCTTTTCGGGCTTCCCCTCAAGATTTTTAAAATGCATATGCTAGAGAGAGGTTTCCACACCCTTGTAAAGAATGTTTCGTTCCCCTCTCCAACGCGTTTGATTCCATTTCCATTTGTCATAGGAAGGTTCCATGATTATTTATTATCATAAAGAGAAGAATATCTCTCCAAAAATCAATTCAATAACTTCTGTTACGAGTGGTGATGGACTATAGGATGAAGTCTTGGAAGTCGACTCATTATCCAACAATTAAGTCTCAGTTTTAGTGGATCCAACTATTGTGCAATGGTATGCATCAATTGTTATTTGCTTATCTTCTTAAGGTGCAAATTGGTTTGTTTGATGGGTTGTTTTCTGAAACATATTCCTGGAAAATGACATGACAGGTCTAGTGAGGATATTCGTTCATGCATTTTTATCATCGACTCGATGATGCATAATTTCTCGATGTTTATTTTGTCGACATTTCTGAAAGCGACCTTCCATTTTTGGTTTCTCATCCAGGAAAGAACTCAGTTCATCAATAAAGATCTTGTTATGTCAAATGATCCTCCAAGAAACTCCCACAGCTTTTTGTTTATGTGCAAAAGTGAGGAACTCGAGGATTATACTCCACCTTCGATTATCGCTAATCCGAAACCCTTCTCGCTTATGAAGTATAAACGAAGAAGGCAAAGCGACTTACCCTCTGAACTTTCAAAAGCTTCAGAAAACTCATCCATGTCAAACGAAGAACTCAGTCTATCTGAAATTGCCACTGCATCGCAGACGGATGTAACGACGAGTAGTGCGACGACACCAACTACGAAAAACTTTCTTTCTACCTTAGTGGAATATTCACTCTTAGAATCTACAGAACCAAAGGATTCCCCTGCTCCTCCACCTGCATTAGAAACCTCAGATCTTAGTTCATCTGTGCATCCAAGCATCCTGAAATTCATCCAAGATTTGCAACATGAGATCCACAAGACTTCTATGGAGAGGGAGACACTGAAGTTTGAGCTGTTGAGCGCTCGAGCCATGATCAGTATCCTTCAATCCCGGATTGTCGTGCTGAATAAGGAAATCAATGATTTGAAATCAAACTGATTTGAAGTCAAACTATGATTAGTAGTATCCTTCAATCCTGGATCGTCACGCTGAATACACAGACTGTAACGATAACGAAGAAAAATGTCGAGAGCCAATGGCTATGCCCTGTAAATTGTTGCTGCCATCGTGGTCTCATGGACGTTATCGTTGTAATGTAACTAGCTTAGTTGTCTAAGCAATTAAGCTATTTGTTGTATGAGTATCAAGTTAGTAAGAACTTGCAACCTGTTTAGTGAAAGACCATGCTAAACTTCATGATGTGCTATGGCTATAGACCATTGATGTTGTAACTTCAGTTTCTCAGCTGGTGGCATTTCATGGAATAAGGTTGTCATAACTATTAATGTGATCCCCATATCGGGTTTCTGTTCCGTTCAAATTTACCCGTAATTTATTATTGGTTAAATTACAAGTTTAGTTGATGAACTGTCATGTATAGACTATGTATCAGTCTAAATGGTCCTTAAACTTCAAAATATTTCTAACAGGTTCTAGTCTAAATAGTCTCTAAACTTGAAATATTTCTAACAGGTCAGATCTTTCAATTTTCTGAACGGTTATCTTGTTTAATTTCATATTTTCTGAACGGTTATCTTGTTTAATTTCATATTTTCTAAACTGTTATCTTATTGAATTTCATATTTTCTGAACTGTTATCTTGTTTAGTTTTATATTTTTTTTAACTGTTATCTTGTTTAGTTTCATATTTTCTCAACCGTTATCTTGTTTAGTTTCATATTTTCTGAAACAATTATATTTTCTGAACAGTGATCTTGTTTAATTTCATATTTTCTGAACTGTCATCTGGTTTAATTTCATACTTGGAATTGACAAATAAACGGTAAAAATTTAATGACTAAATTCATAATTTAATATTTTATATTTATCCATTCGAGCTTCCAAAAACTGATATATTATATTTTCTTAAGCGGTAAGCAAAAGAGATTTTGTCCCATTGAACTCTAAAAAGATCATGAATGAAAATATTTTAAAAGTTGGTAATTATTTACTTTTTCCAACGTGTAAAATATTTATTTATTTATTTTTAGATATTTCCTTTCAAGATATAATCTTTTAATTTATTAAAATTATAAAGTTACGTGGAGCCAAACCCAATGAGAGGAGTATGACTCGACATTTGTACTTTTATAATATGAATAAATAATTTATTTTAATTTAAAACTAAAATATTTTTTAATTTTTTAATTTTTTAATTTTTTTTTTTTGGACTTATTACAAAATTTCTTGTAAGTTCCATGAATGTTTAAATAAATAAAAAACAATTCAAAGAATTTAAAAGTTTAAAATTAAAGGAAAAGAGTTTAAAGTTGATTCTTATTTGATTTATTTTTTTTATTTTTTATTTTTCAAAATGACAAAAAAAAAAAAAAAAAATCTTTCCTTTATTTTAATCAGATATTAGGTAAAGTAAAGTAAAGTTTATCCAAGACACGTCAGCAAGAATTTTTATTAACAGTCTAGTGTCACCATCAAGCAGCATTGGAATCTGCTATTAACACGTGGAGGCTGTGACGCTTTTATTTGTTATTACATGTGAGTTTAGCGTTCCCTCCGTCGACTTTTCCTGGACATTTCTCTGTACATTTCCCTCCTTTCCAGCTCGTTTTGGAGATTATTTTATATTTCTCTCTTCCGAAGAAATCGTAACCCTAACTCTTCGAACTTTTTTAATATCTCTTCTCAGTTCGATTCTAATCTCAAATCTGAATTTCAATTTCGATTTGAAATCCTAAATCCATTTTCTTGATGGGTCGAGATTCTGCTACTTCGCTAGCACCGGGGTTCCGATTCCACCCTACCGATGAAGAACTTGTTAGTTATTATTTGAAGCGCAAAGTCTCTGGAAAACCCTTTCGTTTTGATGCTATTTCAGATGTAGATATCTACAAATCCGAACCCTGGGATCTCCCTGGTCAATCCCTTGTTCTGTTTGTTGAGATTTGTGTTTGATTTTGTGATTTATTTTCTCGTCGTTCGGATTTCTGTGGAATTGAAGTTGTGTTGTGGGATTTGTCAGGGAAATCGAAGCTGAAGAGTAGGGATTTGGAGTGGTATTTCTTTAGTGCTTTGGATAAGAAATATGGCAATAGTTCGAGGACTAACAGGGCTACGGAGAAAGGGTATTGGAAGACCACGGGAAAGGATCGGCCGGTCCGCCATAACGCGAGGACTGTTGGAATGAAGAAGACGCTTGTGTATCATATTGGGCGGGCTCCTCGTGGTGCACGAACCAATTGGGTGATGCACGAATACAAACTCACGGATGAGGAATTGGGGAAATTTGCAATTGTTCAGGTTAGAATAGGTCGAAATTTTTGGCTCTCTTTCTCTGATTTTCTCGTTGATTTGTGATTTTTGGCTTCGTTGGAAAATGTTGTTGTAATTGTCTTGGGATCTGTTGGTTTTTTTTTTTGTTGGGTTGGAAGGATGCGTTTGTGCTGTGTAGGATATTCCAGAAGAGTGGTACTGGACCAAAAAATGGAGAGCAGTATGGTGCCCCTTTTGTTGAGGAGGAATGGGAAGATAATGATGAGCTGACTTTGGTACCTGGTGATGAGCAAGTGGCGGAAGAAATTCTAGCTGGTGGAGGCATTTTTGTTGAAGGCAATGACTTCAATCAGGTATGTACTTACCATGTTATAAGTAACTTGCCTAATCAGGTGGAATGGTTTTGTGTTATCTGTCGTTGGGAGCTGTGTTTCTGAAATATGATTCTGAACGGGTTGGATGGGCAGATCTATACGAGAGATGCCTAAGATTTGAAAGAAACCTGAACTTTTGAACATGTATAATGATAGTTAAGAAATTTCCTCAGGTAATTAGGCGTGTTTGCCCAAGAATTGAGTTAATAGTATATGGTTGATGTGAGATCTCACATCGGTTGGGGAGGAGAACGAAGCATTCTTTATAAGGGTGTGGAAACCTCTCCCTAGCAAACACATTTTAAAAACCTTGAGGGGAAGTCCAAAGAGGACAATATCTGCTAGCGGTAGGCTTGGGCCATTACAAATAGTATCAAAGCTAGACACCGGGCGATGTGCCAGTGAGGAGGCTGAGAAGGGGGTGGACACGAGGCGGTGTGCCAGCAAAGATGTTGGGCTCTGAAGGGGGTGGATCGAGGGATCCCACATCGATTGGAGAAGGGAACGAGTATCAACGAGGATGCTGGGCCCCGAAGGGGGTGTATTGAGGGATCCCACATCGATTGGAGAAGGGAACGAGTATCAACGAGGACGCTGGGTCCTGAAAGGGGGTGAATTGTGAGATTCCACGTCGGTTGGGGAGGAAAACGAAACATTCTTTATAAGGGTGTGGAAACCACTCCCTAGCAGACGCGTTTTAAAAACCTTGAGGAAAAGTCCAAAAGCAAAAACCCAAGGAAGACAATATCTGCTGACGGTGGGCATGAGCCATTACAGTTGAGCTTGAATTATGGTATACGTTAAGTGGGGAAAATTCCCCACAACTATAGAAAAATAAAGGATAAACTTCCAGAATCTCTTAGGCTTGGAGCAAACACCCTTTCTGATCAAGGACGGTGCTACCTGAAACCAAGAGTCCATGCTTTTGATAGCTGAAACCAGTTGAAAGTTGAGTTAGGATTGAAATCTAAACGAGCAACTGGCTCACAGACCAAGATTGTATGACCTTGCCGGTGATTTGGTTGGAGTTGTTTGCAAATAGGGTGCATGTTGGTGTTATAGAGAATAGCTTTCAGGAGGAAACAAGTAATGAGAAACTACGACGGATTTCTATATTTAATAAGCGGAAGATCTAAATGATGGGAAATCAGGAACAAAATAAAGAGAGTGGGTCGGTGAGCGAAAGAGTGAAACAATCTCTAAAAGTATGTGAAATTACGATGAATCATGTTATATTCTTTTCTGCAGAATGTCGATGAAGATCTTCTATCCGAAATTGCACCACCACCACCATTCGACTTCTATTATGGTGAGTCAAGCAACTCTATGGAGCAATCTGACAATTTCATCGAAGATGATCGAAAACCTGCAGTAGGCATATGTGAGACATCAGAGCTACCCGATGGACAGAAGTTCTTTGTTTTACCAGATGAGTGTCGATTACGTGACAGATTGGTCAAACATGAGTATCTTGCTGAATCAAGCAATGCTGCTGCTGAGGAGATCGATGCTAGTGATGTCGATGGTCATTATGTATTGGACAAGCCATTCTTTAGTACTTCTGATGATCCTTCTTTTAGTGATGAACTACTTTTGGAATCCAATGAGCTCTCAAACCCTACTGATAGTGATCCTGCTGCTTTTGACGTGCTTGAAGAGTATCTTACGTTCTTCGATGCAGACGGTGATAACGTAGATTTGTCTTTTGATCCTTCCGAAATTCTCGAGAGTGAGAGCTCTGTTCCTGATCAAGCAGTTCTTCCAGAGGTCAGTACTGCTTCATATCGCAACTTATTTTTATCGTTTTGCTACATGGAATTTACTTTTCACCTACGCATCATATTTCGTTAGGTCGTTGGTGGTGCCACTGAACATGCATCTCCCAGCAAACATACTTCAGATTTACGTTACGACAACGAGGCCTCCTCGTCCTCGTCTATGCAAAGATCCGAGGATCCAAAACCAGAATCAGGTTAGTTGAATTCCATGTTAGTTTTTTCCTTTCCATTTAGATATTTCCAACACTTTTGGCTCATTCTTTCTTTTCTGGTACCAGATCTCAAATACCCATTCCTCAAACACACAAGCCACATGCTGGGCAGCATTCCTGCTCCATTTGCTTCACAGTTTACTTCAAAAGATGCTGCTCTCCATATTAACTCAGCTCCACAAGCTTCAAGCTCCGTTCGTGTCACCGCAGGCATGATCGTCATAAGAAACACAACACTAAACGGAGACGAAATGAACAGCTTAAATGGCAAGAATTCAGTTCTCAACCTTATCTATTTGTACGGGATCGTCGAAGGCGACATCTATTCCTCTCAGTTGTCGCCAACTTCTGGTGCACATCACAGCAAGTCGGGATCTCTGATGTCTCGCTACTTCGTCTACTTCTTCATCCTGTTCTGGCTTCTAATCCTTTCAGTGAGCTTCAAAGTTGCAAGGTGCATCCATTCCAGGTGACTTATCTATTCAAGTTTCAATATCCAAAACTCAAGAACATTGAAAAAAGTAGTATTAGCTGGTAGTTTAGAAACTTTCTAGGCTACCAAATTCAACACCTTCCTGCAGTATCTATTCAAATATCAATAGATTCTAGACTAACTGCCAATGAATTGGTGGCTAACTAAACTTTTTATCTCTTCTTTTGTATTTTAATTTCAGAACTTTTTACAGTTCATAGTTGCAGAGCTTTACTGTACTTTACCAATTTATTAGAGTAAAGGTTGGAAGCTTCTCTTTCCACGACGTTTATGTAATTCGTTCGATAAACCATCTTAGTCTTCAATAAGCATAAGCTGTATGAAGTTTACTCTCTGGTTGGATTCCTTTTGATGGAAGAAGCTTTTATGGCTCGGTTTTTAAAATTTTAATTGACATGTATTCTCAACCAGTTTATGTCTCATATATTGTCGTCGGATTAAATAAAACCATATATTATTATTGATTTGCTGACAACTTAGGAGCAATATTCACATATAATATATGGTTTAATACAAATATGAAAGTAGCATAAAGCACAGCTCAGACATAAAATTTTGAGGCTCAGAGGCATGTGATGTTGATGAGCCTTACATTTCTCCAGGAAGCATTGTGTCTTCTGGTAGATCACAAACAGCAATACCCTGATAGAATGTGGAAACAATAATCCATGATTAATAGATCACTAAGTAGGATTAAACATAAACATGGAAATTTACTTAATTCTGACCTCTCCTGTGAGGTGAGCCACACATCTCTTCTCAGCTAGCAGCTCAGCTTCAGTCTGTAAAAACAACAGGGTGTGAGCTAGTTCAACGGTAGCATAGCAGCGGCTCGGAATGGAATGACTTTATGAGTGTTTTAAGCACTTGAAAAGTCATTCCAATCGGACCCTTATAGCCGAAGAATTACGGACATGGGAGGAAAAGGAAAACATAGCAGACCTTGGCAATTCGCTTGCGGAGATAGTCATCGAATATCACATCTTTCACGAGTTCATAGTCACCATCTCCCTGAGAGCAGACATATTTATTGGTTACAGACGTTAGGATATGGGAGTAGGAGATGAAAGTTGGGAATAAATGATACCTTTGATCTGCATGGCATGCTGAAAACGATATCCTCTGCTATTCCGTAAGGATTTCCGGTGGAGTATACCTACAAATCGATCGGTATTTATGAGCTTGAGGTTGGTTCTTCATTTGCATACGTTTATGTTAGGAGTCGTAATAGATTGAATTGACTTAACACTCATCCACCTAAGTCTAAAGCCTCTTCGTGAGATTTCACATCGGTTGGAGAGGAGAATAAAACATTTCTTATAAGGGTGTGGAAACCTCTCCCTAGCATACGCGTTTTAAAACTGTGAGGTTGACGATGATACACAACGGACATCTGCTAGGAGTGGGCTAGGAATGTTATAAACGGTATTAGAGTCAGACACTGGGCAAAGTGCCAGAAAGGACGCTAGACCCCGCTAGACCCCCAAGAGGGGTGGATTATGAGATCTCATATTAGCTAGAGAGTAGGATGAAACATTCCATATAACGGTGTGGAAACCTCTCCCTACTAGAGGTGTTTTAAAACTTTGAGTCCATAAGACAAAGCTTAGAGAGGACAACATTTGTTAGTGTGGACTTGGACTGGACTATTACAAATAGTATTTGAGCCAGACACCGGGCGGTGTGCCAGAGAGAACGCTGGACCCCTAAGAAGGGTGGATTGTGAGATCCCACATCGGTCGGAGAAGAGAACAAAGCATTCCTTATAAGGGTGCGGAAACCTCTCCCTAGTAGACGCATTTTAAATCCGTGAGGCTAACGACAATACGTAACAGATCAAAGCGGACAACATCCATTAGCGGTGGGCTTGGGCTGTTACATTCTTCCTAATCTCTACTCTCTTCTCCCTTGCAAATAACCGAACTCTCTAGCTAAACATCTCTATCCCTACGCCCGTCACGATACAATTGCTTAGAATTACAAACCCAACACCCTCCTCCACCCTTCCCGTTCGACGAACAAGCACGCCGAATTAGAGCCCTACCAGCCTACAAACACAATATCAAGAGATACAACATGAGATCTAAGCTTACCCCAGATGAAAACCAATCCCCTTCAGGAGTTGGAGTGATCAAAGACCTTATAGCATCAACAATCGATACAGAAGTTGAAGCAGCTGAAGATCTTCCCCATTTCTCAATCAGCACACCTCCCCTCTGCAAATCAAAACCAATCAAAAACACTATTTGATCCATTGAGCAGTGAACATTGCAACACTCAATGTGTTATTACCTTCTGTACTTTTTCAGTAAACTCCTCTTCCAACCACCTATGATCCTTAATAACCTCTTTAACAGGTAACCCATTAATTCTTGCATTCAAAAAGTCCGGAACCTGGTGCGAATACGACGAAATAAGCATACAAATCGAGGGAATTTTCGAAGCTTCTCGAGCAAAAAGTACCCAATAACCTGAGTTGTCGAGTGGTTGCCCCAAATGGTCATATTCGACACTTGATCATAGAAGACGCCCGCTTTCAGAGCCAGCTGAACAAGACATATTTAGAAAGTACTCGAAAACATATCAAATACGAGGAAACGGGTATCATACCTGACATTTTGCTCGATTCTCGTCTAGTCGAGTTAAAGCGTGGAAATTCTTAGCGGGAATTTTTGGAGCGTTTTTCAAACAAATTAATGCACTACATGGAATGAAAAGGACAAAGAGAAGTTATATCTTGTACACACTTTAAGAGATTCATACTAAATGAAACATGAACTCACTTGGTGTTGCATGGATTGCCCACAACAATGACTTTGACATTTGGGGATGCCACAGCATTTAGAGCTTTTCCCTAAGTCCATTGATATAATAATAACATCAAAACTAAGAGATTCCGGTGTTTCTTGGACGGGTAGAAAAAATGAAATGAAAACGAGATAATCAACGTACTTGTTCAGCGAATATCTGTCCGTTTATATCTAATAAACCAGCACGTTCCATTCCCGGACCTCGAGGCTTCGCTCCTATCAGAAGAGCCCAGTCTGCATCTTGGAATACTTCATAAGGATCAATGCTTATTACTACCTCCCTTAACAAAGGGAAAAGGGAGTCCTCTAATTCCATAGCAACACCTGCATATGAAGATTATTTGTCAAATAGCTCGAAGATTTCGGTATGATCTCGAAGTCTAATGGTTTACGACGTTACAGATGTGAAGTTCTTGTTTAACTGTTATTGAGACGTCAAGAGAAAAAGACTGATACTATATCAGTTCAAGCCCACCGCTAACAAATATTGTTTTCTTTGGGCTTTTTCTTCTGGGATTCCTCTCAAGGTTTTAAAACGCGTCTGCTAGGGAGAAGTTTCTACACCCCTATAAGGAATGTTTCGTTTCCCTCTTCAACCGATGTGGGATCTCACAATCCACCCTTTCCTTAGGGGCCCAACATCCTCGCTGGTACACGGCCCGATGTCTAGCTCTGATACTATTTGTAACCGTCCAAGTCTACCGCTAGAAGATAATGTCCTATTTTTAGTTTTTCTCTTATGGGCTTCCCTTCAAGGTTTTAAAACACGTTCACTAGGAAGAGATTTCTACACCCTTATAAGGAATGTTTTGTTCCTCTCTCCAACTTATGTGGGATCTCACAATCCACCACCCTTGGGCGCCCAGCGTCCTTGTTGGCACATCGCCCGATGTCTAGCTCTGTTACCATTTGTAACAGTCTAAGCTCACCACTAGCAGATATTGTTTTCTTTGGATTTTCCCTTCTAGGCTTCCTCTCAAGGTTTTAAAACATGTCCACTAGGGTAGATTTCCATACTCTTATAAGAAATGCTTAGTTCCCCTCTCCAACCGATGTGGGATCTCACAATCCACCACCCTTGGGCGCTCAGCGTCCTCATTGGCACATCGCCCGATGTCTAGCTCTGATACCATTTGTAACAATCCAAGTCTACCGCTAGCAAATATTGTCCTCTCTGGGCTTTCCCTCAAGGTTTTAAAATACGTTCACTAGGGAGAGGTTTCAATGCCCTTATAAGGAATGTTTCATTTCCCTCTCCAACTGACGTGGGATCTCAAAGCAAAGCAAAACTGACGTTTATTCTAAATCTGCTGAACTTGCCTTCAAGTGCTTGCAATGACCTCTCAGATCCCAATAGTTTCAATGCAATTGGTTGATCAGGACCAAAAACTTCACCAGCTGCAAGCTAGTGAAACAACCAAAGTAAGATTTCATCAAACATCAGAACATAACAAGGTTGTTTTATATGAATTCTTACCTTAAACAGAAGATGATTGGATATCATTCCAGCAGCACCAGAGACAGCAATATTAATCATTTTCTTCCATGATGTTGTCTCTTCTTCCTATGATTAGTACAAAACATGTCAGGGCTGAAGACAACATTTGTCCAATCTGACAGAACTAGCAGCAAACCACTTCTTCAAAGTTATTTTTAAACAAGAAACATGGGTTACGAGAATTTAAACACCCGATCTTCAAAGTTATTATCGTTGAGCTATACTCACTTTCGACATATATTTGTTCACGCCGATTATAAAGAACAGTTTAAACATGAAAGTAAACCTAAAGAACAGAAAAAATTCGTAAAATATGGTGAAAATCTGTAACGGCTCAGGCTCATTGCTAGCAGATATTGTTCTCTTTGGGTTTTCCCTTTCGGGCTTTCCCTCAAGGTTTTTAAAACGCGTATGTTAGGGAGAGGTTTCCACACCTTATAAAGGGTGTTTCGTTCTCCTCCCCAACCAATGTGGGGATCTCACAATCCACCCCTTTCGGGGCCCAGCGTCCTTACTGACACACCACCTCGTGTCTACCCCCTTCGGGGCTTAGCCCCCTCGTTGGTACATCACCCAGTGTCTCGCTCTGATACCATTTGTAACGGCCCAGACCCACCGCTAGCAGATGTTGTCTTGGGCTTTCCCTTTCGAGCTTTCCCTCAAGGTTTTTAAAACGCATCTGCTAGGGATCAGCCTCATCGCAGTACATCGTCCAGATGTCCGATGTCTGGCTCTGATACCATTTGTAACAACCCAAGCCCACGCTAGCAGATATTGTCCTCTTTGGGCTTTCCCTTTCTGACATTCCCTCAAGGTTTTTAAAACGCATCCGCTAGGGAGAGGTTTCCACACTTTATAGAGGGTGTTCCGTTCTCCTCCCCAACCGAGGTGGAATTTCACAATCCACCCCCTTCGGGGCCCAGCATCCTTACTGGCACACCGTCTCGTGTCTACCCCCCTTCAAGGCTCAACCTCCTCGCCGGCATCGCCGAGTGTCTGGCTCTAATACGATTTGTAACGACCCACGCACACCGCTAGCAGATATTGTCCTCTCTATACTTTCCCTTTCGGGCTTTCCCTCAATCGGGAGAGTTTTCCACACCCTTATAAACGGTAAACGGTGTTTCGTTCTCCTCCCCAAAATCAACCGACAAAATCAACCAACAAACACAGTGAAACTATAAATTTTCAATAAACCAGAGAAAACCCATATAACAATTCAAGAACTTACATCTTTTAAATCATAAGTAAGACAGAAAACACCATAACAATCGCTTTTACTTTTGGGTTCCCCTGTTTTTGCAGCCACCGGAGCTGCTTCAACCTGACTGAAAAACCAAACATAGAACAACCCCTCAAAACATATGAACACAGACAAGCACAAACTTACACAAACACATAAGATTCCACACAAACGAAGCTCACTTGGGCGCAACAGAGCAAGTGATTGGGGAACTTCGAGCTCTGTAAAACGGCCGGAAAGAGCATCGCCGGTGATTATAGAACCGATTGGCCTGAAAAGCGGTCGTGGATGATAAATTGAGCTGAGATTTTAAAGAGGAGGGGAACTCTGCTACAGCCATTGCAGCCAGAGGAGGTTATTCGGAGATTGGGAGAGGGATTTGGAGGCTTTTGGGTATGGAGTTTGGAGAGGAATGGGGATAGAGATGGATGAAAAGGGTGGAAGAGGGATTGCTTGAAACGGTTTTGTAAGGTGCTGTGAGTGACACGTGTCGAACGGAACGAGGAAGGCCTGAGATAGGGAACTGGGAATTTGTGAGTTTAGCGGACATGTTGCTGTCTCTATGAACTAATTATTCAAATATTTATAATTATAAATATCTATAAAATGTTGATGTCGATCTTTTTTTTATTTTTATCGAGAAGTAAAAATATTTTTAAATATTTTTATTTTTATTATTTCAATTTTATAAGGAATAACCTCTCTAATCAACCTGAGATCTCACAATCTACTGTCCAGAGTGTCTGGAGCATTAAACCATGTGATTCATCCTTAGGTTATATATTTATTTATTAAAATTTAGGATTAAATCTCATTTCAAAAAATTTGAATTTCTTAAAAAGATTATTTAAAATTATTTATTTATAACATACTTAATTTCTTTATTATTTGAAAAAACATTAAAATAATTCATATTTAAAAATTTAGTATTAAGTTTGTCAAATTATTTAAATACTATTCCATAGTAAAAATAAATAAATAATACAATTTCATTCATCACATCACATATACATACACATACATAATATACACATATACATATACACATACATGTATATATACATATACATATACATATACATATACATATACATATATATATATATATATGTTTCTAGAAAATTAGAGAGCTTATATGATTCATGCAAAAACAAAAGCAAAATTCCATTGGTAGGTCTCCATCATTCATCATTTATTTTTCAAAAGTAATTGATATTTGATTTTTATTTCATCCTCAAATTCAAATGAATATCCAAATAATTTCAATTTTTGAAGATAAAATATTGGTGTCTCTCTCAAATTCAAGGCCCATTATGTTTATTCTCAAATCATATCGTTCATTTTTGTTAAGAATGAGAAATAGAAATAGAATTGGGATCGAAAGTATGATCTTCATTCAGGAATTGGGATCGAAAGTATGATCTTCATTCAGGAATTGGGATCGAAAGTATGATCTTCATTCAGGAATTGGGATCGAAAGTATGATCTTCATTCAGGAATTGGGATCGAAAGTATGATCTTCATTCAGGAATTGGGATCGAAAGTATGATCTTCATTCAGGAATTGGGATCGAAAGTATGATATCTTCATTCAGGAATTGGGATCGAAAGTATGATCTTCATTCAGGAATTGGGATCGAAAGTATGATCTTCATTCAGGTTTACCACGTTTATATAGGATACAAACTATCAACTAATACCTAAAAATAGAAAAAATATATATCTAACTAAATCTGATAAATATATATATCTAACTAAATCTGATAAATAAATAAAATATACTCTAAATCTAACCATAAATGGAAGAATATTAAGATATAATATCTAGGATATATTCCATAAATAATATATCTCAACAATTTTCAAGTCTCTTTCTCTCTCTTTCACGGATTCTTTTTATAAAGTAAATCGGGGTATAGTTAAATGGATAATACATCTATTATAAGTCAATTCAGATGTCGACCCCCGAGCATAATCTCTAATCGAAATAGCCCAAATTATTGAAAGAGGAAAAACATAGCCCTCGAGGCCTGAAAGTAAAGCCCGAGGAGCATGTCGCCTATCAAAAGGGGTAAAATTAGGGTTTAAAAAATCCGTCAAATTAGCTCCCCTCAAATCGACTTGAAAAACTAGTGTGTTTGAAGTTGTGATGTTAGGATAAACGGCTCAATATTTCATTTTTACAAAAGTCAAAATCAAGCATCAAACGCTTTAGGAAATCTCCAAAGAAAGAAGTGTGCGTATTTAAAGTCGTCGGATGCCTAATTTTGTAGTATCTCAAACTCCCAAGTGGCGTCTCGATGCTACCCTCACAATTTGAGAAGCTTGATAGCTACAAAATTGAATATTCCAACGCTCTCCCCTCGAGTTCTCTAGCTTCTTTTCTGCTTCAAATGGGTCTACAAACCAAACTTCATTGTCCCCAAATTTGTCATAGAAGTCCTGAACACACTTGATTTTGCTCCAATAGTATGTACAATAAACATGATCTAATATATGAAAATAAAATAATTAAAGTTATTAATATAATTTTGAATAGCAAGTGTATGACGTGATGATCATATTCAAGAAATAACCTATGGTCTATAATATATTGATACTATTGGATTTTTCCTCCCGATAACACTATTCATAAGTTTTACTTTATAATTTATACAAATTATATGAGACAAGCGAGTGAGAGTATTTTATATAATAAGTTTGTATAAGTCTGAGTTACGAAATATTTAATCCATTTTTATAAAATTTATTCATCAAATACATTAATAATTTAATAATTTATAGGATGATATTATGCGATTGGATCGTAATCTTTAATAAACTGTGAACTCTTTAAAGTGAATGTTTCAGAATAACTTTCGTAGTTAATTCAAAAAATCTACCGTCTTTTGTTCAGTTCTCAAGTCGCTGAACTTATGAAGTCTCGTATCTAAATAGGTTCGGAAAATGAATAAATTTATTGAATTTCTTCTGATAAACACAAAACGCTCCAATAGATCCATAAATTGGAGCTCAAAATCTGCCCAAATACCTTCAACTAAAAGCCTAGTTCATGAAGAAAGCGCTTACGTACCAGAAAATAATGGCACGAACATGGCACTCCATAAAGGAAAAGCAGAGCTCAAAAGCACAACAAAAAGCCCCAAATTTTCTGCTTTGCTGTGTAGCAAGTTTATTTGGTTACGAAATTCTGTTCCAAAACGTAAACTTTGCAATGACTATAAATAAGGGGCTTCAAATCCCACCATTTCCACGCATCAAAAGCTGCTCTGTTTTTTTTTTTTTTTTTTTTCTTTCTTTACGTTGTTGATTATAATCAGCAATGGCCACCACCAGGGCGATTGGTTTGTTGTTGTTGTTGTTGTTGGTTTTGTTAATGGTGGACTTAACTTTTGCTGCTAGATTCTTGAAGGGCTATGGAGGAAATGGCGGCGGAGGCGGAGAAGGGTCGGGACCTTTGTCAGGTTCGGGATATGGCTCGGGTAATGGCACTGGATATGGCGATGAAGGCTATGGGCAGTATGGGAGTGGCGGTGCTAATGGAACCGGTGTGGGCCGCGGGTTTGGGTCGGGAAGTGGGTCCGGGTATGGGTCTGTTGGTGCAGCAGGCCCTGGTGAAGGAGGTGGCGAAGGCGGTGGTGGAGGTGGAGGTGGAGGCTCAGGCTTCGGAAGTGGGTGGGGATATGGCTCGGGATATGGAAGTGGGGGTGGCTATGGAAGCGGAGGGGGTGGAGGTGGCGGCGGTGGCGGTGGCGGAGGAGGCGGTGGTGGCAGTGCAGGAGGAATGGCGGGAGGATCCGGAAATGATTCTGGATCATGGGTCGGGTTTTGGGTCTGGATATGGAGGAGGGGATGAAGAATCACCATGAAAATAATATAAAGTTACTTGTAAGCAATTGGAATAAAGTTTAATGGCAGCCTCGACTTAGGAAGATGCTGAAATTATGGTCTAAATTAAATCTTCTAATTATTTCCATATTCTCCTTATTCTAAATACATAAACTAAAATCAATAATTAATTTATAAACTATACAATAAAAAAAAACGCAATAACCGAAAAGAAAGGGAGAGAGAAAGACCCTGAGAGCAACTTGGGCTTCCACTCGACAACCTATTTATTCTTTCACGGTAAACAAGGTGATTGTGTGTCTTCATCTTCGCTCCTTCCCCTCTATTCCCTGACCGAATTGAACTATAAAAGAATGAGAAAGATTCATTCGAGTTCACTCCAAAACCTATTGATTGATTCTTTCTCCTTTTCTTTTCCTCTCCTATAAGAAAGATTCATTCTCCTTCACCTTCAAACACTCGATAAAGCTATTTGAAGAACCTAAACCTGAACCTCATTCTCCTTCACCTTCAAACACTCGTAAAGTTATTTGAAGAACCTGAACTGATATTACCTTCAGTTCTTGTTCTTTCCAAACTCATTCACCTCTTCCTACTTACTCCTCACCTTTGACTAATTTCACTTGGTCTCGTGTCTAACCGAAAAGATAGTTACCTAAAAACTAAGAATGAATTTCCTAGAGATTTACCTAACATACACCGTAACATACAACACTTTGATTTTGATTGAATTCATCAAATAAATTCAGTTTCCTTCAAACGACAAAAGAATACTCAAAATATTAAATATGATGGTGAGAAGAAAAAAAAAGAAAAATGAAATAACAATGGATACAAGTATAGCTCAATAAATAAGACATCAATAAGACATTCAAATACGAGACTTCTAACTTATAAAAATCAAAATAACTTGGGCCTAAAAGAGGGCCCAAGAACAAAATTGGGCCCAAAATCATGATATTAAAAGCAGCCCATCAGCCGACGCAAAAGCCCACGTGGGAATGTTAACAGGACATACAAGAACCAAAGATTTTCAGCAAACCCCAAAATATAAAATAAAATCAACTTTAAACTAAAGAATTCACCAATAAATGAAAATAGAAACAGCCTAAGAAGCTACAATCTGTTTCCGAAGAGAAGGCACGTTCAAACAATTTAATAATAAAGCTCAAACATAAATATAAAATAAATTCAAGGGTACAATTGTATGAACAATTTGAAACTGCTAATCTTTCTTTCTATTTGGCTCTCAGTCATTAAATCATGGCATATCTATCAACCAACGCTTCAACAAGTTTGAACTCTATTTCTCCGCTCATTGCCATTGGCATGCTCTCCCTCAGTAGTAAAAAATGAAAATCTCCCGGCCTTGCTTCGACTACAAGCATTCACAACTTTCACCATTCTATCACTGTGCTAGAACCTGCATCGATTCGAGACAGCGTGAGAGAACCGTATTGAACGGATTTACGCATCTTTAATGGATTTGAAATGGCATTACCCTCTCAGAAGCATATGCTACTTTCTGCATAATCATCGACTCAGCGGAGCGAATTGCCCGTTGTGAACCCGTAATTGTTACTTTCCTGCAAGGTATGGACCAATCAAGTATGCAACTGTTTCCATGAAGAACTTGCAAGCAAACCTTCAGTATGAAGGGAAATATAAGAAAAGAACCTCCGTACCTGTCGGTGGTTCCCGACATGAAATCTCCTCGATCTGATATCTTAATTCTGGCTCCACTGGCCTGTAATGAGGTAAGGTTTATGAACTGAATGTAATCAGAAAGGAAATAGCAAGTGTTTGAGGTGGAGATGTTAAAACCTGACTAATTTCCAGTATGTTTCTTCCACCACGACCAACAACTAACCCGATGTGGCCATCTGAAACGCCAATGGTCAAAGAGTTACTCCGTTCCTCCTGGACAATTTCAGAAGCTCTTCGGTCAACAGTATCGTACAGTCGCTGAAAAGGATAAAAAAAAGATTATTAAAAAGGAAAATATGCAACTGCTTAAAAGTCCCATTTTTTGTGCAGTTGCACGCATTACTGTTTTAAACAGTTAGGAGGGCTGGGGAGAATAGTTGTTAAAAGAGAACACCCAGTATCAAAAGAATATCATTTCAGCTAAATTTTGGTATCAGGAAATTCTTAATGCAAGAAATTAAGAACATAATAGAAGCATTGAATGGGATTTAAGTTATTTTTCCATCAATATCGATCATATTCTAGCTAATACTACGCTTCGCAATGTTGTTTCAGACAATATAATCTAACATCTAAATGAAACCATTCAAATATTTCTCAAATTTTCTCTCGAAAAGCCCATATGATGATATAAATTGTCATGGTATAGTTCCATGGTGAAAGATCAATGAGAGAAAAGCACCAAACCAGTTATTGTCTAGCGAACTCTCGGTTAGGCGACAATTGTGATAGCAAAGCTACTGTTTATGGACAAACCTTATTGTTTGGGAACCTCCCTCCAGCTCCTCCGTTAGATGCATAGTTCACAGCATTGTATGATGCTGTAGCAAAAAACAAGTAAAATATTAAATGGGTACGGAAAATAACAAACATGTGAGGTAAAACAATTCATTCATCTTCTCATTTTGTGTTTTTGAAGTATAAATATTTTCTCCAGTTGGAACTCTCATCAGTTGCCTTAATTATTGGGACAACACAATACTCTCTACAATCACCTCCCTTCATAGTTCAAAAGCTAACATACAAGCTTCAGCAATTACATCAACTGAAAGGCATGTGCTCATTGTGTGGGAGTCTTGTATCAATTGGAGGAATCTTTTTGGATATCCTTTGGTCTTGTTTTAGGCTGATGATTGATTTTTAACTAATTGTAGGAACTAATTTTAAGACTTATTGAAAGCACTTGGACGAAGATTAGGAACTAATTTTAAGACTTATTGAAAACACAGGGACGAAGATTAGACATCTGAAAGTCGAGTGAAATGAACCTCAAACTACAATTGTCAAAATGGTATTTTAAACCAACTAATATGCACCCAGATTGCTCTAATCTAGATTTTCATTTTTATAGGGTAGAAATTTAAGAGGTTTTTTGCACACCAAGTTCGTGAATGAATCCAACCGTTCCTTAACCACTGTCCCTACTCTTTTTAGACCCATATCTTCGAACTGTGAAGAGATAGGACAACAAACCTCCACAGTGGTATGATATTGTCCACTTTGAGCATAAGCTCTCATGGCTTTTCTTTTGGTCTTTCCCAAAATGTCTCATACCAATAGAGATAGTGTCCCTTGCTTATATACCCATGATCTTTCTCTTAATTAGCCAACGTGGGACTCCAACAATCCTCAAAATCCTCCCTTCGAACAAAGTACACCATTGAGTCTCTCCTTAAACAGTCATTTATCCATCCGTGGCACTATCTAGACGACTCCTCTTCTCTGGACGCACATTGCTAGTTTAATAGATTTCTATTTGATCTTCACTGCGACTACACCTGAGGCTCACAACTTCTTTGTTCGACGCTTGAGGATTCTATTGACATGACAAAATTAAGATAAGAGCATGTCTCTGGTGCCACTAGGACAACGAACCTCCGCAATGGTATGATATTGTCCACTTCGAACATAAGCTCTAAAGGCTTTACTTTTGATTTTTTCCAAAAGACCTCATACAACGGAGATAGTGTCTCTTACTTATATTGACCCATATATTTACCCATGATCTTCCCATCTTCCCTTTAGTAGCTCAAAAAATGAGGTTCCTCAAAAGTATAAGCCCAAAATTGACTTCTTGAATTGCATTTCCATATTTACATTGCGTTAACATTTTCAATTTGACATTCCAATAAATACATTTCCAATTACAGAAAACAAAATCAGTGTAGATACTCAACACTTCTAAATGAAAAAATAGAAAGGTTTGCAAAGAAATGATGGAAAGCAATGCAACAAACAGAAAAATAACATTTAGCAGTATCAATTGATTTTATTCACTCTAGAGGCAGGGTAATGCTTTCTTTTTAACATATCATAAATTGTGATTTAGACCTTGAACTACAATTACTTGTTTGATTCCAGAAAACATAAATTACTCATGTCATAACTCATAACCAAGATGAGGTAGCAGCATCACATATAGCAGAAGAAAGAAGTGTCCCATATGAGATGAAGAACATTTGGTGAACCACAAAATGCATGTGAGCATTTAATAGTTTTTGTTAGTAATAATATAATATCACACGAAACATAATTGATAAACAAAGACATACTCGGATATGAAAATGGATAATTCATTGACTGGGTGTAATGTGGATCCTCAGATAGCTTCGAAACAATCAAGTCAGTAGCTCGCATCTGTTCCTCTATGGTACCAGACAGTGTCACAAGCCTATCAGTGGATCCCATATAGTTATTATCCTGGGGGGATATCTTAATGCCAGCTTGAGAATCCTCAATAAATGACCTGCATAATGGTAAAAGTACGTTAGCACCCAAAAAATACATTGTGATGGTATTTTTTAGGTAGATAACCATTAATAGTAGTAGACAAGATTTATTGAGACCCTCAATTAGGAGTCCCAAGAAACTAACAAAACTTGCATTAATTACAAAGGGGTGTAGTTACGAAACAAAACAAATCAAGGAACACCGAAAAGAGCATTGGACTTTGACCAAACAAATAACAGGTGACAAGTTTTAGTGACATAATTTAAAGATGGAATAAATATCAGAGACAAAAAAAAAAGTCACCAAAGACAAAGAACCACTGGAAATCATTAATGAAGCAGATCAATCAAGAAAAAAAATCTTTGGAGGGATCATTTAAAATTAGCATCATCATTTATCACTATCTAAGTCTGATTTTCTGATGCAGCACACATGGAGTAAGCAGAATTTTTCTTCTAGGAGAGATGATCAGATATTTTAGAAGCCTCAAAACTTAAGCAGCTGCTCAAGTTGGCCTACCACCTCAAAAATCAAATGACATTTTGTTCACATGTCATAAACTTGCCTCATAAACATGAAGAAATTTGAAATTTAAATGCATGATTAAGAAAAAATAGATTGTGCATGATGCTAAATGATAAAGAAAAAATCACTTGACAAGACAAAGATGCAAACAATTATAGAAATTGCCAAAACTTAAACTGAAACTGAAGCCAATGGAATGACCATTACCTGCTCTAAAAAATTCAAGGATCAGATTATCTCCTGACCAATTCATTACAAGTCAATTATCTGATGCAACAAGTTTTCTTCATATAATTCTGGCTTTTCATTTTTCCGACTTTAGTAAACAAGAACTGTTTTATGTATATTCTGATGTGTAGGACAGATACTCCTCAAATCAATGTGAGGGAAGTAAGAGAATGCCACTCAATATGCTTACACAAGGCCGCTTCATAACAATCTTAGAGAAAACAACTAATTTCCACCCTTTGAACTTCTATTCTATTTGCAAATCTCAACGAAGTTGAGTTCATCTGTTCCTGAGTTTTCTCCCCCTCTCTCCATTTTTTTTTAAATAAAGGAAATCTTAGATAATAATATAATCGTGAAACCTCACAAACACAACACTAACTCTCTGATACTTAAATATTTACACCTCACCATGATATGCAAATACAAGTTAATCCATTTTATTACCCAACTCACCAATCACACAGAAGATTTCTCAAATCCTTAAACAATATCATTACAAAACCATTACTTGCTTCCTGTTAGATGATCAACATCTAACAGACACCATCTATGGATCGATAAAACCAAACATATTATAATTCCATCACAGCCACAAATTCATTATGTGGTATTCAAACAGTGACCTTACTTGAACAGAATCAGTTCTCTAGGTTGTACAATTCTGTCCATAAGTTCTAAAAATTATGTCGTGTTCAAACAGAAAACAGCACTAATCTATCAAGTGATATTTTCTTCCTGGAACGTAAACTTAATGAATTATAAAAGAATTCAGTGCCTCCCTTCAATAAAAGTGTATACTAGAACTAGCATAACAGGATCTAAATCTGCATTCTACACAATTACCTACATAGACAGATTTGAAGGGAAAAATTCCTAGATAAACAAGCCAGCAGTTGTTTAACAATCTTTGCAAGGAAAGTGAAACTTCATACAAATTTAGACAGAAAATATCTTCAGGAGCTATTAAAAAATGTTCACTTGGCTATTTTTCCATGGTCTAAAATTTAAAATAAATAAATTTAAAACCTTAAAATAAGAAAGTTAAATTATAAGTTTAGTTAATAAATTTTCAAGGTTGTATCTAATAAGTCCTGAATTTAAGTAAGTGTTTAATAGGCTCCTAAACTTTCAATTTTGTGTTTAATAGGTCCATAAACTTTCAATTTTGGGTTTAATAGACCCATAAACTTTCAATTTTGTGTCTAATAGGTCCATAAACTTTCAATTTTGTGTCTAATAGGTCCCTAAACCTCTAATTTGTGACCGATTTGACATTTATAAAAAATTCAAGAACCTATTAGACATGAAATTGAAAGTCCATTAACATATTAGGCCTTTTTAAAATTAAAAGTTTATGGACCTATTAAGTACAATCTTGATAGTTCGAGTAAACTAGTAATTTGACCAAATTAAAAATAACATTTGAAATTTTAAGCAAGTAAATTATAAAGAAATTAGTAACCAATAAAATGGTAGCAAGTAAATTATAAAGAAATTAGTAACCAATAAAATGGTAATCGAAGAAATATGGAATAAGCATCATACTTTATCGTGGACCCTCCTTTGCCAATTATAGCTCCACATGAACTGTGGGGAACAATTAGTCTCACTTTTGTTCTTGGTTCAACATCATCTCCTTCTTCAGCATGGAGCTACCAGCAAACAAAATTTTTAATCAGTCACAAATAATGAACATTTAAATTCAAGAGTGAACTTGAACTGCCTAGAGATTACCTCGCTCAACAACTTAGCAAGAACAAGATCCATGGCCTTCAGTATTTCATTTATTGTTCCAGATACCATAATGATCCTATCAGTAGTTCCAGGGAAAAATTCATGATTCCGTGACAATTGGATTCGTGCACCAGACTGTGACTGGAAATCGTTAATTGTTGAACCACCTTTCCCAATTACAGAACCAGCAGCAGCATTTGATACAAGAAACCTAATGTATGTGCCCTTTTCCATATTATCTGAAAATAGCAATTATGATGAGAGTGAAACACTATCCGTAAGCAGAAATGGAAGAAAATTGGATATTTAACCACAAAATTGAATAGGCATATACGCATTATCAATTGGAAAATGTAGTTAGACCTTATTCATAAATTAATCTAGAAGGTTGAAGATGTGACAGAGCTAAAGCCTTTGATATAAATCATAATCGTGCCTTATAAAGAAACATACACGTTACCATACTAGATGGTGACAT
Organism: Cucurbita pepo subsp. pepo; assembly: GCF_057944985.1. Lineage (NCBI taxonomy): Eukaryota > Viridiplantae > Streptophyta > Magnoliopsida > Cucurbitales > Cucurbitaceae > Cucurbita > Cucurbita pepo. The sequence goes on along the minus strand of NC_141806.1, from coordinate 2,419,419 downwards.
AGAATCTCACTTATAAGTTCTTAATTTTCACATTAAATTTTACATAAGATTCTTTATAAACATTACTGATGAAAAGGAACTGAGAAATGGTTTTATCTATGTTTCAATCCCTATTATAATAAATCAACGCACAAATACTCATTGAGGCGAGTTCAGAAATTCAAATTAGTAGTACATGAAAAAAAAACAAGTTCGTTAAACCAAATAAGCATTCCACATCCAGCTGCCTTCATGAAATTATAGAAGAACCGATGGTTGAAAAAGAGTTTGAATACTCTTCTGGAACAAACATGAGACTACTCATCTTTCTACTCGCTGTCCATCACCAAATATAGCGAACTTTTGACTATTATGACACACACCGGGAGATGCAGTGCGTTTCTTTATCACTATACGGATGAATCGGTGGCAGTGGCAATTCAAAAAAATGACAACGGCTTCCCAATTCATTCGGTCAACTGTAATAAATCTCAATAAAGCAACACTTCCTCACAAAAAATAAAAATAAAAAATAAAAATAAAAAATAAAATAAAACCTGCCAGAAGCCACACTCTCTTTTTCTAAGCTTTCCAGGCAAGGAAGCAGAAGTGCAGACCATTGGAAGTCGAAATTGCACGATTAATCATTTCCTCGGCCGTCACAAATAAATCAAACATAACACACAAAGCTAGGGTTTCATTTCCAACCAGAAAAGATAAAGAACAAGGTAGGACAAAAAAAAATAAACACACAAATTGCATAATTCCACAAACAAACCGATCTGAAACAAAAACACTCGCATACAAGAACAGCTCCAAGCATTAAAAAAAATCATACAAAACAGCGAGAGTAGGGATCAAATTTTCGAAATGAGAGTAAAATAGAGATTGAAATCAGATCAGATACCTGAGTTAGGAGATTTTGGCGGCGGTGGAGATCGCTTCGCAGGAGCCTCAGGAGACGAAACGTATGAAGACTCCGTAGACTCCATTCTCTTTCCTCCTCCTTCACGGCGGCGGCTAGAGAGAGAGAGAGGCGTTGCAGAGCAGTTGAGAAATTGAGAAGAGGTTGTGGCAGAGCGCTCGCAAAAACTCGACTCGTTCAGCACCAAACCCAAAATGGAAGCTCGAGTTGAAGATGCAGTTATGATTTTATTTTATAATTTCTTTTTTTATTTATCTATTTATTTATTTATTTATCAGATCGTTCTAAATGTAAGTTGTTCCTTTTTTTAATATAAATAATAATAATAATAAATAAATAAATAAATAAATTTTTGGGGGCGTTTGGAGCTGGACTTGAAAAGAGAACGATGAGCTGTGAGTAGGCAAAGTCAGTCCCAACTACCCGCCTCTATGCCCACCCTTATCTATGAGAACGTCAATCTTTACCCACCAAAACCGCTCCATAGCCTCCTCTTATCTAAATTAGGGTTACATCCAATTTTCCCTTCTTCGTTTAGTTCAAACGCTCGTATCTATCTCGACACTTTAATAAACCTATGCATTTATGAGTGGTTATATTTTCGGGAATTTTGTATTACGTTGTGTGTCCTCATCGGTCGTATCATGACACTTGTCTATCTCGACCCTCACGTGCTACTGTTTTCTTGTTATATTTTCGGGAATTTTGGATTGCGTTGTGTGTCCTCATCAGTCGTATCATGACACTTGTCTATCTCGACCCTCACGTGACCTGGTGGGTGCCACTTGCGTGTCACCTTCTAGGTGATTGCTCGTTGGAGTAACAACCTACTGTTTTTTCTTGTTATATTTTCGGGAATTTTGGATTGCGTTGTGTGTCCTCATCAGTCGTATCATGACACTTGTCTATCTTGACCATCACGTGACCCAGTGGGCGCCACTTGCGTGTCACCTTCTAGCTGACTACTCGTAGAAGTCACAACCTACTGTCTTCTGAGTACAGTTGTGATATGTGTTCTTCTCGATTACATCATGACACTTGTCTGTCTCGATTCTCACGTGATCGGGCCAATGCCACACGCGTGTCACCTTCTGACTCATTGCTCGTAGGGGTCACAATCTACTATTTACATTCAACTTTTGTCTCGACTTTTAAGGCTACAACTCATTTGGTATTGTTTATTGATTTCTTGGTCGGTTTGCAATTTTAACGATCTTTCTTGCTTATATTACACCGTCTACGTAAATTTAGTGGAGCTCATTTAATTTCTTGTCAAGTTAGGACCTCTGAATTCTGTCTAGTTGTCTTATGCTCACTTTGTAGCTTTTGGGCTCACCTCAAAAATAGCTCGGACTTCATAGGTTAATTTACGGTTTGATTATTGAAATATTGACGTGTTAGATTGAGTAAACAACGTTCACATACATTAATTAATTAATTAACTTTAAAAACATTTAACCTCGTATTAAATGTAATGTTTAATGACAGTTGATTTTAGTAATTAGAAAACATCTAGTTCATGAAATTACCAATAAATGTAATGTTTAATCATAGTTGATTTTAGTAAATTCAACCAATTAAAACTAATAAATGAATATAATGGTTAATCAAGATTAATAATATTTTTATTTCAATCGAATATTAGATACGTCTTTACCATTCTATATTGGGTCAGTACGATCATGTATGACCGTTCTAAAATGAAATCATGTAAAAAGGGTTTGGAACAGGCATGCAACCATGGACAACATGTCCTGAACAAGCAAGACCGGGATATCTGTCATGCGGGCATTGACAACATGCATGACCGTGACATCCTCCCCCACTCAATTGGTTGATGTCCCTGTCAACCGACCCGAACAAGCAAGACTAGGACATCTGTCATGCTTGTCCAAAGCAAAGCCGAACTCAGGATTAATCAAGATTAATAATATTTTTATTTCAATTGAATATTAGATAGGTTTTTACCATTTCATATTAGGTCAGTATGAGGGTGTATGCCCGTTCTAAGATGAAAGCATGTAAAAGGGGTTTAGAACGGGCATGCAACCATGGACAACACGTCCTGGACAAGCAAGACCGAGATATCTGTCATGCGGGCATTGACAACATGCACGACCGTGACATCCTCCCTCGCTTAATTGGTTGACATCCCTGTCAACCGACCTGAACAAGTAAGACTAGGACATCTGTCATGCTTGTCCAACGCAAAGCCGAACTCAGGATTAATATTCTCAATTAGAAAATTAAAAAATAAAATATTTTATGGTACAGTCTTATAAAGATGCATTGTTGTGATTCATAGCTCATATGTCTTTACATGAACGATTTTGACCAAATCATTTATCACTATTATAACGTCTGTCATATCGATAGTACGGTCTAGATACGATGACAAAATCTTATCATATATTATAAACTTTTACGATTTTTTTATGACAACTATATATTATTCACAATAACACGAATAACCTTTTATTTCTATACAATTAATATTTTAAATAAAACAATCGACCACGTAAGTAATTATCAAATAATCAAATATCAATTATAAGATTTATGTTGTGTTATGTCGGTCAGCTTTTAAATATTATATTCTAGCATCTATTTTAATTTCAATGCTTAATTTCTCGTAATTAATTCAACAAAGGCACGAACACGTTTGGAATTCAACTTGATTAATTAAATTAATAAAGGATATTAATAAATTCATTAACTTTTGAAAAATTAAATTTTATATTTTATATCTAATAAATTTCAAAATTTTAAAATGTGCTTCAATAATGTTTCATTTCGTGATTGATAGGTCAATTTTAAGACAAAAAAATTAAAAAATTAATATACTTTTATTTTAAATATAAATTCGTGGGTTAATTTAAAAAGGAGGGAATATTTTGAATCAATAATTTATTGAAAGTCTCAACAACTAGAGCAGAGCTCCAACCTCCAACTTGCGCAATGGCGGGGATTTTTGAGGTATTGACCCACAAATTCCGGTTCGTTGCATGTTCTAGGGATCCGATCGGAGCCTGTAATTAATTCGCGAGGGTCAATTCGGAGTTCGGTTTCATACGGTTTTTTTTTCTTATCCTAGGTACTTTGAATTGATCGAATTTACGTCGGGGAGTTCTATGAAGTTCGCGGCCAATCGGTTCGAGATCTTCTCTGGCAAGGTTGCAGGATGTTTTAATATATAAATATATTTATATTTCTTCTGAATCTTTTAGTTTCTAGTTGTTTTCTTATTTATTCTGGTGTTTGATTTTGTTGTCTTCGTTTTTTCTTCTGTGACAGCTCTAGGTTTTGGCAATGGCAGCCTCGAGGAATGGTCAAATTGATGGCTGAGAATCGGTAAATTGGGATTTTCATTCATTTTTCATTACAACGAAACATGAAATTGACTGCGTGTTTTCTTTAATTTTGGAATAGTTTGAGGATTTTGACTTGTAACCGCCCAATTCACTGCCAGTAGATACGGTATCTTTAGGTTTTTCCTTTTGGACACGGTATCTTTAGGCTTTTCCTTTTGAACTTACCCTCAAGAGAATTTTCCACGTCCTTATGAATAATCGTTCGTTCTCCTCTACAATCAAAGTGAAATCTCACAATTCACTCCTTTGGGGTCTAATGTCCTTACTAGCACTCATTCTCTTCTCCATCAATGTGGGATCCCCAATCCACTCCCGCCAGCGTCCTTGTTGGCATACCACTTCGTGTCCACCTCCTTCGGAACTCAGCCTCCTTGTTGACACATCGCCCATACCATTTGTAATAGCCTAAACCCACCGCTGGCAGATATTGTCATCTTTGGGTTTTTCCTTTCGGACTTACCCTCAAAAGAGGTTTCCACGTCCTTATAAATAATGCTTCGTTCTCCTTTCCAACTGATATGAATCGCACAATCCACCCCTTTAGGGTCCAGCGTCCTCGTTGGCACTCGTTCTCTTCTTCAATCGATGTGGAACCCCCAATGCACCCCCTTTGGAGCTCAGCCTCTTCGCTGGCATATCGTCCGGAACTTGACTCTGATACCATTTGTAATAGCTCAAACCCACCGCTGATAGATATTGTTATCTTTGGGCTTTCCTCTACGACCTTCCCCTTATAAAGAATGCTTTCTTCTCCTCCTAACCAATGTAAAATCTCACGTAATTGGTATTTGAGAAAATGTAGTTTACACGTCACTATTGAAAATTTGTCGGGGGATGGTAGCAGCTGTTATAGTCTTTCCATAGATGATCACCATATTCAAAATCTCTGAAAAGGTCAATGTCACGATGATTTATGATCCATCTCTTTCCTCCCGTTTTCCCTTTCATCTGTGAGAAATGCCCTTTTTTGCTTTGCCCTTTGGCATGATTAAACTACTTGCGATGCAGCCGGTTGAACAACCAGGGCTTCCAATTTTTTAGTCTTTAAAAGTTTATAGCCAGCCCCTGTTCTTTCTCCATTTGTAAGCTAATTCTTGGTCAACTAAGCATGCAAGCCATTTATCTGTCGGTCGGTAAACATTTTATGCTGTCGATCAGTTGCATTATGATTTGTTAATTGATTGTGACATGCATGTGGGGGAAAAAAGTTATTCATGTTGACTGCCGTTTTCATTTGATGTTCTTGAGCCTATTTCTGATCTGTTCCCAAATCCCTCTGTTTCTTGGGTGGTTCCTTATTTGACTTGAATAAAGAAAGACTTCTCCTCGTGTCTGTCACCTCACTTCGATTAAATTATAAAATTTCTCACAACTACCAATTCTGACATAATTGTTAAAGCGTTGGAAGTCAGCTCATGCGAGGCAGCTCGTTTGTTTTATCTGTTGCTATTTGGTTGACCAAAACCCTCAAGAAAATGAACAATTCTTATGGTCTCCCTAGTAACGGTAATAATATGAACCAAAACACTAATCATCCAAAGTGATTCTATATCGAGTAAGCTTAGACGAGTTCAAAAAAAAATTTCCGTTCCCAACTCCCTAATGGTGTAATCTCCGTCATAAAGATGTCATAAAGATGCAGAAGCCATGGCTGTATTAGCTGCACTAGTGAGTTTGCCTCCAAATTTTGCCCCTTCTCAGTCTAGTTAACTTCAGTTGGTGCAACCCTTTTAAGCTCATGGACACCTGACGCCATTTTTTCTAAGCTCAGAATTTTCGGACAATTATTTTCAATATATTTGGATGGCAATTTCATATTTTCAAGAGAGGTAAAGGAACTTTTGGAGGTGGCTTTAACGTACCACCCTTTTAAGAATGCAAAAGCCTTGTTATAGAAAAATCTCATCATGACTTCCTTTTGGAATCTAGACACAGACCTACATAAAACTTTTCGACAATGTTATTTACCAAACTATATCTTGGTGTAAAGTATCTAAAATTTCACTTCCTATAGTTATACCTTCATCATTGCAAATTGGGAAAGTCTTTTATCAGCATCATGGATTATACATGGCCGAATACTGAGCTCGTGATGGAAATTTTCCTTTGGGAAGTAGGATAAACATTTGAGAACTTTGATCCTTACTGTGTTTGCTGCATAAATAGAGTATTATCTCCCGAGTCTATAGCTTTCTTGCCTTCCCATTACCTTCTTTTCTAGAGATTGTTGTCATGAAATGATATGTGTTTAGCATTTTTCTGCCCTGTTTAATCAATGTGGCTGCTGCTATTTCATTTGGAAGGGAAAGGTATATTTCATATTAGATCAAAAACTTAGTGGATGGAAATAATATTCATTACCCACCTCCGATTTGTCACGGTGTGGAAATCTTTCTAGTAGACACGTTTTAAAACCGTGAGGCTAGCGATGATATGTAACGAACCAAAACGAATAATATCTACTAGTTGTGGGCTTGGACTGTTACTACACTCAAATTGGTAAATTGGTAAATTGGTAACTGGTTCCCAAAATTTTCTATCGTTAACGACCAAACATCCAACGCTCGGTTTAAAAACAATGTCACACATCACATGTTCCCTCTAACCACAACCCTCCTCCTCCTGCGTGGGCTTTTGCAGGCCCTTTACATTTTCATCCGTATAAAAACCTAGCTAGTTCAATATCCAATCATGGCAACCTACTCATGATTTAAAAACCTGACCCGTCTGACCCGCCTTGGCAACCAAATCTAACGAGATGATTTTTTTTGTCTCGTGAAATGAGTCAAAATTCCCACAAATTGGTTCGACAGCTCATCAATCTCAAAACAAAATGAAAGGAATGTATTTGGGTGATTTGAGATTCCAAGTTGGCTGGAGAGGGATACGAAACATTCCTTATAATGGTGTAGAAACCTTTTCCTCGTGGACGAGTTTTAAAACCTTAAGGGGAACCCTTGGAGGAAAAATCCAAAGAGAAAAATATCTGCTAGCGGTCGGCTTGACTTATTACAAATTGTATTAGAGTCAGACTTCAGGCGATGTGTTAATGAGACTGTTGGGTCCCTAATGGGGTGAATTGTGATATTGAGACTGTTGGGTCCCTAATGGGGTGAATTGTGATATCTCACATCAGTTGGAGATGGGAATGAAACATTCATTGTAAGGGTGTGGAAACCTCTTCCTTGTATACGCTTTTTAAAATCGTGAGACTGACAATGATATGTAACAGGCTGAAGCGGACAACATTTGATAGCGGTGGACTTGAATTATTATAGGTAATTTTTCCGATATTTGTGAATGTCCAAGTTAGATTCTATGCACATTGATTATTCTTATGGAACAATCGACCGATCCTATTAGATTTGTGTCAGGTTAACTCTAAGATACTAAATTTTCAACCGTCGTTATCATATCTTTTATTTATACAACTATTATGATCACTAGATAAAATCATAGTAGTTTAATATTCTTAGGTGAAATTAACAACAAGGTCACGTGGATGTTAATTTAGATTCGAAGTGAATGATATCATATTGACCCATCTTTTCAACCACATAGGATTCACTCTCTAATTCACATGACAAAATTTAGCCTTGAATTCACTTCCCTGTTTTTTAACCCAACGAACTTGTCTGCTTTTTAATGGACACTTGATTGATTGATGCCTAATTTCTTTTTTTTTTTTTTTTGAAAAATTATTTAATATGAATACCCATCATTTCTTTATTTTCGTTGTTTACTTATTTTCTCAGTCTAAAATATATATTTAATTAATTAAATTAGGTTCGAGTATCAATTGATTTGAATTAAACTATGAAAAATTTAAGATCGATTTTAATGTACTAAAAACTTTAGAAAAGATGTGGGCACGAACAAAATTTACTAGAATATATTGGGAGAAAAAAAAAATTATAGTTCGTTATAACAATCTAAGCTCACTGCAAGCAGATAGTGTCTGCTTTGACCCAAAACGTATCGTGTTTTCCTTTTCAACTAACGTTGGATCTCACAATCCACTCCTCTTACGGTCCAACGTCCTCATTGGCACACCTCCGATGTCTAGCTCTAGTACCATTTGTAACAACTTGAGCCCACTGCTAGCAGATATAGTCCGCCTTAACTTGTTATGTATCTTTGTCAATCTCATGATTTTAAAACGCATCTATTAGGGAGAGATTTTCATGTCTTTATAAGAAATGTTTTGTTCTCTTCTCCACCGAGATCTTGCCTTCCTTCTCAAACGGGTTTTTTCTTCTACTCTAATTTTGATTAGTTTACAAAACTAGGGGTTTGTTTTTTCCTTCGTCCCAAGGAAACTTGGATGGCGAATGTCGGAGCTAAAGGTGGAGCGGCATGGCACGTGCCACCCACGAGAAACATTCTCCACTTTTTGTCAGCATGCTGAATCAAGCACCTGACACGCTTGAATGTTCCACTTTAGGATAAGATACTATAATATATTTAATTTGCCCTTTAGCCTTCAATTCTCTCTCTAGGGACCATTATTTTAAAATAAATTATTAAACAAATATCTTTAAATTTTCAAAAATACATTTAAATTAAAAAAAGTTTAAAAATTATTATTTTTTATTTTTTCAATTGAGCTAAACTTGAATGGGTAATTATTAAATTATTTTTTAATAATAATTAATCCACTTGAAAATCTTTGTTCATAAAAAGAAATTAAAAAATTAACCCAAAATGGCAATGATTAAGAAAATGGGAAAAAAATAATTGGTTAGGTGGGCTTTTGATTCCAACCCACGTCACTCGAATAAAGCTTTAGCATCCCATTTCAATATTATATAATGTTCTTAAAGAAAACCCATGTGCGTTATTACCTAATTAACCTCAAATTCGATCTAGTTCGAGTCATAGTCTTTAAACTTTCCTTTATCGTTGTCTAATGCGTCCATATTTTTTTAAAAAATAATCAATAAGTTTCTATTAAATTATGGGTTCAATAATAAGTCAAAAATTTACTCCAAAATTGAAAGTTTTAAGATTTATTAAATATGGGTTTAAGTTAAAAAAATTATTAAAAATAAAATAAATAGAGATTTATTCTATATATTTTAAAGTTAAATGACCTATATTACCGTATAGGAAAAGACGATTTTACCCTTGTATGAAAATAAAGTTAAAAAGTTAATTTTTAAAAAGCGTGATCACCAAGCCTTGAAATGTAATTGAATGGAATATTAAAAAGAAAGAAAAAGTAATTGAAATTAAAAGTTAGAAAGAGAAAGAAGGAAAAAGTAGGGAAAAAAAAGAGAAAGAAAACTACTTTTTTTAAGAGTAAAAAAGAGGAAAATCATGGTCTTGTCTTACTCTATAACTGCCTATTCTCTCTCTTCAACTTTACCCCTCTTTCTCTCTCCTGAAAAGTTATGGTATTTTTCACAATTTACCTCTCTGATGGGCCCAACGTCTTTGTTGGCATACGGTTTGGTGTCTAATTCTGATAGCATTTGTAATAGCTTGAGCTCACCGCTAGCAGATATTGTCCACTTTGGCCTGTTACGTATCATCATCAATCTCACGGTTTTAAAATGTGTCTGTTAGGGAGAAATTTCTACACCCTTATAAAGAATGTTTCGTTCTCCTCTCCAAGGGATATGAGATCTCACACAATCCACCTCCCTTAGGGGCCCAGCGTCCTCATTGGTACACGGTTTGGTGTGTCTGACTCTAAAATTATTTATAATAGCTCAAGGTCATCGCTAGCAAATACTGTCTGCTTTGACCCGTTATTTATCACTGTCAGCCTCACGATTTTAAACACACATTTTTTAAGGAGAGGTTTCCACACCCTTGTAAGAAATATTTCGTTTTACTCTCCAACCGATGTGAGATCTCACAATCTATCTCCCTTGAGGACCCAACGTTCTCGCTTGCACACCGCCCAATGTCTAGTACTAATACCATTTGTAATAGTCCAAGCCCACCGCTAGTAGATATTGTCCGTTTTGGCTCGTTACATATCAGCATCAGCTTTGCGATTTTTAAAATGTGTCCACTAGGGAGAGGTTTCCACACCCTTATAAACAATGTTTCATTTCTCTATCCGACCAATATGAGATCTCAAAGTTGCTATTGACACGAAAAACGTATGCTCAAGCCTTCAACACCACTCTTATAAAATAATTTTAGAAAACCAGGTTAGAGAAAAAATTGGAAAATCATTTTGAGAAAGTAATGTTACGAGCTAGCAAGTTATAAGGGACAACAACGACATTGCTAGCATATAGCTAGAATAATAAGAATTGACAACTAGTCGCATCTCCCTACATAAACATCATTTCAACGCAGAGTCGTACGCACATAAACTATAATAATACAAATAACAAACAACTAACTAACACGAAAATTAAGTAAAATATTTCAGAATGGGCATGCGGTCATAAACAACACGTGTTATACAAGCAATGACTACGGCACCGTGCAATCACTTTTCAAATCACAATGGCTATCGTATTTAATATAAAAGAAGTAAAAAGTTACTTTATTTATTGTTTATCCATTAAAATAAGACTTAATTACTAGATTAATTTTAATATTTATTTCTCTCTAAACTATATTATTTAAAATTGTTGGTGAATTAGATATAATATAACAATAATTTAATATTTTTATTTATAGTTTTGAATTTTTCTAGCGGTGGGTTTAGATGAACAAGTCTTTTTAAACTGTATTATATAAAATTGTTGGTGAATTAGATATAATATAATAATTTAATGTTTTTATTTAAAGTTTTGAATTTTCTCAGAACTAGACACCAAACAGTATGTCAACTGTTATAAATGGTATCAGAGCTAGACATCAGTATGTCAACGAGGATATTGGGCCCCAAGTGGGATGGACTGTGAAACCTAACATATGTTGTAGAGGAGATAAAGAAGCATCCATTATAACAAACAAAAAAAATTAAGGTAAACTTTTAAAAATTTAACGGTATTTTTTAACTTTTTTTTATATATCTCTCATTTCCAGAGGATCATAATTAATTTTGAGTTATTTTTAAAAAAAAAATCAATATATATTATAAATCAAGATTTAAAAAGAAATTAGTTTCAAGACTTTAAATCCATAAATTGAAAGCAATTTACAAGAAAGGAAATTAGTTTCAAATTTTATGGTTAGTTAGTTAGTGTAATTTATTTCAGTTTTATAAAAAATAATTGTCTAATTTATTAAAACATTAAAAAAAAAAAAATCAACCACAATTAATTTTCCAAACAAATTCCCATAATTAACAGAATTTACATCTCACCAAAATTAGGTTATTTAATTAGGCTTCATTTTTACCTTTTTTTTAATTTATTGTCCTCCCCAATTTCTACTCCAAGGAGCATTAAATATCTCATAATTGTGAATCTAAATTTAATGCAACAAATTATTAAAAAAATATACCAAAAATTATTTAAACTATAGAGTTTATTTATAGCTTAGTCAACGGTTAGCAACCGACTAAATTGTCATATATATATATATATATATATATCCCTCACAGATTTGAAAATGTATGGTCTATGTAGCTGTAGTGATCAATACAAATCTTTTAATTAATATTCTCATTACATTTTCTCTATCCTGTTCTTTGAGATCGAGTGTGTGCATTGTGCGATCATAACAGATATCGTTAATTTAAAATTTTAAAGAATTTTTACTGTATTGGTATAGTTTTGGCAATTTTAAAATAATAAAGGAATTTTTGCAATTAAACTTAATTATTTAAAAAAATTTAGAAAAGAAAAAAAATAAAATTTCGTCCTCAACTTTCAATATGAAACTCAAACTTAAATAAATATTGTAATTTTAACCTCAAATATTTAAAGTATTATAATTTTAACCTCCAATAAATTAATAAAAAAATTAGATAAATCAATATTATAGTTTTTTTTTGTTGAAAATTATAAATTTTGACCGGGTTAATTTATGCACTAGACAAATTAATTTTTGTGAAAATAAAAACTTTATTTTTAAAATTTAATCCGTTTATTTTTATACCATTTTTTTAAACTAGTGAGTAGGTCAGTGGAAATTAAATAAAAAGTAAAAATTACATCCCGATAAATTTAAATTCAAATTTGATTTTTTAAATAAAAAACTTATAATAAAGTGAATATTAATTATAATATAGATTTATTTCATTATTATACAAATCATGCGCAATAAATACAAGATGTAATGATAAATCACATTTGAAAATTGCATCTTAACCTATAATTATGACTTATTAATGATACTTTCGAATATATATTACACCCTTTGCTTGAAAGCTTTTTATGATATTTATTTATTTATTTTTAGTAAAAAGAAAAAAAGTGGGACAAATATCACTAAATAATTTATTTTAATTCCTTAATTTAATGAAACCCACCTCAATACGACAAAATATGCTCCATATCCAATTAAGTAATTTTTTTTTATGTGCCCAATAATTTATTTAATATTTATTTTTATTGCGTTCTTGGCTTTCTATTTTTAAAAATTAATGTTTTGTAATTGCAATTTTTAATTATTATTTTTATTTTATCCATAATATTTTTAAATTCTATATGTTAGAAAATATAAGAAATAATAGTTTTTAATTTTTGACTTAAAAGGAAAAAAAACCAAATAAATAAATTGCAATTATAATTAATATATTTACTTCATAATTAATTGATTTTTATAGTTCATAAAATTTAAAATGTTTAATTTTCATTGCTTAATTATAAAGAAACTAATTTAAAAATATGAAAAATATATATAAATTGTATTGGACTTTGATAGGTAGAATTTTTAAAAGATTATGTGTTGAATTAAAATCAAATTATTTTTTAGAACAATTAATTCTTCATTGTCCTCTTATTATCCATATTTTTTTTTATTATAAAAATGATTTTAAATTTAAATGCTTGACTTTTTCTCTAACCCAAGAGAGGATTTGAGGTTTTTTTTTTTTAATTAAATATATAGTGAAGTAATTGTTTTATATAATATTTAGGGAATGTTAATATTTTATCATGAAATTAGTTAATTAGTCAATTTAAATATTAAAAATTAAATTAAATCAATAAAATTACTCTTTGTTTTTTTTATTATTTAAAATGATTGTTTTTAGTTTTTTTTTTAAATGGTTAATTGTTAATGAGAAACTAATTAATTTGGATAAAGTATATTTAATTTAGTTTTTTTAAAAAAAGGAATTATGAATTAATTATAAACATGGCCACAAAAGAAATTAAAAAAAAAAAAAAAAAAAAACAAGGCGCGAGAAAGGGGAAATTAAAAATGACGTGGCAATTCCTGGTAGGTCGGCGGTTTCCGCTCTCCTCCCCGGAGTCGCTTGGTCTCATAAAAAAACAGAAAAAATAAATAAAACAAAAAATAGTGATAAAATCAGAACGAACAACTCTCTTTCTCTCTCTCTCTCTCTCTCTCTCTCCTCATCGCTCGCTCGCTTGCTCCGAACATTCTCTCTCTAACAAGCAAATTTATAAATTTTCACATCATTCTCTGTTTTGATCTCTCCTTTTCTCTCTGCATCTTCTTCTACAACTTCTCTGTGTAATTCTCTCGCCATTTTCAGTTTTTTTTTCTATCGTTGTTTGTGATGAGGAATTTTAGGGTTTTGTTTCTCATACTGGGTCGGGAAACGAACGTGGAAAGAGCTTCGTAGGTATGTATTTGTCCGTGAATCTCATCCTTCCTACTATTTTTGCCTAATTTTCTCGTTTTAATTCCTGTCGTCGTTTTGTTTTCTTTCCAATTCTACTGTTTATGATTTCGAACTAATTTAATTCTGTCTGGATGTGCAATGTTCTTGTCGGATCTTCATTTCAGTTTCAGTTTCGACGATTTGATTCTTCGGATTCTATTGTTGTTTGATTGTTTGTTGTGGAGCCTGCTGGGATTCAATCCGATTGCGTAGCTTTAGCTCATGTTCATCTATTGGTTGAAGATATTGTTAGGGCTGGTTTTGTGTTGTGGTGATTTTGTTTGTTTGGGGTGGAAGGGATAAGGATTAATGGTGTTGTTAATTTTGATAGAAGGTTTAAGGTTTTGTTTTGTGCATGATGGTGGCAGTTGGGTTGGAGATTGCAGAGCATGACGGATTATCAACCGCTACAACAGAAGGCTGATTCTAGTGGTGCCCGAGCGGAATTAGAGCGTGGACTGGAGGAGTTAATGCGTGGGCACCTGGATGAATGTATTCCATTTGCTTCATGTAGTTCTGCTGCCAATCATGAAGTTGAGGAAGAAGAAGGTGATCAGCTTCTACGGAGGAGAAGGCGGTCTGATCTTGAGGGTGATGATTTAGCAGAGTCTTCAGCTGCACGACGTCGCCACTCTCGGATTTTGAGCCGCTGGGCTGCTCGGCAGGCACAGGAAATGATAACAACAATTGAGAGGAGAAATCGTGAATCTGAGTTGATGGCACTTGCAAGATTGCATACGGTTTCAATGCTTGATTCATCTTTTTTAAGGGAGTCTGAGTCTCCAACTTCAAGGCAGCAGACTACCGTTGAGACTCCGACCACACAAGCTTCTGCAATATTACAGATGTGGAGGGGGCTGGAGGATGACCATGTATTAAATCGGGCTCGTGAGAGGGTCAGGGAAAGGTTGAGGCAGCAAACAAGTGTTGATTCTTCTACCAATATGTCCAGTACAAATATGTCTGATAGTCGGGCGAGTGAGAATCAGGGAAGCTTGGTGGATGCAAGTGAGAGTGAGAACGATTTTGGGGCATGGAATCATGAACAAATTGCATCACAGCATGTGAGGGATGAAAATAATGTTTCTAGCAGAGAACAATCTCCTGATCTTGGTGAAGTTGAGAGGGAAAGAGTGAGGCAAATCGTTCGGGGATGGATGGAGAGTGGAATTACGGATCCATCACCAAATGTTTCTGAGAGAAGCTCAAGATCCAGAGCTGAATGGCTTGGGGAAACAGAACGTGAGCGAGTCAGGATTGTTAGGGAATGGGTACAAATGACCAGTCAACAAAGAGGAAGTCGTGGTGAAAGGAGGGAGGATCGAGGGACCGGAGGTGGTGCTCAAGTTGATAGAGGCCGTGATGAATTGGTAGCTGAACAGGATGAAGGCCAAAATGAACACATCCGCAGAGACTTGTTAAGGCTGCGAGGAAGACAAGCAATACTTGATTTACTTGTAAGGATAGAGAGGGAAAGACAGAGGGAACTTCAAGGGCTTTTGGAGCATCGAGCCGTTTCGGACTTTGCCCATCGCAACCGCATCCAGGTCAGCTGCCAAGTGTGAATGTTGTTTTATTTATTCTACCATTCAATATACTAGTTCACCTTCGCTTAAAACTAAAATTGTGAGATCCCACATCGTTTGGAGAGAAGAATGAAACATTCCCTATAAGGGTGTGGAAACCTCTCCCTAGTAGATGTGTTTTAAAAACCTGAAGCCCAGAAGGGAAAGCCCAAAGAGGACAATATTTGCTAGTGGTAGGCTTAAGCGGTTACAAATGGTATTAGAGCCAGACACCGGGTGGTGTGCCAGTGAGGACGTTGGGCCCCCAAGGGGGTGGATTGTGAGATCTCACATCGGTTGGAGAGGAGAACGAAACATTCCTATAAGGGTGTGGAAACCTCTTCCTAGTAGACGCGTCTTAAAAACCTTGAGGGAATTCCTCCCCAAAGAGGACAATATTTGCTAGCGGTGGGTTTGGGCTGTTACAGTTGGGTTTCGGCTCGGTCAAAAAACCAATTGGGACTTTATTTGCAGACTTTGGACTTATATGAGTTTTTCCTTTTTGAGTTTGACTGTTCACATTTATACTGCATCCTGCTTCTTTTAAATGCGAAGCTCTTTTAGGACATAGAAAGTAATTTTATAACACTTTTATGATAGGTATCATAATTGTATCACAATTTTGATGATAATTTTTAGCTATGCTTACTTTCTAGTTATCTCTTCCGCATCCCATTGGTCCATTAGATATTGTTACATGACCACTAATCCTGTATATTTCCCCAGTCATTACTTAGAGGTAGATTTTTGAGAAATGAAAGAACTGTTGAAGAGGAGCGGCCACCTTCCATGGCAGCAAGTGAGATAGTTCAATTACAGCAGCGACACACTGTTTCTGGTTTAAGGTATGTCATCTTGTGAGGATGATTCGTTTCGTTTCGTTCTGTGTTTACACTGTGTTGTGAAAATAGGTAAGCGTTTTCATCTATCTGTGTCGTTTTGGTGGAATGTCCTTAACATTCCTAGAAATTCGATTTCTGATTTCTGATCTGTGCTGAGTTTGTAAAGAATTATAATTATTTTGCGAACGGTATAGTTTATATGTATATTATTTTGGCGCAGGGAGGGATTCCGCTCTAGATTGGAAAATATTGTTCGTGGTCAAGCAGACGGCCAATCTGATAATGCAACTAACAGCGACATGAATGATTCGAGAAACGATCGAGGTCAAACAAATGGTTCACAGAACATCCAGCAAGAATATGTACAGTCACAGCTTGAGAGTCAGGTAGCCGAAACCAGTCGGCTGTCTGATCAAATTGAAAACATGGAAAGCAACTCAGAGGTTGAGAATATGAATTGGCAAGAAACTACAAATGAAGATGGGGAGTGGCACCAGCAAATTACTGAAGATAATAGAAGAAACTGGCAAAGGACAAACTTTGGCCCACTCACTGAATGGAGAGATGATAATGCTGAGGATGTGACGACAAACTGGCAGGCAAATTCATCTAATGCTTGGTCACCACCCAGCACACAGGGAAATGCAGAAAGAAGAGAAGCTCATCCTGCAGAACCTGCTGCGGTTTGGCAAGAGAGAGGCGCTCGAGAAGCTGCTGGAAATTGGTCGGAGGGGCCCTCTGGTCCTTTTAGAAATCGTCGGTCCGCTCCAGTTGGACGGTTCAACAGGTTTCACCCACCTGATGACGATAACGTCTATAGTATGGAACTGAGGGAGCTCTTAGGCAGGTGGTTATCATTCTCGAATTCGTATTTTTCATATTGACAGGCGTAGATATGTTTTCATACTGCTTTTTTTGCAGGAGAAGTGTTTCGAACCTTCTTCGTAGTGGTTTCCGTGAAAGTTTGGACCAATTAATACAATCGTATGTGGATAGGCGGGGTCGGGCTCCCATAGATTGGGATTTGCACAGAACTTTGCCTACACCGACGCCTGCTTCTCCACCTCAAGATCAGGACCAACGGAGGGATGAACAGAATGAAGAACAAAATGATGCTGGAAATAGACCCTCTTTGGTGCTTCCTTCTCCACCAGTTCCTCCACCTCAACCACTTTGGCATCATGACCTGCATCATACCAGCTGGTCTCGCCATACCATGCAGCGTTCAGAAATTGTGAGCTGCTTCTTCTTTTTTCCTTTTTTGTTCTTAAATTCTTATTCTGGATTTGGATTCTGCAATGTCGATAAAGTAGGCTAACATGGCTATATTTGTTATGGGGAGGGAATTATTTTAGTCAATGATTCGGAAAACATGTAGAAAATAAACACACAAATACCGCACACTCTTACGATGAAGGGTAGTAACCGCCCAAGGTCACTGCTAGCAGATATTGTCTTCTCTGAACTTTTCATTTCGGGATTTTCCTCAAGATTTTTAAAACGTAGGGAGAGGTTTTCACACCCTTATAAAGAATGTTTCGTTCTCTTCCCCAACCGATCCGATGTGGGATCTCACAATCCACCCCCCTTCAAGGCTCAACGTCATTGCTGGCACTCGTTCCTCTCTTCAATCGATGTGGGATCTCACAATCTACCCCCCTTCGGGGCTTAGCATCCTCACTGATACTCGCCCAATGACTAGCTCTGATATCATTTCTAATACCCCAAGCCCACTACTAGCACATATTTTCCTTTTTGGGCTTTTCCTTTCAAACTTTCTCTCAAGGTTTTTAAAACGCGTCTGCTAGGGAGAGGTTTCCACACCCTTATAAAGAATGCTTCGTTCTCCTCCCCAACTGACATGAGATCTCACAAAACCACCAACCAAGTCTCATTTTAATTGCTTCTAGTTATCTTTACTCGAGAAGAATTGTACTTCTACCTACATGTGGAACGATTTGATATCTGTTTATGCCTGTTTCCTGCATTGAAGCTGGTTTATATCAGAATCCAGATTGTCTTGGCTTGATGGTTTGTGCTTATTAGGCTCGTTACCGATTTTAGCAGGAATGGGAGTTTATCAACGACCTGAAAGCAGACATGGCAAGACTTCATCAAGGCATGAATCACATGCAGAGGATGTTGGAGGCTTGCATGGACATGCAACTGGAGTTGCAGCGATCTGTGAGACAAGAAGTCTCTGCAGCATTGAACAGATCTGCTGGTGAAAAAGGTCAGTTTACATTTTCATGCAATATGTTGAAGAGGATGCCTATAGAGCTATTCTAATCAACATCTATCACGAATTTCCTCTCGATATAGGTCTAGGTCCCGAGACATCAGAGGACGGTTCTAAATGGTGCCATGTGAGAAAGGGAACATGTTGCGTTTGCTGTGACAGCCATATCGACTCTCTCCTTTACAGGTATGCCTTCGAACTGTTATCTACTTCAAAACGGGAATCAATCTAGATGCCAACCATAAAACACAAATCTTACTGCAGATGTGGACATATGTGCACGTGTTCAAAATGTGCAAATGAGTTAGTCCGTGGAGGTGGCAAGTGCCCGCTGTGTCGAGCACCAATCGTTGAAGTGATCCGGGCATACTCGATACTGTAGAAGGAAAAAAGAAGTAACAGTTAATTCAGTAGAGTGTGCAAAATCGGATCCATCTTTGGTAAGTTCTTTATGTCATATCACAGATGGGAGCCGTGAGGTTAGTGTTCAGTAGGTACCGCTGTGTTCTGATAATATGGAACCATTATCTTGCGTTGTATAATTGAAATGATAAATTGCATGGTCGATTCATCATTTTTTACGTAAATAAAAAAAGAAAAATGTAAGTCTGAAAGCTTCTTTAACTCATATCTTTTGTTCATAATATTGAAATTAATTGGCTTCTGGAAAATTGGATTGTCCTCGATCGTAATCTGATCGATCATAACCGTTGATTATGAATCCAACGCTCCTAATAACCTCTAGATTCTTAAGCTTATATTTTCACCAAAAACAGGAAATTTTTTATTATATGTTCTTATTTTAGTGTACAATCTTACTTCATATTATCATTCCAAACAAATGAACATCAAAATTAAGTTTCAATTTATAATAGCTAATTGGAGTGATTTAAGGAAAGCTGATATAATGTCATTTACAATTTAATCGAATTTAAATTCAAATTTATGTTAATTTCGACTTTCGATCTCTAGACTTATCGAGACAATAAGCCAAACATGTTCTACCAAACAAACAAACTTGACCCTAATCTATCATTTACAGTATTTTTATTTACAATAGATGAATAAAAATTAGTTACTTTTAAAGCATTCTCTTTATATTTTTGAAAATAAAATTTATTTGCAAGCATGAGAAGAAAAAAAAAACAACAACAAAGAACAAAATACGGAATATGATTTGTTAATGGGCCTAGAGTTTGGGTGGAAATGAGGCCCACTATGACTTGTTAATGGGCCTGGAGGTCGAGTGGCAATTAGGCCCACGATGATTTGTTAATGGGCCGGGAGTTTGTGTGGCAACGAGGCCCATGATGACTTGTTAATGGGCCTGTAGTCTGGGTGGCAATGAGGCCCATGATGTCTTGTTAATGGGCCTGGAGTTTGGGTGGCAATTGGGCCCATGATGATTTGTTAATGGACCTGGAGTTTGGGTGGCAATTGGGCCCATGATGATTTGTTAATGGACCTGGAGTTTGGGTGGCAATGAGGCCCATGATCACTTGTTAATGGGCCTGGAGTTTGGGTGGCAATGAGGCCATGATGATTTGTTAATGGGCCTGGAGTTTGGGGTGGCAATGAGGCCCATGATGATTTGTTAATGGGCCTGGAGTTTTGGTGGATGAGGCCATGATGACTTGTTAATGGGCCTGATGTTTGGGTGGTAAAGAGGCCCACGATGGCTTGTTAATGGGCCTGGAGTTTGGGGGCAATGAGGCCCATGAGTCACGGGCTTCAGCTCATTCTCAGAGTGGGCTAAGATGGCCACAGCCCACTACATCAGTCAATGGAAATAATGACATTTAATACAAAAATTACACAAATTATTCTTAATTTTATTTTTGTAGAAATATAATATTCAGCCAATCATAAATCATAGCAAAATAATAATAATAATAAAATACTTTTTTTATATTAATTAATTTTACAGAATTATAAACTAAAGAAAACTTTTAAAATCGAGTATAACAAATAGTTTTGCACAATAAAACAAAATATATCTTCATATTAGTGTACACAATTCTCAATTAAAAAAAAAAAAAATTTCTTCAACCGCTGTGAGATCTCAATCCACCCCATTTCGAGACCCAGCATTCTCACTAATACTCGTTCCTCTCGTCAATCAATGTGGAATCTCCTAGTATCCTAGTTGGCACTCGTTTCTCTCTCCAATCGATGTGTGATCTCATAGTGTCGTTCTCCTCTCCAATCGACCAATCAACTTAGGATTTCATAATGGCTAAATCATAAAAACTCATAATTGATTTAGGACAATTTTATGGGGTTAATTTCGATTATTGAGATTAAAAAGAAGAAAATATATATATATATATATAGTAGAAGTTAAATTAAGGTTGAAGCTACCAAAAAGAGTAAATAAAGGGAACAAGACAGAAACTGAAACAAACAAACAAAAAGAAAAAAAAACAAAACAAAACAAATAAATAAAGAAACACAGAGGTTTGTTTGGTTGGATTCCCAATTAAACCATCTGCTTTTCTTTCACTTTCCCATGATTTTCTTTTTCCAGCTTGGTTTTCAGTTCCTCACCGAACAACTAAATACCACACTTTTTTATTATTATTTCTTTTTTTATTTTTGCTTTTTACTTCTTCAGTTACTGTCTTTTTCCTCCTCCTTTTCTTTCGGCAACCAAAGTCTTATTATTTATAAAATTAAATAATATACAGTTACTTCAAGAGGAAGACGAAAGGAATAATAATTATTATTATTATTGTTATAATTATTATATAATAATGTTGTTTTCAGGTTCTTTTATTTTTTATTTTTTTTTAATTATATAATATGAAATAGATCGGATCCTATATAATGAAAAAGATGGGGTTTTGCGTAGATTATTGGCAAGCTTTAACGTCACGTTTTGGACCTGTTTTTTTGTTCCCCTTACTTAGATCTTGAATCATTCAACCTTCTTGCTTCTTACTCTTTCCAAACTTAGATGCCTTAAACATCATTATTATATGTTATATACACGTGTAACAGTCACGCACCGCTAATAAATATTGCCCGTTTTAACCTGTTATGTATCGTCGTCTACGTCTATTAGGGAGAGATTTCTATACCCTTATAAGAAATGTTTCGTTCCCTCTTGAGGGCTTAGCGTTCTCGTTGGCACACTGCTTGGTGTTTGACCCTGATACCATTTTTAACAGCCTAAGTCTACCACTAGCCGATATTATCCATTTTGGCCCGTTATTAACCTCATAATTTTAAAACATGTCTGCTTGAGAGAGGTTTCTACATTGGTTTGTTAGGTATCGTCATTATGCATTGGTTGGAGAGAGGAACGAAGCATATCTTATAATGGTGTGGAAATCTCTCCCTAGTAGACACGTTTTAAAACAACGAGACTGACGAAGATACGTAACGGGTCAAAGTTGACAATAATAGGAAGAAAAAAAAAGGCCAAATTAATCCTCCAAATTATCTATTTTTGAGTTGTAACTTTGTGGAAAAAAATACAAAAAATTCTCATTGGCGAGGCCAGTTTGAGAATCACTTCAAGAATACAATTTTGCATGGACTTAGCGTAACTCTTTACAAAAACAAAACAATTCTCTTTTTATTTTCTTTCAATTTAACAGTTTATTATCATAATTAAAAACTTTTCAAAAGAAATTCACTAATTACAAACAAAAATATTTATATTTATATTACAACATAACGTCTCGTGTCATAATTTGGATCCAGTACTTGATGGCTCGATCTCTCTCAACGAATCGACACGGGTTTTTGTTACGATGTTTTTATCTTTACTTACATAATTTTTATGAAAAATTCTAAGAGATAATACTAATATTAAACGTTTAATTTTGTATTTAATATATTTTTAAAATTTCAAAAATATCAAATGGGTCAAGAACGTGTTACACATTGAAAATTATAAAATTTAATTATTAGACTCATAAATTAAAGTTTTGAGATTTGTTCGAGTATTTATTAGACAATGACCTATATATATTAAAGAAAATTTATCATTTGAAACCTATTTGTGACACCCGAGTAAAGAAATGGTACATGAATGAACTGAGATTATATCTAAATGAGAGCAATCTTGAGGATAAAATGACTAAGAAAGGCTTCAAAGAGTTGAAAGACATTCCTATACCAAAACAACATGTCTTCCTTTCGGTGACTCAATCATAAAAACTCTAAAATGAAGCATGTTTTGCTCGGAACAATTCTATGTCAGGTGACCTCTTGGGAAACTAGTGTGCATATGAGATAGTACAAAACATGCTGAAATGACTCACGTTGGTCTGTGAGGATAGTCTTGCTCACTCTTAACAGCAATGAGTAAGCAACATGATCATGTCACATGGATGATCGTGTCGTGGGGGATGCAAGAGAATATCGGGATACACCGATGCTGAATTCGAATTTTGAATCCTAATCCAAATCTCGGGCATAGATCGTAACACTATTAAAAAAATTAGGGACTAAAATTACAATTTTGCCCTTTTCAAATATGGTGGCTTGCTTGACATCTTTATGCCCTCTTTCTCAAGTCATAATTCATGGGATTGTGTTGGGTTTTTGGGTTACTATTTGAGTCTAATTCCTCTTCATTTACGCTAACTCGTTTCCCACACGTCAAAATGAAGCTATTGACTGCACCTTCCTCCTCAAACTTTTTCAATATTTAATTATTCCTTTCATCTTATAATTATTATAACCCAACCTTGGGTGCTACATATCGTACCTACCAAATCATTTTCTTACCCAAATTTCATTTTACTTATAATAATAATAATAATAATAACGCAACGGTTCAATATTTGACCAAAAATAAATTAATAACGATCATGTAACGATCCAAACTCACCGATAGGTGATATTATCCTCTTTGGACTGTCCCTCAAGACTTTAAAACGGGTCTAATAGGAGAAGGTTTCCACACCCTTATAAATGGTGTTTTGTTCTCCTCCCCAGCTAATGTGGGACGTCACAATCCACCCCCCTTCGGAGCCCAATGTCCTCGCTGACACTCGTTCCTTTCTCCAATTGATGTGAAGCCGCCACCAAATTCACTCCCCTTCGGGGCCCAACGTCCTTACTGGCACAGGTGTTTTGTTCTCCTCCCCAACCAATATGGGACATCATAATCCATCCCCCTACGGGGCTTAACGTCCTCGCTGACACTCGTTTCTTTCTCCAATTGATGTGGGGCCGCCACCAAATCCACCCCCTTCGGAGCCCAGCATCCTTACTGGCACATCACCTCGTGTCTACCCCCTTTCGGGGAACAACGAGAAGGCTGACACATCGTCCGGTGTCTAGCTTTGATACCATTTGTAACGACGCAGGCCCACCGCTAGCAAATATTGTCCTCTTTGGACTTTCTCTTTCGGGCTTCCCCTCAAGGC
Source organism: Cucurbita pepo subsp. pepo (assembly GCF_057944985.1). NCBI lineage: Eukaryota > Viridiplantae > Streptophyta > Magnoliopsida > Cucurbitales > Cucurbitaceae > Cucurbita > Cucurbita pepo. The sequence continues at coordinate 2,395,405 of NC_141806.1, read as the reverse complement.
TTTAAAACACGTCTACTAGCTCCCCAACCAATTTGGGACATCACAGATCAAAACTCAACCCGTCAAGGTTATTTCAGGAAATTATACTTTTTAAATCAAAAAAATGAGGGAATAAAGTTTTTTTTTTAATACATTAAGTAATTGACTTCAAACAAGAAATGATTTGAAAAATACTCTTAATGTATCATAATTACCATATGGGAACCACCTAAAAATTAATTAGGATTAAAAATAATAATAAAAAGTTAAAGTAATTACTTAAATTCCACGCGTCATAATTACTATTAATGTTTATTTAATTTCCAATCTTAATTAAATAATCATAATATTAAATTGTTATTTCCATTTTTATTTTCAATACTCACAAAACGACGACGGATTATGTGGATGTCAGAGTTCGATTGTCCTGAGTGGAGCAAGACAACGAGAGTCCTGTCTTTTTCGTTATTTATATATTTTTTATTTATTTTGTTTCTAAAACATTTCCTTTGGTAAAAAAAAAAAAAAAAAAAAAAAAAAAAAAAAAAAAAAAAACATGAATATGTCGTGTTCTCTATTTATCCATTCATTTATTAAAAAGGGTAAAAATGTCATTTTATAAATAGAATTACCAATAAATTCTTTAATATTCATCTCAAGATCTATTTTTCTAATTTATTATTTATTTTTCTGAATTTTTGTTTTTTTTTTTTTTTTCCCTCCTTCCCATTGATCTTCTAGACAATTTTGATTTCGAAATTAAATAAAAAGGAATTGATTTGTCCTTTGCGTAAGAAGGGATGTTTTAGAACCTATAAAGAATTATTTTAATTTATCTTTTTTTTAATTATTAAATTATATATTATAATTTTAATTTGGTTAAATCTTCCAAAAAATCAACTTTATTATCGCAAATTAACAATTTTTTTAGAAGATTTAATTAAACTAAAAAATATTAAATTGACATTTTTAAAATTAGGAATTGAAAATAAATAAATAATAAATGGAAAATAAATATTTTTTTTTCTCTCTCTCTCTTCAATTACCAGAAAAAATTGCGGCAGGGAAGTTGACTCTCTTTTTTTACTGTCTCTCCAAACCTTCTATTCTACCGGATTCTCTGGATGGGATCTCACTATCCAAGAGATATGAAAAATAGAAAATTTAATTATTATAGCACATAAATAAATAGAAACAATGGACTCTAATGGCTCGAAAATGCTTTCAGAAAATTACTGTGTATCGTGAGATCCCACGTTGGTTGAAGAGGAGTACGAAACATTTCTTATAAGGGTGTGGAAACGTTTTACTAAGAGATGCATTTTAAAATCGTGAGGCTGATGGTAGTATGTAATATGTCAAAACGGACGATATTTGCTAACGGTGGACTTGGGTTGTTATGAATGGTATCAGAGTCGGATGTCAAGTAGTGTGCTAGCGAGAACACTGGACCCTAAGGGAGTGGATCGTTAGATCCCACATCGGTTGGAGAGGAGAACGAAGCATTCTTTATAGGCGTGTGGAAACCGAGTGGTGTGCCCATGAGGATACTGGGCTCTCAATGAGGCAGATTATAAGATCCCACGTTTTAAAATTGTGAAATTGACGACGGTATGTAACGAGCCAAAACAGACTATATTTGCTAACGATGGACTTTGGTTGTTACAAATGGTATCAGAGCCAGACACCGAGTGGTGTGCCAGCGAGGACACTGAGCCCCAAGGGGGTAGATCGTGAGATCCTACATCGGTTGGAGAGGAGAACGAAACATTTATTATAGGCGTGTGAAAATCGAACGGTATGCCAGCAAGGATGCTGGGCCCTCAAGGGGTGGATTGTGAGCTCTCATGTGTTTAAAATCGTGAGACTGACACTGGTACATAACGGACTAAAGCGGACAATATCGGTTACCGATGAGCTTAGACCGTTACAAAAATATACCAACAAGATGCACTTTATTTTTTCGGTAACTCCGATCACAGAAACTCAAAAAATTCATCATGTGTCGAATGAACTCCTTAAAATATCTAAACTCAATCACATAAACTCCAAAAGTTCACGCATATGAGTTATGTCAGAAGAATACCGAAGCTATCGAGCATCAAATTCAATGTTCGATACTCCAACAAATATCTAAACTATTAGGCATTAAGTAAAGAAGCATTACACTTCGCCTCGGAAATTGTTTCGTTACTTCATTCTTAGTCCATCAGACTCAGTTACATGCAGAAAAATAGTGTACTCTGTTTTCTCTCTCTCATCGCGAATAAATTTAAAAAAAAAAAAAAAAAAAAAAAAAAAAAAAAAAAAACAAACAACGGAAGTTTATGAATCCCAAAGTCGTGTCAATCACTCAACACGAAAATTTTCAAAACTTGAGGACAGATCACACAGTATTTCATCGAAATTACGAAACAACCAGAATTTGGAACGAATTCAATTTATCAATTGCATCCAAGAAAGTCAGAGATTCAAAAAACAGAACGAATTCAGAATCAGTTGGAACGAATTCGGATTTGGATCTGAACGGAAAATCGTTTGTATACATACATTAATCGTGTGATTAATATTCTCAAGAGAAGAATTAGAAGAAGAAGAAGAAGAAGAAGAAGAAGAAGAAGCTTGTTAACAATGGCGATTGAAGAAATAATCGACTAATTTAATCATTTACATTCGCAGAAGCTTCGTTTAGCGGATTTTCGAACTCTGTCTTCGTGTTCGAAACTCGAATTCAAATACGGTTCGATCTCTTCTCTATTCACGATCTGCACGAATTCAAGCTCCATTAGTCTTCTTCTACAACTCGGAGGTCTTTTCCGCTTCCGCGGCGCCGGCGGACATTGCAGTAACGCCGGAATCTTGTTCTCTGCGGAAGTCGGCGTGCGGCAGCATAATTCTCCTTCGGCGGAGGCGGTGGCGGTGGTGTCGATACTCTGTTTTTGAATTGTGTCGCTGTGATCGGGCGCTGATGAGGACGGGCGTGGAATTGGAAGGTTGAGGTCCGGACGGCGGACGGTTTCGAGGAAAGTGCGTCGGAGATCGAGGCCTGTGGACATTTCTGAGAGGTTCGAGGCGGCGGTGCAAAAATGGGGAATAATGTTTGTTTGGGGGTGAGGGTAGTGGGTATTTATGTGGGTACCCAAATGGGTGAGATTAAGAAGGCGTGCATTAGAAGATAATCCAGAGAGAGAGAGAGAGTTCTCTTTATTCCCACAAACTAAGGGGAAAAGAATCTTATGATGGGGATGGAAGTTGGAATGTAAAACATAAAAAGCTTATTACAATGAGATTAATTACCACATTCTTGAGAGGGAGGGAATTCACTTTCGAGTAAATCCTTTCACATGAATGAACAGAGATCATATCTGAACGAGAGTGAACTTGGGGATGGTATGATTATAAAAACTTTAATGAATTAAAAGTTACTGTCTGAACGTGCATCTTTCATTTTCGGGCACTACTGGGTGATTTCCTAGAAAATTTTCTGGGATGCATGTGATTGGAGAAGAACATGCTGGAAAGACTCGTGTTGGTTCGTGGAGATAGTTTTCGCTCTTAAAAAATAAGTAGGTTATGTGACTATGTCGCAAGGGATGCAAGGGAGTGTCAAGACCATCATGTGCTGAATTCGAATTTCGAATTCTGAGTATTGATCGTTACATTCTCAAGTGTCAAATTACAAATTCGTGAATAGTATGATTAAAAAAAACTTAAATGAGTTAAAAGTTACCGTCTAGCCTATAACGTGCATTTTCATTTTCAGTTACTGCGAGATGATCTCCTATAAAATTTTCGGGATGCATGTGAGTGGAGAAGAACATGCTAGAAGGACTCGTGTTGGTTCGTGGGGATAGTTTTCGCTCTTAAAAAATAAGTAGGTTACGTCACTATGTTGCAAGGGATACAAAGGAGTGTCGAGACCATCCGGTGCTAAATTCAAATTTCGAATTCTGGGTATGGGTCGTTACATTCTCGAGTGCCAAAATACAAATTTCGAATCTTGGGCATGGATCGTTACATTCTCGAGTCATACTGATGTATTTATATCAGAATTGGTCTATAACTGTAAATTTATTTTTCGAATGAAAATTTAAAGAGTTTTTTACATTTTTTACTTTCTTTTACTTCAAGAGAATTTATATTACGACTATAAATCTAACAATTATGGTTAAACGTTAACACGTTGTAATGTTCTCGTTGAATAATTTCTCGTTATTTTGTGTAATTTGAAGAATTAATAAATAAAAAATAACAAAATCTATGTTAAATTTTTTTAGTACAATAATTGCACATATAAAATATAAGATAATTGACTTAAAATATTTGGTGTAACGCTATAACTTTCCATCTATGATAAAGTCTTAAATTATATATAAATTATCAATTATAAAAATATTTGGTGGTGAAGCAAATTAGGAGGAAAACTTTTTAGATTCTATTTTATTTTTATTTAATTTTTTTAATATCATATTAGACCGAAATGAAAAGGGTTTTTAGGACAACTCTATGAAGAAATAATGTAAAATTAGGTTTAAATTACATAATTAATAGTACTCTATTATAAGCATGTAAGAGATTTATTGTCCTTGATTTAAAAAAAACAAATGATTTTAGACTGAATTATATATTGAATCTTAGTCAAGTTTAAAACCGTAAAATTCTGGTGTTAGAGTAAAAAAAATAGGACAACTACATATGCAATTGAAATATTAGTATTTTTACTCTTTAAATTTTACCTATTTCGACTATTCAAATTGTCAACAGTGTATTTTAATAATATAACTCGAGATATCAAGATGACTCTTTCAAGGGCATTTACGTCTTTTCATCATCATTATTATTATTTTTCTTTTACTATAAGTCTTTTTTATCTTATGTTATAAAAATATCTCGAGTATATTACATTAATTAATTTGTGACAGCCCGGCATGAGAAATAAATACATCTATTGAAATGGCATTTTTATATATTATTTATTATTTTATTATTTTATTTATTTTTTTGTCTATATAATTTGATGTATCGATATAATTTTGCTATTTACGTCATTAAGGGTTTTAATTATTAAAATCAACTTTATCTTTTCACCTAAAAGTGCAATTTAGTCATTATATCTCTAATGCTAAATAAGTGTAACTAAATAGGGTTTAAATTTCAAAATTTTAAATTGAATCTTTTGATTTTAACATAAAATGTTAATTTAATTTGATTTATATGACAACTTATTTGTATTAAATATTTAAATTCACTTATAAATCTAATACATACCCGTAATGTTTTTTTTATAATCTTTAAATCGAGTAAAATGAGAATTTAAATTTTATATTTACGCTTGATGTGTATGTGTAAGACATGGCACGTTTATGAAACACATCGGCAAATTACAAATGAATACAGGCAGGAAACCCTAAGAGTTCGATGTGCTTAGGTGAGCTTGTAATGATCTATCAAGCTAAAAATCCCTCGTCTTGAATCCAGCTCACGTACCGCTTTAATGGACAAACAACCTAAAGAGTTGTATGGTCCTGGCCTATAAATGGACTTTTACGAAAATATCCATTTTAATATAGTTTTTGTTAAGATGACAGATCTTATACGAGAAAAGCTAACCAAAAGACTATTCTATAACCGACATGAAACAACTTAAATGAACGCTCGAGAACTTTGAAAAGAAATAAAACTTCTAAAGTGCTCGTATTGAACTCCGATGAATAACCGAGTTTCAACGAGCAATGTGGCAGAGTGTCACGACCCGATTTGTGTTAAGAATACCAATGAGTAAGAAGTTGATAGAAGTGACAAATAAGAAGAAGCCACGTGTCGAATGTAGAAGAGAAGTAAAAGTATCCATTGGAAGGATCATGTTAAGATTGGGGCGATCTGGTAATTAATAGCCTTGCCCGATCTGGGCGTCGTGGGCGCTCTTGCTTTTTGGACATAGACATGTGGACACTGCTGCAGAGAAAGTTCGTTAGGCCAATCCATGCTTTTTCCCACACGCGCTCAACAGCGCGTGCACATCACTCACACCTTTCTTTTTCTACATGTTCGTATGTCGTGTCTCGTGACATACTCATATGATTGCACATGCAAAAGAAAGGAACTTGCTGTTCAAACCTACCATAATGTTGCTTAAACATGCCACGGATCTGACGTGGCATTTCCCTTTTTTTTTTTTTTTTTTTTAATTTATTTTTTCTTTTGAATTTTTGTTTGCAAGTTTGGATGCATGAGAACATCGATCCAGACAAACTTTTTGCGTGAAATTTTAAATATTCTCTTGTTTATTATAATCATATATGGTCTTGAATTTCCATCCTTTATTTGTACTATTCTAATTTAACAAAATATAATAATTAAAAATATTATCAAAATAATTAGACTGTTCCGAACATCGTCAACAAACACTATATCACATGCACTTGCATGTTTCGATCCCAACAGTAAAGTTACTGTAAGATCCTACATCAGTTGAAGTGGAGAGGTGAACGAAACATTCCATATTAGGGTGTGAACGTCTCTCCTTAGCATACACGTTTTAAAATTATGAGGTTGACGATGATACGTAACAAGCTAAAGCGGACAATATCTACTAACGGTAGACTTGAGTTGTTACAGTTACTTAGGATTTCTCATAATACTCAGTGACGTGCTACTCTTATTTTCCAGGTAAAGGTAAGATCATTGTACGGATGATGGAGAGTTAGGGTATTCATATTCATGTCTGGTTGGAGATCCTACATCAGTTGGAGCGGAGAGGGGAACGAAACATTCCATATAAGGGTATGGATGTCTCACCTTAGCAGATGCGTTTTAAAATTATGAAGTTGACGACGATACGTAACGAGCTAAAATGGATAATATCTACTAGCGGTAAGCTTAAATTGTTACAGTTACTTAATATTTCTCAAAATACTCAGTCACGTGCTACTATTATTTTTCAGGTAAAAATAAGATCCTCGTACAGATGATGGAGAGATGATGGAGAGTTAGAGTAAAAGGTTAGATTTTTTATTTTTATTTAAATCCACCTATTTTTATTGAATATTTTCTATATATATTAGTCATGTCATGCATAGGATACATCTGTTTCGGTGAATTAATCCGATTAAAATATATAAATAATAATAATAATATTTTATGGAATAACCATCGGAATAAGTCAGTAAAATTTGCCATAAATGTAACGGTGGGATCACGCGCGTGGAGTAGCGGCGGCAGGAAACGAAGCTCAATCGCGAAGATCCAAGCCCAAAACGGTGCGTTTTGGAGCATCGGATACCTTGGATTATAATTTATAAATAATATTTATATAATCATTTTTAATTAAAAAAAAAGGGGTGAAAATTGGATTAGGATTTTGGATGGGATTGGGTTTACCAAATACCAACTCATAGCCAAAAAGTGAATCTTTCCACGTGAGTTGTCTGGTAGCGTACCAACTGCTTGGATTTCAGCATTAATCATCCGCTTATAATTATACACATTTTTTTTTTAAATATTTATATAATTACTACAAATTTCAAAACTTTGACACTTATACCATACTCCTATAATCTTTACTATTTTTATTTTTATCGGGTTTTGTTTTTATTGTCCGTCTTCTTTGAATACAGCTGACTCAGGTGTACGTACCGTTAAAAATTTCAATTTTTTATTAAAAAATAAAGGAATGTGCGATCTGTTAATGAGCGACTGATATTTCAACCGGTATGAATAGGGGTGGTAATTAATTTTTTTTGTAAAATATTTATATAATTACTACAAATTTCAAAACTTTGACATCCTCGTGGACACTTATACCATGCCTCTATAATCTATGCTTTTTTTTTTATTTTTATCGGTTTGTTTTTAATGTCCGTCTTTTTTAAATACAACAACTAAGGTTTATGTAACGTTAAAAGTGTCAATTTTCAATTAAAAAATAAAGGAACGTGATATTTCAACTAGTATAAATAGTGGTGGTAATTATTTTTTTTTTTTTTATTTTTTTTTTTGTAAAATATAAATATAATTACTACAAAATTTAAAACTTTGATCGTGGACACTTATACCATAACCCTATAATCTATGCTTTTTTTTTTTTATCGGGTTTTATTTTTATTGTCCGTCTTATTTGAATACAGCTAACTAAGGTGTATGTAATGTTAAAAATGTTCATTTTCAATTAGGAAATAAGGAAACGTGCGATCTGTTAGTGAGCGACTAATATTTTAACCGGCATCAATAATTGTGGTAATTAATTTTTAATTTTTATTTTTCCGTACTATTAATTTTCTTTTTTAATATTTATAAATTAATAAAGTCATGTAAATTTAAGTTTAGAAGCGAAAATATGGAAATAATGTTCGAGGAAAGACATTGGGGATTTTTTATTATTATTATTATTATTTTTAATTTTCCTTGTTGTAATGATTTTATTTTTTAATGAGTTAATGGGTCTGATTCTGTCTATTCATAAAAAAACAAAAGTGGGGTATTTAATTTTTTATTTAAAAATATGTCCAAAATTAAAAATTCGTGCAAAAATAAAAAGAAATTGTGTGCTAAATTTTTAATGCAGTAAATTGAAATATTGGTATGTAATAATTTGAATGAAATTAAAAATAATAAAAAAAAATTGTTGTTATTTATATGAACTTATTATAAATTTTTATTTCCTTAAAATTTTTTACTATTTCTTACGATTTTTATAATTATTTGTTTAAAACAATAAATAGACATGTCATTGTCAATTTTAAATATACATGTTTTTTTTTTTTTTTTAAGATGTTTCGCGACTGTGAAAATAAATAAATTTAATAATAAAAATATTATTAATATGCATTTTTAATATTTAATTCAAAATCATGGTAATTCGTATAAGGATGGTATTAAATATAAGGGTCCCATATGTTTGGTTACATGAAATATTTACGAGATTTCTTCGACATACAAATCTAAAAAACTAGACCTGTATCGAGTGAATACACAAATGTAATATTTCAAAAAAATAAATAAATAAATAAAATATACGATATCCCCTTAATCGAGCTTCGACTCATTTTCTTTTGGAATTCTTTGTTCGACATTTGAGAATTCTATTGATATGGCTAAGTTTAAGGTACGACACTGATATCATATTAAATGAACACAACTGCTTTGCTTTGGGCTTTCCCAAAATGTCTAATACCAATTGAGATAGTATTGTTTGATTATAAACCCACGGTCATAACCTATAATTAGTATTTGTTTTAAACTGTTTTTAGCTATAGATTCACATTTTAATGATTATTTTTATTCGAACGTGGTATCAATTTATTTATGTTTTCTTCATTTGTATGGGCATCACGTGTCCTATAATTTTTACTTTAGCTCGTCCCCGAACCAAAACCTACCAAATGAAGCTTCACTTTAATACCATCTCGAACGTCACATAATTAGTATTTTTATTAGATATATATATATATATATGACTCATCTCTATCACTATAATTTCAATTTATATTTATAATTTAGTAACTTGATTAAAAAAAAAGGTTAAATAGAAACCAAATCTTGAGATAATGAAAGATTTTTAGGACCACAAAAGAATGAAAATAATGTTCTGAAATTATATTTAAAAATAAAAAAAAAGGCTAAGCACAAACGAAAACGCGCATTAAGAAGGTAATAATGGATTAGAAGTCAAATTAAAGTAATGCCCGCGCAGCCACGCAGCTCGCACAGCTCCCAAAATTCACTGCATAATGCTCCACACGTTTTGTTTTTTATTTGTTGGAGTTTAACCACTCGAGTCAACCCACGTTCTTTACTGCCATATTTCTAATTTTAGTATTTTCTGCTAATAAAGTATTGAAATTAAAAAAATAATTTATTTTTTATTTTTTAATTTCTAAAAAATTAATTTTATTAAATAAAATCAAAATAATTTTTTAGGTTGAATTAGATTTTTCTGATTTGGGTTGGTTTGAATTTTCGAAAAATTGAAATTTGGCTCGGTTCTTGACCTGACCAATATGAAACTAAGATACAATCTTACCGTACTCTAATGAAAATTAAAAATATTTGACATTTGCAACCAACGTTAATGATGTATTATAACTTATAAATATTTCATATTTGAATTTTATGAGATTTTAATTATTAATATTTAATGTAATTTGTATAGTATATGAGTATAATTTTTTTAAATAATTAAAAAATAATAATTTGAAAACTCGAAAATAAAGAGTTGAGTTAAGTTAGGTTAGGTTGTGAACTCTATTCTGATTGCTTAAATCATCAACTCAATCAACCTAAAATTTTAGGTTAATCCGATTTTTTTTTTAGATTTTGTATTTTTTAATTAGTACCATTTATTCGGAAAACTAAAATATTAAATAAAAACTATTTATTTATTTGAGTTATTGTTTCAACCATTTATTATTTTTCTTTTTTAAATACGGATTTATATAAATGATGAAATGATCTGTTTTTTATTTTAATATTTGTTATTGAACAGTTCTATTTCACACATGAACATGAATTATAGTTATTTCATTTGTGGTTACAACTTCCAAACTGTCTCTGAAAGCGACGTCGTTTCGGAATTTATCCACAACTACCTAATTGTTTATTCTTTTAAAAATAAAATAAAAATTTATTATTGATTTTTGTTTTAAATTCGTCTAATAAGTAAAGTGTAAATTACGAAAATGTCCACATTCCACACTATCGTAATCAGCTATCTGGTTTAATTTCCATTTTGGGCCTGCTTTCAAACGAAAAGCCCATTTGGAGTCAGAAACCTCAAGCAGCCCACCAAGCTCTTAAGGTGATTGCTTCCAATTTGTCTCATGCCTCTCGATTTTAATACACGTCTACTAGATAGAGGTTTTCACACCCTTATAAAAGATGTTTCATTTTCTTCTCTCAACTGATGTGAGATCTCACACTCCACCTCCCTTGAGGGCCAGCATCCTCACTAGCACACAGTCGGATGTCTAGCTCTAATACCACTTGTACCAACCCAAACCCACAGCTAACAAATCTTATCTGCTTTGATCCGTTACGTATTATCGTCAATCTTACGATTTTAAAATGCGTCTACTAGGGAGATGTTTTCACACTCTTATAAAGAATGTCTCATTTCCCTCTCCAACTGATATAGGATCTCATGGATCATCATATGAGTGATCTTCCTTGTCAAGCAGAGGGGTTATCCTCTCCTCTTCGACTCGAGCTACTTCCTCCCTCTCCAAGCTCTCGATATATATATATATATATATATATATATATATAAACTTGGAACAAGCTTATAATAAGAAAATATATAAAATTATATAAATAAAAAAAAAATATTTTGCACATTTAATAAATAAATTAAATATTTTATTTATTAAATTAAGGATCGAGGGAGATATTTTTGTTTATTTATTAATTTTTGACAAGACGGAAATTCTTGTGCTCGAAGTCGGCTATAACTAGAGGGGTATAAAAGCGAAACGGAACGCTGAAAACGAATCAGAAAAGAAAAGAAACGAATCACTCGTTCTTTTCGCTTCGCGCTACTCTCGCTTTCTTGTTCCCTTAACAACCAAGCTTCAAACAGTACAGTTTCCCGCCATTTTTTTACGAGGCGAAGGTTTCGTATAATCTACTCCATCGTGCCGGAGTCATTTCCGCCGGTTGATGGCGATGGAGATGACTCCGGCTTTGGTGGTCTCGGCTTCATTATGTTCAGTGACCTCTCTCTTTCGAGGTGAAATCTTAAGCAGCATCAGGAGCAAGGCAGTGTGTCGTCTGATTGTCTTATCTCGCGTTCTCGATCAAACCTGGTTTGATCGCTACTGGTTTGCGTTTAGAAGGAGAGCGTTCTTCGTTTTTTGCTGGCTTTTCGTTGCTCATGTTGTTCATTGTTTCGTTGTTTCTGGAGAGTCAGATGACTTCGGTGTTCTTGCTGCAGAGGATTCCTCGGAGGTTCATAGAAGGTAATGATCTCGATCGATTGCGCTTTGAGGATCTTTTTGGTTATCAGAAATCGAAGCTTGCTCTGGTGAGTGTTCGAGTTCCGAATCTTTCTTGCATTCTCAAGTTATGATTTAATTAGTCACTCGAATGAACTTATCTGACAATGAATTGAGTTACATGCTTCACTATCCATTTCTATGTCTTCTGTCTTGGAAGACGAATTCAAACTAATATCATCGCTAGGTTTGGAATAATAGAATGTGTTGATTAGTTTTTTTGCTTTCTGAAAGAAATTATTTGTACGACTTTCTAATTAGAGCGATATGCATACCTCTAGGTGCAATGATAAATCGAACGTTTATATGACTAATGTGCCCTGCCTTAAGACTTCTAAGTAACTCATAGATTGAGCTCTATGGCTTTGCTGATGGTATTGATCTTTTAAGTGACTGAGCCGGAAGTTACGAGCACCTACAGAAACGAAGGTATATCTGTTCGAGGTGGTGATTAGCGCATCACTGCGTTGCAGTTCTTATATTACGCTATATCATCGAAACTGGCTAACTGCATTACAAAGTTGCTATCTCAAGTCAGATTGAAACTATTGTTGTCGATTTCGACAATTAGACACCAGAAACTTCTTACCAAACTCTCGGATCCGAAGCCTTTTGTGAACTGCTTTTATCTTCTTTGTTCTAAGTGCTTGTTAAACGATACACACGAGCATGCACTGGATTTTAACTGATACAATTTTTTTCTTCTTTTTACAGTGAAGTTGCATTAAAAATGAAATCCTGTTTTTAGAATATATAGTCATGAATTTTGACCTTTGAGGCATGGAAGAACTGTAGGTGAAAATCTTCGAATGGCATGATAGATACAGTTAATGGAAATGAACTGTGGATTCCGGTGTACGCCTATCCCACTGCTCCTACTGTGATCATCTGCCAATAATATCATCAATTTGGAATTGGTATGTTTTTGCGTTTATATAAATATTATAAGCTGACGGAGTTTTCACTTTCGACTCCATGCTGATAATTAGTTGCTTTCCATACCAGCGATCACTGTTTGTTTCCCAATCTATAAGATTGTGTCATAGTGACCGAGTATTATTGGCTTGTAAAGATTCACAATCCTGTTCTTAATTACTGGTAATGAAGAACATGAAAAAGCTTGGATGTGATTGAGGTGAGGTATTTGACATTGCTTTTGTTGCTTTATTGCATAATTGATTTTTATTTGCTCAAATAGCATAGTGTAAGAAGTCACATGATACATGATTCTCTTGGCATATTCCGCAAGACAGGGTACGGATGTGTCGTTGAAGCATCTGAGACTCATCGAATTTGTGGAACAACTTGGATCACCTTTCATTCATCGTATGTCCACTACAACTCTCTTATTTTTAATTTTTCTTAGTGATTGGGATTGAACGATTACATCGAACAATGAGAAGTTGTAGATATTATTTATGTTTAATATGGTTCGAAAACAGTGGACATGGGAAGGTTGTTTTTTTGTAGATTGGAGTTTCTGTTGCTTCCAAGTTCTATTCTCTGTCTGTCACTTACATGCTTTAATGATATAGGGTATAACCTATCTATTGAGGTTTGAATTCTTTATCTATAGAGACTTGAACATTCTACTAGTGGTATAGAGGTCTAAATTCTTTATGGTTTTCCAAACTTAGATAATGAAAAACGTAAGTGTACAAAACGAAGGCTAGGTACAAAGGAATGGCGTTATGTTGTTATTTTCAATGGTTACATGGATGCCTGTAGGATAAGACTGCTACGTATCATATATGAGCTTGTCACAGTTAGTGGATGCACCACCTAGTTTCTGTTCTTGGTTTTTTCTTCTTTTTTTTTTCTTGTTCTTTTAAACGAGATTAATGGCTGCTTTGGTGTCACATCAATGTTGTAGAAGCAGGAATTCATTTGGTATGACTTGAGATCAAGACGTTTCATCACTGATGTCTGCTTTTGTTCATTTTTCTTGTGATTTTTTCTGTTACTATATATAGATCCAAGTATTTGTAGGAGACTACTTCACGTTTAGGACTTCGTGATTATTTAAGTCATTATGGCTTTGGTCATGACGTAAATGATATCTTATACATGGCCGATATTATTTTTAGTAAATTTTTGCAAAATGTACAAGATTTTCCTCCCCTATTCATTCGGGCCATGACCTTTGGATCCCCAATACTGACACCTGATTTGCCCATTATTAACGAATATGTAAGTTCATTCAAGTTCTCCTTTTGTTATTGTACTATAGAACAATAGTCTCATTTTCCTTCGTTTCCATTTTACGTCTCTCCCCCCTTCCTCTACTAGAAAGGAAAAGTATAATAGTAGTGTCTTGAAACGTGCAGGTTGTCGAGGGGATCCATGGGTTAATTTTTACTAAATTCAGTTCGGATGCTTTGATAAGAGCTCTCTCGATTCTTAGTTCTGATGGAAGACTCACTAGAATTGCAAACAATAATGCTTCATCCGGAAGATTGCTAACTAAAAATGTGCTTGCTACAGAGTGCATTGCTGGATACAAATCTCTTGGAGGAAGTTCTCAAGAGATTTGCATATCCAAGTAAGAGCTTGAAAGGGCAGGGCGGCCAGTCCGCATTTACGAGATATACAGCGGATCTGGTGCTTGGACATTTTTGCATCATGGTGCTCTTTTTCGTGGACTTAGTCTTGTGAGCTTCTCCCATCCATAATATCTCTCACATTACCTCTATTCCTGTTCTTCAATTTCCCCCCATGTTGACTCTATTACAATGGATTCCATTTTTTGGCTTGAATATATTGACTGAAATCTTGATATTTGGGCTGCAGGATGTTTGTTGATTTCATTAGATGCCGTAGACAGGAAGCTTGACAATGTCATATGAATGTTCTTGCTTGCTTCCTCAGGGCTGGAGGTAAATATCCTTTTTTTTTTCCTCTCCTTGAGGAGATTACTTTTAGGGCGTAGTTTTTTTTTTTTTAACTACGAGTCGAGGAGGCTTGGCAATGTCAAAAATGTTCAAATCACTTCTATATACATTTCCAAAACTTTTTGAGGAAGGATTTCTAAATCACTTTTGGCTTTTTGGTTTTTGATTTCTAACCAAATATTCATAGATAAATAAATAAACAAAACTTCGAAAAGTATTTCCAAGGGATTAGAAGAACTTAGTATTCTTCTAACCATTTTTTAAATTAGAACACTTGTTATACTAACACATTTAAAAGCCTTTTAAGCACTTTTCATCTCTTAGAATTTCTCAAAGACGTTAAAAATATTTCGAACACTCTTTTCTATTTAAAATATTAACGAACACTACCATTTATGTAAGTGTTATTGTTGGTTGTTGGAAATCCTGATAAATGCGTGGGCATATCATAGTGGGCGGAGAATGATTTGCTTAAATCAAAGAGCAACATCCGTTTGAAGAACGTCAGGAGTTCATGTGGTCGGGATCCTTCCAACATTGCAATGCTGAAGGCCATGGATACAAATTTGGCTGAAACTCGTTAACAGGAGATGTATGTATGTTGGGAAGGGATTTATGTAAGTGATAGGAACAAAGGCTTGGGCTAAGCTTAAGCATGAATCACAGTCAAAAGCCGCTTGGAGGATAGAAGAACTTAAATAATTTTGTCGTCAATGGTCCCTTTTTTTTTTTTTTTTTTTTTTTTTTTTTTAATTTTAAATTGATGAAATATTTAGTTCTTTCTTGCTGCAGATTGGAGATGCATATTCTAGATAGAGAGTCGTTGCTTTCTAACCCAGCGGCGGATGCTTGGTACAATTCAACGAGTACAGAAGACCGTCAAATTCAAGTACGTGACTTTCTTTCAAGCTTTTTTTCCAATGATTCTTTCAGTTTCTAAAATCCAATTTAGACACTTAACCAACTTGAAAATGATGGATAAGACTAGATTTTCTACTTCCAGCGTTTTGAGAATTTAAGCCGACTGTGAACTTGCTAAAAAAACATTTCCCTAGGCTTCATTCCTCTTTTTTTTTTGTAAAAAAAAATAATAATAAAATAATAATAATAATAATAATAATAAAAATCATATTTTGGTAAGTGATTTTTTTTAATATTAGTGAATTAGTGATTATTTTTAAGAGGGTTTATCTGAACTATTTCTAGTTAAAAAAATATTTTAATTTTGTCATTTGTTTAAAAAATGTTTGTAATATTACACTTGACTTTTTATTGGATGAAAAATAACATGTTTGAATGTCATTTTTCATATCGATTAAGGTTTGGGTCATCATCACATCACTTCCACGTTAATATTGAAATAAATTTTTACTTCAAAAAAATAGTTTTAAACCATATTTGCCATTTTTGTTTGAAATAATAGAAATTTTAAATAAATAGTTAGGTTCTATTTTTTTTTTTTTTTTTAATTTACGCTATGAGTACTTTTTTTTTAAAAAAAAGTTATTTTTAACAAAATCACTTCTACCCTTAATAGGTGGAGACAAATTAAATTAATAAAAATAAGTTCCCCAATTTTAGAAGTTTCAATTAAAAAAAAAAAAAAATCTAAAAATACCTTTACCAACTTTAAAAAAAATTAAAAAACACTCTTATAAATAAGTTTAATATTTTGCTTAAAACATACCGTTGGAGTTTCAAAAACCCCTTTAAAGTTTTTCAAAACCTTTTTATAAAGTAAGTTCGTTGTACTAATGTAATTTTAAAATTTTATGGATATTTTATAAACATAATACAAACAAACTTCTACTAAACCGATAAATTGTGTTACGAAAATGTCCATAAAATATTAAAGTACATTATTTAGGTGATTTTTCTCAAAAACAAAACTTTGTGACTTCCTTGTTGAAATAGATTGTGGTAGCGAAAAAGCTTTCAACGCTGCCTGGCGCCTCTTTACTTTTCTAAATATTTTTTCAAATTCATTTTTTGATATAAAAGTGTACTTTTTTGAAATTGCCATTAAAAAATTAGAATTGATTATTCATTATTATAATTAGAGGTGAGAAATTTAAAAAAAAAGTATTTTAAAATAAAATATTGACTTTTTTAAATAGAAGTATATTATTAAAACAAAGTACAAAGTTTTAGGGGTATTTTTTTCTATTCAACCTAATAAAATACTTTATTGTTTGTTTATATATTTTTTGAAGCGTGTTTGGACGATTATATTACTTAAAAAACAAACAAAAGGAAAAGAAAGCCAAAGAAAGTGAGACAGTGTACTTAGAAAGATTTAAGAAATTTTTATTACATTTTAATAAATCAACATCATTTAAAATACTTGGTCTATAAAAATCAAATAATCTAACTGGAATCGTGCCAATAAAATTTGATCCGTTTATTTCTTTTATTGACACTATTATTATACTCTATCTCGAGGTAAAAAAATTAATAACTCTAGGTAAAAGAATACCCTGATTCAATTTTCATTCGGGCAAGCTTCAAGAAATTGCCTTATTTTGCCTCTTTCTTCATTCGTGAGTTCTGGGTCGTCTCCAGTTAACCTTCCTCGAACAATAGCTCTCTCACTACTTGGATCATCATCACCATCAACCTGACAGAAAGATCGATTTTTTTTAAGAATTTAAGTGTTGGAATAAAAAAACTGTTTGGATGTGACTTTAGTTTTTTAACAAGTTTCCAAAACTTGTTTTAGTTTTTAGAATTTAGCTAGAAACTCCAATGTTTCCTAAATTGAGATAGAAAATATAAAAGAAATGATAGAGAAAATAAGCACAAGTTCTAAAAACAAAAAACCAAAACCAAATAGTTGTCCAACGTAACTTTAAATTTTCAAAGCTTAATTTGAATTATACAAACATTTGTTAAAAAAAAAATAAATAAAAAAAAAATAAATAAAAAAAGAGCAAAACACCAAATTATATTGTTTTAAAGTTATATTGAAGTATTTATAGACTTGATTGTCTAAAATAAAAATCAAATAGTTACAAAATAGTACCAACTGAAAAATTAAATAGTTCACTATGAAAAAAGAACACAATTTTTAAAAACCAAAAATTAAATGGTAATCAAGTGAATTTTAAGTTTTCAAATTTTAGTTTGAATTTTAAAAACATTTGTGAAAAATAGATAACAAAAACAAAAGAAACTTGATTTTAGAAAAACCAAACATCAAATATTAATGTCCCATTTAATAACCATTTGATTTTTGAAAAATTATATTTGTTTTATTACAAATTTTCTACAATAACTTTCATTTTTCTTAAAAAAATTATTTAAATTTTTGGCCAAATAGAAAGCATTTTTTATTTATTTATAGAAAGTAACTTTATAATTTTCAAATCTTGTGAAATTAGTATTTATAGACTTATTTTATTAAAAATATATATAAATAGCAAGTAAGTGCAAGTTAAAATCATGTTAAGAAATAATAATAAATAAATAAGAAGGAATAATTTCATTAATTATGGAGATCGTACTTGAATGAAATTGTTGACGTGGCCATCTTTGTTGGGTGGAGTGACGGGCTCGGTTTCGTTGCACCTCCATTGACCATCAATGATATATTTGTATTCATATAGTCCTTCCTGTTAAACCAAATGACAAAATTACAAGAAACCAACAACCACACCACTATTTCAACATAATGAATTGAAAAAATCACTCATACCGCCAGTTCCTTATTGAGAATCCATACACCTCGTTCCTTGTCGAATTTTAATAGAACCCTCTGGGACAAAAATTCCACAAACATAACAATAAATACTTCTTCCTAATCAAAGTTGTTGATAATTCTTAAAGCTAATCGGGATCGAAAAAGTTCAAAATTTTCATTTTTAATTTGGCCACAAGTGAAATAGTAGAATACATCCCCTTAGCCGGTACGATAGTTAATCCTATCTTTTTTTTTATTTTCTTTGATTCATCACGATCGCGAGAAAACTATTTATTAAATCATCATCACCAACCTGCTGCTAGTTTATCAGGGCAAACAAAGTGCAAAACAAAGAAGGAAAGAAAGAAAAAAGCGTGTGATACAGAAGCAGTATGGTTAAGTAATTCAGATTGCACAGAAAATTCTTCTTTTGCATGATACAGTGAATTAAAGACATATGCAGATAGATACCTTTAAAAACTATCATGTAATGCAGAATGCATAGAAACAGTATAGTTAAAGACAATGATTCAAAGGTTGATCCATGTACAAGACTTGTTCGATTCCGATACATTTACGTCAAGTTGACTGCAAATAGCCAACTTAACTGATGATAATCCTATTAATGTTATAACCTATAATATAGTTAATTAGAGGGAAAAACTCCGTTTGTGCAACAACTCATATGATGCATCAAGTTATCTAAATTGGTATCCGTACGAGTTGAAACTCTTTTTTTAATGCAAAACTCGGAGACTAAATACATCCATAAGATGGAAAGACAGCCTAAAGGCACTGGGGATGAGAGGTGCCTAAACCTAAGAAGAGGGAAACAAGAGAGAAGGCCACCAATCTAGAAAGATGAAAGAGCAATGTGATTTACAAAAATAATTATTTTCAATAATTATTTTCAATTTAATGTTGAGGATTGTTGGGAAAGGAATCCCACGTCGACTAATTAAGAGGTTGATCATGGATTTATAAGTAGGAATATATCTCCATTTAGGTATGAAGCCTTTTGGAGAAACAAAAAGTAAAGTCACGAGAATTTAGGCTCAAAGTGAATAATACCACTGTGAATTTTCAATTTACAACCCTGATATACTTGTTATGCTATCTAGACAAAGATTCTTAAAGAATTAAAAGGATTCAAATTTAAAACATAAGATTTAAAAATCTCATCAATTGTCAACTACTTCCTGCTATGAATGCATATTTAAGGACTGTTTAGAGTATCCAAATATCTTGTGATCTATTAAAGAAAGGTATTAAGCAAGAGAAATTAAAGACATATGTTACACGTATATACCGTTTTCCAAAACTAAATCAAATGTTCAAGTGATAGGCATCAATCAAGCAGATGGTAGAGGAAGAAAGAAAGAAAAATGGTTACCTGACCCCATCCAATATCAAGTCCAGATACCTCTACAATTGAGCATTGGTCATCTTCCCACGATAAAGTGATAGGCTTCTTTTTAAATCCCGAAAGCTTCAAGTAAAATACATCGATCAATCACTTTCGTAATACATTATAACAAAGAGATGATAAGATGCGAAGTCAGCTTTCTCAAAATTCATGTGGCGATGAAATTAAAAAAACAAGATTAAAAAAAAAAAAAAAAAAAAAAAAGACAGTAGCTGAAAAATTAAGTCAACATAAATTGGTAGCTCCTCTACTCATTTGTGTAGGTTTTAAATTGTCCCAATTAACGAGCACTCATGGCTAAATTCAATGCTGAAAAATATATCAAAATTAAAATTACAGAACAAGTTACGAAGTCAGCCAAGGAACTACCCACGGAACTCAATTAAAAAAAACAATGATCTTCAGCCTTGGGGATAAAAACTATTATGCAAATAGATAATGAAATATAAGTATTTATTTAAAAAAATAATAATAATAAGGATGAAATATATATATATATACTTACAATATCAGCCGTTGAACTTTTAATAGCATCTATTTTTGGGAAGCATGGTCGTTTGCTCTGCAAAGAAAGCAAATCCAAGAACATTCAGCAACATTAGACGTATATAGTTTGAGATCAGTACTTTATGATTAACAAAAAGGTTGTAGCCGTGATTACAAGTCAAGAAACTAGTTGACACTTCGGTTAATACAATATTTATAATTAACAAAAAGGTTTATTGACTCCAAACAGAGTTATAAATGTAGTTTAGATTTATTTTGGCTCTTTGTAATCTTTCAGTTTTATCGAGCTTCGTTTTTTATTATAAAAAAAAAAATAAAAAATAAAAACTGATAGATGAGGTTATGTAGATTTTGTATTGCAGTATGGTATGTAACTGAATTCCTATTATTCCAATTCAGCAGAAAATAATAGAAACACGCGGAGTAAATCTAACCAACAGTAAGGTTTTTGAAACTGCTGTACTTTAAATGCACATGAGGGAAGTTACCAGCAGTAATTCTAAAGCCTCATTGAGCGTGTAGCCTCGAACCCAGAACATATAAGCCAGCTGTAGTTCATAAGATATTTCAAGAATTGGTAAGAAACCAATCAAATAATTATCAGTACATTTGATAAAAAGAAAAAAAACATCAATCTGATAAGTAAAGTTGTGCTACAGACCAACTAAGATGATTATAAGATGGGGGAGGGGGGGGGGTATATGACCAAAGATAATTTCTACAAATTATACAAATAAGTTACAGTTGTCTAGTTTTTAAGGTAGGATAACAATCTTTTTTTGTAAAAATACAATTACCCGACTCGACAATCCTACCTTAACATGCAGTTACAAATACAAATATAATTCAATATGAATCTCATTTTTCTCTGGCAGACCCAAGTTATATGGCTAGTTTTAAAATTTTAAAAACTAAAAGATTTTTTGTTTATAAAAAACTACTGCACGAACAGATTCCCAATCCTACCTTAACATTATTCAGATTAAAATGATGTTCACAATCGGATTTCATATGACAACAACCTCAGATGAAGAAATACACTTGATGCTATGTAAGCACAGTTAATCAAACATTAACACTCCTACTGCACCTGAGTATCTCGAACATCTCCAACAAAAGCACGGAAATTTATGTCATGTACCCAGTTACATAGTATAATACATCCTTCGGAATTAAAAGGAAAATGTTGAAATATCAGACATCTATACCAAAAACTTGAATGAAGAGGTATGGAAAAGCACATAAAAACCAAGACAACCTTTTTCACGATATATTTTTATCTTTCATGCAATATTATATTCTGAATAAATAATTTGTACCGTAGCATAATTTATTTCTAGAAGCAAGCTTATGTGCATACCGCAACAGCAGGAGCTCTTCCAAGTCCAGCAGTGCAATGTATATAAGTCACTCCACCGTTTTGGTTTATCGCTTTATGTAATTTGCTTACGACAGCTGGTAATCTTAGCCGTAGGTCGAATGCATCAAAATCCCTGTTGCATCACACACTTTAACTGGCCATTGTAGAAAGCAAAATCCTCACATGCTTCAAAAAATCATCATGCATGTGCGCTCATCTTTGAACGAGGTTGAGTGTGTGAATAAATTTATTTGGAATAATAAGCTAGAAACGTTCAAAAGCTGAGTTTAATTAAGATCAAATCCAAGCCAGAGTTTGATGAAATGATGTAAGAAAATTTTAGTGGTGAGATGATGTAATAATTTGAACTTTGAGATAAGTAAATTGAAAACACACACTAGAGATAGCTTAGCCGAGGAGAACCTTGATCAAACAACAAATATCTTAAAGAGTATAGGTCTATGGTGGTAGATGAGGGAACAGGAAGTATACGAAAAATCTTGTTTCTGCTAACACATAAAGTGAAAAACATGTGCATATAATCTATAGTTCAGAAGGTCAGACTAAAAATAGGTAGTTTCAAAATATACATATATAAATTCCTATGCCATACTTAACTTTTTGAAATGCTTTATCAACATAATGTTGTATCATACTCTACTTCTTACTATCTTGCAAGATTACAAATTACAGTTATATGCTTTACAGATTTACAGCTTTCCATTAAAGTACAGTACATTATAGGTCAAGATAACAAACAGCTTTTTTACCTTATTTGAGCTCGCAAATGTTCGATATCATCAAACGTCCTTGTATACTCTATTATAGCACCAATGTCAACCCCAAAATATCTTTTCGATGCAGTGAAGGAAATTCAGCATTTCTTTACTTTATTGATGAATTCAATGAATCTTTATTCAGTGAAAAAAATTAAGGAAAATATTGCTACTGAAATGGAATGTGGATACTCTAAATCTGGATCTTGCTGCAAGCAGAAAATTGTTTTAACTCCAATGCTGCGGAGCTTGTCAACATCCTCTCGAGTCTGACATTCGTTAGGATTAGAATGAAATTGTAAGGGAGGTGGTGCAGAAAAATGTACTAGATGAAAAATGTCAAAAACAATGATCACCTGTAGGCATGACCCTACAATTAAATCCGGACAAATGAAGTTGTAGTTCATTCCCAGCTCATGTCTATATGTCAATACTATATCATAAAGGTCAAAAAGGAATCGGATTAGACAACCGAAGAATAAGAACTAAGAAAGAAACAATCTAAGCTCTAGTTTTATGGTCATAAAAACAAGCAGGTTAGATTATTCAGTCAGCGACCATCCACCTTTGAACTCAAATTTAAAACATGTTACGATTCTAGCACATAATGGAAAATCAAATTTCTAGTTACTTTCTCACTGAACCATTTCTGAATCTGAATGAATTTAATCATAAAATTTATGTAGCAGCACAGTTATTTTCCAGTTCAAAGTGGAGTTGCAGGATGATGGCTCTTACCAGCACCCATAGCTTCTGTCATGTTCTGGCTGTATATCTCAGACTTTTCCTCCTTTTCCTCTTTTTCCTCTTTTTCCTCCTTTGCCTCTTTTTCCTCCTTTGCCTCGGCATCATCCACTTCAGCGCCACTTATTTCAACACTTGATGTAGATCCAGATACGGCCTATAGACAACAAGTCATCATTTCAAATATTTATTGATTATAACGACCAGTGACCTAAAGCTACCAAAACTACAGGTGATCAAACAGATTTATTTGCTGTAAGAATTGATACATTTCCTAAATTGAAAGATGATATATGCATATGCATATGCGCGCGCGCGCGCGCACACACACATTCACAACGATGTTATGCCTCAAACAGAGCTAAAAATTCAATCGGAAAACTGTTTGAAGGAAATAAGCACTAATACGAAACTAACAAATCAATCGCAGTAAAACAATCTTATACAAATTCTCATAATCACTTCTAAGTCGCTAGCTACCTTCACGGAAGAACGTCGATGTAGATCGGTAAAGTTCCTCATCACCTGTATGAAGCAAAACAATCATTTTAACATTCGATAAAAATAACAGAGAGGCTGGATACAGAAACTGCAAAATACAGAATGTAGCGCGAACGAGAGTACCAGTTTGCAGGGCTGGAACTCAAGCTTTCTCTGCCGGCATTTGAAGCTTCGCAGCGGCAAAGAAGATGATCTGAGAAAGGAAATCATAAGCATAGATTTGGATGAAATTGTTTCTAACAAGAAATGAATCGAAAAGTAGATGATGATTTCACTTCAGAACGGACATTGAAAGGTTTTGAAGACAATTCATGGTTGGATTGCGATCGTTCTCCGCCGCGGCAACAAAGCAAATTGTCAGATCTCTCTTGCACTGACTGAAACCTTGGACTTCGAAGAATGGACGTCGATCGGTACCTCGATTCACTTTACGTACGCGCGCAGCATGCTCTCGATCACGTTCCTGTGAATCACAGAGGATGTGTCTTTGCGTGTGATCATGTACGTTGATATTTATATGCTGCCATCTTACATGCATTCAATTTCCCCCCCTTTTTTGCAAAATCGAATTTCCATTTTAGATAAATACTTTATAATTATCAGTCTAATAAATCTTACAAGTAATTTTAATATCAATAAATAATTATAATAATTTCTTACCAGTAAATAAACATTCTACAAATATTTTCAAATTTTATAGAAATAAAATTAGTGGAGAAAATTTTTCACCACGACCATTTTTTTACTGTTACAACTCATCCCGTATTTTTTTCCTTTTTCTTAGTCCTATTTTTAGCTCTTCCTTTGATTTTTTTAAACCTCCGGTAAATATTTTAAATTTAAATTACTAGAGTCCATAAAGTTGAAGAGTAGCGCCTAAAAAACGCTAGAATTTAAAATATATATATTAAATAGGTTTATTGCGTTTAAATTTATAATTTTATTGGTCTAAAATTAATATATATATATTATTTTAAAGTATTTTAATTTTGTATCTAATATATATTTTACCTATTTAACATTTTTTTAAATTCAAGTTTTTATATTTAATTATATATATATCATAAGAACAAACATAAATGTTCAGAAAATTAATGGTCAAATATTATTTTAAAAAAACCTAACACATAATAAAATGTGTAAAAGAAGATTGGGCCACCGAACACGAGAGCAGCAAAAAGGCTAAGTTCCTTGGTCGACTTCCTGTGGAATATGCGCTCGAATACAACATTATAATTGTTGGATGAAAGTTCCAAATCGGCTAATTTATATAATGATCATGAGTTTATAATCAAATAATATTATCAAGGCTTTTTGGGAAGCTTAAAGCAAAGTTATGAGAGCTTATGCTTAAAGTGGACAATATCGTACCATTTTGGAGAGTCGTGTTCACCTCAACTCTCGTTGTTACTTTTGGGTTTAAGCATAATATATAACTAATTGCAAATTAATTTAACTAATTATAATATTATTTAGATTAATGGTGTAAGATTCTTTAACAAAAGCCCATTGGGCGTAATGGAAAAATAAGAGAGCGAAAAAATTGTGAAATTGCTATCTAATTATTATTATTATTATTTTGTCAATATATATATATATATATATATATATTAATTATAAAATTTAATAAGTATATTAATTTAATTTCCTTTAGAATCGCTTAATTATTAAGCATACTAATTTATTTGGCCTTATCCATACTAAATAAAAACCGATTAGTATTAAAATAAAAAAATATTATAAATTTTAAGAAACTTACTTACAAATTTAATATTTAAATTGATATAATTATTAGTTTAAATTTTTTATTAATAAAATCTCCAAAGTTTGGTTTATATTTCAATGAGTTATATTTACTTTAAGCATTTTTTTTTAAATTGACATTTAAATGATTTTTTTTTTAATTTATAGCGAAAAATATATTTTTCAATAATAATATTGGCCTATATTTTTTACCATTCATGCGAAAGTGGGTGCTCACTTGGCTCAAGCACATTGGTTTGTTCCACCTACCTCTCCCCAATTAGTTGTTAGGTATGTTAGTGGAACCAATAATAATAATAATAAATAAATAAACTTAATATATATATGTGTATTTGTATTTATATTGCTAATTATGTAAATATATGTATTTTGAAGGAACCATCTATTTTTTTTTATAAATAATAAATATTTGATTCACTAAATTATATTTCTATGCAAGGAACATGAGATAAAAACATAGGGATATTTTGGTAAATTAGTTCTGGACGATAAGAAACTTTAAATTAATTGTAAATACAAAACCTCTTGAAAAATAATTATTAAATTATCATTAGATTTTAAAAAAAAAATATTTTAATTTATAAACTATAAAAGACTAAATTTTAATTTTTCCCTAAAAATAAGTAATTTAACAAAAATAGCAAAAAATAGGTGGGGTCGTGTGGGAAATTGATTTTATTTTATTTATAATATTTTTTACACAGCCTTTTTCCTTTCACCTTTCATCTTTGAATCTTCCGCTGTCACGTGATGGGATTGGCTTTTTCTTTCAATCTGCCACCGCAAATAGACTAGACGAAACCCAACCAGACAAATTTGCAGCCGTTGGATTTCAAATTCCCAGCCGCCCATCACGATACAGGCACGCTCCGCCCATGTGAGTCGCAGTTTTTTTTTTTTTTTTTTTAATTTTTAATTTTAATTAAAACAATGTTTAGTCATTTAAATTAATAATAATTTGATAATTTGTCATAGTATATATTATTTTAGATCAAATTGCCGTCTGAACTTTTAGATTTTCTAATATTAATTACATTAATGATTTTTTTAATTTATTTATAGTGAGTAAATGTTTTAACTCCCTATATTAATGCTTATTTGGTATACGAACTATATTAGTTATTAATGAGTAATAATTTGGTGTGATATAACATATCAAAGATTAGATATTAAAATATGTGGTGTATATTAAATATAGTTTAATGAGCCCGAAGTACTAGGAGTGTTTAAAAGGTTCGGCCGAAAAAACATAACCAACTTAACTCGAATTATTAAAATTGAGTTGAGTCTTATTTTGTTTAGCTAAGGTTGCTGATATGAACCGAGGTATCAATCATGCAATATAGATAATACAAAATAAGGTGTTTTAATCATGTCATAAAGATTTTACGATGTTTTATTGTATTTTAACATTTTAGAAAATTATTTTTAAGATTATAAGTTACGTTTAGATAGTCATCATTATGGTATTGATGATCATGAAAATTACCATCTTTCAATTAACCCTATGTTATTATAAGGTTTATTTTCAAGATTATAAATAATAATTTATCTAGTTGTACTGTAAAGATTTTGAATATATAAAAAAAGGAAATTTGGATATTATGATTTTTATGCTAGAGTCATTCAAGCAGTATTGATCAAGTTATTTTGTGAATTGTTTTGAATCACACTTTTATAAATGGATCATCAAGATAATCGGTTTCAAAACTTTCTCTTGTGTTGATTCTTTATCGTTTTTGGGCGCTTTGACAATTTCGATCTATAAAGATCTCGTTCATAAACAAGGTTTTTAGCTCAAATCTCAATAGTTTCATATCAATAAATTTTAAAGAATATGTGAAAAAAAATGTTTAAATCACGGTAAGGTGTTGCAATTTATGTCATATTAAAAAATAATCAAGTTTCATTTATTATTCAATGGATACCTATCCATCACTTAGGGCGCGTGTATATATATATATATATAAATAAATTGAAATTTCAAAATCAAATGAAAAAAGCAATTGAATAGTTCAAAGGTTAGGTTTTCATGTAATCATTCATAAAAAACAGATCTATCAACATGGCCGCACCATTGACAACCAATTGCTCAATTATTTTCAATTATTTTTTTAGTTTTATTTAATTTAATCAATTAATTAATTATTGATCATATACTATTTTTAATTTCATATTCAAAAAATGTTTTAAAAGGTTCTTTTCATGCCATTTTATAAATATGTTTTCTTTTATGGGACTTTCATTTAATCATCTGCCAATTTACAGGCTAGCCCGCACGTGCCACATATATTTTTTATTTTATTTTATTTTAATATATATATATATATATATAATTTTCGAAATCTATTAAAATTTCTCATATTAATTGTTGAACTAAAAAAAATTAATTAATTTAATTACAACTATATACACAAGTTCCCTGGTTTAATTTTATACTCGAATGAAAAATAATCTTCATTTAAGAAATATTCACTAGTTAATGATTTTATTCATCTCATTAATTTTTATACAACAAAAAAAATGATTAAATCTAATTACGTGGAATTGATTAAACAACGACACCATATTTCATTTCGATTGTTGGCCGTCGGGGAGTTTCGACACATTGAAGTAAAATTCAACTAAAAAAAAGTAAAATAGCTAAAGTTGACCTCAGAGTGCGTTCGGAATCTTCATGTAATCGATTCTCATTCCAAATTGTTTTTCATGGGTCAATTTCTACTTAAAACTTAAAATAAATATATATTTTGGACTGTAAAACAATCTTATATCTTAATTTTATGGGTGAAGACATCAAATAATAATATATTTATTAAAAGATCGAGACAAAAAAAATCTTAATAATTAAGACATCAAATATCCTCGTACACAATTTTTTTTATAGTTTTTTTTTATGTTATTTTAACTCATTGACATTAAATAATTTATTTTGAGATTTTAATTAAATAATTTTATTTATTAATACAAATTTTCATTTTAATAAATACTCTAATGGAGAAGAGTTATTTTTAAAAAAAATCTTCAACGTTTAATTTCAAATAATATATTTAAAAAACAATAATAATAATAAAAAATGAGTAGGACGAGGACAGAGAACGGGATATAGGTGAAGTAATATTTTTTTGTAAGTCCATTGACATCAATTAATACAATTGAATAGATATGACATTTATAACTATTTCAAAACTAGTAACTCTATTACCACGTGAACAATAAAATAAAAATATTATATTAATTTAATAACAATATTGTATTTCATCTAAAAAAAATATGTTTTAATTTTAAAAATGTCATTTTTTTCAATGTCTGAAAAAATACTTTTAGAAGCAATAGATGTATATTTATTTTATTTTTTTCCCTTTTTCTTGGAAAAAAAAAGGCCCTCTGAAGGACACGTGGCAGCGTATTACAGGCTTAAAAAGAAATAAATAAGTAGCCAAAAAAATATTGATTATATTCACGTGGTAGCAAAAACAAATTCAAATCCAGATCATCCAATTTTAGCTCTTTTTTAAGGCGCATTAAATTTTTTTTTTTTTTAAAAAAAAAAAACGACAAAAAATCCATGAAATCTGGCCATCCCTAATACTCTATGTAAGTCAGACCCTCTTGATAATATAGATTACATACCATAAACACTTTCCCAATAATAAAATAAAATAAAAATAAATGATGGAATCCTGATTTCCTTTTTTTTTTTTTTTTTTTTCTTACTTTTAGTATTTTAAAAGATTACGTCGTGTTATTTTGTAATTTCACGGATGTAATTCCACCGTACGTGGTTAATTTAAAAGGGTGTATTTCACGATCTCTAATGTGATGTCCCGCGTTGATTGAGGAGGAGAACAAAACTTTCCCAGACGCATTTTAAAGCCTTGAAGGGAAGCCTAAAGAGGACAATATCTGCTGGCTGTGGATCTAGGCCGTTACAAATGGTAACAGAGCCAAACATTGGACGATGTGCCAGCTTTCTCGCTGTTCCCCGAATGGGGGTAGACACAAAGCGGTGTGCGAGTAAGGACGCTGGGCCCCAAAGACGGGTGGATTTGGTGGCGGTCCCACATCGATTGGAGGAAGGAAAGAGTGCTAGCGAGGACACTGGGCCTCGAAGGGGGGAAACCTTCCTCTAGTAGACGTTTTAAAGCCTTGAGGGGAAGCCTGAAAAGAAAAGCCTAAAGAAGACAATATCTGCTAACGGTGAATTTAAGCCGTTACATCTAATTTAAATGTATTTGATAGATAAAACACAATTTTTGAAATAACGAACACAAAAAAGCAACAATCGGTGGAATAGTCAAAATCAAAAAGAGAATTTATGCGATGCTAGAGGAAGAGTACACAAATGAATTAATATCATGAAAATTGTATAAAATAATTGAAGTTACTACCTATACTAACGAGATACACATTCAACTAAAAAAAAATACTAAAATGCACATTCAACTAAAAAAAATACTAAAATGACCAATTAATGTTAGAGACAACGTTCACTCTTGAAACCCATTCAAGACAATTAGACAACGGGTCGTGTCACACTGAAGGCAGGAGAATGTTTGGACCATCAGATAAATTTAGATTACAAACGCTAATTATGAGAACATTATAAATAGTTAAAAAATATTTCCAATTTGTATTAGTTATTTAATTAAAAAAAGAATATATATATATATATTTCACTTTCTAAGTACATTGGTTGAAAAACAAAACATTTAAAGAAACTTTAGTGTTGAAAACAACAAATTTGAGGTATAAAATGAAAATAAAGCAACAATTTAAATTCAAATTGGGAAATTCCGTCTATCAAATCAACAGCTTAAAGTTCATACGCATTTATCGATTTGTTTGTCTCACCCCATTTTTTAGTTCATCTTTCTATTACATATAAAATAATGTTAAATTAATTAAAAAAATTATAAATTTTTGTACTCTTACCTTAAAAATATGTTTAATTTTGAAATGTGTAAAGAAATATATTTATAATTAATTTTAGATGAAAAATACCATTAAACTTTAAAAAGTTTCATTAATATTCTTTAACTAAAAAAAATAATAAAAAAAATATTCTTACGACATTTAAAAAATACCCACGAAATTTTAGAGGTAGTATTAACGACATTTACATTTATAAAAAAAGCTATTTTTTTTTTTTTACCATTAATAAATTATCTCTAAACTTTTTTAACGCTACTCTTGAAAGTTCACAAGTATTTTTGAAACGCAACGTTAACGATAAAGATATTTTTAAAGTTTTTAAAAGGTTGAAGGGTATTAATGAAAATTTTGAAAACTCAAAGGGTATTTTTTAGACGCTCCAGATGTTAAAAGGGTATTTTTGGAACAAATTTCAAATTTCAAAATTATTTTAAAAACAAAGTTTTAATTGCTCCCATCCAAAATTAGGCATTTTAAAAATTTTTAAAATGCTTAAGAGTAGTTTTTAGTTTTTTTTTTTAATTTATAATTTTTTATTATTATTAATTTAGAACTCATAACACTTATTACTATTCAAAAAAATATAATTGATAAAACTAAAAAAATATTGTCGTAAAAATATGATATAAATATTATATTTTATACTTTAAAATTTAAAAGTAAAAATTTAGAGTATGTACGTTAATTATTATTATTATTATTTTTTTGAAAATCAAGTTAATAAATACTAATTTTACCTACAATTTGTTTAATTATTATTTTGTTATTTAATCACCAACTAATTAACAACTTGGTTTGGAGGTATTAGCGGCAGTTTCCAACTTTTTACACCTATTTTAAAAATAAATAAAAAATTAATATTTCTTTTAATATTGGTTAATCATTTAAATTATATAATTTAATGTAGTTTGAAACCTATAATTATTATTTTTAAATTGGATTACATCTTTAATTAAATTGAGATAATTTATTAATATTAGATGTCAATTTATATATAACTCATCAATCAAGTCATTAAATTTTTAAAAAAATCTAAATGCTCATTCAAATAAATAATTTAAAAATCTTATTAGTCCATTAATATTTGTAAATTATAAAATTGACCAATTTAAAAATTAATGCTATTAAAATAATAATTATTAATTTGCTAAAATACAGTCATAAATTTCAGCTGGGGTGAATTTAGAAATAGTCTAACCCTAGGGGCCATTTTGAAAAAACTCAATCATGCGTTAATTTGTTGCTGCTGACGTCATCACACACGTGCCTGACCTTGCACTCGTGTAACGCTGGAGAGGGCGAGTATCGATAAATCCCCAAACGCGGACGAATCAAACCCACCGTCGCATGAGCAAAGCCAGCTTTGGAAGAATCATTAATTCTTCTCTCTTCTCTCTATGTTTAATTTATTGAGAGGAAAAAATAATAAATATTAATTATAAAGAAAAGCTCAAATATATTTGTTCAACGATTTACTCATTCCCCATTTTCGAACGCGCCATTCTCCGATTCACGAAAGCGACCACGGCGTTTTTTCGTTGACTCCGCCAAAAACCCAGACAGCAATTCTAACAAATCAAGGGAAAAAACAGAGGGGGGTTTTGTGTTGTTGAAATGCCGATGAGAGTCCGTCGTCGTTGTTCCGGCGATGGGGTGGCGGTGTGAGATCTCACCGTCGACGGAGAGGAGGCCCCTTTGACTCATCTTGGAGCCCATTTCCGAGATGGGTTCGAGTCCAATTGGGGTCGGTGGGAGTGGAGCGGCGAGTAATTGCGTTGTAGATGGTAGCACAGGGCCTACAAGCGGCGGCGGAGTTGGCGGCGGCGTAAATGGTTCCGGCAAAAGCTGCGGTGGCGGATGGAAGTGGCAACAGAGACATCTCAGACTGGTCTCTTCAGGGTTCGTGTTTTTCTTAGGATGTTTTGTTTTGTTGGGATCGATTGCTACACTTTACGCTTGGTTGGCTTTTACCCCTCCATATGTCCGTACGGACGGCGGCGTTTCATCGCTTGGATGTCAGGAAGATAATGAAGGGTCTTGGTCTATTGGGGTTTTTTATGGCGATTCTCCTTTCTCCCTTAAACCCATTGAAACGGTGAGTTTTTGATGAATATGATGGATTATCATTGACAATCCTTTTGCTAAATAGGGTTTTAATTGTGTGTAGGCGAATGTATGGAGAAATGAAACTGCTGCTTGGCCAGTGGCTAATCCTGTAATCACCTGTGCTTCAGTTTCTAATGCTGGTTTTCCCAGTAACTTTGTTGCAGACCCGTTTCTTTTCGCTCAGGTAACTTCCATTTTTGGCCTGCAACTTTTTTGCTGTGGTTCTATTGCATTTTGATTGTTCTTGAGCTCCTTGAGTCCAACTGTTCGTGTTTTTCTATGATCATGTTTAAGTTTGGTACCCATTGTTTAATTGAATGAACCCCGAGTTGTTTTCGAAAAAATAAACGAATTCGGGCGGCGGTATTCGATCGTATAAGGATTCCCTGTTGTTGAAATAATGTAACAGCTCAAGCCCACTGCTAGCATGGCTCGTTGCGTATCATCGTTAGCCTCATGGTTTTAAAATGCCTCTGTTAGGAGAAGTTTCCATACCCTTATAAGCAATGTTTTGTTTCTCTCTCCAACCATTATGGGACCTCACAATCCAACCCCCTCGAGAGCCAGCGTCCTTGTTGGCACACTGTTCGGTGTCTGACTCTGATACCATTTGTAACAGCCCAAGGCTGTCGCTGGTAGATATTGTCCGCTTTGGTTTGTTATGTATAGCTGTTAGTCTCATGGTTTTAAAACGTGTCTACTAGGGAGAGGTTTCCACACCCTAATAAGGGATGTTTCGTTCCCCTCTCTAACCAATGTGGGATCTCACAATCCACCCCCCTTGGGGGCTAGCGTCCTCGCTGGCACACCGCCCTATGTTTGGCTTTGATACCATTTGTAACAGTCAAAGCTCACCGCTAGTAGATATTGTCCACTTTGGCTTGTTTCTGTATTGCCGTCAGCCTCATGGGTTTAAAACGCGTCTGTTAGGGAGAGATTTCCACACTCTTATAAGTAATGTTTCGTTCCCCTCTCCAACCGATGTGGGATGTGCATTGTGGAACTTGATAATCAAGTTTTGGTCCCGGTGTAGGTTCATAACCATTTGATAAAATTGCATCTTTGAGGTTCTTTCGACCCCGCTCACTAGCTTCGAGTGGGTAGTTTAATACTCGTAGGTATTCATGGGGATGCTAATATTCGTCCTAGATACCGCAACTTTGATTATTGCTGCTATGCAAAAGTTGATATTCTTCGCTTAACGTTTAGTGTAAGTAGCTCTAGAGGCTTATCGTGGCATAATTATAATGTAGCGGTGATATTATAGGTCGTCGGTTGTGATAAATGAACTTCCATTATGTCAAAACAAAAGTCATATGTGCTATGTGTTAGGTTGGGTGACTTTGAATTTAGCTGCTATAGCATACTTTTTGTTACCAAATTGTTTTTAGTTTGGCTCGAACTCTGGTTCAACACGTAATTTTTTGTTGCAATAGTTTGGTGCTGCCTAAATTAACATTATAAAACATGCAAGATTTGAGGATCTTGAAGCTATTGGATTTACTATTTACCTCTTGTGACTTTTAGTGTCGGGTAATTTTGGTATCTGAATTACTTCTAGGAGTGAAAGACTGTCCCCACAAACCATGTGAGATCCCACATCGGTTGGAGAGGGGAACGAAGCATTGCTTATAAGGGTGTGGAAACCTCTCCTTAACAAATAACTGTGAGGCTGACGGCGATATGTAACAAGCCAAAACGGACAATATTTGCTAGCGGTAGGCTTGAGTTGTTACAAATGGTACTAGAGCCAGACACCGGGCGGTGTGCCAGCGAGGACGCTGGGCCGCAAAGGGAGTGGATTGTGAGATCCCACGTTGGATGGAAAGGGAAACAAAACATTGCTTATGAGGGTGTGGAACCTCTCCATAATAGACACATTTTAAAATCGTGAGGTTGACGATGATATGTAACGGGCCAAAACGGACAATATCTGCTAGTGGTGGGCTTGAGCTGTTACGAACTAACATGGGTTCTTTTAGCATGCTTTATCCCAACTCATATAATTTATCTTCAGAGATCACCCAACATAGAATTTATCCAAGTCGAGCATGCATAACATTGGAGCTATACTAATACGGTGCACCTTTCATTTGATGAACACGATAATGGTCGTCGAAATTATTTTCTTTACACTTTATGGTTCGTATGAGCAATAAATAGGTGAATTATTTCTTCGATGAATCACGTACTGCTCTTATTCTTTCTTATGAGCATGTCAACTCTTTTCACGAACGAATCGATCTTACTGGCAGGGAGATATCATTTACTTATTTTACGAAACCAAGAACTCGGTATCTTTGCAAGGAGATATAGGCGTTGCGAAGAGCGTTGACAATGGAGCAACATGGCAGCCTCTAGGTGTTGCTTTGAAAGAGAAATGGCATCTCTCTTTTCCATTTGTCTTTGAACACCTTGGCAAGGTAAGAGACTCACCCTTTCTTTTCTTCTTCCTTTTACGTTTTTGTTGGTAGCCGAGATTTTGGGTTCGAGCTTCGGGTTTAAAACTCGATACCTTAAAATCCTGTCTCCGAAAACTGCGGTCCTCAGTTGTCAGTGTTGCGATTACGGTCATTCGGGCGTTCACTTAGCTTGCAAAATAGGCTGTGGCTCTATGCTCTAGATTGTGTTTTTTCCCCTGTTTTGTGGGGCTTTTGGTTCGAGAGTAGAGCGGTAAAGAGGTCTTGGTAGGACGTTTAGGAGGTCGTTAGGTTTAATGTTGCGTCGTGGGCGTCTGTCCATCGGACTTTGTTACTTCTAGGAATCTTAGTTAGTTGTTTGATTCCTTTTGTGGGTTTCTTTTCTGTCTACCCGTGCACAATCTTTCGTTTTTTCTTAATGAAAGCTCGATTTTTTAATAATGATGATGGACACCGTGTCCATGCAATCGAATCACGTGCAATTTTTTTGATAATTTGTCGGTTATTTCTTGCAGATATACATGATGCCAGAAAGCAGTCGAAAAGGAGAGGTTCGCCTTTATCGAGCTGTTAATTTTCCTTTGAAGTGGGAATTGGATAGAGTTATGCTGAAGAAGCCCCTTGTTGATTCAGTCATCATCAATCACAATGGTATGTACTGGCTTCTAGGGTCGGATCATAGTGGTCTCGGTACGAAAAGAAACGGGCATTTGGCGATATGGTATAGTAGCTCGCCCCTTGGTCCTTGGAGGCCTCACAAGCGGAATCCTATCTATAATGTGGATAAAAGCTTCGGTGCTCGTAATGGAGGCAGACCGTTCTTTCACGACGGTAGCCTATATCGTATTGGTCAAGATTGTGGTGAAACTTATGGCAAGAAAGTTCGTGTTTTCAAGGTCGAAGTTCTTACAAAAGATAGATATAAGGAAGTAGAAGTTTCGTTGGGCTTAGAAGAACCCGTTAAGCGTCGTAATGCTTGGAATGGCATTCGCTACCACCATGTCGATGCCCTAAAGCTTAGTTCTGGTCAATGGATTGGGGTGATGGACGGTGATCGGGTACCCTCGGGTGATTCAGTTCATCGATTTTTACTTGGTTGTGTTGCGTTTGCTGTGGTTGCAGTTCTTGTTTTGTTACTCGGTTTGCTACTCGGAGCGGTGAACTGCATCGTTCCCATGAATTGGTGCATTTATACTTCGGGAAAGAGAAGCGATGCAATCTTAACATGGGAAAAGTCGAATTTATTTTCTTCGAAAGTGAGACGATTCTGTAGCCGTGTGAACCGAGCACCTTCGATCCTTCGAAGTTGGGTGAAATCTAATACGTGCACTGGCCGACTTGTTCTTGCTATTTTATTTGTTTTCGGAGTTGCACTCATGTGTACTGCAGTGAAATATATATACGGAGGCAACGGTGCCCAAGAAGCTTACCCGTTTAGAGATCACTACTCTCAGTTCACGTTACTCACGATGACTTACGATGCTCGCCTTTGGAATTTGAAAATGTACGTAAAGCACTATTCTCGATGCTCGTCTGTTCGAGAGATCGTCGTGGTATGGAACAAGGGAACACCTCCAAAATTGAGTGATTTGGATTCAGTTGTGCCTGTTAGATTCAGAATAGAAGAGAAGAACTCGCTCAATAACCGGTTCAAGTTGGATCCTTTGATAAAAACTCGAGCCGTTTTGGAGCTCGACGATGACATCATGATGACTTGTGATGATGTCGAGCGAGGTTTTAAGGTATGGCGTCAACACCCCGATCGCATCGTGGGCTTCTATCCCCGACTTGTTAACGGAAATCCTTTGCAATACAGAGCCGAGAAATATGCTCGAACTCATAAAGGATACAATATGATACTTACAGGGGCAGCTTTCATTGATAGTCAATTTGCTTTCCAAATGTACTGGAGTGCAGCTGCTAAGCCGGGTCGGGATATGGTCGATAAGATTTTTAACTGTGAAGACGTTTTATTGAATTTCCTGTATGCCAATGCTAGCTCGTCTCAAACGGTAGAATACGTGAGGCCAGCTTGGGCGATCGACACGTCGAAGTTCTCGGGTGCTGCTATCAGCAAAAATACACAAGTTCATTATCAGCTAAGAAGCGACTGTCTCAATGAATTCTCTAAGTTGTATGCGAATTTGGCTGCTCGGAAATGGGGATTCGACGGGCGCAAAGATGGCTGGGATTTGTAACCACCACCGACGTAAGCGTTTCTCCGAAACAGGTCTTCGACTTATCTTCAACACTGCTAGTTCTTTCTGTTCTTAGTTGTTTTAAGTGAACTTCCAATGTTGATCTCTCCTCCCCCTTGTGAATTTAGTTGGGGAGTTTGGATATCTAATAGTTTCAGTCAGTGAGATGTACATTGCTCGGTCATGGTTCGTTTCGTTTGTCTCGAAAACCGATTCCACTTAGTGTATGCTAGATCCTGTTCCTGATTGGCTGAGACGTTCGACACCTCACCGTCTCGACGACGCTCGTAGATCAGCTCGTTTCACTTCTCGGGTATTCCGTTACTTGTTGTAGCTGTACTTACAAAAAGGTAAATGGTTAGCTCTGAATTATTATGGAAGGAAAAACACTGCCTTTTTTCTTGTTAGAAATTTTGATTTTCACTTTCTTCTTTGGGTAGACGAACTTGAATTAGTGTCTAGATGTCCAATTTTTATGAATGTATTGTTTGATTCATCACCGAGCTCGCTCTTAACGTCGTGTCTATTTAGTTCTTGTGGGTATAACCGCTCTCTTTTCATTTGGACACTTTATCTCACTGTAGCCACCGTGATGGAGAAGATTACTGGGCCACTTTCGGTTCACTCCGATTGCCATTTACGGATGTCAGGTTAACCCAATTGTATGGTTTAACTACTTTAGTAACCCAGGTGATGTGGAGCGGTGTGTGAATGACACCCGCTAGAAGTTTTTCAGTTACCATATACTAATGTCAGAGTTAACCCAATTGTACGGTTCTCAACTACTTTAGTAATCAGGGTGATGTGGAGCAGTGTGTGAATGACACCCGCAAGAAGTTTTTCGGTTGCCATTTACGGATGTTCGGGTTAACCCAATTGTACGGTTCTCAACTACTTTAGTAATCCGAGTAATATGGAGTGGTGTGTGAATGACACCCGCAAGAAGTTTTTCGGTTACCATCTACTAATGTCAAGGTTAACCCAATTGTATGGTTCTCAACTATTTTAGTAATTTGGGTGATGTGGAGCGGTGTGTGAATGACACCTGCAAGAAGTTTTTCCAGTTGCCATCTATAGATGTCAGGGTTAACTCAATTGTACGGTTCAACTACTTTAGTAATCCGGGTGATGTGAGTAGTATGTGAATAACACCCGCAAGAAGTTTTTCAGTTACCATTTACGGATGTTCGGGTTTAACCCAATTGTATGGTTCTCAACTACTTTAGTAATTTGGGTGATGTGGAGTAGTGTGTGAACGACACCAGCAAGAAGTTTTCCGGTTGCCATCTACGGATATCAGGATTAACCCAATCGTACGGTTCTCAACTAATTTAGTAATCAGGGTGATATAGAGCGGTGTGTGAATGACACCCGCAAGAAGTTTCTACATCGGGATTTAGATTATGCCTTTCTATTTAGTTCACGTCACACCGATCATACCAAAAACTTTACTATAATTTATTCTCTTAGTTAGTGCATTTATTGTGTGTGTATTATGTGATGGTTTTCTCTTTTCCTTTTTTATTGATATTTTGATACGTTTTGACTGTAAAGTAAAAGTTGGATATGGGTTGAAGGGTTATTGATGATTCCATTGCTTTTGAGGAGAGCCCACATACCCCAGAAGAACAACTTTACAGTGTAACAATGAGAAAATAAATAAATAAATAAATAAATAAATTAATTAATTAATTAATTAATAAATAAAACAGACATGGGCCAGCCTTATGCTGTTTGTTTGTGGGGACCACAGTGAGCAGCTGAGAATGCTCCTTCTTTTTAACGGTCCTCTCGACATGGAGATGGAATGGGATGAAGGAAAAGAAACCAGTCCATATGGGGCAAAGTTTTATGGGTGCTTGTGGCCCCCAAAATTCTCAATTATTTCCATATCTTGTCCCTCTCCATCGTCTATCAAGAAACAAAGGAAAACGTGCTTAGTCAACTATGCCAATTTGAGCATAAGTCAGCTGATGTAAATATTTACTTCTATCTTATTGAGTTGGAGCTCGATTGAGCTAGTAAGCTATCGACTAAAAGTACGACTCCTTCAACTACGAGCTCAGATGTTCAGATATATTATGCCAATTTGAGCATAAGTCAACTGATGTAAATATCTATCTCTATCTTATCGAGTTGGAGCTCGGTTAAGCTAGAAAGCTATCGACTAAAAGTACGACTCCTTCAATCACGAGTTCAGATGTTCAGATATATTATGCCAATTTGAGCATAAGTCAACTGATATAAATATCTATCTCTATCTTATCCAATTGGAGCTCGGTTAAGCTAGTAAGCTATCGACTAAAAGTACGACTCCTTCAACCATGAGTTTAGATGTTCAGATATCTCATGCCAATTTGAGTACAAGTCAACTGATGTAAATAACTATCTCTATCTTATTGAGTCGGAGCTCGGTTAAACTAGCAAGCTATTGACTAAAAGTACGACTTCTTCAACCAGAGGTCAGATGTTCAGATATCTTATGCCAATTTGAGCATAAGTCAACTGATGTAAATATCTATCTCTATCTTATTGAGTTGGAGCTCGGTTAAGCTAGCAAGCTATCGACTAAAAGTATGACTCCTTCAACCACGAGCTCAAATGTTCAGATATCTCATGTCAATTTGAGCATAAGTCAACTGATGTAAATATCTATCTCTATCGTATTAAGTCGGAGCTAGGTTGAGCTAGCAAGCTATCGACTAAAAGTATGACTCCTTCAACCACGAGGTTAGATGTTCAAATATCTCATGCCTTTGAGTATAAGTCAACTATATTATCTATCTCTATCTTCTCGAGTTGGAGCTCGGTTAAGCTAGTAAGCTATCGACTAAAAGTATGACTCCTTCAACCACGAGCTCAAATGTTCAAATATCTCATGCCAATTCGAGTATAAGTCAACTGATATAAATATTTATTTCTATCTTCTTGAGCTGGAGTTCGGTTACGCTAGCAAGCTATCGACTAAACGTACGACTCCTTCAATCTCAAGCTCAAATGTTCATATAAGTCAATGGATATAAATATCTATCTCTATCTTATTGAGTCTGAGCTCGGTTAAGCTAGCAAGCTATCAACTAAAAGTACGACTCCTTCAACCACGAGTTCATATGTTCAAAATATCTCATTTCACCGATCGAACTAAAAAATATCTTGACTTTTCATTTTAAAAGTGTGTAGATAACGTTGTAAAAAATGTTTATATATGTATTTTGTATATTGAAACTATTAATTAATTATATGACAAAATTGAAAAAGAAAATAACTCATTATACCAAATTTAGACATTTTTTATTTTAAAATTTATGAGTAAATTACGAATGAAGGAAGAAAGAACACATCAAGCCGCTTACTTAAAAAAGAAAATAAAATTTTAAATATTTAAATTATATATATGAAAAAATAAATAAGTATTTAAGAAATTTGCTAATATTAGAAAATTTGACTACTTTTAGCTTAAAATAATAAATTAATTTAAAAAAAAAAATCCAACAAGTCTTGAAATGACACCTTTTGAATTAGTTAAGAAACAGCCCACCTTATAAAAGAAAGCATCGTATAAATTTATAATTTTTTATTTTTAATTTTTAAGAGCTGTTATTGTGGTACTGCCACGTGTCCAATGCCCTTAGCCTTCCCTACCCCACATGGATAGGTCTTTTAGAGAGAGAAACAACGGGCAGTAACCCTCCAAGTTTAGGGCAATGAAGAGAGAGAAAATTGGAATGAAAAATCGAAACAAAAAGATCCAATCCCCATTGTGCTTTAACTTCTCTCTTCCATGAAAATTTCCCATATTCTCTCTCTCTCTCTCTCTCTAGCTTTCTCTCTCCTCCATTACTTCCCCCAAATCCAAATCCCCAAATTCCTCTTAGCTTATTACCTTTTTCTAGGGTTTTCAATTTTCGTGTGTTCTACAGGTTAACCTCAAATTTTCTGAAATTTTTTTAAAAAAATAAATAAATTTATACAACTCTGATCGAATTTCTGCCTCTTTTTTTTTTTGTTTTTTTGTTTTTTTGTTCATTTGTTCATTTGTTCTTGTTTGTGTTGACTGTATTGGGTGGTGGCTCTGTGCCCAAGAACAGAGGGTTTTCGAGAGAGAGAAGAGAGGAATTATTGGGGGGGGGGGGGGAGTCTAGAGAGAGAAAGTGGGTGATTATTAATGTAGGAAAGGAAAAGGAGAGGGAGGGGGTTCTTTGAAGATAAGAGATGTTGGCAATGGAGAAGGATTTTGATGCTAAGTTGATGATTCAGAATCAGGGGAACGCTTCTAATGGCGGCGGCAATGTTCAGAGATCCAATAGCTTTGCGTTTCGTGCTCCTCAGGAGAATTTTACTATACAGGATTTTGAATTGGGGAAGATTTATGGCGTTGGTTCATATTCCAAGGTAATTTTGTTGCTAAATTTATTGTTTAATTTGTTTTTGAATTGAATTGTTGTGTTGTTTTTGTTCTGTTTCTGGATAATCTGTGTTGAATCTGTTTTGATTTGTACATGGATGGAGATTATTGTAGTCGGAGTAGCTGTGTGTTTTTGCTCTAAAATTGAACTAATTTGGCAAAAAATGGGGTTAGAAATGAAGTAAAATTCATTAGAATTCGTATAAATGGAGCTCGATTGTGAGATCCCACGTTGATTTTGGAGGAGAATGAAACACCCTTTATAAAGGTGTGGAAATCTTTCTCTAGCTGACGCGTTTTAAAAAATAAGGAAAAGCCCAAAGAGGACAATATCTACTGGCGGTGGGCTTGGGTTGTTACAGATAGTATTAGAGCTAGACACCGAGCGATGTGTTAGAGAGGAGGCTGAGACCGGAAGGGGGTTGAACATGAGAGGCGATGTGCCAGTGTCGGGTCTTGAAGGGGTGGATTTGGTGGGGGTCTCACATCGATTGGAGGAAGGAACAAGTGGTGGTAGCGAGGATGCTGGAGAACGAAACACCCTTTATAAGGGTGTGGGAACCTCTCTCTAGTAGATGCATTTTAAAAATCTTGAGGGGAAGCCCGAAAGGGAAAGTCCAAAGAGGACAATATATGCTAGCAGTGGGCTTGGACTGTTACAAATGGTATCAGAGCCAGACATCAGGCGATGTGTTAGGGAGGAGGCTGAGACCCGAAGGGGGTTGGACATGAGAGACGATGTGCCAACGTCGGGTCTTGAAGGGGGTGGATTTGGTGGGGGTCCCACATCGATTGGAGAAAGGAACGAGTGCTAGTGAGGACACTAGCCCCAAAGAGGAGTGGATTGTGAGATCCCACATCGGTTGGAGAGGAGAACGAAACACCCTTTATAAGGGTATGGAAACCTCTCCCTAATAGACGCATTTTAAAAATCTTGAGGAGAAGCTCAAAGAGGACAATATCTGCTAGCGGTAGGCTTGGGCCATTACATAAACGGAGCTCGATCCCTTGTGCTGAACGGGAAAATTTTAAAAGATTAAGGACTAAATTGAAATTATGGAAAAGATGAAGGACCATTTGGTATATTTAGGCATATTATTACTTTATAAATGGCCTTTTAAATCTTTTTTCTTTTCATCAGGTTGTGAGGGCGAAGAAGAAGGACACAGGAATTGTGTATGCATTGAAGATAATGGACAAGAAATTCATTACAAAGGAAAATAAAACTGCTTATGTGAAGTTGGAAAGGATTGTACTTGATCAATTGGACCATCCTGGTGTTGTCAGGCTATTTTTTACCTTTCAGGATACTTTTTCTTTGTGTACGTATTTCTTATGCTCATCTTTTTTTATCGTCTGCTCGGTTAAGAGTCGACCTGCTCGTATTCATCTCCTCGCTTTTTTGTTATTTTGTGTCGTTTTCTTACTGATACTCGTTTCTTGGTTTTGATATCAAGACATGGCATTGGAGTCGTGTGAAGGTGGAGAGCTTTTTGATCAGATAAATAGGGTAAGTTGATTTGAAAGAGCTTTAGAACACGTGTTTTTGTGTCGGGCGATCGCTCGTGTAAGTTTATGAATCCCTGTTGCTATTCTTTTGTGTCGTGTGCTTGAACATTGAAGTCGAGTTAATTGGATTGTTAGATGAATCTATATGCATATGTTTTTGGTGAAAGGTTATTAGCATGTTTAATTGGTTGTTCGGGTATATGTGAGATTCTATATTGGTTGGAGAGGGGATCGAAACATTTCTTATAAAGGTGTGGAAACCTCTCCCTAGTAGACACGTTTTAAAACCTTGAGGGGAAGCTCAAAAGGGAAAGCCCAGGAGGACAATATCTGCTAATGGTGGGCTTGGGCTGTCACAAATGATATCAAAGCCATATACTGGGCGGTGTGCTAACGAGCGCACTGCCCCCAAGGGGGTGGATTGTGAGATCCCACATCGGTTGGAGAGAGGAACCAAACATTCCTTATAAGGGTGTGGAAACCTCTCCCTAGTAGACACGTTTTAAAACCTTGAGAGGAAGCCCAACAGGGAAAGTCCAAAGAGGAAAATATCTGCTAGCGGTGGGCTTGGGCTGTTACAAATGGTATCAGAGCTATACACCGGGCGGTGCACCAGCGAAGACACTGGGCCTCCAAGGGGGGTTGATTGTGAGATCTCACATTGGTTGGAGAGAGGAACGAAACATTAGTAGACACGTTTTAAAATCTTGAGGGGGAGCCCGAAAGGGAAAGCCCAAAGAGGAAAATATGTGCTAGCAGTGTGTTTCGGCTCTTACAAATGATATAAGAGTCATACACCGAGCGGTGTGCCAGCGAGGACGTTGGGCCTCTAAGGGGGATGGATTGTGAGATCCCACGTCAGTTGGAGAAGGGAACGAAACATTCCTTATAAGGACGTGGAAACCTCTCCCTAATAGACGTGTTTTAAAAACCTTGAGGGGAAACCCAAAGAGGACAATATCTGCCAGCGGTGGACTTGAGCTGTAGGGGCTTCTAGGCAATTTAATGTTTTTCATTCTAAACCTCGAGTATTTTATCAACAGAAAGGTCGTCTATCGGAGGAGGAAGCTCGGTTTTACGCCGCAGAAGTCATCGACGCTCTTGA
This sequence comes from Cucurbita pepo subsp. pepo, assembly GCF_057944985.1. Lineage (NCBI taxonomy): Eukaryota > Viridiplantae > Streptophyta > Magnoliopsida > Cucurbitales > Cucurbitaceae > Cucurbita > Cucurbita pepo. The sequence goes on along the minus strand of NC_141806.1, from coordinate 2,351,113 downwards.
ATACATACACAACATGGGATTGATACACCGTGATATCAAGGTTTCTCATCTATTATATGAGCTCTATTATTGTGGACCTGTGGCAGATCAAACATAACTAACATTTCTTTTGGCAGCCTGAGAACTTGCTGCTTACTACTGATGGACATATCAAAATAGCCGATTTCGGGAGCGTAAAGCCTATGGTCGACAGTCGAATCACCGTGCTTCCGAATGCATCATCGGGTTTGTTTCGGTTCATGTCACCGAAGACGTGTATATGAACCTCCTTCGAGCGTTTTTTTTGACATGGTTTGCACCAATTTTTACATGTAGATGACAAAGCTTGTACATTTGTGGGCACTGCTGCATATGTTCCTCCAGAAGTTCTTAATTCCTCCCCTGCAACTTTCGGGTAACGCGTTCCTCCAACTTGCACGTTCATAACGATATTATGTCGGGTATTCGTGTTCGTGTCCGTAACTCATTGGTCCATTTTTCGTGTAAGATAATCTCCCTTTTCGTTTCGAAAACAGAAACGACCTTTGGGCGCTCGGGTGCACCGTGTACCAAATGCTTTCAGGGACTTCTCCTTTTAAGGATGCAAGTGAGTGGCTTATTTTTCAAAAAATTGTAGCTCGAGATATAAAATTCCCCAGTTATTTTTCCGAGCAAGCCCGGGATCTCATCGACCACCTATTGGTACGTATGCAATCGAACGATGAATTTTGCTCATAATGATGCACTAAAATCTTTTGATTATGTGATAAAATGTTTACCATATGTTCGACGTTCGAGCTCGGCCTTAACTCGATACTCGGCTTTTAATCTACTTCAGGATTTAGATCCCGTTAAGAGACCGGGTGCCGGAGCTGAGGGCTATGCTTCTCTTAAGAGTCATCCCTTCTTTGAGGGGGTTGATTGGAAGAACATAAGAACACAAACTCCTCCCAGACTTGCTTTAGAAGCAGTGGTATTGTTTGCTACCAAAAGTGCCTTGTTTTCAATGTGTTCTTGCCAAATACATTATGTTGCTTTCGTTTATGTAGTCTCGCTCGAACGAGAATGACGACAGCTCCGAGTCCTCTTGGAATCCTTCGCATATCGGAGACAGTGCACCGAGACAAAACGACGGGAATGCTGGTTCTGCATCGACTTCCGAAGGATCGAATCATATTGCTCGGATTGCATCGATAGACTCCTTCGATTCGAAATGGTATTTGTTTGGATTCGAAGTGATTATAATGACGATTTCGTTCTCGAAAAAACTGAATGTCGGTTTTCGTGTTATTAGGCAACAATTTCTTGAACCTGGAGAATCTGTTCTTATGATATCAATGGTGAAAAAGATTCAGAAAATCACAAGCAAAAAGGTTCAGCTTATCCTCACAAACAAACCAAAGTTGATTTATGTTGATCCTTCAAAGCTCATTGTTAAGGGGAATATCATTTGGTCTGACAATCCTAATGACCTCAACATTCAAGTGATTAGCCCTTCACATTTCAAGATTTGTACGGTAAGCCATATGAACTCTTTGCTTCTTTTTCTATGTTTCTTTAAGAAAAATGACTTCGAAATCTTACCCGAATCTTAAAAAACGTAAATTTTTCGTAAAGATATTGTTAGTAAAGAAGCTTACTTTCTGCGAGGTCCCACGTTCGGTTGGAGAGGGAAACGAAGCATTTCTTATAAGAGTGTGGAAACCTCTTCCTAGCATACACATTTTGAAATCGTGAGGCTAACGGTGATATGTAACGGGTCAAAGCGGACAATATCTGCTTGCGGTGGGCTTGGCTGTTACAAATGGTATCAGAGCTAGGTTTTGGGTAGTGTGCCAGTGAGGACGCTGAGTTCCCAAGGGAGATGGATTGTGAGGTCTTACATTGGTTGGAGAGGGGAATGAAGCATTCCTTATAAGGGTGTGGAAACCTCTCTCTAGCACATCCGTTTTAAAACTGTGAGGCTGACGGTGACACGTAACAGGTCAAAGTAGACAATATCTGCTAGCGGTGGACTTGGCTGTTACAAATGGGATCAGAGTTAGGTTTCGGGCAGTGTGCCAGCGAGGACACTGGGCTCCCAAGGGGTGTGGATTGTGAGGTTGGAGAGGGTAACGAAGCATTCCTTATAAAGGTATGGAAACCTCTCACTAGCACTCGCGTTTTAAAACTGTGATGTTAACAGCGATACGCAATGGGCCAAAACGGACAATATCTGTTAGCAATGGGCTTGGATTGTTATGAATGATATCAAAGCTAGTTTCCAGGCGGTGTGCCAGCGAGGATGCTGGGTTCCCAAGGGGGTGAATTGTGAGGTCTCACAGTGGTTGGAGAGGGTAACGAAGCATACCTTATAAAGGGTGTGGAAACCTCTCCCTAGCACACATGTTTCAAAACCGTGACATTAACGGCGACACGTAACAGGCCAAAACGGACAATATCTACTAGCGGTAGGCTTGAGCCGTTACACTTTTGCACAAAATAGCTATCATTTTTTCTCAACTATTCTAATACAAAGTCGATTCTTCAGCCGAAAAAGATTGCCTCATTCGAGGACGCGAAACAACGAGCATGGCAATGGAAGAAGGCGATCGAGGGGCTTCAAAATCGGTGAATCGTGCGTGTAACGGTGACACATTCTTTGGAAGAGGAAAAAGAAAAGTGAGGTTGATTAATAACTTAAATTGTTCTTGGTTCATTGATTTAATGGAAGTTATTATAGTTAGAAGAAATGATGAGCTAATCCGCCCCTCCGCCTCAACCCCAAGAGAAGAAAGCTGGAAGGAAGAAGAAGGAGAAGAAGAAGAAAGAGTGATATTATTATTAATTATTATATCATTGAATCCTGATTAATACTTGTATCTTACCAGTCATCAATGAAATTTACTGAATGATTTCCTTGTTTTCTCTTCACATTTCTTTCCCTTTTTTACTCTCATATGGGATGTGTTTATTTTCTAATATGTTTTAATTTTTTTTAATTAAATATTTCCTTATTTCAAGGATCTCGAAAAATTTAGAATTTAGTCTTTCTACTTTTAAATATTAGAATTTCATCATTTTGGTTTGATACAACTTCGGAAATACCTCCTGACTTTCATAATTTTGTCTGTCACAATCGCACTTTGATGGCAGTGGACTTGCGATTGTGCGTCACTCACTTCTCAGTAGCAAGTGAGTTAAGCCTATTCGTTCTTGCGTCGCTTATGGCCAAGCGACATATGCTCGAGCAGGGGTGGAGAGATTTCGAAAGAGTTTTAAAAGCAAGAGTTGAGAAATTGAAATTGAAATGGGTGATTTCGAAAGAGTTTTAAAAGCAAGAGTTGAGAAATTGAAATTGAAATTGAAATGGATGATATCCGTAGGGAGAAGTAAAAATTATTTGACTTTCTAACATTTAAAATTATAACTAATTATTTGAGGACTGATTCTAACCTTTAAAATTATAGAGACTAAATTTAACTTTCTTTATACGGAACTTAATTTTATTAATGGTGAGAAATTTTATAAAATTATACGACCGATGACTCTCCATTAATAAAATTAAGTTATAATTTATGATAATGAGTTTAAGGTTAAATTCTAAATGATTGGGTTGGGTTCTTGTAAATTTTTTAAATTCCTATTAAATAATGAACTAAATATCATAAGTTATTTTTATTTACTTTTATACTTTTAACCAAGGCGCCCATGGCCTAATGGATAAGGCGTCTGACTTCTAATCAGGCGATTGTGGGTTCGAGTCCCACTGGGCGTGATGTTACTTTTATTAATCTAATACATTTTATATATCTTTTTAGTACCATCGGCCATCTTACGCACTAATGACGTTAATTTATTTTATTAATCGTGTTTCTTTTCTTTTTTATTTATTATTTATAAGCGGATACCTCAGGCATGTTTGATTATTTTTTATTTTTATATATTTATTAATTTTTAGAAACCATAAAGTTCAAGACCAATTTATTATTTTTTATTCCACTTCTGTTTTTTTAACTTAAAAAAGAAACCAACATTTTTGTAAATTAGATTAATCCTATAAATAAAAATTAAGGGTTAATTACGATTAGAGTTCAAAATAATAATTGTTTTTCATCATTCAATATTTAAAAAAAAAAAAAAAAAAAATCAAACTAAAGAGCTTCAGGAAAACGTAAATCTGCAGGGCCAGGACCCAAAATGCCCTTCTGTTCACTAATCTTGCCTAGCCCGGAGACCGGAATGGGCATCACAACCGGAACCGGGACAGGTACCGCAACTGAAACCGGAACTGGAACCGGAACCGGAACCGGAGCAGGAGCTGGAACTGGAACCGGACCAGGAACATGTTCTGCCTGTACACTCCTTTCTTCATCTCGCCAGCCACTCCCCTGCCACTCCCTCTACAAAGCCAACCCAAGTAACAAAACCAGATAATGAAAAAAAACAATAAAAAAATAAAAAATAAAAAATTTACATACCCATTTTTCAACCCATTTTATATTATATATCGATTTTACTCGATACCAATTTGTATTACTAGCAATAAAGTTATAATCAACGAATACTATCAACATTCTGTCTCAAGTTTTCATTGCAACTCTCAAGATTTAACTGTCATTGAAACCATCATCATTTTCGGGACTGGATGTCGAAAACGGAGAGCTCGAGACATGTTCCAATGGCAGTATGGAAGAGATGGAGATTTCAATGAATTGTCACTATCTACATATCTTTGTTTCTCAATTAGATGCATGAGCAGGCTTCGGTTGAGATGGTTTTTGTTTATAGCAGTTTGATTAAGGAAGAGCAAAAAAAAAAAAAAAAAAACTAAAATCATGAGATTTTTCTGAAGACTTGCCTCTTCGTGATCATAACTTGTTTCAAGCAATAAAGGGGTCATGATTGGTGGAGTGATGGTTGGATCTGGCTTCTGAAATATGAATGTTGTATACAGACCTGTTAAGGGAAGTTCCACAAAAACATGTTTAATAAAATGCTATAGCTAAAATGATTGATAAACCTTGGGGGAAAATAAATAATCATTTATTACCTAGCACATCATATGATCGAGGAAGAAGTCTCCCCCTGGGATCCAGAAGGTTTGGACCACAATTCATGAGCATTCCTGCAAATTGTGCTCTTTTTGCGGCAATCAAAATAGGGTTGGAAACATAATCAGCCTCGGCTCGAAAGAACACAAGTTGGTGATCTTTACATCAGTTAGAGAAAACTGGGAGTTGAAAGTAAAATGCAAAAACCTGTGATCGTCGTAGAATTCGGTCAAGTTTTGAATCTCGATATACTCAAGACCTGCTTCTCGAGCCAACCTGAGTGAGACGTAGCCACGGTTTCGATAAATTCAGTCAGATATTTGCCATGGTAAATTATATTCATGTATGTGAAGAAATTCTGGTTTTATAACAGAAACAATGAAGAATTGGACCTGATAAAGCTTGGAAAATGGACTAAACAATGCGTCTCGGCAGACGGGTCGTTCGCGAATTTCAGCTGATATTTCTTCCCAAACAATGGGAACCTGGAAATAATACTCAATAACTTCAGTTACCATAGATGGATAAAAACCAAGAGATTAAGAAATGTTCTAAAGAAATCAAATTAGACATACTTCTCTTCCTCAACTTCAAAGGTGATCATGTAGCTTTCAGATCTAATGCAATTGGGTACAATATTAGGCTTCATGCTAGCACTCCTATTGTGGTATGCTTCGACATTCTTCTGATACTTGGCCCTTTAAGAGTACAACAATCTAATATTTCACAACTTTTTTTCTTTATTTTTCATAGCAATAATGTGGCGTAGGACATTACTCTGTTAGTATTGAAAGAAAAGAAACCCAGAATTCAAGAACAAAAAATAAAAGTTCTAACAAATATCTTAAAAAATAACGAACGTTTACACCGAGCACATGCTTAGGACAAGCCAAAGGATATAACGTATAGACTGGTAATCACATTTCATGAACATGTACATTTTTTAGTCCTGCTTTCTGGTAGCTGGTCCCAGTTAACACTGCGGTGGAGTTTGTCATGAAGAATCAATGATCTTTAAATGATAGGTTAGGTCATTGAAGAGAATTATGTAATTCAATTCGAAAAACTTCACGATGTTAGCTAAACACGACTCTCCACAATGGTATGATATTGTCCACTTTGAGCATAAACTCTCATGGCTTTGCTTTGGGCTTCCCCAAAAGGCCTCATGCCAATGAAGAGAGTATTCCTTTATTATAAACTCATGATCATTCCTTAAATTAGCCGATGTGGGACTTTCATCATCCAATACCTCCCCTCGAACAAAGTACATCTCCCTTTAATCGAGGCTCGACTCCTTTGGAGTCTTAGTTATTTTTTACTGCATTCCAGGAGGCTTGCCTCCTTTTTCTTTTGGAGTCCTTTGTTCGACATTTGAGGATTTACCAATCTATTGGCACGGCTAAGTTTAGGGCATGGCTCTGATACCATGTTAGCTGAACACGACTCTCCACAATGATATGATTTTGTCCACTATGAGCATAAGCTTTCATGGCTTTGCTTTGGGCTTCCCCAAAAGGCCTCATGCCAATGGAGAGAGTATTCCTTGATTATAAACCCATGATCATTCCCTAAATTAGCCGTGTGGGACTTTCATCATCCAACACACGACACTTCTTATTGGCAAATTATAAATTATCTACTAAAAATATAAAATGAGAATGCAAAAAAATAGAAAGTAACACTACGCATTCAATATATGCAATGCTAGAAGGAAAAAAAATGGTGGCTGGCAGAAAAATTGATAGTTAATACAAATAAAGCGTCAGATATTACCAAATTACGAAAATAATGAGTGTGATTTCATACCATATTGTAGACGAGTCTGGGGTAATACCAAAAAAATAACCCCCAGGTTTAAGCAATAAAGACACGTTATGTAAAAGTCTCCTTGCTCTCTCCTCGGTTTCGAAACACATCTACAAAAAGGTCCTTCATATTATGTATACGTCATCTAATATATGGAAGACAAGAATCAACTCTCTCCCCTACAATCAATCCACATAAAAATAAAAAGAAAGAACAAAAGAGAACCTGCAGATGCTGCAAGCAGCAGACAAGATCGGCTGTCTCAGCTTTATCTTTCATCTGAGTTTCAATATTTTCCTGTCGAAACAGATAAAGTCAGATGGAAAATAACAGAAAGAACTTGATGTTACATTCTACCTGATAACATACACATACACATTTTGTAACTAATGGCATTATAAGTTTAACACTTGCATTATAACTAGAGGACCAAATGAATTAGCATATGATCACGATGACAATTGTTCGACACGTAAATAATGATATAGAAGTTCCAGGTTGCTAATGCATGGACGTGCTGGTGTGAAGTGAATTCCAGTCCCGTTGACGTGCGGACTTGAACATTTCTTTGTTACCGAAGTTTAATAAATGATGGCAAGCAGAAGAGGGGAAAAAAAAGATTTTCATTCTACTTCATGATTCTTTCGAGTAAAACTTTGATTTCAACATTCATATTATAAAGACATACTGATCAAAGGCATCATTTTCGAAAGCAGGACATAGTTTTTCTTTGCAATATCTCAGTTATTTATTTTTGCTCTTTCTCTAAACAAATGCACTTTTCACTAAAAGTTACGTCCTGTTCATCACAAAAGCTATAATCTCAAATGAGAAAATACATAGATATATAGTTCAACCAGTGCTCTCTTCATGAGCTAATCTAGTATTCTGTGATTGTTCTTTGCCCTGTTTATTCCAATAAGCATGAGCAATAATGATATTAGAGCAGTAGAACTGATGATGCTGAAATTTTGAGCACTTATAGAATGATTCAATTCATTTTTTGGCCAGCCCCTTATACTCAACACGCTGATTAGGGAAGCCTCTTTAAATAGATTCATCAAGTACGTGAAGGAATTTCGGAGAACTGTTCGTGAAAACGATTAATCAAATAAAAACAGCCTAAATTGGTTCTTAGTAAGCATTGATCAAATATTCTATGCCATCAAAACAATGTTGCATAAGTATTAAGAATAAAACTACATGGCATGAATTTCAAACGTCTTAGTACTTGTCTATCTTAAGAATCTATTTGTTGTACAATCATGTTCAGTACTATAGAGCGACTTTGAAAATCTTTCAAGGAAGTAGCATTTATCATAAAGGAAAATTTCAAAGACGATAATATTTCACTTGGGCGTCTCCCGGACAGATTTCCTCCCAATACTAATGAATTCTGTGACCAAGAACACTTAAAGAACAATCTGCTATGATCCAAATTTACAATAAAATCCTTAAAAGAGTAAGATAAGATTATAAACATTACTTTAGTCAACATACTGATTTCACCAAACTTAGTTTAAAAGGTCAGATACATCGCTTGCCTCCAGAACTAGTAGAGGAAGGAAACAATGATGCATCATACAGTTATGTTTTATCCTTAATTTAGTGAATGGTTACTGATAAGAGTACTTTCAACTTGCATAGAGCTTTGTAGTTTCATGGAAATCCTCCCTCAGTTGTTATTGTTCTCAATAAATTGATATTTCTTGGATTTGAAAAGGAAGATAAAGAATTAGGAGCAAAAAACTCACCACGCAAGGATCAACTTCAAAGAATTCAGCAGTGTAAGCCTTCCTCTGGCTCTCCCATGCCTCCCGCATTTGGCCGATTCCAGAAGTGGATCCATCTAAAGAATAGCAATTCCATCAAAAGAACAATACAACAAAAATACAACAAAGCAACTTCTTCTGATGAAAAGAAGCAAGAATCTCAGAAAAAACCTAGATACCAATTCCAATATAGTGACTGAATTGAGCTTCGTCCCACTTCTCCGCATCCGTTCCTCGTGCACAATACAAATCACAAACCTTCATAAACAAAACCTAATTACATCTCGCATAAATTCCTTTCAACCTAAATCAAATACGCCAATTGAAGATGGAGTTTAACGACGAACCGTAACGTAGGGGTGCGCGAAGATCTTTATTAGGGCGGCCTTGGCGAAATCGTACAGGCGGTGGTGAGTCGACTCGGTCCTCGACGGAACAAGTTGACTCATTATGATTCCGAGTTGACAGTTCCTGGTAGCCGGAGCGACGATTCGCGCCTTTTTTTACCCTCCGTTTTCAAGTTTCGAAATTCACCCACGAGACTGATCAAAGAAGATAAAAAATGATGACATTTTTATTAAAAAAATTAAAAAATTTATGGTTTTTTTTTTAGTTTTTTTTTTTTTTAAATTAAAAGTATTTAAGAGTATAAACGAAACTTTTAAAAATTCAAAAATAAACGAAACTTTTATACAAAACTTGCAAATTTTTAAAAAATTAAAAATATTATTCGTAAAGGATGAGAAGAAAGATAAAAAGACACAGAAAAAGACGTTAAAATGTTTCGTATTGTTGTCAGTTTCATGATTCTTAAAACAGGTCTGAATGTTTCGTTTTCCTCTCCAGCCAATGTTTGATTGTGAAGCCTCGTGATTTTTAAAATGTGTCTGCTAGGAAGAGATTTCTACACCAGGAATGTTTCGATACCCTCTCCAACCACTGAGATCTTACAATCCACCCAACGCCCTTGCTAACACACTAGAGGCCAACGTCCTTGCTATCACACTGTCTAGCGTCTAGCTATGATACCATTTGTAATAACCTACTACTAGAAGATATTATTCACTTTAGCCAGTTACATATTGTCATCAGCTTATGATTATTAAAACGCATCTACTAGAGATAAAGTTTTTACGTGGAATCTCACCATTTTTTACCATAAATATTTCACAAAAATTTTGTTCTAAGATAACAAATGACTGCTGAAAAAAAGGTTCCAAAAAAGCATAAAATTGGACCTTATAATTCATTCCTGCACAAAAAAAAAAAAAAAAAAAAAAAGAACAGAGCTAAACTACACTGCCAGTAACTTCCGATCACCTGAAAAGAAGCAATTTGGGTTTATAGATGGTTTGACAATGCAAACCAAACCTAAGATTTTGTTCTTCTTGGTTCTCTGATACTCATTTTCGAAGGAGATATCGAAAACCCGACGAGCATTCTCTGTCGAGACATCAGTGATAACACAATAGATTGCAACCATACCTCCAAAAATGGCAGAAATCCAGCTTCCATTACATCCTCAAAAGGAAACTTATCAACAGAACTCAGGAAAGCAATGCACCAGAACACCCAGAATTGCATTACCAAGTTGAAGTCTACACAATTTTTTGAATTCAAAAAGCATAATGGAAAATCAATTACCTACAAAACTTGTACAAGCGAATCGGATGAAATAAGGTTGCTGGTGCCAATTATTACTGAAATTAAGGCAGTTTATTCAACTTTTGGAGAAAGTTGTCTACTCCTAATGAGAACGACTTGTCTGTCTGACTCGAGATTGAAAGCCATTTTCGATTTCTACACGCTCAGCTTCAGTAACTTTTGACTGATGAGGTCTCCAGAATGTCATAGTGACCGTACCCATGAAACAGCACGTTGATAGGACTTTCTTCACCCTTCTGATACTCCTGACCATACTCGGCTATGTTTATCAGACTATCGGAGCTACTCCCTCTCATGAATACTGATATCGGTGTCCTGCGAGATGCAAAGTGTTACCAGAAGGAGATGAAGTTTAGTAATTAAAGGGTCTTGAACTTTGAACTGAAATTCAATGTCCCATTACTATGGTTTTCATCTATGTAAATGTGGTAAAGTCATTGTACCTAGCTAAAATAACAATCATTCAAGGATGAAAACAATGGGAGAGTTCGACGTGGACATTGAGGATTAATCGACATGTTCCATATCGTTTACAAATACTCATAAAACATAAAAAGATATCATCGATTAACCCCAACATAAATATAAATACTATGAACAAGATCTATAACTTAGTATGAATAGTTTTTTTATTTTATTTATAGAAATATCCATCGATAACTTTGCAAAAATGAAATCTCGATATTGATGACATCATCGACATTTGTATCCTTGTAATAATTCAGATAAGAGTAAGTTTTGGAATGACTTTTGAGAACAACTTTGGAGTGAAATGCCTTTTTATAAACACTTTTGAGAAAAGCATCCAAAAACACTTTTAAGGAACTTTATGGATAATTAGCTTTAAAACATTCTCCACCATCCTGGATGGAACACTTTTTGCCAGATATTACCTAAAATTAAAAGCACTGTTAACCACTTTAAAGGTAAACCTGGATGGAACACTTGATTTATGAAAAGTGTTTGGATTAATAGTACTAATTTCAACAACTGTACCGATCTCACCCTTTCGGATAGTATATAATCTGGCAGTGATTTTCCTATCCCGAGTTATTGGTATGCTTGTCCTAAGCGCATATAAGCTCGAATTAAACCCCATTTGATGAGACCCACTTTCTCTTACTTTTACAAAGCATAAAGAACTCACAATCCAAATACAAGCCGAAGGTTCTCAACCTTGGACGTCTTAGACTCGACTTGTCACTGCCATAAACCAAACATCTCCAAATACAAGCCTAAGGTTCTCAACCTTGGACGTCTTAGACTCGACTTGTTACTTCCATAAACCAAACATCTACAAATACAAGCCTAAGGTTGTCAACCTTGGACTTCTTAGACTCGACTTGTTACTGCCATAAACCAAATATCTCCGAATACAAGCCTAAGGTTCTCAACCTTGGACTTCTTAGACTCGACTTGTTACTGCCATAAACCAAATATCTCTGAATACAAGCCTAAGGTTCGCAACCTTGGATGTCTTAGACTCGACTTGTTACTGCCATAAACCAAACATCGCCAAATACAAGCCTAAGGTTCTCGACCTTGGACGTCTTAGACTCGACTTGTTATTGCCATAAACCAAACATCTACAAATACAAGCCTAAGGTTCTCAACCTTGGACATCTTAGACTTGACTTGTTACTGCCATAAACCAAACATTGCCAAATACAAGCCTAAGGTTCTCGACCTTGGACGTCTTAGACTCGACTTGTTATTGCCATAAACCAAACATCTTCAAATACAAGCCTAAGGTTCTCAACCTTGGACGTCTTAGACTCGACTCATTACTGCGATAAACCAAACATCACCTACTTAAGGATCTACAAGAAGCCCACAGCTCACAGCTAAAAGCCCAAAGCCCCCTACCCTCACAGAAAAATACAAACATGTTTTGTCTATTGGCACATGAAAGCTTAAAGTAAAAAGGGAGAAAGAGCTACTCACATCCACACGAAAACAGGGACTCAAAATGCATCAAATTAGTGTCAGTAACATATCAGCTTATTAGAAGAACAAAGTGTTTAGTTACCACTTTGTGAGACATTATTCAAAGTGATTAGCTGTTTTGTAACATTGGATATAGGACCAAGAATCGAAAAATTATGGTTTCACCGCACACACATCCAACGATTTAGAGGGTAGCAGCCACAATATAACCGTCACGTTAAATAACTTTTTCCCACTTCGTTTCGAACTTCCTCTTTGTTTTAGGAGAAATTTTTATGCAAACTAATAAGAGTCGAATTTTGATAGCATAAACAAAAACTTACTTCAGGACATGAGATGCCATGACCAGCTCAGGCTCTCCACCCCACACGAAAGGTTGCTGAATTCTCTTCACATATGCATCAAAATCTCCTTCAATATACCTAAATGCATTTTCAATCATCACAATCACAATCAGCCCATTTTTTAATCCAACCAAATTGTTCAATTCGTGTCACAAACATCAAAAGAGCTTACCACTCTGTTTCCTTCCGCCTCTTTAAAAGCTCATCAACAACCTGTAAGGAATCAAGAATCACATTCAACAATCTTGAATATCACGCATGCTTTTCCACATTGGAAGATTGTACATGAATTCCAATCTTACCTTAGCCCTTAATTCATCAGCGAGTTCTGTTTGACGATCATCATCAGGTGCTTCTTCCCCACTCTTCAAGCAAGCTCCATGAGCGATTGCCCTAAACAGACACCTACCATCCGCTAGCACGCCTGTTCATGTCAACAACCAGCAGAGCAATCAATAGCAGTAGCCAAGCAAGAATGGAATTCCTAGAGCGATTATATCAATTCTATCAAACTCGTATCAAAGAAATGAATTGAAAAAAACATAGAATTAAGATTATACCATTAAATGATAACTTCCTTCTGTAATCGTCACAAATCAAAAGGAAATTAACTGAGTATAGAATACGTTCAATGAAATGAATTGGCAAATTTTCCACAATACCTGTCACCCTGTAATCAGGTGAGTTCTCATCGTCCTGATTAAATTCATTGCCGTTCGATTCACACCCTTCCTTCTTCTGTTCTATCGATACAGACTCTTGATTTGCATCCACCCAATCGAGCGGCGCAAGACAGTCACAGACACCAAATAGCAGCCAAGCTGAATCGGGACGATGAAGCCAGCGGGCGGGGCGGGCATCCCAAGCAACGTTCCAAGAGCCCTCCCCTTTGCGCGCATGGCAATGAATCGCCGGACGACGGAGATCGCTAGTGCCTCCGGCGCCAGAAGGCAATATAGCGTGCCATATCGAAGCAGCACCCCCGACCGCGAGCTTGCATGCGCTGGAATGGTGGCGCTGTCGCCGATCGAATTGGATAGGACTCTGAACGAGTAACCGGTTCTGCTGGTGGTGGTGGTGGTAAGCGGCCGAGCTGTGAAAGAAATTCGAAAGGGAAACGAGAATCCAAGGCTTCGAACGAGCACAAAGTACTCCAAGCATCAGTCACTTGCATCAATCGAGGCAATCCAGCGCTGACAGGGTGTTCCCTTCGCTGACCCTATGCGGCCATATTCAGAGCTTCGGCGGCCGGTGTCTCTCTCTATCTCTCTCTGCTCTCCTTTTTTCTCTCTCCCACAAAATTCAGAGCAGATTTTTCTTCGATAATCTGCAACGGCGAAATATTTTAGGGAAGAGAGATAGAAATACTGTCAAGTGAGGCCCACCATCCAAAAAAGTCTCTTAAAAAATTAATTCTTTTTTACCATTTTTTTTAATTATTTTTTAATTATTTTTTTTCGAGAGCGTGGTTTTTGTTTTATGTTTTAAATACTTAAAAATTATTTTTAAATATAGTTTGTGTAGTTTAAATAATAATAAAATTTTAACCACCAAAAATAAATAATAATAATAATAATAATTCCGTACTAAACAAATGAATAAGATGTGACAATATAATATAAGAATTTTATTTTTATTGAACTCTTTATATTATTCAAAAATTAAACAAAATTAAAATTAAAATATTTATTAAATTCTTTTACTAATGCCATGTTATTTTAGGTACAGCCACAAAATTTCAGAGGTGGAAATAACGAATTGGTTTGATATTTTTTTATTTCAAACAATTTCATACGTGTCAAAATCTAGACCACTCAAATTGCATGCATAAACATGTCTGTTTTTTTTTTTTATAAATAATATGTAATTAATTTATAAATAAATAATACTTGTTGGGTTAAACAGTTAATTATAAATAGCTTACATGTATGGAGATGGCGATAGCTAGTTTTGGTATGTCGGAAATATTACTTTTACTAAATTCAATCACTGCCTACAGTTTGTGGGTAAAAAAGTAATTGAACAAATATGGAATACGACCGTTTTGAGAGTTCAAAAGCGGTTGAGTATTTATTCCGTACGGTCTTATTCGATCTAATCTTGCCACGTAATTCTTTTACATTGGGTAACGCTCTCAATTTTGTTCCCTCAAATCAAAATTTAAAAAGTGATATCTAACTCGCTCAATCATATGAACAGTTGATCCTAATTGTAACGTATCCAGTTCAATTGTTTTTAACTATAAAACTATTTATAAATTTTTTTTAATGATTTATGACTTTTTTTTTTCAAATAATTTTATTTTAAAATTATTTCCATATAAATATAGTATTTTATTTTATTATGAATTAAAATATATAGTAATTTCAAATAAATAAAAATCTCAAAAAAGTAAAATATTATTTTTCTAAATAATTTCCAAATAAATTGTCAGAGAGATATTATTGAAAAATATGTATAATCAATATACATTTTTTTTAAGAGAAATAAAAAATAATAATAATAATAACTCCTTACACATTATTACTATTTATATTTAGCCAATATTTACTCCTTATCTTAAATAAATAAATAACTTATTGTTATTAATCATTTCTATTTATTTTTATTTTGATACAAAAAAGAAACACAATTTAATTCTTCTCTAGCACATCAAGAAGCATAATTAAATAATTATTTAATAAATATATAACTTTTATATATTTTTTTAATAAATATATAAGAGATATATCAAAATAATAATAAATATTATTATTTTTAACTTAAAAATGTAGTGTCAAATTTTTAATTTGATATTGAAATAATTTATTTATTTGCATTTGTAAAAAAATATATATATATATTTAATTTTTAATTTAACGAAAAAGCCAAAATATAATAAAAAATTATGCTGTCAATTTTTAATTTAACGGTTGTTGTTTTAACTTCTCCTGATTTTAGTTTTAATGTTTTGTGGTAAGTACAGCTCAAGTTTTTATTTTAATGTTTTGTGATAAAAAAATTTAATTAATAATTTCAAATTTTTATTGTATTTTTTAATAAACTTCACAATGAGTTTTTTTTTTTTTTTTTTTTTTACTATTAATTTATTTTTATAACCATTATTTATAAACATTTCTGTTGTAATTTTAATAAAAATCTTTAAAAAAAAAATATTTTAACCGCTAATTTCTTTTCTATATATAGTAAATATATATATAGTACAAGCAGTACAGTACTATAAATTTAAAGATATTTGTGTTTATTACCGAAATTGCCCCTCGAGCATCAAAATACAAGAATATCCGTCCCTCCCTATCTCTTGTTTGAGGAATATGCCCTCCAAATTGGCGACCCTACCTATTATGGGAAATTTTTATGATGTTTATTATAATAAATTATTAATTATTAATTGTTTATGAAAAAATATATATCATATAAATTAAAATATTAGAGGAAGTTTAAATAATTTTTGGAGTCACATTATATGAACCTTAAATAAAATTAAGAATTAAAAAAAAAAAACTAATCAATTTAATTCAAACCAATATAATTATGAAAATTTTAAAAATTTTATTTACTTTAAATTATCCAATTAAAACTTATTACAATTTTTATTTTGAAAATTCATTCAAGAAAAACATTAATTTGTCTAATTCACATTTATGTTAATTAAGTTTTTACTTAATTTAACAACTTTTCTCTTTCCTTTTTAAAGAATATTAAATTATTAGCTTAATTAACTTATTAATTAAATCATCACGTTAACAATTCTAAATTTCTACTTACTTAGAGTCTCTATTAACGTCTTATGCTTTGCTAAAATATAGAATCTAACTCTTAAAAGAAAACATCGTTTGTAATATAAATGTTGAAAACATTTAAAACATCATCTATCTTTGAAAACATAATCATGGTGTCACGTGTTTAATATACGAAATACTGAAAATGGTAAGAAAGTAAAAATAAATACAAAATGATTTAAATCAATAAAATGTAAGACTATCTTATTCTAACATAAGACTAGAAATTTAAATATGAGTCTACCCTATGCAAGTGCCACAATCTTAGTTTGCGATGTCGTCGTCATTCGTACATGAGGCGTCTTGCCTTTACCTAAAAAATGATGTGGCACATGGTATGAGTATCTTGAAGAATACTCAGTAAGTGACTCGCTATAGGGGTCATGCTAAATGCAATCACGTGCAAATATGCTCTAGGAACCTATCTCTATCTCATCTCATACTAGGGGTGTCCACCAGTCCGAACTATTAATATAATATATAATATATATATTATATTTGATTTATTATTATAGACAAATATAGATATTTTATTACTGCTTTAAGTTGGGTGATTTCAGTAAATATTATCAGTTTATTGGTTATAATTTAATTTTTACAAATAAAATTATAATTTATAATTTATAATAGAAATTAAAAAATTAAAAAAAAAAATTGTACCACAAAAATTTATAATTTAAAAGGAAAAAACGAAAGAGTTTTTAGGTTAAACAAAATTTGTGGAATTATTTTATATATACTTTTGGTGATGCAACATGCAAATGTCAGTGAATGCTCTAAACGTGTTGCATTTCACGTGTTTCATAAACAATCTGTTACGTATCAAATCATGCTTCCCATTCAGTCCAATCATTTTTTTTAATTTTTTTTTTTTTTTTTTTTTTTTGTAAATAAAAGTTACTTTCTTTTTTATAAATATAATTTTTTTAAAAGCATGTACACATTTGAACTCCAAAATTATTTTTTTAAGAAATCAAAATTTGCTCACAATTTGAAGGTTGAATAATAAATTTGAATTAAAAAAAAATGTAATGAAGCCTTGAGATTTAAAAGGTTATTATTAGAATTTTTAATTTTAAATTAATAAAAATATTGGTAAATTTAGTACTTTCCATTCAAAATTAAATTTTTGAATGAAAGGATTAATAATTTTGTTTAGAAATCACTATAAACTTTTAATTATTTAAAAATGCTCTTACAAAAATTTCACTCGTACTCTTCAACATTTTAAAAAAGTTAAAAAAAATACTCGTACGGTTAATTTTTACATGTTAATGAGTATTTCTTAAAATATGATAGTAACCGTAAAAATATTTATTTGATTTTTTTTATAAAATGTTTAAAGTTTTTTTTTTTAAGTTTTTTAAAAAGTTTAAGGTATGCTAAAAATAATATTTAATATTAAAATAATCCTAATAAAAAAATTTAACATGTAGAAAGATTATAATAAGTCATTTTAATTTAAAATTTTTCAATTTTATATTTATAGATATTCGAATTTCTTAATTTTATATCAATTAAATTATTAAATTTAAAAAAGTCATAAAATTAGAAATCGATTGGGTATCAAATCGAAATAAAAAAATTAATTGAATACAAGACATCCAATAGCTTCCCTTATAAGGCGGTAGAGTTCAATAATCCAACATTATTATTGTATTTTATTATTATTATTATTATTATCGGTGTTAAAAGAAAAAAAAAAATATATATATATATAATGGGCCCAATTACACTAGCCCATTACTTTCCGTTGAAATGGGTCTAATGGGCCCAATTACACTAGCCCATTACTTACCGTTGAAATGGGCCTAATGGGCCCAATTAAACTTGGGCTGCTCCCATTTTGACTTCTTGTTGGGCTAGTGAAAGCGAATGAGATTTTTCAAAATGCCTTTTTTTTTTTTTTAATTATTTTTATTTATTTATTTATTTCATTAATCAAAATAAATTTAATTGCGATTATTTCTTAAAAAAAGGGAAAAGGCCATTTTTATTAAGACAATATTTGTAATTACCGTAAGATAATTGAATCTATACTAGTTTATAATTATTAAAAAAAGCACATATTATCTTAGTGGGCCATTTTTTTTTTTTGTTGTAATTAATAATAATAATAATAGAAAGCTTTACTCATGGTTTTATAGACACCTAATTCGAATAATTAATTTCTTAAAAATTCGACATTAATTATCATCAAATTATTTATCTCTCCAATCAATTATTTTAAGATTAAAAAAACAACTTATCCCAAATGTAAAATATTTAAAATCTAATTAATTGTTTTTTTCATAAATAACTTTAAATATTAAAAAAAAATCATATAGGTTGGTTGGACTTTTTTATTTTTTTATTTTTTATTTTTTTTTATTTTGAGATTTAATTCAACCAATCCATTGACTTCAGGATGAAAGCTTAACCATAAAATATGTTGCTATAATCCTATTATATTTTGACTAATTTTAAATTTCATAAAAATAGAAATTTTTGCCATTAACTTTTTTATATTTAATAAAAATAATTACAGTAATTTGAAATTTGAATATATTACTCTTTTTTATTTTTATTTATTACTTTTCGTCCATTGAACTTATTTTAAATTACAAATTGATCTCTATAATTTAATTTTTTTTAAGGTAAAAAAAAGTATTAAATTATTTATTAAGTTTTATTAAACTATAAATATAAAAATAAAATTTTCAAATTTTCAGATTTGAAAGATTAAATTTATAAATTTAAATAAAATTGGATCGAATTTCTATGGACGTGACAATGACATCACTAGAAAAAAAATAAAAATAAAATATAAATTAAAAAAAAAAAAAAAAAGGACCACACTACTTGGCAAGCTCCATAGCTTAGGCCACCAATAATTTTAACATAGTACTGAACGCCTAGGTTCATGACTGTGCCCCACCAACGCCTGGAAAAAAATAATAATAATAAAGAAAATCAAATAACAAATTATTAAAAGGATTTTCCTTTTTGAAAATGTAAAAAGAAGTAAGTTTAAAAGCGAGAGCTGGCTCTCTTTTTCTCTTTTTCTCTTTATTTTTTTTTATTTTTTATTTTTATTTTTTCTGCAAGAAACCATTGAAATTTTAAATAATAATTAGTGTTTTATTTATGAAAGTATTCTTTAATTAATAAGAAAATGTTGTTCAATTATTATTTTGTGTGTCGTTTTTTCCACAAATAACTTATTTTTACAAAATGAGATTGAAATTTTTGAATAATGGTAGAAAAGTGTAACATCTCACGTCGATTAGAGAAGAGAATGAAACATCTTTTATAATTATGAGTAAATCTCTTCCTGATAGACGCGTTTTAAGACTGTGAGGCTGACAGTCATATGTAACGGGCACTGTTATCGATTAGAGAAGAGAATGAAATATCCTTTATAATGGTGAGAAAACCTCTCCCTGATAGATGCGTTTTAAAACTGTGAGGCTGACAGTCATATGTAACGGGTACTGTTAAACCTCTCCCTGATAGATGCGTTTTAAAACTGTGAGGCTGACAATCATATGTAACGGGCACTATTATCGATTAGAGAAGAGAATGAAACATCCTTTATAATGGTGAGAAAACCTCTCCCTGATAGATGCATTTTAAAACTGTGAGGCTGACAGTCATATGTAACGGGCACTGTTATCGATTAGAGAAGAGAATGAAACATCATTTATAATGGTGAGAAAACCTCTCCCTGATAGATGCGTTTTAAAACTGTGAGGCTGACAGTCATACATAACGGGCACCGTTATCAATTAGAGAAGAGAATGAAACATTCTTTACAGTAGTTAGAAAACTTCTCCCTGATAGATGTTTTTTAAAACTGTGAGGCTGACAGTCATACGTAACGGACACCGGGTAGTGTGCCAGCGAGGACACTAGCTCTCAAGGCGGTAGATTGTAAGATCCCACATCGATTGGAGAGGGGGACGAAACATTCCTTAAATAGACGAGAGGTGTGAAAACATCTCCCTATTAAACGTGTTTTAAAACTATGAAGCCAGTGGTGATATGTAATAAGTTAAAACAAGCAATACTCTGCTAGTGGTGAGCTTAGTGCCTTTACACGTGTTTTTTTTTATTGATAAAATATTTTTAATTAGTTTATAATAATAAATTTATTAACAGGATCTTTAATATTAATAAAATAACTGTCTTCCGTAAATTATTTAATCAATTTTGGAACTAAAAATGATTTATTATTTTAGAACAGTTTTCCAAATTTACCCCCGCTCTACATCATCGTGACAAGTCCCTATAACTAACTGAACGATGGTTTTAAAATATTAAAATTAATATTTCAAAATAAACTATATTTTTTTAAATTAAAAAAAATAGTTATTTAATATTTGGATAGAAACTCCGTAACAAAAAAAAAAAAAAATCATTTTTTTGGGTTTTTTTTTTCTTTTATTCATATATTTTTCAATAATAAAATCATTGACTATTCATTTAAATTTTCAAAAAAAAAAAAAGAAATTATTCTTATTAAAGAAAATATTATAATATTCAACGTACCGAACGAATGATGTAATACTTACATCTCATAGACTTGTCATATAGATGATGAATTTATTTCATAGAAGAACGGTCTCTTTCAAAGTTATAAATTAGCGTACTTTTTGGATAATTTTTAGAATAAAAATGTTGTTTAATATTTCCATTCTTATTTTAGACTATAAATTTTAAGTTACTTTTTAATTTGGTCCCTATCCAACTTGTAATTATTATATCTAAGTAAGTCTTTATTGATTTTTCGATTCTTAAATTTATAAATATTTTATATTAATCGCTAACACTTACCTTGTAATCAATAATATTTATTTCTTTCACTAATTATTTAACCGTACAATTAATAAATGTATTATTGATACAATCGATTTTATAATTATTATAAATAATTTGATTCCAACTCGTATAAAGTAGAACTATGAAATGTTTATTCTCTTTTTATAAATTCATTAATTGAAAATTTTAATATTTCATAAGATGATTATATGCAGCTTGATCATTATATTAGGGAGGTAGATGAGTAGTTCCCTTGAGTACTGATTCCGAGACTTGAATGATAAGACTCTACCTTTTCAGTGGTCCGAGAAGGACTTAGTTTAGGGTTAGATTATTAAATAAAATATTAATTATAGAATTAGCGGTACTTAATGTAAAATATGTAATTATAGAGATAAAATAAACTTTTGACTCAACGGTAATAACGAACAACTCGTAAATGATTGACTTACTTATAATGATTATATCTATAGATGCATAAAAGTTCAATACAGTGAGGACCTATAATTAAGAAATGAAAACTGATGGATTAGAAAGTTTTAATCCATAAATTTTATGTCATTGGTAAATTTAATTGAAAAAATTAAAATATTTAAATTAATATTTAAAATATTTGGTATAGAAAAATATATTTGATTTAAATTATTGAAATTAAAATTTTAGAAGAAACAATATATTATTATATTTGATATAATAAATATTGAAATAAAATAGGAATAAAATTTAAATTCGTTATATATATATATTTATATTGTAATATTTTATTAAGTTATGATTTAAATAAAAATATATATATTTTTTTAATGTATTAGATATTAAAAATATATTATTTTAAAAGAAATTTTCTTTTGAATTATTATAAATATAAATAGGTTGGATAGTTCATTCTCTTTACTAACGAGTCCATGCAACGTTTTACTAGACCTATTGAGATATAGTTAGGATTGAGATCGTACCTCAAGTGTTGAACGATGGCATCGGGGTGGACCCCTCAACAAAACTTTGGTGGCTATGATTATTAACGAGCCCGTGCAATGTGAAAGTGTTGTTAGGAAAGGTGATGACACCCCCTCTTTATAAAAGTTGGAGTTTCTCGCTTGTTAGTCTGACTTTTTTGGATATTTGAAGAACCGCAGGTAGGTTTGGAACCCTATCCAAGGACAAGGTGCTAGTCTCGATCTCGGTTGGTGGTGCCCTTCTCAATAATTGTTGACTCAACATTGATTTCGTGCTTGAGTCGGGGGGCCCTCCCTCCATCTATCGAGTCAAGTAATTCGCTATCGACAATTTGTCTGTCCTCATGTCATGCTTCTTCTTTCTCCGGATCGGTTTCTAGTGTCAGTCAATCAAGAGTCGCTATCAAGGGCTGAAAACTTACGCATCTATTAGGGAGAGTCTGACAAATTTGCTCATCGTTGAATCATGTTCCTTGGAACTCGTTTAGATTCTTAAAAAAAAAACCCACACGAGTCAACTGAATTGACAAATATAGTTGACAAAATCTCCGATTTGTTATTATTGGTCGCGATCGTCTCTTTCTCGGAGTGCCAGAGTTGTGAAGGGTCTTTTACCTAACTCCATAATAAAATTAAAAAAAAAAAAAAAAAAAAAAAAAAAACCACTCTTAAAAATAAAAATTAGAAGAGAAAAAAAAAAAAAGTTAAAGCTAAACTCCAAAAAAACAATAGTACGAATAGGAGACTTTTGTTGAATAAATTTAGCATTAAATTATTAAGCGGTCCCAACGAACCCTTCAATGTTAGGTGATTTGGCGTTGTCAGCCCAAAATCTCATTATATGAAATACACATGAAATTCGTTACATTCCGCTGAGTTTATTTGAGAATAAATAAACAATCGTTTTGAACTAATTTATACTATTGAGTATGAATTAAAAAAAAAAAACATATGGTATTATTTATATCAACTTATGCCTATAATTAATTTTAAAATAATAAAAAATTTATCAATCACATAAAAAATATGATTATTTTTAATTATTAGAATGTTTTTTTTTTTTTTTTTTTAATTTAATTTATGTAGCAACTAAAGAATAAGCCATAATAATTATTAGAATGCTATTGGTCATGTGGGTAAGATATTGTCCACTTTAAGCATAAGAGCATAAGCTCTCATTGTTTTGCTTTGGACTTCCTTAAATAGAGATAATATTCTTTGATTATAAATTAATGATCATTCCCTAAATTAGCCGATGTGGGACTTTCATCCAACATCTTTCCTCGAATAAAGTACGTCTCTCCTTAATCGAGACTCGACTGCTTTTCTTTTGGAGTCTTAGTCATTTTTTACTATGCCTTCGAGGCTCACAATACTTTTATTAGATATTTGAGAATTCTATTGACATGACTAAGTTTAGGAGAATGACACTAATACTATGTTATGAATCACGACTCTCCATAATGGTTTTGAGGCTTGCAGTTCTTTGTTTGGATAAAAGTCTCACATCGGCTAATTTAGAGAATGATAATGAGTTTATAATCAAACAATACTATCTCCATTGGTGCGAGACCTTTTGGGGAAGCCCAAAGCAAAACCATGAGAGCTTAGGCTCAAAGTGGACAATATCATACCATTGTAGAAAATCGTGTTCATCTAACTATGCGGACACCTCCTTATAAACTTTTTAAAATGCTATTCTCCACAAAAATATTAAAATATTGTTTTTAAAAATAATTGTTTCTAATATATTACACGTTTAGTAAATAAAATTTATCAATTTAAATTATATTTTAGCAAAAAAAAAAAAAAAAAAAAAAAAAAAAATCGCAATCTGATGTAAACCCGTGAAAATTAGTACCGACCTTTCCGTGTAGAGAAGAACCCCTTAGCAGACGATACGACGTCGTTTTTAGCAATTCATTCCCTACCTCTTTTGTCTTCTCTACTCTTCTTTCTTACGCCATCTAATAATTCAAACCAACCATCTTCCTCGCTTGAATGATTCCATGCTTAGACTTGAAAGAATTATGAAAATTATTAAATTATAATTTGTCTGTATATTTTATTTTAATATTTTATAATTTCATATATATCCGTACCATTTAAATCTTCGTTTACACCCTATTATGATTAAAACGTTCATTTTTATTTTTATATTTTAATTTTGTTATTCATTTTAGTCATTATATTATCAAAATGTTTGGTCCTTAATACTTTTAAAAATGATCGAATTACTCTTTATTTTTTAAAATTTAATATGTAGAATAAAAAAATTTATAATACAAATTAGATTTAAGTATATTGCTAAAACGAGACCCGAAAAATGGTCAAAAAGTACATAAACTTAAATTAACAAACACTAAAATAACACATTAAAATATTGGGTCGTTTTTATATGCTTTGATTTTATTTATAATTAAATTTAACTATTAATGGCAACGGGACTGATTTCATATGTTTATAAAACAAAAGAATATTAGCATGTCAACATGAACGTAATTGAACAATGATTGGTTTCTATCCCTTTTTCGAGGTTAGAGATTTATATCTCTATATTTGTCATGCCCCACGTTGGTTGGGGACGAGAACAAAACACTATTTATAAGAGTGTGAAAACCTTCCCTTGGTAGACGTATTTTAAAGCTTTGAGAAGGAGCCCTAAACGGAAAGTCTAAAGAGGACAATATCGGCTAGCGGTGGATCTGGGTTGTTACAAATGGTATCAGAACCAGACGCCGGACGAGATTTGCCAGCCTTCTTGCTCTTCTCCGAAGGTGGGTAAACACGAGGTGGTGTGCCAGTAAATACGCTAGGGCCCGAAGGGGGGTGGATTTGTTGGCGGTCCCACATCAATTGGAAGAAGGAGAGAGTGCTAGCGAGGACGTTAGGCCTCGAAGGGGGGATGAATTGTGATGTAGCTTTCTCGCCCTTCCCCGAAGGGGGGTAGACACGAGGCGGTGTACCAATAAGGACGCTGGCCCTGAAAGGGGGTGGATTTGGTGGCGGTCCCACATCGATTGGAAGAAGGAAAGAGTGCTAGCAAGGATGCTGGGCCCCGAAGGGGGTGGATTGTGATGTCCCACATTGCTTGGGGAGGAGAACAAAACACCCTTATATATCTTTTAAAATTGCTTGGGGAGGAGAACAAAACACCCTTATATATCTTTTAAAGTCTTGACGGAAAGCCGAAAGAAGACAAAAAAAATATATATATAATCTATCTTTTTAGAGGGCAACGGTTGAAAGATGTGGGAAAAGGTGTAGGCGACCAACGATGAAAACTTAAGAAGAGGTGAGATGAGAAGAGAACAAGTGAGTATGTAATAACTCAAGCCCACCCATAACAGATTTGTCCATTTTGGCCTGAGATGAGAAGAGAACAAGTGAGTACGTAACAACTCAAGCCCACCGCTTACAAATTTGTCCATTTTGGCCGGTTACATATCACTCTCAGCCTTACGATTTTTAAACGCATCAACTAGAGAGATGTTTCTATACTTCAACCGACGTGGAATCTCACAGTCCACTCCCCTTGAGGGCCCAACGTCCTCGCTAGCACACTGGCCCGTGTCTAACTCTAATATCATTTGTAACAATCCAATCCCATTGCCAATAGATATTGTCCGTTTTGGCTCGTTACATATCGTCGTCAACCTCATGATTTAAAACGCATCTTCTAGGTAGAGGTTTCCACACACTTATAAGGAATGTTTCGTTCCCTTCTCCAACCGATGTAGGATCTCACAATCTACTCCCTCGGAGGCCAGCGTCTTCGTTCCTCTCTTCAATCGATGTGGGATCTAACAGAGTATAACTTAATTAGGTAGAAGAGAGGGCGAGAAGAAAGATCTAAAAAGTGCAAATTAAAACAATATAAGACTGGATTTTAAACTCTAAACTAAAAGTATAAAACAGGTTCGGTTCGACTGAACCAAATTTACTTTCCTTGAACTTAAAAAACCAAA
The DNA here is from genome assembly GCF_057944985.1 of Cucurbita pepo subsp. pepo. NCBI lineage: Eukaryota > Viridiplantae > Streptophyta > Magnoliopsida > Cucurbitales > Cucurbitaceae > Cucurbita > Cucurbita pepo. The sequence continues at coordinate 2,325,058 of NC_141806.1, read as the reverse complement.
CCGACTGGTTCTAAAAAAAAAACGACCCAACTCAAACCAATAATTTATCTAACCCAACCCAATTTTGGTTTTGGTCGGTTTGGTCGGGTTTTTTTTTCACGCGTATATAACGTAAAAAAACAAACTTTATCGAATACATAAATTTGCCACATGGATTACATGCCGTACATAATACAATTCAACTTTGCTAAATACAGCAAACAACCACGGAGATTTCATGTCGACTTCACTAACGACATAAAAACAGCTACAAAGATTACATGCCGAGGAGATTTCTTTTTAACGGTTACAAAAATCATAAAGGATATTCAACGTCTTTATAAGGGTCTGTTTGCATGACGAAAAAAAACAAAATTTTAAAATGGTAAGTATACTCGATATAAAAATTATAATTTTTTTAATATAACAAAATTAGATACAAAAAATTATATAAAATAAAAAATGGTAAAATGGTTATTAAAAGAATAATTTAAATAATGTAAATCAAATTTCAATTAAAAAAAAAAAAAAAAAGCAAAGTTTTAAAAAATAAATAAAAAGATTAAAATAAAAAAATAAATAAATAAAGAGAAAGTAATAGGAATAATTTAGGCCGCTCTCCTTTAATGTACATTCAAAGCTTGTAAGCCATCCGAGTTAAAAAGCAGATTTGGCCAATCCTTGTCCCTGCTTTATTAACGTGATATTCGGATTTGGTAATACTTTTTAATTATACAATTAAATTACCAAAAAAAGAAAATTGCAAATTAATAATAATAATAATAATAAAGCAAATGAAAATATCTCAATATTATATGAAACGCACAGCTTAATGGTTCTTTCAAAATTAAATTTCTGCCGTCTAGTTAGGAACCCATTTATTAAAAATAAAAAAATAAAAAATAAAAAAACCGGTTCAAGGTTGAAGGTGAATCCATGTCTGTCCAACGCAGTTATTATCCGTTTTGACTCATTATGTATCGTCTTTTGCCTCACAATTTTAAAATTCGTCTACTAAGATGAGGTTTTCACATCTTTATAAGGAATTATTCGTTCCCCTCTCCAACCGATGTGAAATTTCACAATCCACCCTCAATAGACACCACTGTCCTCGCCGGCACAGCGCCTGGTGTCTGACTCTAATATCATTTGTAACCGCCTAAATTCACCGCGAGCAGATATTGTTCGCTTTGGCCCATTACGTGTTGTCATCAGACTTACAGTTTTAAAATGCATCTGCTAGGGAGAGATTTACATTTGTAAAAAATGTTTCGTTCCCCTCTTTAACTGAGGTGGAATCTCATAAAATATATATGATGTTCAAATTTAATTTTTATATTTTTTAAATACGAATTTTATTTTAGTTCATAGACTTTTAAATATTTAAATTTAAAGTCGGTTTAAATTATCCGTTAATTTAGACACTTTTAATACAATATTTTCAATTAAAATTGTTATTAAAATTATTTTGAATATTTTTTCTCTGAAATGATTCTATTATTTATAATTTTTTTTTCACAGTGGTAGTATTTTTAATTATCCACGGTAAAATCAACATAATTCATCTATTAAGTATTTATTTTAAAAATTCATTTTTAAGGCCTTTTTATTTATTAATATATTTTCTGAAATTTAATCCAATACAATTAAATGTCAATATTAATTATTTTCCAAAAATATTTTTTATAAATTAGTCAAAAAGGTTAAAAAAAAAGCCTATGCCACTTTTAAATAGAATAATGTCAATCAAAAACTTACTTTTTGATGGAAAAAATTATCTTATCCTGTTGCTGTCTCAGTTAATGTCATTTTTTTAATGTATTTAGAGAACAATAAATGACGATCACAATTTTTTACTTTAATTATTATTCACCAAATTTATAACTTTTACTTTTGAATATTCACATAAATAAAATATTTTTTTACCAAATAAATTGGAGTGAAATTGAAGTTTTATTTAATAATATCTATTTATTACTTTAGGCTAAAAAATTTTATTTTATTTTTTATTTTAGTTTATTAATTTTGAATAGGTTGTAACTGAGGTCGTTGTCGTTCACTTTTTCACGACATCATCGAATGAAAAACAAAACATTACTTTTTTTTTTTGGTCATTTAATTTTGACAAAGATAAATGTACGTAGACAACTAGTCGTTGAAACGAAGCCACGTAATTAGGTCAAATGTTAGATATTGTTGCAAATTAAAATTTTCTCGACCCTAATGTTCTAAAATAAATCTGTAAAATATTGTAAATATATATTTTGGTATTTGATAATAGGAATAATTATATGTTTGGCAATAGGATGTGACATATATTAGTTCGATGAATCAATCAATAAGGCATGTGATATAAGAAATGCATCACTCTAGGAATCCATATTCGACAAGTGTTTCTCGGGAAGTTAGCTTCGTTGCAAGCACTGAAAGAATCCTTTCGAGATTTTTGTATAGAAATTCACAGGATCTATAGATCGATGCTCTTCTAACAATATGCCTTGAAGGAATCTGACAATGCAACATTTTGAGCTTTGATGGGAACGATCCCGAGTTGTGGTGAACTCTTTCTTGTGATGTGGCGTAGAAAGGAATCGAGCAATAATGGTGGCCCGTTACGTATCGCCATCATCCTCACTATTTTAAATCGCATCTATTAGGGAGAGGTTTCCATATCTTTATAAGAAATATTTCGTTTTCCTCTCCAATCGATGTGGGATCTCACAATCCATCCCCCTTAGGGCCCAACGTCCTCGTTGGCACACTGCTCGGTGTCTGACTCTAAAACCATTTGTAATAGCCCAAACACACCGTTATTAGATATTGTCCGCTTTAGCCCGTTACGTATCACCGTCAGTCTCATAGTTTTAAAACACGTATGTTAGGGAGAGAGATTTCTGCACCTTTATAAGAAATGTTTTGTCCTCCTCTTCAATCGATGTGGGATCACACAATCCACCCCCCTTGGGGTCCAATGTCCTCGTTGGCACACCGCTCGGCGTCTGACTCTAAAACCATTTGTAATAGCCCAAACACACCGTTAGTAGATATTATCCGCTTTAGCCCATTACGTATCGCCATTAGTCTCATAGTTTTAAAACGCGTCTGTTAGGGAGAGAGATTTCTGCAACTTTATAAGAAATCGTTAGTAGATATTGTCCGCATTAACCCGTTACGTATCACCGTCAGTCTCATAGTTTTAAAACGCGTCTGCTAAGGAGAGAAGTTTCCACATCTTTATAAGAAATGTTTTGTTCTCCTCTCTAATCGACGTAAGATCTTACAGTAGGATTAATTGATCTCGATAACGAGCATTGTTCACTAACTATTGAATACGATAACGTGAAAGTAATTTGAAACATCAACGGTAAAGTTGAAAGATATCTATAACCTAAAATCAATTACGAACGAGGTCTCTTCTCGATTTCGACGGTGAATGTGAAACATTAGCCGATCACAAAACAGTGTCGCTAACGAGATTTTTATTTTTTAAATTTTCCAAAAAAAAATGAAGAAAATAAAACATCACTTAATTGGACGGCTTTTAGCGACGATGTAACTATGGTTTTGTCCGCACCGAATACCCACCCAATATGTTCAACGTATTGGGACCAAAGCATGTGTAAATCATGTTAAACTCGTTACTTAATTTCCATTTTTATCAGAGGACCATTCTAATACGCTGAACGCGTTCATAAACCTAAGCTTATTTTTTAAATTTATTATTGCCTTTCAAATTATTATTATTATTATTATTATTAACACTTTCATAACCCTTTGGTCCTCTCCCGCCTCATTTTATTATTATTTAATAATTTCTTTCGTTTTAACTTTACCGTTAATTATTATTTATCTGTTAAAATTTTCTAATATATTTAAAATAGAAAGTATTTGACTTTTATAAATTATATTTAAATTCTATTCGATAAATAACCGAATGAGAAATTGAATATATAACCGAATTTAGAGATATATATTTTCTAATATATGTAAAATTGAAAGTATTTGACTTTTATGAATCATATTAAATATTACTCGATAAATAAGATAATATGAAATTGAATTTATGACCGAATTTAGAGGTATATACTTTCTTATATTTAAAATCGAAAGTATTTAATTTTACTCGATAAATAACCGAATGAGAAATTGAATTTATGACCGAATTTAGAAATATACACGTTTGACTATTTTCTGAATAAAAGTGTATTTAGATTCTAGTCCATTGAATTTGTGTACGGCTTTGTGTCAAATTAAATTAACGTTAATATCAATCCTTTTATAATCAAATTGTTCAAAGAAACTACCCGAGTCAACGAGATAGTCAGAATTAAGTTACTAAACGACTTTAAAATTTATTATTCATCTCTAATTAACGTGGGATCCCACAATCTACCTCCCTTGGGTGCCAGCGTCCTCGCTAGCACACGACCCAGTGTTTGGCTCTGATATCATTTGTAACAATCTAAGCCCACCCACAACTAACCCAGTGTCTGACTCTGATATCATTTGTAACAATCTAAGCCCATCCACAACTAACAGATATTGTCATTTTTGGTCTTTTCTTGCTGGGCTTCTCCTCAATATTTTTAAAACCCGTATACTAGAGGAGATTTCCACACCCTTATAAGGAATGTTTTGTTGTCCTCTCGAACCAATGTGGGATCTCACAGTTGACCGATTGAAAGAAACAAAACTGAAGGCTAAAAACTATTTCAACCAAACCTTATCTCGAAGAAAATTAAACTAATTGATGCATTTTGTTCATATAGGTTAATTTGACTCGGTTTAGTCAATTTCATTAGATTTTAATTTTTTTTAGTTCAATAAAAAATTTAAATCTTGGTCGGTATACGTCTTTAACTAAATGATGTTCACGTTGACTTTAAAAAAAATTCATCGTAACCTACGTGAAAAAATAGTTATAAAGAAAGGAATAATCTTTTATTTCTTTTTGACAAGTATTTTTATTCATTAGTTGTATTCCCTACAAGGGTTGTACTCTTATCACCAAGGTGTAATTTTTACCATTTTCAAATATTTTTCTATAAATTCAAATAATACACGAAGTATATGGTAGGCTAATAATAATTATTCCAAATTTAATACAAACGAATTTTTCGATTCACCCGTTTAAATTTTTCGAAAAATACATTTTATTTTATTATTCAATTTAATTATAAATGATCGGTTTAATACCAAAAAATTTCATTAAAAACCGCATTTAACTATCAAGAGTAAGTGAATTTTCATCGCAATATTATAAATAATTTTTGTTTAATAAATTCTTAACATTTTAAAATTTTTGTGAAATTTTTATTCTATATCTAATTTAATATATAAAAAAATTATTAAATATAAAATTAAAAGACATTTTTAAAGCTTATTTTATAAATAAAAAAAAAACAATAAATTAAAATTTAATCTTAATAGAATTTGTGTATATTAGAATGGACCGGAACGAACCGGATCGAACCGAGAAAGAACCGGTTCAGCATCAGAACCGAGAAAAAGCCGCTAACGCTGACTCCAATGACCGAATCAGAAGTGAAGTATTTTTTTTTTCTTACTTTTAATTAAACGTCCCTGGACCATCTCTCTTTCTTCTCTCTCTATCTCTCTCCTGGAAACTCAAGCTACCAACGTAACTCTCTCTCCCCCTTCCTCTTTCCATCAGCATTTGGCATTTGATCCACCAAGAAACTCTACCGGAGTACGGAGTAGCTGATGGGAGGTAATTACAGAATAACAAGCATTGGATCGGTGAGGATATTGGTGAAAGAGGTAATTCGAATTCATCTTTGACTGACTCTCTCTCATCTTCTGTGCTTATGGACGCAAGAATATCAGAATTAGGGCTCAAATTGAGGCCTCATTATTTCAAATTGTATGTTTCTGTTATTTGTTTGGATGATTCTGTCGAAGCTCTGCTAATTTCTGTAATTCTTCGGTGTTCTATTAATTTTCTTCTTCTTTCTCTTATTGAAGATTTTGAGTCATTGATATGAACTTAAAACAACTTGATATTTTATGGAACTAGATTTGTTATGTCATTTACGATTTCGATTCCTTTTGAAATAATCGAAGTAAATGCTTTGGAGGAGGTTGATCCAGAGCTCAGTTTGACGTTTTTCAGGGGATTTGTCCTGTGAATTTGATTCTGTAGAGAAAATAATTGTACAATTGGAAGGAATTGAAGCTGAAATTGATAACTAGACAAATTTTAAGGTGCATATCTCTAATGAATTGCTCTGTTGATTCTGAGTATAAAGTCTTGCTTCATCGGTGCTTTCTAACTCGTTGAACACTGAAATGAATTATTTATGGAGTTCTAATCTTCTACTCCGCTTCAAATGTGCGTGAAATTGTTCTGTTACTGTTCTCTGTATCTAGAGGATTGTTGATACTATTATTTCATTTCCAATTTCTTTTGAATTTATCTCATCTATGACTTTATTCGAGGTGCGGTTAAAGGCATTAATGCCGACTATTCTTGAATGCTAGCTTGTTTAAGTCAAGATTAACCGTAGAATTTGCCTTCTCTTCCAATTTTAAACAAATCGGTTCAAATTTAATGTTCTTTTTTGTGTAGATTTAACGTGCCAAAGCTTTGGACAAATCTGCGACATGAACCTATCTGTATAATTTATATTCTCTCTCTGGTAAGAATAACTGCAGTAGTGAACTGTCTGGAAGATTAAACGTTGTTGAGCTGCTGCTGCTGCCTCTTTTCGTTCTTTCTTAATTTTTCTTTTCTCAATGGATTTGGCCTAAATTATAAAAACTGATTTTAGTATAAAACGAGTTACTAATAGGAAGAAATTTCCATTTCCATGTTTTTATCTACAATATGATCATGTCTTTCTACATGAAAATGGTGAAAATATGATCTGCCACCGCAAGTTTGAATTTAACCGTCGGCTCCTGAACTACGATTACGTTTAAGTTATGGTTTCTTCAGAATGTGTTTTATCGCCATCATTTCATTCCAAACAAGATCTATAATTTGCTTTTCATTGACGTTATGCCTGAATTGTGCTTTGTTTTAACAGCTTGGCGCCAAGCAGTTAGGAGAATTGGCTTGATGTTCGTTGCATGCGTTTAACAGCACTGAACATGAATTCTCAAGCTAACAGCAGTGGGGAATTCTATGCCGGAAATTTATTGGTTAGAAATCAAAATCTTTATCCAGAATCGAAACCATCTAGTAACAATAGCTACGCCCAACATCGCCCATGTAAGTCCACGAATTATCTAGCAATTGTTTTACACGATCAGCCTCTTTGTAGTTATTGCAAATAATATGAATATTGAGTAAATTACTAATTGATGCTTTAATATAATCATAAACCCTTAAGAAAAGAAAATATTGATCTTAATCGTTACTTTAGACGGAGTTATTCTCAAAATTTTCCGTAACCAAATGAAAGTTTACTGTAGTTAGCTGAAATTGCATTGGGTAGTGTAACTATTATATATGTACGGTGCCGTGCGGTTAGAACAGAGCGAACTGTTCTTTTGCCTTTTACTATTATCATGAATAGATTTTCTTTCCCGTTGCTTCTTATTTCACTACTAATTTTGATGAGTGATGAAATGGTGGTCTGTGAATTTTACAGATGGACTCCCCATGTATCAATCCAGTTATAACTTGAACCCAGCATCAACGACACAAACCAACTCAATGTCAACGTTTAACAACTCAGTCCATCCTCCACCGGTCTCCTCGCATCTGGAAAATGCTGCATTTGATTATGTCCCCACACCATCTTTTCTTGTAAGAAATGAAAGCTCAAGTTTCAGAAAGGACGGCGGGGACGATTTCATCAGAATGCTTCAAGATGAAACACCCCGTCAACACTGTGACGAACTTCTACAAAGCATTGTGGAATCATCATGTGTTGGAAATTCTACTCCATTTAAGGGAATGAGGGACTTTGGGAATCATAGAGATCTTGGGATCGATCTCAACAGGACACCAGATCAGAGACCAGCAAAAAGAAGACAGCATACGCCCATGGTATACACAGAAAAGTTTACTGATTTACTTAATCTTCCATTGGATGAAAGTTTAAGACTTTACGAGGAGACACAGGAGAATTTTGTCACAGTTCCACTTGATGAAGCAACTCAGAAACGTCATGATGAACTCTTGAAGGATCTCACAGATACATTATCTGCATCCGTTTCTGAACCAACCCCAGCGAAGGAAGTGGAGAAGGGCAGCGCTCAAGCAGTTGATCTTAACAAGGCCCCAGAGTTGAAGACGCCTAAGCGGAGAAAACATAGGCCCAAGGTTATAAAGGAAGAAAAACCCAAGAAGTCTCCTAAACCTGTGACACCGAAGATTCCCAAGGAGACCCCAACAGGGAAGAGAAAGTATGTACGGAAGAAGAACATCAACAAAGAAGCAGCTACTCCACCTGCGAATATTGTGGAGATTAAAGATTCGAGCACCGCAACTAAAACAAAATCTTGCCGGAGAGTAATACATTTTGAGATGGAAAAAACTGGAGATGAGGAACCCGAAAAGAAACCAGATGAGAAACATATGCAAGAGGAGAACATGGGGAACCTTTGCTTCACCACGAGACCAAACGTTCCAGATTTCTGCTCCCAAACTAATGGTGTTGGTGGAACAATTCCAGGTGTTCATATCAGTCAGCGACTGGGCACAATGGCTGAGAATGTGCAACCAACAACACAGAGTAACCTTTCTCACATGAGTCACATGACGACCCCTCTCACATCACAATCCGAAAGGGAGGCAGCTGGAGGCCTATTGAACAAATTAGCAAGCAACACAGCAGGAGATTTGATCAATGTTCGTAGAATTTTAGACCAAGGAAAAGCAGATCGATATCAAAATGGATTCAGCAGTGGATTCACTCCTGTTCAGCAACAAAACCATAATTATTATAAGGAGCTGATGGGGATGAACTCTGAATATTCTCAAACAGTTCCAAATCATCAGTTCAATATCAATGAACCAAGGGGCTTAAAGAGAGGCCGTCCGCCTGCAACTCAGCCAACACAGTCGTGCTCGGTAGCTACACTGGACTCTTCAGTGTTGAGTCAAGGGGTGTCACAAACGGGTGAGTTCTATAGACAAAGCAGCAGTGTAAACATAGGATCCTTGGAAATTCCTGCGAAGAAATTTGAATCTGGACTCTATGCAACCCTCTACAAAAGATATTCTACTATCCAAGCAAATGAGGGTTGCTCAAGCCACCTCAATACAAGTGGTCGCAATCCTATCAATTCTGGTGGATTTACTGCAGAAATGAGGCAAGCCATGCTAAATGGTCATATTAGAAGTGAACAAAGCACCAATAGACAAAATAACTGGACTAAAGAAATCATCGGTGAAAGGCCTATTCCCTCAATCGTCCATGAGAACAATTTTCAGAGGCAACAATTCTCACAAAATCTGCATCCACAATTCGATAGGACATGTGGCACAACTGGGTCGAATAAGGTTACTAGCTATCGCTCATTGATTACTGGTGACAAATGTAACGTGCCCCAACCATTTCCGCATCCGAAAGCCTCAGATCAACGGTATGCACAGGCTTATCAACCCATGATATCAGGTTCGCTAGCAACAAATCAAGTACAAAAACAAGGGTACTCGTTTAGCTTCCACCAAGTTCCTGATAAAAAAACAGGCAAGTATACTTAAATTCTTTAAATGAGGAACTAGATCTTGCTGTGAAGTACTAACTATAACCTCTTGATATTGATGTAGGTGTACTAGAAAATGAGATCATACGCAAAATGAAGGGTCTCAAGCTTAACGACGATAAAGGAACCACGAGGACAGAGCAAAATGCTATTGTTCCATATAAAGGAAATGGTGCAGTAGTTCCATATGTGGAGTCTGAACATTTAAGAAAACGAAAGACACGACCAAAAGTTGACCTTGACCCGGAGACGGAGAGAATATGGAATTTATTAATGGGGAAGGAAGGAAGCGAAGGCATTGAAAATCATGAGAAAGGCAAGGAGAAATGGTGGGAAGAGGAACGGAAAGTCTTTCGTGGTCGTGCTGATTCGTTCATTGCGAGGATGCATCTAGTGCAAGGTTTATTTCTTATATCTAACTGAGGAAATTTCTATTTTATTTAAATGTCAGATTTAAAAGAAAACTAAAATGAACATTTCAAAATAAGGGTTTACAAAATATTTACTTTTAACAATTCTCAAATCCATATTTCAAAAGTTCAGTTTTTTTTTTTTTTTCTTGATTTTTAATCACTTTGATTCAGTTTGTGTCTTTTAAATATTTTGACAACCAAAATATAAAAGAACCCACCCAGCTGGAATAAGAAAAGTATAAATTTAAATATTTCATTATTTGCACGGTTTTTTTTTTTTTCTTCATAAATTTACATAATTTACATAATTTACAATTAAAGTTTTATTTAATTAATAAATTAACGGGAATTAAATCTCTTTCAAAAAAAATTAATTTATTAGAACTCGTTTGATATATATTTTAATCAAACTTTTAATTCACTTTGTTTTAGTACAAACTTGTTATGCACTTGTACAATTAAATATGGCGGGAAGTAAGCGTTTTGAAATGATAGAAAAAGTGTAACAGGCAAAGAATTTAACCGATTCATTCGGTTGAGTTCCACTTATGGCAACAAAAAAAAATTATATCAGTTCAATTATAGGGGGAAGGATCAGTTGTTGACTCAGTTATATGTATACCGAAATTCTCTTTTTCTCTTCGCAGGAGACAGAACGTTTTCACGATGGAAAGGATCAGTTGTTGACTCAGTTATAGGGGTTTTCCTTACCCAGAATGTTTCAGATCATCTTTCAAGGTAGGCTTATGATTTCGGTTAGAACTCTAGATCAAGATTATCATTGAAACAAAATAATGAACGAGTGGATAACATTGTTCTTTTCGTTCTTTACAGCTCTGCCTTCATGTCTCTAGCAGCACGTTTTCCTATAAAATCTACCAGGAACGTTAGAACTCAGGTTCAAGTTCAAACGAGCATAGTGGCCAACGAGTCAGCAGCTTGTATACTATATTCAGCAAATTCTATAAAATGGGAAGCTCGATTACTACCCCAGCCAAGGTTTGAGATGCCCCAGACGTCAATAAACCATCAAAATCAAGGAGTGAACTCAGGGACTGCAAATTTTTTCACAGAGGAAGGTAGTCAAGTTGTGGAGGAAGAAGTCATATCCTCGCAAGATTCCTTCGACTCGACAATCACACAGGGTACTGGAGGGGCTAGATCATGCTCTGGATCCAACTCAGAGGCTGAAGAACCCATTGTAAGTTACTACTCTAGCAGCACTCATTGTTCAAATTTCACGGAGATCAAACAAGTGGAGACGACTACCATCAAACAGAATTCCTTCAGTGACTTGAACAGAACTACAGATGGGAAACAGGAGTCACTAATATCAGAATGGAATGAGCTTGATAATCTCAACGGTCATTCCTTAACAAATTTCCTTGTAAACATCGAAAACCAACACAAGCAAGAACCAGTTGCTCCTTCAAACAATCAGTCGCACTTGACCCCAGACTGTGGGGTATTGGAGGTTGAAGGCCGTGAAGCATTCAGTGAAGAGAGCACATCTTCTGGGCCATCAATTGTATCTGGATGCTCCACAGAAAAGAATATGACTTGTCATAGCTTAAACATTAGGGGTCTCAAGCGAACTTTGGATAAAACTTGCGCTGAAGAGATTGGACAAGCAAGATCTCAAAAAACCACGATGGAGCATAGCGAATCTGTCGGTGAGCACTCCGTGCAACTACAGGGTAGTGCTATTCAATCGGGACCTCATTGTGAGTATAAACTTCATGAGAATTATGAACCATGTAAGAGGATCAAGACTTCCCCATTAGGAAGTGCATCAGTTACCAATCCTCACCAAGAATTAGATGCATCAGCCAAAATGCAGAAAAATGGCCTCTCAAATGCCGTACATGTGCCTGCACACGCAGAAAAATTGCTTGATGCGGTGGATAGAACGCCTGGAAAGGGAAATCAAATTAACTTTTCAAATAATGAGGTCCACTCCCTATCTAAGGCAAATAATGGAGGAAATGTTAGCACTTCAAAACCAAAAAGAAGAAAGGTCAATAGTGAGAAAAATAGTACATTTGATTGGGATAGTTTGAGAAAGCAGGTGGAAGCCAATGGACAACTAAAAGAAAGAAGCAAGGATGCCATGGATTCAATAGACTACGAAGCAATCAGACTAGCCAGCATTCATGAAATTTCTAGTTCTATTAAGGAACGAGGAATGAACAACATGCTAGCTGAACGAATGAAGGTACGTACAAGCAGTTGAAATCTTTAAATGCCTATTTTTTACTTAGATCAATTACTAAACTAAGCAGTAATAACTTCTCTTTGCATTGTAAAATAATGTTGCAGGAATTTTTGGATCGCCTGATGAAAGATCATGGGAGCATTGATCTCGAATGGTTAAGAGATGTTCCTCCAGACAAAGCAAAGTATGGCATATTTTTTTTTTTTTTTTTATCAAACCTAGCTTCTTTACCAGATCTATTTATATAATTAATATAAAACCATATACCTGCTGCAGGGATTATCTACTGAGTATACGAGGACTGGGTTTGAAAAGTGTGGAGTGCGTTCGTCTATTAACGCTTCATCATCTTGCTTTCCCAGTATGATTTTTCACAGACAACCAATCATTTATCTAGAAGCTTAATAGAGGGGCTTCTAATATCACCTTAAATTGCTTTCTGCATAGGTTGACACAAATGTCGGAAGAATAGCTGTTCGACTTGGATGGGTCCCTCTTCAACCATTACCCGAGTCGCTTCAGTTACACCTTCTAGAACTGTAAGTAATACTGGATTGATGAGTGATTAGTTTTCTGTAATCCAAAACTTCTAACCTCCTCCATTCTTTGTAGGTATCCAATGCTGGAGACCATTCAAAAATACCTGTGGCCAAGATTATGCAAACTTGATCAGCGAACACTGTAACCCCTCTATACATTCATTATTCATGTTTGATGACTAAAAAATAAGCAAAGTTGAATTAAGTTATACTTATAACTGACTTCTATTGTACAGGTATGAACTACACTATCAGTTAATTACATTTGGAAAGGTGAGGCCATAGACTCTTAGCATCCCGTTCTTTAGGTCCTTCGGTATATCATTACCGTCACGGGCATAGACTGTAGATGCAATTTGTCTTTTTTAAAGTACATAATGTATATGCCTTATGGAAGTGTTGATTCGTAATGTGGCATCAGGTGTTCTGCACAAAGAGCAAGCCAAATTGCAATGCATGTCCAATGAGAGGAGAATGCAAGCACTTCGCAAGTGCTTTTGCAAGGTTTGTCAATTTCTTTCAAATTGCATGTATACAATCCTGCCTATGACTGACACCATCAGAATCTAGCTTTTCAACAATTTAGTATCTCATTGAGTATTGATCATGAAAGTTCCAATTCCAGAGATTATGTTCATAAATATAGAATCGTTGGAGGAAATCTCACGTTGACTAATTTTGGAAATGATCGTGAGTTTATAATTAAGGAATACATATCCATTGGTACGAGGCCTTTTGGGGAAGTCCAAAGCAAAGCCATGAGCTTATGCTCAAAGTGGACAATATCATACCATTATGGAGGGTCGTGATTTCTAACATATGTATGCTTACCTTTTGAACTTTTGAACACTTAACTAAAGCATGAACTGTATCTAGTACAGTGCTCGACTTGCTCTGCCAGCACCGGAGGAAAAGCGCATTGTGCCTTCAACCAATCCTGTCGCCACAGAGAAACAGCCAGCTTTATTCACGAGACCTTTGCCAATTCTTGCTCCTGAATCAAGCACTTCTACAGGAAATACCGTGCGCACCAGCAACTGTGAGCCAATAATTGAAGTACCAGCGTCACCCGAACCCGAGCCCAATGAGATAATAACCGAAAGTGATATTGAAGATGCATATTATGAGGATCCTGATGCTGATGAAATTCCTACCATCAAACTCAGCATGGAAGAATTCAGAACAACATTGCAAAATTTCATCCCTGAAGAAGACATGTCCAGAGCTTTAGTTGCCTTGAACCCAGAAGCTGCCCGTATCCCAATGCCAAAATTGAAGAATGTGAGCAGGCTACGGACTGAGCATCAAGTGTAAGTTGTTTTTCTACTTCCTCTATTTCATTTTTAATATAAAACAAGTAGACGCTGAATAAAAAAAAAAAAAGAAAAAGAAAATTAAACTAAGCAACTTTATTTTAGCATTAGGATAGTAACAATTTTGTCCATTTAGTAAGAAACAATAGAATCATTATAAGGGGAGAGGTGATAATCCATTAGATTTAACAATTTTTATAATTATGAGTTGAATTTGCATCTTGAGACGTTCTTCAATTGTGCTATCACAATGAAGCAAATTTTCTTTTTGACAATAAGAGCATGCATAGCTGATTTAGTCTAGAAATGGTAATTTATCTCATTGAATTTGATTGAAACAACAATGTCTAAAGTTTTGAAGCTGATTCCGCCGTTAAAATAAAAATAAAGGAAATTTTGATCTTCAAGAATACCTTTTTTTCGTATGCTCATTCATTTTTCTCAATGAAATCTCGGTTTCAATAACTTGTCTTTTATCTAAATGCAGGTATGAACTTCCCGATTCACATCCTCTCTTACAAAAGGTAACATTTCCACTCAAGTTTGATAGAAGCACAGTAACGCAGCCGCCTTTAATTTTGTAATAACAATAAGTTATTTAAACATACAGATGGATAGACGAGAACCTGATGATCCAAGCCCATATCTTCTTGCGATATGGACGCCAGGTAAGCAGTACTCACTAGTCATATAAAGCAATGATTTTCTGTTTCCTTTTATCTGCCTGCTTCCTTTTTCCCCTTCTCCATTTTGGTGTCATCGTGGATGGCCAACAATGGTTTTAAGCAGACAAGGAGAGAATTATTTTAATTAACAATAATTTTTTTGTAAAAAAACTATGTATATATCCAAAATTCTTCAGGTGAAACAGCGAACTCGATTCAACCCCCGCAAAGTTGTGGGTCCCAAGACCCGAACAGGCTATGCAATGATGCAACGTGCTACACATGCAGTTGTAGAAGAGAAGCTAATTCTCAAACAGTCAGAGGAACGATCCTGGTAAGATATAACATGTATATATATATATATATATATATATATATATATATTATGTATGTATATGAACTTTAATTTATTACTATTTAAGAGTATTTTCATCTCTAAACATTTTTATTCTCCCTTGCAACATCGCAGATACCTTGCAGGACCGCAATGCGAGGGAGCTTCCCACTCAATGGAACATACTTCCAAGTTAATGAGGCAAGTCGTGTCCCAACACCATTATGATCTTTAATGCTCTATTTTGTTTTTAACCCCCGAGAATTTGAGCGATTTAATTTGAAAATTTTCTATTTCGCCTTTTAAATTAAGTAATTTCAAATCCAACATTTGACTTAAATGTTCAACTTCTAAAAATTTATTCCATTTTAGTTTCAAAACATTCAAAATATCCATTTTAAAATTTCAGAATTGTTTTATTTTAGTCTTTCAACTTTTTAATAAACCACTATTTTATCTTTGTTTGTGACAAATTAATGGTACAACTTTAACGACCAATTTGTTTAAGTCCCTATTGGCTGTATATATATTACTTATTTTAAAATTCATTGACCAATTGAGCTTCATTAGAATTTTTATTTTCATTCATAAATTACGTTAGTCAAATTCTTTTTTCTTTTTTTTTTTTTTTTCCTTTTTATTTCTAATAAACATTCCAACAAAATATTTTAATAGCAAGCATCTGAAACTGTAATTCTAATTCCAAACAAATTGATAATAACGATATTAACTTCTCAACATGAAGATGGCTTGAGACTGCATAATTTCTATTTTAACTTCTTGTTCAAATTAGCAGATGTTTGCAGATCATGAATCCAGTTCAAAACCTATCGATGTTCCAAGAAAATGGCTATGGAACTTACCCAGACGAACCGTCTACTTTGGTACATCAGTATCTACAATATTCAGGGGTAAGAATACACAGATTCAAGGATGTGATCTTCTTTTTTTTTTTTTTTTTTTTTTGTTATTATCAACAAACTGCTGAGTGCCGGGTTTAAGTAAGTAAATAAGAAAAAGTAACTAAATATATGAATTTTTTTGTCTCTAGGGCTAGTGACGGAGGAGATTCAGCTATGCTTTTGGAGAGGTATGTATTTTTCTAACTTGCTAAGTTTCTTGCATTGGGATCTAAATACAAGTAATGGTGGCCTAAATTTTTAACCTGGTCAGATATTAAAACATAAAATTCATACAAATAAGATAAAATTTATACACAAAAATAAAACGTAAATTTGCAAAAACATTTATACACAAAAATAAAACGTAAATTTGCAAAATTTTATTACCACAGTCGTGCATTGGTCAGATATGATCGCATTTGTCCACTACTTAGCATTTCTTAAATAGAAAAAATAAAATATTAATTTTTAACCAAATCATTTCAAAAGAGGAACCAGGAATGTTACCAGTGTTTGAAAATAAATTAAGAAATGTTTTACATGTTACATTGTACTTTTATTAAAACTAAAAATAATATTTTAATAAATTACTCAAATTAAGTTAACAATTTAATGAAAACCTAATACAAATTAAAAATATTTTACGATTTTGTTGAATTACGTTAGTTATTTAATAAAAGTTACTTGACCTAATTTAATGGTGTATTATTTGAAACAAGTAGCATTACTTATTAATTTATTAAAATTTTAATAAACAGAATCACGAAGAATTGAAGTTAATTTCGGGCAATTTAAAAAATATATTTTAAAAGCATTGCACTCTTCATTTTGCATACATAAAATTGAAATTATCTTTTTCTCAAAAAGCATTTTTTCACTTAATTCGTAATCGATAAGATTATCGTGATTTTACAATCAGTCATGGTATACTAAATAGAAAAACATCTTCAGTTTTGTGATACGCTTTATATATATATAGTTATTTCTAAGTTGATTTCTAAGATTATAATACAAGAAAAATATATAGGCTTAAATATTTATTAAAATAGCGAAAAATAAAGTCTTTTTAAAATCTTTAGTTTTTTCTTTTTGAAATTGAGAAACTAAAAAATAATCTAAAATCTTATATTTTTCTTCATTAAAAATAAAATAAAAGACTATATATAAAATTATAAAATAAGCTAAAACTATAAAATACTTGTAAAATAAAATAAACTTATACGAGAAGGTTTATAATGAACTGGCTTTAAAAAGAAATTTGAAAAACTAAAATAAGAACTTACAAATTTTAAATAATTAATTTTTCAATTAATACTTGTAATCCTAATATTTAGAAAACAGCAGTTCATAATCACAGGGAATCACTTCGAATTTAATTGATAAACATTTTAGAAGATAATGTTTGGGCTGAAAAAACCAGTAATCAATAATAATATATAAATAAATAATGCTTTAGTAAATCAATTTCATGAAACAAATTTTAAAAATAAATTGTTTTTTTCAACCGTGTTAAATTGTCGGCCGCTGGATACTTGGGGTAAAAAATGTAATAAAATTAAGAAATGAAAACTAGAAAAAATTTATCAAATTAATTTCTTTGAGTTTCCATCTTATTGTGTGTGTGTGTGTGTTGTAAGTATGTATAATAAGACCATTTCAACTAATAAACAAATTTCTTAAGATAAATCTAAAATTTTTATATTTTTGTAAGACATTTTGATGTATATCATATTGTATAAAAATATAGCATAACGAAACAAGATAGTTAACTTTGTCTAAATAAAAAGCTTAAACAATTTTAAGCAATTTATAACATCTAAATCTTAATTTAAATTGAAAAACACAACAAACCAAAATCAGATCAGCTTTACCGTAAATGGTAGGCTCAGGCAGTACTTACAAAATACTGCAGAAAAGACCGTAAAGCATGTCCTTAAATACTAAGGATTTATTTTCTTTTTTTGCTTTGTTTCTTTTCTCTCCTTTATTTTCATTTTTATATTCTTTTAGAGGGGCTCAAAACTCGAGTATATTAATAATAAAGCTTTTAAAGGTATAAAGAATAAGGTCTATGTTTTTAGAATCCCTTGATATAGCATACAGCCTGTGTTCCAGTTAGTGTTTCAATTAACAGAGTGGTTTATGTGGAGGGAAGGGAAAACCACAGTAGGTCATTACCTCAACTAGGCTGTTCCTTCTTTAAAACTTATTGCATGGAAAATATCAATAGTTTTAAGTGCCCCAAAAATTGGAAAAATATAATCTTACCATTACCTCTATGACCAACTCATCATGGAAAAGCTGAGATTTAGTTGATAAATGTTGTTGGAAATGATTTATAAGGAGCTTTTTTACACTGAAGTTCGGCTTGTGGGTAGGAAAATTCGAATCTCTAACCTTAAGAGCTATACTTAAGTTCGCCTTGTCAATACATCCTATGAATTACCTCGGGAAGCTAGGGTTTCAACCAAGAGACCTAAACACAATAAAACCAATGTTGGAGGAGCCAAGTAAAAGGGGAAGGCAATTTGAAAATTTCATCCCAAACAACCTTATGGTCTGGCTAGTTGTTTTTCAGGGAGCAATTAGGTGTTGTGTCTAACGAGCCAATAGGTATTTCTGTGTATTGATTGGTTATTCAACCTACTAAACCCACCTATACAGAAAACATATCTTTTCCAAGGGCATAGTAAAAGTTAGCTAGCACTGTTAAAGTTAACTTACTTCCTAACTATTTGTTAAATGCATCACTTGTAGCAATTTCATTGGCCTGTTTCCATTAGATTTCATCCCCCCCAATACTCATGCCTATCATGATTCCAAAGAACTAAGGAGTATTTCTTTACAAGAACTCTTTATGATCATCTCACAAAGGAAGAATGTAGTAAGAGCAATCTTGTGGGAGATATGGAAAAGGAAATGAAAGGATTTTCCAAGAGAATTATGACCTTTCGGATATAATTGGGAGGATCTTACAAACTTAGGCTTTTCATTTTATCTGTGTACCTTAATAAAAAGGATCTCCTACTAGGAATTTGTAGTTAGATTAAGAACTTCAGAGAAGCGAAAAGACTATCAGTAAAGAGGTATCTGCCTGTAACGTCATCTCATCTCCATGCTAACAAGGTATGTTTCAATATTTAGAAACATACAAATGATTTCATACCACCCATAGTGAGAAGATGATCACCTTGATAGTTGATAAGCCTTGCCATGATGTACCAAGGGTTCTGATCATCCGTAACTGAGGTAGAAAAAAGTAAAGGTCAGGAAAACTTGAGAAATATCTGAGTGAATAAATTTGCCAAGGAAAAAATGAGGACGATCCACTTAATAATGACAACATGGCAAGGGAAGATTAGGGAGCATCAAATATCTAAACTTTCTTATTATGCATTCAAGTAAGAATCTTACCTTATGGTCTATCAACTATATGTATTTCTGTTTGTGTGTTCTGCGGACAAGCTAAATTTTGAGTAATTTTGCAGGTTTTGTTTGTGTCAGAGGATTTGATCGGAAAACAAGGGCACCCCGACCTTTGATTGCTAGATTGCACTTTCCAGCAAGCAAGCTGGCCAAGATGAAGAACGAAAACACAGAATAGTCTACTTTTTAAGCAAAAGGGCAGAAAGTAAGAGCGAGAGCACAGAAAGGGATAGCTGACTGCTAAAGAAGATTTTCAACTAACCTATTGGTCTACATTTTTAATTATTCTTGGTCTAACGTGAAATGCAATAGCTGCATGTTAGCCAAGCGGCAGAGGAAGAAGTTACCAAATTGAAATTTTAGAATCCATAAGTGAGATGTAGTCTCTACCCTATTGATATTCATATGATCATTCTCAATTAATGCTCGAAACAGAGCCCATTCTTCAAATCTTGCCTGCATCTATTTTTTCTTCCAGAAAGATTTAACCTTTTTGTGCTTGCTCTCATGGTATTTTAATGGTCAAAAGTTGAAAGTTGGTATCTATCACCAAGAGAAGAATGAATGCAGAATCCATGTCAATGAGAGAAGGTATCCAGCATAGTTGGCATGAAAAGATTGTAGAGAAGGCTTGAATGCATAAATGAACAAAAAGCAATAGCAATGGAACAAACTTGTCAGAGTTATTCGTCAGTACCTCACAAATGAAACAGTGCGCAGCACCGCCAAACACTGCAAGTAAGAAAAAGAACAGTACTCACACAATGAACAATGGGCAGAAAACTACGACTTATAGGTAAATAAATGCATAGCACTGTCAAACTAACATTTATCAAAAATCATGTTCAGTTACTTACGGATCATAACATGCCTGAGCGAATACTGTACGCACTTGACATTAAATCCAGGAAGCTATTTGCGTGGTCAGCTACTTTACAAGATATGAAGCTTCAAACAGTTGAGAATCACAAATCCATGATCCAAGTGTGGAAAGCTACGCCAAAGTGAGGACTCAATTTAAAGTCCCTTCAAAATATTATAAGCGCTAAAGTTATGCAAGAAGTGAGCTTCGGAGCAAGGAGCAATAAACAAGACAACGAAGAGGAGAAAATTAATCAAAAGGAAACCATCAGAATGAAAGTAGTCGAAGACCTCAAGCAGAGTTGTAATGGCTAAGTGAGGGATGCCACCAATTATTCCCACCGCAATAGTTTCGTATAAAAAATTGACAACTAAAAGCAACACCAAAACAGGTATGCAGTGACAAATAGCGCATGAGAACCTTAAGTTCAGCAGTACATTGAACAAACAACGCTTGATTGCTGTATCTACGTCCACGGTAGAAAAATATAAGCACATACAACACAACGACAAATGATGCATAGCCACATTTAGACCAAGAAAATGTCAGCTGAACAATAAAAAAAGTATAAGCCGTGCTCATTCATAACTAAGTTCAAGTCTATTCAATATCCTTCAAGCTTAAATCTCAGGTGGCACTTTTGTCATTGGATCATGACACAGTGAACTGGAAGCAGAAAAGGCATTTTTAAATCAAAAACTCATATATGATTCAAAGTGCAGGAACAAAACTCCTAGTTTCAAGCCAAGGAATTTCAAGTACCAATAGCAACATGTACCAGAGACAAATTTATATACCAAACTTCTTATATAAGATACACATTGGATGTGGTATATGTAAGTTGACATGCAAAAAATGAGTTTTAAAAGGAAATATGTGGATTAAAATAATATTTGATACTATTTGGAAATGTGTAACTAGAGCACTCCTATGGCACGTTTGGCTCGAGAGGAATCTTCGTACATATGAAGATAGAGCTTCTACTTGTGAGATTTATTGGTAGAATGTACAGTACACCTCATCTCGGTGATTTTTAATCATAGGGCATTCTTTTGTAACTACAAACATAACGTGACTGAACAATTGAAAAGCCCTTGAATTCTTTTGTGGGTGGTGTTTCCCTCTTCCCCAAGCCCTTAAGATGTTTTCCTCTCACTTGTTAATATACTTAAGTTTCTTATAAAATAGAATATTAGCAATATTAAAGGACAATATAACAAATGATCAAACAAAAACACGGATATTTCAAAGATTATAATCAGCACGTTGATGAACTGAGGTATAATCAGCAAGTTCTCCAAATGACAGCAGACTTCTTTTTCTTTTCAAACATGATGCAACCGTGCTCATGAAATCACTGTTTTACATACCCATTGTCTAACAGAACTACTTTGGTTCTTAAAAAGAAAAAAGAACAGTTCATCTTTGAGAGTACAGGAAGACAAGTCCTGAAAAATAATTATTCAAATAGGTTTTGAACCAAACAAAAAACATAAGTGTAACTTTTAAGAAACAAAAAGACTGAAGTTATAGTCTAGACAAGATATTTCATAATTCTTTTCGTTACAACTTTGATCTGCATAGTGTACTACATTAAAAACACGAGCTTAATAGATTCAATTGACCTCTCATACCACACCTTTCATTTCAGAAGTTCAAGTAATGTTTCAAAGACAATCTGAATACGATAAACACTGTCAACCTTAACTGGATTGATCATGGAAATAAGAATAGTCGAAGAGGATTTTGAGAGTAAAGTCAGAGTTTGGTCTGTTTCAGGCTGGGGGAGGGGTTTACATAAAATTTCAGTCACACCAGGTAGTAGCTAACAAAAAGCTTATGGTTATTGCTTATACACGATAAACACTGTCAACCTTAACTGGATTGATCATGGAAATAAGAATAGTCGAAGAGGATTTTGAGAGTAAAGTCAGAGTTTGGTCTGTTTCAGGCTGGGGGAGGGGTTTACATAAAATTTCAGTCACACCAGGTAGTAGCTAACAAAAAGCTTATGGTTATTGCTTATACACACTGAATACACATGCTAAGGCCTTTTCCAAGGTAGAGTTGGAACAAATCTGACAAAACAAACCAGAAGCCCAAGCCTCTTGAGTAATCTCATATCACTAGAATGCTTTCAAGCAATATACTGAAGGGTCTCGATTTACATTCTTTTATATAGGTAATACAGTTAATCTCATATCACCAGAATGCATCTGAGCAATATACTTGAGAATCTTGATTCACATTCTTTTATATAGGTAATAAAGTTAATCTCATATTACTAGAATGCTTTCGAGTAAATTGAGAACACCGTCAACAAGAAAGGCAGAACTTAATACTTGTAACTTCCTCCATATATGTTCAATATCAGTCTAAAAATTTACATCAAAATAGATGCATTGTATGCAATGTTAAGACGTTAGGTACACACAAAAGCTCCTACCAGCCTAACCATACGATGGAAGCACATATTGTACATTATAAAAAATAAAAAC
Source organism: Cucurbita pepo subsp. pepo (assembly GCF_057944985.1). Taxonomy (NCBI): domain Eukaryota; kingdom Viridiplantae; phylum Streptophyta; class Magnoliopsida; order Cucurbitales; family Cucurbitaceae; genus Cucurbita; species Cucurbita pepo. The sequence goes on along the minus strand of NC_141806.1, from coordinate 2,302,231 downwards.
TCTAAAAAGGTGTCCACAAAAACAAGTCTTGAACTCCATAGACATTGCAATTTTTTTATAAAAGTTCAAAGTTTCCAACACAAACAGTCAAGAAAAAAATGGATAATACTAACCGTTGTTTGCCTAAATATACTTTTCTGTAGGAATTCAATTTTATTGCTAAATGAAACGTACAAAGGGAGACCAGGCCAAAAAAATCAAGTTGCAAAAAGAGTCAGAAGTTTGCAATAAACAATGAAGAAACCAATAATATTACCTTTAGTTGACAGCATAAAGGAGAAAAGGGAGCCAAAGATGAAGAAACAGCTGAGGGACAGATGATTTTTCTGCATGAATTGAAAGGGAAAAAAGTATGGGTGTCAAAACATATATGGACCTATATACACGGGCAAGTTTGCCATTATAGACACGAGAATGGATGACCAAGGTGAGCCTAGTACAGATGAATCAAATGTGTGCCTGTATAAGTGCATAGTTACAATTATTCCTCAACGAAAAAGATAGGTGGCTATGCATGTTGTTTTAGTTCTGTCTTCCATGTAAATGTTAAGATGTTTTTGCATGCTCAACAATGCATATCAAAACAACTACATATTTATAACCACAATTCCTCAACGGTTATGATAATTCCTTGATGAGTTAATATAACAACAAGCTAACCATGTTAAATGAATCTGATCAATCAGAGTCAAACAATTTGTGCAGACAAAATTTTGAGATTTATCTAAACGAAAATAATGCATACTGTATGCTTCTCCAAACAAATTTGATGTTTCAGATAAGATTCTCGCATCCTAACTCCTAACTCAGACAACCAATACCACAATCAAGACAGATGTAGCCAAACATTTGTTAACTTGTAGATCTTTGACTAATGTATGTTCAAGCGAGCACATTACTACTTTATAACCAACAATTATATGTACGACTAACTTCATCCACAAATAAATGTGAATGAGAATTGTGATGGCTCTGATGAACACAATCAAAGATAAATAGAGGAAATTGTAAAACGGAGATCTCAAGTTTACAGCTCAGAACTGTGATATGCAAATTGAAGCAAGTTCTACACATTTACCAAACACCGGGAAAAAAGCAAGAAAAACAATAAATCTCTGCTTGATCTCGAATACTTAGAAGTTTAAAAGTTAATCAAGCATTTTATTGGAAAATTATATTGTTCTTGTCTCTATGACCTAAACAAGAGTCATAAATTCGTATTATCTTCCAATGAAATTTAAAAGCATTCGCCAGATTACTCAACATCAAACGTCCGTCACATTACACCAACAGTACACTGGCAAAACACTTTCTACTGTAAAAAACGAAGTCACGCCAGGTCTCGATCATCCACAACTATCAGATAAATTAAATCACATCTCCAGAAGAGATTACAACTAAATAACCTAAGAACAACAGCCGTAAAAAAAATGAAGAAATATACACGATAAGAAACAGAACATAACGACTCTCCCTCTCTCTTATCTGTTGCTGCTTAACAACAAATCGTACGGACATATACATACAGCTTTTACACCACGATTTCTCCGAATACAAACGCGAACACATAGAAAAACCGAACGAACAGAGATGAAAATAACAAATCAAGAAGCAAAAACCACAAAAACCTAGGGTTTTTTTCTATCGCATCATGAGTTTCCGATTCAAAAAATCTAAATAGAGTAAAACGCACCAGTGATTGATTCGGCTTGAATCATCAGAATCCGAAAGAGACATCGACGAAGCTCCATGCATTTGGCGATGAAAAATGCAGAGAGACGGAGAGACAGAGAGAGAGAGAGAAGAATAAGAAGAAGAACGGAAAGAAGAAACAAACGGCCATGGCGAGAACCGAGAAGTTTCTAAATATGGAGAGCTTTTTTCGAGGGATTGGTTTCGCGCCTCTTTGTGTAGCAACTTTGTAAGTTCCCTCCGAACTATATTTAATCGCGCGGGTGGGAGGGACGAGGGTGCATGCTTTTTCGGTGAAACGTGTGGGGAGACAAAATCAAATGACAAAATCGCTTTTCTTGCTTGAAATCGGGGATGTGAGAGCGAGAAAGATCACAATTTAGCCGTACGATCCAGCCACTATCACTCCACGTCAAATCTAACCGTCCAATTTTATTTTATTTTTTATTTTATTTTATTTTATTTTATTTAAATGATGGGTTAACTATTTAATTTTTATAATAAATAATTTGCCCTCGAGGGTTTATTATTTTTTCTTTTTAAGAGTGGGAGTGGAATATATAATAAATAATTAAATAATTGCATAACCGTCCTAATGTTACCACTTACGAATGAGTCACAGTGCTCAAAAATAGTTCCATATAACGAATTATTTAATAGCTATCTCTATTTTTTTAAAAGCTAAAAAAAAATAATGCTTTTTTATTCTCTTTAATGATAATGCATAATTTAAATATAAAAGACGTTTTTTTTATTGATATTCGTAGTTCTATAATCTACCACATCGTTTTTTTTTTTTTTTTAAGGAATCACGTTTTTTTAAAATTTGAATGGATTCGATAACGTTTCAAATTTTAAGATCATTGAAAAATAAAATCAAACGAGTGAATATTTTAATTTAAAAAATATTTAAAATATTATTAAGAAAAATAATGTTGGAATGAAAAGTATGCTTAATTTGGTTACTTTTGTCTGATACCACTTATCAGAATTGCACTTTGATGGCAACTGACTTACAATTATGTGGCACTCACTTTCCAGTAACAAGTGAGTTAAGCCTATTTGTTATTGCGTCGCGCCTACTGCCAAGCGACGTATGCTCAAGCCTCTGGCCCCGGTTCAAGAAGAAAGTTAAACGGGGGCATAGAGATTTGAAATTGGTGTTATATGGGAATGTAAGCAAAAAGGCAACAACAACGGCTTATTGCACAAGACTTTTAGTTTAGTTAAGGCATTAGTTTGTGTAGGAAGACAAACCCATGGTATATAAGTCAATAGGTCAATTAAAAATTAAATGCACAGTACGTAAGTACATGGCAACTTGTCACGACCTCATTGCATGTATCATTAAAGATGTCGTCTCGGACACAGATTCAAATTAAAAAAACTCTAGGATTCTAAATTTTCCACGGAAAGTTGATTGACTGGAATTAGAAATCTTGGAGTTTAGGAAACCTAGTTTTGGGTGTAGGGTTGGGTTCGGTATAAAAAAAAAATTAAAAAAAAAATCTCTAATTTTGTGATTCATATCTGTCGTTAAAGCAAAACCTTCCGGACGTACACCACTTTGTTCAACAAGAAGATTTCTTTTTTTAATATTCACGAGTGTCTGGACCAGATTGCACGTGTCTTGATCATTCTCACGAGACAACAAGGTAACTTGTAGGACATTAAATCACTAATTAGTTGACTACCGTGACTCGAACCTATTCCCTCCGATCCCTTTGTCATTTAGTTGACTATTTCATCCGGTTTCTAGGTCGTGAAGAAATTGTTCAACACCTTTCCAATTAGCAAAGGGAGAATAGGAACAGTTACACACCACAGCAATAATACATTCTAGATAAACTACCTACCTTGCAATGTTCCTCTCCTCCCGAAAACACGATGCGACGGTTCGACATCTTTAGGCGAAAGAGTGGTTTTTCAGGATTGGTCGTTGTATGTCACCACCTCCCACCTATCCTACACATTCGATCAAGGTTGTCACTGTGAAGCTATAGTTAACGTGCACGGAGTCTTACCATCTAGCTGTTAGTACTCCGCATCTTTACGGAGAATTCAATGTCACTCGGTCCACGTTGGAGACAACGGGGCAACCCTTACACCATTCGTGTAAGTTGCTACTTATACAACAAGAAATTTCTCTATCTTAGCACAGTTATAGCTATTGCCACCGTTTACCCGGGCTTCCATTCAAAGCTTATAACACTTCTCCACCCGACCGTCCAGCACTAGGCAGGTGTCAGACTCTATACATCGTGTTACCACTTAGCAGAGTACTATGTTTTCAATAACCAGTCGATATCTCCTAGTATGTGTCGCTTTCCTAATCAAAAGATAGGAGAGCACTGCTTCTCCCGAAGTTACGGGATCATTTTGCCGAGTTCTTTCGACATTGTTTTCTCAAGCGCTCTAGTATACTCTACTTGTTCATCTACGTCGATTTTAAGTGCGGTCAGTTCATCGGGAGGGCGCCGCTTAGCCCAACGAGCGATCAGAAACTTTCATATATCCAATGCTTCAAATAAGAGAATTTTGATACAATTTATTCCTAGGCTGCTCTTTCGCCTCTCAGTTGTGGTGGGCTCTCTTCAGGACCTTTGGAGTTCAAGAGGCCTTTCCTTGGCTGGTGGTTTTGGGTTTAGAAGAAGCCTAACGTGCGTTTGGGTATCTATTGGCAAGTTTGACCAGACAAAAACAAGACCAACTTTAAGGAAGAGTACAAATATTTGGTAGTTATTTTCGAGTACTCTTAAACAGGACTAACTTCCGGGCTCAGCCTCTTCACTGACACATCACCCGATGTTTGGCTTTGATGCCATTTGTAACAGCTCCTTCCAGACTACCCCACGAGGTTTTCTAAAATACGTATGCTAGGGAAAGGTTTTCACACTCTCATAAAGAATATTTCATTATTCTCCTCCCCATAGGATGTGGGATCTCACAATTCACCTCTTACAGGGCCCAGCGTCTTTGTGGGCGCTCGTTCCCTTCTTCAATCAATGTGGGACCCTCCAATTCACCCCCTTCAGAATCTGGCACACCGCCTCGTGTCCACCCCCCTTCAGGGTTCAACCTCCTCCCTGACACATCGCACAGTGTCTGGTTGTGATACCGAGAGGTTTCCACATCCTTATAAAGAATGTTTCATCCTCCTCCCAACAGATGTGAGATCTCACAATCCACCCCTTACAGGACCCAGCGTCCTCGCTAACACTCGTTCCACATCCAATCGATGTGGGACCCCCCAATCCCCACCCCCTTCGGAGCCTAACGTCCTTATTAGCACACCGCCTTATGTCCACCTCCTTTGAAACTCAGCCTCCTCGCTAGCACATCGCTCAATATCGGGCTCTAATACCATTTGTAACAAACCAACCCAACCGTAAGTAGATATTGTCCTCTGGGCTTTTCCTTTCGGGCTTTCCCTCAAGGTTTTTAAAACGGGCCGGCTAGTGAGAGGTTTCTATGTCCCTATAAACAATGTTTCGTTCTACTCCCCACGATGTGATCTCACACCATATAATACCTTGAATACCTGAAGATAGCAATTTCAAGCTTCAAAACGTGACAAAACACAACTAAAAGCTCGATTTCACCATCAATTTATACACAGAGGACATAGATTTACAATGGAAAATCCAACAAATCAACCATAAAAGGGACTTCACAAGCTTGTTATTTTTGTTGTTCTTCTTCTATAGTAATGTAATTAGAACGAAACAAGAAGCGCAGCAGTAAAACCTGAACGCTTGCCCAACCAAGCAAACCAGTCAGCGCAACCGCCCTCGCCGCCGTTGGATCCCTTCGCCCCATTTCTTTCTCCTTCTCTTTCCTTAATATTTCCGCCCAATCCGTCGCCGTTCCGACTCTGGTTCACTTTTTTCGCGCGTGCTATGGCCGGGAAAGTTACCGGAATCTGCAGCCGTTCGCGGCATCCATGTCTGTCGGGTGAGCGAAACAATACGAGGAACTGGGCAGTGGAAAACTCGTGTGTATTGTCCAATCACACTCTTTTAGCAGCCTTTAACTCAACAAATAGTAAATCGTGTGAAATTCGGTCTTTACAAACAATTTTAATACATGCTGAAGTCTCCATCCACGTTTGAAACAAATGTTTTAGGTGTTACACGAACATACTCTCCACAATGATATGATATTGTCCACTTGAAACTCATCATCATTCCCTAAATTAGTGAACATCATCCAACATTATCTAACCCAACAGGGTTAAGCTCAATCATTGTATGAAGACTATATTAAAAAAATGATTTAAGATATAAATAAATTTAAGAAAATGATTTAGGGATTTTATGAATAAATTTAGAAAAAAATGATTCAAATATTTAATAAAAACAAAATTTTAGGAATCTATTAACTATCTCCTAATATAAATACCCTTCACTCTACTTAGCTTATCATCCCAAGAAATCACAAGCAATACAAACTGTGGTTTCTATGTTTTGTAAATCTATAAACAATGGTTTTTTTTTTAAATCTCTTATCGATTGGTCTTTAATAAAGTGTGCGAGCGTTTCGACCGTTGTGTTCAACAAAGAATTGACCATAATATATTTTGAGGCATGTACACATGATTTTGGTGACCGGTCATACAACTCATATATGATATGGAATCAAGTAAAAAGAGTTTAGAACGGACGTTCATGAACCACAGATTGTGAACAAGAATGACTAAAACTTTGGACTTTTAAATTAAATATCAGTGAGAAATGATCTTACTGATTATTAAATTAATTAAATAACATATAAATAGTCACAAATCATAAGAGAATGATAAAACTATATTAAATATAAAATTTTAATATTTTTTTCTTTATTAAAAAAAGTACAAATAAATATATATTTTTAACATTTTTAAAAAAATATTAAAAAAATATTATTATTTATGAGCATTTAATTTAGAAGTATTATTTAAATAAAAGTACAAATATTATTTACTTATTATTATTATTATTGTTGTTGTTTTAAGGGGGAGGGAGATTATAGAATGATGACATGAAAAGAAGCGCAGCGGTAGCTTTTTTGGCGGTCGTCTCAGTCTCCTCCACTCTCCACTCTCCCTGTGCAGATCTCTCCCACGCTATTTTCAAGCGTGGTCCCCACACCGTTGGTCTGTCCGTACACGGCTTCCTGACTGCCTGTGATGTACAGCTGTCGTGAATAGAGAGGAATAGAAATGGCGCCACATTCCCTTTTAGGCAAAGACAAAACCCACTTCCCCGACAAAATCCTTTCATTTTCTTTATTATTATTTTTTATATTTTAAAAAAATGGAATAAATTATACTAAATCAAATTAAATGTGATTAAAAAAATATTTCTTTTCCTTCTTTTTTGCTAATATAGTCTCTTATTGATTGATAAATTATAAAAGTTATAATTGCCCTAAATTATAGTCTTTCAAATTCTTCCATGTGACCCCTCCTTTATTAATTAAGACGTTTTTTTTAATAATAATAAATAAATAAATAAAAAAGATGGCAACGACCCGTTAGGTCCCCACAAATTTGTGAGCGTCTTAGAGCTTTTAGGGGAAGTTGACTATTTAAATTTAAGTAACGGGTAGTTAAGAAAAATTGTTTAACAATTTAGGTTTATATTATTATGATACAAACCAATATATCGATCGTGCTAGATAAATTAAAGGAAGATGTGTAGAAAATGTTGTAAAAATTATTGCAGTTCATGTAACATTAAAAAGCTCTACTTATTTAATGGTTACAAATTTTGGGTGAATAATAATCTATAGTTATTTTTAAAAAGTATTTTACGGTTTTTATTTACTTTAAGATTATACTTACGGTTAATTATAGTCATAAAGTATACACGTCCGCTAATTATGGTTATGAAACATGAAAGTTGCCACTTGTGCAAGGGTTTTCATTTTTAGGATAAATAAAGTTAAAAATATAATAAAAATAGCTTGCTTATTTATTTATTTACACTTTTAAATAGATTATATTGAATGTTTAGACTCATTTGTTTGGGGAGGGTTTTAAATCTCTAACAAATATTCTTACATTGAGATATTTGATTAATAAATTAATCTGAATTTTACTTTCGGGTGCTTTCTTATAGGAAACTTTCCCGACCCATACATAAACAAAATCCCAAGTTGACTTGTAATTTAAGATATTTTTTAAATTTTGTTACAATTACGATAGATATAAATATAATATTTTTTTAACAACTTTAAATATTTATAAAGGTATACAAATCTCATTCATACATAGTTTAATTATTTATTTATTTTAGACCATTTAATTAAAACTTATCAATTTATATAATTATGAGTAAATTAATAAACTGGTTTAAATTACACAATAATTATTTTAAAATTTTAACAAACACACCAAATTTTGAGGGAATAAATTATTTTTTAATTAATAGGTAATTTGTAAATTGTGGTGATCTGTACCGGACCACCTGGCACCTGCACAATGTTTAATGGATATAATTTACCGACACTCTTTTATTTGCTGTCACGTGTCGTATAACTCATTTTAAAATTGTCGGGATTAAAATAATATTTTCCATTTTGTTTCTTCTTTATGGTTTATATTATTATTATTATTATTTGTTTTTAAAGTGAGATAATTGAGTGGATGACGTGGCATGTGGTCAGTCACGGGTAACGTCTGGGGTAAGTCATCAGATCTGACAGGAAGAGTAGCAACTGAATTGTTTTTACGTGACGAGGAACGAAACGGATCCCGGTAACGCCAGTTGCCGATGGCGACAGAAATTATCCACTGTAAGCGCTTTCTCGTAATATGCAATCCCCAGTTCCATACGGTACCAAAAACATCAACTCTCTTTACATATCTGGAAAACGACATCGCTTCAAATACAATATTATTTTATATTATGTACTTTAAATATTTTTTTTAATATTTCATCTACATTTAAATATCTAAAAAAATTTTTGGGGGTAATTTTTTTTTCTTATTAATTATAAAAACCAATTACAAATATTAGAAATTCAATTAAAATAAAACAAAACATAAAGTGCATTGCCAAAATGATAATTTAACTAATATTATTATATTACCGATTTTTTACTATTATTTTATGTTTATAATTTTGTTAATTATATATATTTACATTATTTGTAGAGTTAAGACATTAATTTGTATTGAAATTTAAATTAATTAACCACAAATAATAATTGTGATTAAAATTCAATTAAAATAATAATTCTCACGGTCCACTGGATTTCGTTTTTTTTCGGGATTTGGGATCTCACAATCCACCTTTATTAGGAGTGCAACGTCCTTGTTGGCGCACTGTCGCGTATCTAATTCCGAACTCAGCATCTATTTTGTTCCCCTTTCCAACTGAAATGAGATCTCACAATCCACTTCTTAGAAGCCTAGCGTCCTCACTGACACATCGTCCGGTGTCTTGTTATGATATCATTTATAACAATCTAAGTCCACCGCTAGTGTATGTTATCTGTTTTGGCCCGTTACATATCGTCGTTAGTCTCACGATTTGAAAATACGTCTATTAGGAAGAGATTTTTACACCCTTGTAAATAATGTTACATTTCCTTTTCTACCGACGTGGAATCTCATAATAACAAACTATCAAAATTGTATTAAATATTAGAAGAAAATAAAGCTTTTATTTTTTATTTTTATTGAACACGAACAAAGACATTGGTTTATTGTTGTTTTTAATTGTAAAATGCATTATAAACAATAGTATGATGAACCTAACATAGTATATTATTATTATATGAGATATATGGATATATTATTTATCTTGACCATTAATAAGTGGGACCCACTTTGAGAGCAACATCTCAAATAATAACATATATGGACGGTAATGCCTTTATGCATATTTGAATTTCGTAAAGTGTTTTTCAAACAAATTATTTTTATGTTGGGTCAATATTTTCTAAAAATGTATTTATCCATGAGTTTATTTAATTTGTTATTTAAAGATGTACAACTATTAAACATCATAAATTTATAAAATTATAAAATTAAAAAAAAATTATTTTATTGAACGATCGAATTAATTTCACAATTAAAATTTATTATAATATATATAGTTAGATGAACACGACTCTCCACAATGGTATAATATTGTTATAAATCAATGATCATTCCCTAAATTAGTCTCTTAATCGAGGCTCGACTCCTTTGAAGTCTTAGTCATGTTTTAATATGCCTTCGAGGAGGCTTGATTCATTTTCTTTTGGAGTCATTTGTTCCACATTTGAGGATTTACCAATCTATTGGCACGTCTTAGTTTAGGGCATATACTATGTTAGATGAACACGACTCTCAACAATGGTATGATATTGTCCACTTTGAGCATAAGCTCTCATGAGCTTTGCTTTGGGCTCTCCCACAAGGCCTCGTACCAATGGAGAGAGTATTTATTGATTATAAACTTATGACAATTCTCTAAATTAGCCGATATGAGACTTTCATTATCATAACACATACATATATATGTATGGATGGTACTAAACCATCTCCCAGACAACTTCTGAGTTATCTTTTGGGTAAGAAGGTTAGCAAATTACAGGCTTTAGTGATGTACCGCCAGGGGACATGGCCTTGGTTAGCAGGTACAAAAACAGTTTAAAGTCAATTCGAGCTGCATATCTTTTATTACAACCCAAAACGCACCGTTTTGAGGGACATATTTTATTTATCGTAATTATTATTATTTTTAATAAAAGGTTAAATTACATTAATCCAATTTTAACAGCTTTAATCCAAGAAAAATAAATAAATTAATTAAATTGTTATGATATGATTGGAATGATGGAGGATGACATAATCTGAGCAGAACGATGGATTATAGTGGAATCTAGATCCTCTTCCATCCACAAAAATAAATAAATAAATAAATAAACAATTATTATTATTATTTACTGAAAATAATTAGTAAATGTTATTGGACCTTCAGACACGGTTCTTCAAACATGACTTGAAATGACTTTACCATTAATGAACGATTTGATTAATATTTATTATTATTATTACCATTATTATTTTGTTACCAGGGGTAAATTTTACTTACTATTCTTTTAACATATATTTTTAATTTAGGGTATGATTAATAATATATATAGTATCAAATTTCCCTTTAATTTAAAATTATATTCTAATTTGATGACCTTCCTTATTTATGAAATATATCTTAATATTCTTATTTTATTTTATTTTTCACATTTAATTAGTTTATATTTTTCTTATCGGTAGGTATTAGTTACTAGCTTGTATATTATTTAAAGCTTATGAATATCAATCTGAACACACATTCGATTCCAATTTTATTTCTATCTCTCACCCTATAGAAATCAAAATGACGGAGCGATTTCATAATAATTAAAAGAACTCATAAAACTAATAGTTTTATAATAATTTCTTGGACGACCATATATTTGATTACGATAGCATAATTCCAAAATTCCTATAAGATTTAATATATTATATTTTTATGGACAGTAATTAACATGAGACTATAAAGAAAAGCTGACATAATAATATAAATATTTATTTTATTTAAATTTAACTAATTACTTATAAAGATAATTATTAATATTTATTGTTAAATAAATTTAAAAATATAAATGTAAGGCATATTATTTATAATATATTTATTAATAATGAAAATTTAATTAAAAGTTTAATAATTTAACTTAATAAAAAATAAATTAATTAATGGTAATTCTGAAAATATGTCTAAAGAACACAAAATAAATATTTGTTTTATTAACAAAATTTCAAACCAAACTACCTTTCTACAAATATAATTTTGTAGTTAATGCTGTAGTATTATAATTTTTTGATTTTATCATGTTTGTATAATGTTTTTACACGTGTAAAAAGATGATTGGAGGAGTGGAATCGAAAGCTCCTTTTCTCTCTAATGAAATTAAGTTGCGGAAGACTCGGATCCTGCCTCCCCTCCCTAGCCTAAAGCCTCCTATTTTTCTCTCCAACCAGCTTCCACTATGGACCCCTTTCCTTTTCTCTTCACCTGAATTTTCAGTTTTTCACTCTCCAACGCCTCCCATAACATGTCCGACAAATACCCATACCCAGATCTCCGGCAACTCACCGCCGACAAACCCATCTTTCCGGCAACCCCACAAACCCTAGACTCCTTCTTCCCTCACCAAACCCACCTGACACGTGGTTTCTCTCCGGCACCACCGCCACCGCCGCCGCCGCCACTCCCCAAATTCCCCCCTCTCCAGCTCCTTCTTCCCGATCCCACCGTTCTCCCCGATGGGCTTTTTCAATTTGGCTGTTCCAATACCTCCGCCGCCACTGGCGGCGCAACCCCCTCCGCCGCAGTGTCAGCGCCGTTTTACCGGCGGAATAAGATGATGGATAGCGAATGGTGTCCGTATGGAAACGACGTCGTTGGAGGAAGTAATGGAGCTAATAGTAGATGGCCAAGGCAGGAAACTCTCACTCTTCTTGAGATCAGATCTCGGCTTGATTCAAAGTTTAAAGAGAGTAATCAGAAAGGTCCCCTTTGGGATCAGGTTTCTAGGTATATATTTATTTTATTAATCACATATTAATTAATTATAAACTTTTTTATTTTCAAATTATTTTATATGTTACATAAATATTATCATATACTATATGATTTGCACATTATAAACAAAAATCATTACAACCTCGTATTTTGCGACTCATCTTTAGTACAATTATAGGGAATGTTTCCATATTTAATTTAAAATTAAAATTAAAACAAAAAAAAAAAAAAATCCATACAAATTCTTTCACAATCTGACCCTAGGGCTGAAATCATACACAAAATCCATTATTTTTTTCAAAATATTAGTAAAAAATTAATATTAAATTAATTAGAAATTGAAAATATTTATTTATTTATTTTTATTTATTATTTAATAGGATGATGGAGGAGGAATACGGGTACAAAAGGAGTGGGAAGAAATGCAAAGAAAAATTCGACAATTTATACAAGTACTACAAGAAAACAAAGGAGGGCAAAACGGGGAGGCACGACGGGAAGCACTACAGATTTTTCCGGCAACTCGAAGCGATATACGGCGGCTGTAACGACCAATTATCCTCCCCGACCGTTGTGGAATCTAACATCTACAGAACCGCCGCGGCCGAGGCCGGAGAACCGGGCATTAACAATAACACTGGTGACGAGAAGGCATTGGTGGGGGGAACGAGTTTAAGCTTTTCAATTTCGTCGGATTTTGAAACGTCGTCATCGGGGAACTATCGTGACGATGACTTGTCGGCGATAGCGTTTATGATGAACCAGAGGAGGGTGGAGACGGCGAGGGAAGACGACGTGTCGAAAGGGGACGGTGGTCGAGGCGGGAGGTGGAGGGAGGAGGTGGAGAAAATGTTGGATTGTAAGCTGAGTAGGTTAATGGAAGTGCAGGAGAATTGGATGGAGAAGATTATGGCGAGTGTGGAAGATGGAGAAAAGGAGAGGATTTTGAAAGAGGAGGAATGGAGGAAGAAAGAAGTGGCGAAATTTGATCATGAAATGAACGAGTTTTGTGCGAGGGAGAGAGCTTGGATTGAAGCTCGAGAAGCTGCGTTAATGGAGATTATGAAGAGATTTGGAGGAAAAGGGTATGATTAGAACAATAATATATATATATATATATATATATATATATATATATATATATATATATATATATATATATATGTATGTATATCGATTTGTAGATGAACGAATTATTCTAGTGGTTGGAACGATTCATCACGTGATTGTGATCATCCTAGCTCGAAATAATGTGTCGAACTTAACCCATGGTTATTGTGGAATGACATGTCACGTGATCGTGATCATCCTAGATCGAATTATATTTTGAACTTAGCCCTTGGTTACTATGAAATGACGTGGCACGTGATCGTGATCGTCCTTGATCGAAATTATGTGTCGGAATTAACCCACGGTTATTGTGGAATGACATGTCACGTGATCATGATCATCCTAGATCGAATTATATTCTGAACTTAGCCATTGGTTATTATGGAATGACGTGGCAGGTGATCATGATCGCCTTTGATCGAAATTATGTGTCGGAATTAACCCACGGTTATTGTGGAATGGCATGTCATGTGATCGTGATCATCCTAGATCGAATTATATTTTGAACTTAGCCCTTGGTTACTGTGGAATGATGTGGCACGTGATCGTGATCGTCCTTGATTGAAATTATGTGTCGAACTTAACCCATGGTTATTATGGAATGACATGTCACGTGATCGTGATCATCCTAGATCAAAATTATGTGTCGAACTTAGCCCATAATTATTATGGAATGACTTGTCGCGTAATTATGATCATCTTAAATCAAAATTATGTATCGAACCTAGCCCATGATTAGTATGGAATGACCTGTCTCGTGATTACGATCATCTTATATCAAAATTACGTGTCAAATTAATTTTAAAACATATATTTACGCAATTCACCAAATTCTTATTCTAACTTTTTTTAATTCAATAATTACAATGCTGAAATTGAATAATCGATCATTGGAATAGTCGATTATGTTTTTTGTACTAAGTTATGATCGAATTGGTAATTCTTTCCGTTCACATGAGGTTGAACTTGTTGGATGATGGAAGTCGATGTGGGACTTCCATCATCCAACACCTCCCCTCGAACAAAGTGCGCCTCCCCTTAATCGAGGCTCGACTCCTTTGGAGTCTTAGTCATTTTTGACTGCCATGTTGTCAAAATTACGTCTCAACTACCATGGCGACTTTTGGCCTTAAACAATATCCAATCCCTCTACACCATGTTGTCACAATTCGTCTAACCAAAAACAACTTCATCATATGGCGTGCCCAACTCCTCCCCTACCTACGGAGTACGAAGCTTATGGGCTACCTCGATGGGACCAATGTTGCACCTGCCAAGCTGATCCCTTCCTCAACTGCTGCTGGTGCTGAGCTGGTCTCTAATCCGGCCTATAATCAGTGGTATGATCAGGATCAACAAGTCCTTAGCGGCCTTCTCTCCTCCATGTCTGAGGAGATTCTTCATGATGTGGTTGCCGCTACTACGTCCAAGGAGGCGTGGGATACCCTGCAGCGGATGTTTTCATCGTCAACTCGTGCTCGCACTACTCAGATTCGTGTTGAGCTCGCCACGTCCAAGAAACGAGATCAATCTGCTGCAAATTATTTTTGCAAGATCAAAGGGCTAGCCACCGAGCTGGCCGCCGCCGGCTCTGCCTTGCAGGATGATGATGTGATCGCGTATCTTCTCGCTGGTCTTGGCCCTGACTATGATCCCTTCGTCACCTCAATGACTACCAAGAGTGAAGCCCTCACCCTTGATGATGTGTTTGCACATCTAATGACGTATGAAGCTCGCCAACTACAACACCAGGCTGAACTTCAGTTAAATCTTGGATCTTCTGCCAATTATGCTAGTCGTGGTGGTCAGCAGAAGAATCGTGGGCGTAGGGATCGCGGTCGTGGTCGTTCTCAAGGTTATGCACCCTCTCGTCCTGCTGGTGATCGTCGTGGCCCTTCTGCTCGTTCTTCCTGCCAGATCTGCGGCAAAGTGGGGCATACTGCTATCCGCTGCTGGCATAGGATGGATGAGTCCTATCAAGATGAACCTTCTTCTGCTCCTCCTACGGCACTGGCGGCTACTTCTTCTTACAAGATTGACCCAAATTGGTACAGCGACACAGGCGCTACAGACCATATCACCAGTGACCTGGATCGTCTCGCTGTGCGTGAACGTTATCATGGAGGTGAACAAGTTCAAGTCGGCAATGGAGCAGGTTTGCGTGTTTTGCATACTGGTCATTCTCTAATTAATACTGCTACTCGTCCTCTTGCGTTGCGTAATATTTTGCATGTGCCTGAAATTTCCAAACATCTTCTTTCTGTTCATAAATTTTCTCGTGATAATGACGTATTCTTTGAATTCCATCCTTGGCATTTTTCTATAAATGATCGACAGTCGAGGAAAAGTCTCCTAAATGGGAGGTGTGAATCTGGTCTTTATCCTATTAAGCCATCCGATGTCGATAATCTCAAGCACGCCTTGGTGAGCAGATCTACTACTCACGCCCAATGGCATGCACGTCTTGGACATCCTTCATCTCAAGTAATAAAATCCATTTTGCGTCTAAATAATATTTCGTGTGCTAGTGAGTCATCTTTGTCAGTTTGTAATGCGTGTCAGTTAGCAAAGAGTCATCGATTACCATATACTAGTTCTTCCCATAGGTCTTCGTCACCTTTGGAACTTATTTTTTCGGATGTTTGGGGCCCTGCACCTCCATCTGTTGGGGGTTTTAAATATTATATTAGTTTCATTGATGATTTCAGTAAATTTTCGTGGATCTATTTGATGCATGATCGTACAGAAGCTCCTCGTATATTTTTGCAATTCCAAGCTCATGTTGAGCGCCTCCTAGATACTAAAATCAAGTGGGTCCAATCTGATTGGGGTGGGGAATATCAGAAAATTCATAACACATTTTTTCGTTCCCTTGGAATTGGTCATCGTGTTTCGTGCCCTCACACACATCAACAAAATGGGTCTGCTGAACGCAAGCATCGTCATATTGTTGAAACTGGCCTAGCCCTTCTAGCTCATGCTCATGTACCTATTAAATTTTGGGACGACGCGTTTCTTACAGCCACATATCTCATCAATCGTCTTCTTACTCGTGTCATCGATAAAAAATGCCCCTTAGAGCTTCTTTTTCATACCCCACCAAATTACTCCTTATTAAAAATTTTTGGGTGTGCTTGTTGGCCTCATCTTCGTCCTTATAACAAACAAAAGTTCTCTTTTCGATCAAAGGAATGTGTCTTTCTAGGCTACAGTTCTTCACATAAAGGGTATAAGTGTCTTGACACCGATTCTAGTCATGTCTATATATCTAGAGATGTCATATTTGATGAAAATGTTTTTCCATTCAAGAGAGCCTCACCTAATTCTTCCCCAATCATGCAGTCGACGCATAATGCCCCTGATTTGTGCACCTTGCATTTGGGTAATAGCAGTACTAATTTGGAGAATGATCACATGCATATGTCTGGGCCTACTAACTCTTTGGATGCAGAAAATTTGGTGTCTACATCAGCTTCGGAATTGCCGCAACAATCCTCCGCGTCGCTGCCATGCGAATCGGCGTTGGTTGTTCCGCCAATGATTGAGGCCTCGGCTCCTCCGCCAGCAGATGATATTGCGCAATGCCCGGTCGAATCCTCGGCCGTTGGTCAACCAACTGCTGTAGCATCGGTTGCTCCCCTCGCAACGGCTGATAGGGCCGTCCCCTCAAATGTGGATCCTGCACCTACTACTCATCCGTATGGTACTCGATTGAAGCACAATATCAAGAAACCCAAGGTGCGTACAAATGGAACAGTAACATATCTTGTAGCTCGGTCTTCTGCCTCTGAACCTACTTCACATATTACTGCTATTGAGCATCCCCTCTGGCGTCAGGCAATGAATGATGAATTTCAGGCACTTCAAAAAAATAAGACATGGCACTTAGTTCCTCCTCGTGCTGGTCTTAACGTTATTGATTGCAAATGAGTTTTCAAACTCAAACAAAAGCCAGATGGCTCTATTGATCGCTACAAAGCACGCCTGGTTGCTAAAGGTTTTAAACAGCAGTATGGCGTTGATTATGATGATACCTTTAGTCCAGTTGTTAAGCCCACTACCATTCGGCTCTTATTATCTCTTGCTATTTCTCGTGGTTGGGCTATTCGGCAGATTGATATTCAAAATGCTTTTCTTCATAGCCTTCCTAATGAAGATGTTTATATGAAGCAGCCCCCTGGATTTGTGGATTCTCAACACCCTGGTTATCTCTGCAAGCTGGATAAGTCGCTTTATGGCCTTAAACAAGCTCCGCGTGCCTGGTTTTCTCGCCTTAGCTCCAAACTATTACAGCTGGATTTTACACCTTCAAAGGCTGATGTCTCTCTTTTTATTTTTAACAAAACGGGCATTCAGATGTATATCCTCATCTACGTTGATGATATTATTATCATCAGCTCATCTTCTACGGCTACTGAGAAACTTCTTACACAGCTTCAAGATGATTTTGCCGTCAAGGATCTTGGTATTTTGAGTTATTTTCTTGGGATTGAGGTCCGCCATACTTCTAGTGGACTTATTCTGACACAACATAAATACATTCGAGATTTATTAGCCAGAACCAATATGCTCACCTCCGAAGGTGTGCCCACACCTATGCTTCCCAGTGAGAAGTTGTTATTGAATGGTGGTGAAAAGCTCTCACCTGAGGATACTACTCGCTATCGAAGTGTCGTTGGTGCTCTCCAATATTTGTCTCTGACACGTCCTGATATATCCTTTTGTGTCAACAGAGTGTGTCAGTTCATGTCCTCTCCGACTTCTATACATTGGGCGGCAGTCAAACGAATTCTCCGTTATCTACATGACACGATTGATATGGGTTTGTGTCTTACAAAGTCCAGCACTGATTTGTTGAGTGCCTTTTCAGATGCTGATTGGGCTGGGAATCCTGATGATCGTCGAAGCACTGGAGGCTATGTGATCTTCTTTGGTGGCAATCTTATCTCTTGGAGTTCGAGGAAACAATCGACAGTTTCTCGCTCTAGTACGGAAGCCGAATATAAGGCGGTTGCTGATGCCACTGCCGAATTAATTTGGATCCAAGTCCTCTTGCGTGAGCTCGGGATCTCGCAAGCGCGAGCGCCTAGCCTATGGTGTGACAACATTGGTGCCACCTACCTATCCGCCAATCCAGTCTTTCATCGACGGACGAAGCATGTTGAGGTTGATTATCACTTCGTTCGTGAACGAGTATCGACTCGTCAGCTTGATGTTCGACTCATATCTTCCAAGGATCAGCTCGCCGATATCATGACAAAGCCACTGCCAGCTCCTTCTTTTAGCTATTTTAGGCGCAATCTGAACTTAGTAGTACATCGTCCAGATTGAGGGGGTGTTAAACCTAAAATAGATCATAACTGTATATACTAAAATAGTCTAAGATTTACTAGTTGTTATGATTTGAAGGGTTTGTTACCAAATCTATGATTTTATGGTTTGTTACCAAATCATAGATTTGGAATGTAATCTTCATTATACGCATCTATAAATATTCGTGACCCATATAGGTCATCGTGCCATTCAATCTAACAGAACTAATAATAATAAATTAAATATGTTATTAAAAATTGACCAACAATCCTTTAATTTTTGAAAATTTTGTTTGTTTTCTTACCCTAGAAAATGATTTTCATATTCGTGGACGAAATATTTGAATTTTTAATCGAATTTAAAAATTAGAAAGCAATTATTTTTAATCAAAATTGGCTTATGATTTAAAAATATTATAAAGAATATATAAAAATTCATAAAATAGTGCTCACCAGCATAATTTAAAAATATAAGAAATTAAAAAAGAAAAAAAGACGTGCAATCCAAAAGAGCCCAATTAAATCTGCGATTGGGCTTTCATTAATAACAGATTTTAAAAAGAAAAAGAAAAATAACAAAATATATATATATATATATACGTAATGACTATTTATTTATTGAGAGATGACTAAATGGTTCTTTATTCCATTTATAAACGGATTATATAAGAATATTTATGACTAAATTAATAAAAATATTTATAATTTTATATTTTGTCTAAAAAATATTTTAATAATACCTTTAAAACTTTCTAAAAAAAATATTATACGAACACAGTTACTATTTTGTTTCAAAAATACTATTGAACGTGTTTAAAAAATACTATTAAAACTTAAAAAGTTTTATTAATATCCTTCAATTTTGTTAAAAAAAAGTTAAAAAAAATATCATTAAAAAATATTCATAAACTTTTAAAAGTTACATTAATGCATTTTATATTTATAAAAAAGTTCAAACTATTGGATGATGAAAGTTTAGGGAATGATCATTGATTTATAAACAAAGAATACTCTCTCCATTTGTATGAGACATTTTGGGGAATCACAAAGCAAAACCATGAGAGCTTAGGCTCATAGTGGACAATATCATATCAGTGTGAGAGTGTGTTCATCTAACACAAACAAATTCTTATTGTCAATATATTTATGAAAATTACATTGCGTAAAATTCCCCACAGCAGCCTCCTGTAGGAATCTGGGCTGTGTCTTTGTCCCAGTGTGGTTGATCATCATCTCGCACCAGCTACTGATCATTGCCTTGGCAAGCTATTGCCTCACCAATTAGCTAATCAGATAGGAGCCCCTCCTTGGGCGGATTCCTCCTTTTGCTCCTCAGCGTACATGGTATTAGCAGTCGTTTCCAACTGTTGTTCCCCTCCCAAATGTAGGTTGTTACGCGTTACTCACTCGTCCACCACTAGAAACACCACTTCTCCGTCTGACTATCTGCATCTTATAGATTATTTTCAAAATTTTTAATATTACAAAATTTGACTCACGTTTCTTAGATTTAATTTTTTTAAATCGATTGAGTTCTCCCTTGCGCTTCTAAGCTACTAGACCAGATCCGGAAAGAAAACAAATTTCAATTTCGTCATTTTTTATTACCCACCCGTATAAGTATACATTATTATATATATAAAAGCTACGTCGTGCATATCAATATTTTTTTTAATATTTTTAAAGATTGGAGTATTCTTTAAGCTTAACGTACATGCATTTTAAAATATAGAGGTATTATTGAAATAAACTCAAGCTTGATTTAGTCTAAAATTTCACACTTCCTATATAATAATCATAAAGAATAACAAGAAAATATAAAATTAAGTTCATTTTTGGGTCAAAGGTTTCGAGTAAGTCGAGTTAAGAAAATAATATCTTTGGATCAGAATCAAATCAGAAACCACTCAACGACTCGAGACTCAGATATAATTAAGTCCATCTGCAAGATCACGACCTAGTGGTATCCAGTTTAAACCCCACATTCTATCTCACATCTGCAACCCAGGAACACGACCCACGCATAATCAAGAATGCGATCCGACCTGCTCTGACGACCCGTGCGTACTCCAACACCTACACGTGCATGACGCGTGTCGACTCCATCAGCTCCAACGGTTCAGCTCCAGAGGCTTAACATCGACTTATCTAGCTTGAGTCGACTTATCCATACGTTTTGGACCATCCCAGAGCTGAATTTGACCTCGTTTAAGGTAATTAAGATCAATATAATGTCCAATTTCTCAATTCAAGTTAAATTAAGCGAATAAACTATAAAGACAAAGAAAATTAGGTGATCGTTCTAATAGGGTGCACACCTAGACAATACTTAAAATAACTTCGAGAGACGAAATCCAGTCGATTCGAATTTAGAGATAACCGATTAATTCCATCCAAGTCAGTGACCTTACTATCAGCTCAGTTGACAGACTTACCTTAAAACGTTAAAAAATACATTTTTTAAAGCGATATTACTGAAATAAACTAAAACTTAGACACTTCCCATACAATAATCATCAAAATAACAAAATAATATAAAATTTAATCAATTTTTTCCCGATTCCAAAATTCTGCTAATCTGCACCACACACGTGTCAATGTTCTTCCCATCTTTGACTTTCAAACTCTCACAAATTTCCTTCGCTTTCCCACTCAACTCCTCCCCCTTCTTCTCAAACAACACTTTTTTAATAGCCTTAGCAACCCCTTCTCTCGTAACAGCACCATCCACGCCTCTCGCCGCCTCAACGGCGACACCGGCAGCCACCGCTACCTTCCCATGAAAAGGCTGATCCAACTGCATCGGCAGAGCAATAATCGGCACCGCATTCACCGCCGCCTCCACCACCGAATTCCACCCACAATGACACACAAAACCACCGATACTCGTATGCTTTAATATCCCCATTTGTGGGGCCCACCCATCCACCACTAACCCCCTCTCCCCAACTCTCTCAATAAACCCCTCCGGCAAAGCCTCTCGAATCCCAACGTTCTCCCCTTTACCAAATCTTATAACCCATATGAAATTGGCCCCACTCATTTCAAGACCCATTGCCAGCTCAGCACGATCTTCGTTTGATAAATAATACTCACTCCCAAACGAAACGTACACCGTTGATTTCGGATCCTTTTGATCAAGCCAATCCAACACGTCGGATTTCTCATCCGACAATGAAACGAGTGGGCCGACAGGAACGACTTTCTTCTTCAACAGAACAGAGAGATAATCAATGTATTTACTCTCAATCTCCACAAACGAGTTGACCAAAACGACGTCGGAGTAAAATTCGAGATCTTTCAGTAATTGAATAAACCGACTTGTCGCAACACCAACACTCGAATCCGACGGATCGTTTTGATGCCGTTTAAATAACCAATGATTTTTTAGATCGAGTTCGGGGAAAGGGAAATCAACGCCGTGGTGAAGAACAGAATGAACGGAGTGGGAGAAAGTTCCGGCGCCGACGACGAGGAAGAAGACGGTGGGGATGTTGAGAGCGGCAGCGGAGTGGACGGCCCAGGGTTGGAACATGTCGGTGATGAGTAAATCGGGGTTTAATTTGTGCAAAATTGAGGTGAAATCAGGGGCGGCTTTGTCGAAGGCGTTGAGGAGAGTGGGAATTAGGCGGAGAGGGAGGCCGTTGGTGGAGTGCAGGTGAGGGGGGAGCTCCGGCGACGGTGGGAGGTTGAGGTGGAGGAGGTGGATGGGGTTTGAGGGGGTTTGGGGGAGCTTTGATTGGATGCTTTGGAGGTTTACAGGGGAAGAACAGAGGTGAATTTCGAAGGTGTTTGAGAGGCGTTTGGCGAGCTGGATGAAGGGAGATACGTGGCCGAATGCTAGCCATGGAAACATCAGAATCTTTTTAGTTGGTTTCTTTGGTTCCATGGCGGCGAGCTCAGACTATGAGTGAAGAAGGCGCAAGGGTAGTGGGATGGAAGGGAGGAAGATGGGAAGAGTAATATATAATATAAGATAAATTAATAAAATATGTTTTATATTTTATAATTTAAAAGACAGATCAAATTTGAGAGTGCATCGTGTATCACGTGTATCGCGTTCAATCCTTAATAATTATGGGGATGGTGCGACACTCGCTCTCAGCACTAAGTAAATTAAGCAAACTTTAGATTGGGTTGCCTATGGCCAGATAACTCTGACTCTAATTTGAGAATAAGGTTTAGAAAGCGGGGTAGAGAGTTAAGCAACACTAACTGAGAGATTTGAAATCAAAAGGCGTAAGGTTTTAGAAAGCCGGACTAAGAGTTAAGCAACACTAATTGAGAGATTTGAAATCAAAAGGCAACAATGACTTTATATAACTTTGGATAGCGAGAAATTGATTATTAGTATCAGCCTATAGTACATTTTGGAGCATTTCAGTCTACCCAGTCGAGACGTGATTTTGTCGTCGTATTATTGGGAAAAGCAAGAAAGAAATTATAGAAAAAGTAGAAGAAAACAATAAAACAGTATAACTCAAGGGTTTCGAGGTGTAACCATGACGAATTGATTATTTCAACATTTTTTCAATAAATGAAGTTGGCTATTTGAAATTTTGAAAATTTATTTATGTATAATATTTTGGTATATTAATGTTGTTTTTAAAAATTTATGAGTATATTTTATAAGAATATTTTTTAAATTTTGAGTAAAATTAATGATATATATATATTTTTAAGATATTAATGAAATTTCAAAATTACATAAATTATTTCTTAAGATTGAGACAAAAAAGAATTTTATAATATGGTGTGCATATGCGATTTCCGTTTGGATAAAGGATGAGATTGAAAAATCCTCATTGTCGGTCACCAGGAACAAGTTGGAGTTGTCTTTTCTGTCTCGAAAGCTTATCAAAATAATATTATTTGGAGTAGTTTTTTTTCTCAAAATTAAATATTATATAGTATAGTATAATAAAATATTGAAAATTTGAAAATTAAAATAAAAAAATAGATTGCGGTTGAGATTTTACGTCACAGGGTCCAGATTGGGTCGGGTTGGGGGATCTTTTTGACCTAACCCAAAAGTTCGAGTTGGTTGGATTGGTAACCCAACCCAACCCGAAACTTTTCACAACCCAACTTAACCCAACCTTCTATTTTCGAGTTGGGTTGTCAAATTTTTTTTAAAAAAATTTATTTATCCACCATTTATAATTATTGGGATACTATCTTAATAAAATATATTAAAAGTTCATGAACAAACACAAATAAGAAGAAAAGATAAATTCAATAAAAAACTAGTGAAAATTATATCAACATTATCATAAAATTAAAATTAAAGACAACGAAATTTGAATTCGTTAAAGTAACCCAAACATAAATTATGAAGTTAAATAAACATAATAATAAAAACAAAATAAAGAAATTTAAAATAATAAAATATTAAAAATAATATAAACATGATAATATAAAAAAATTAAAAATAATAAAATAACAAAACAATATAAACCTAAAAACAAAATAGAGAAATAAAAAATAATAAAATATTAAAACAATAAAACAGGATAATAAAAATGAAACACGTACACAAATCCATTAATACTCCATTTATACTTATCTTAATATATTTTATATATTTTTATTTGGCTCGAGTCAATTCAAGGTTTTGCTCATAAATTCGAAACTGAACCCAGTTCGGGTTCAGAAAAATAAACCCAATTCTATCCAAAGTGTTGATCCAACTGAACCCAACCCAATCTTTATAGTTCGAGTTGGGTTGGTCCGAGTTGTCCGGTTGAATGTACACCCTTAAATAATCGTTTAAAGCCTTCCATTATTTATTGTTATTATAATATTTTAATTAAGTTAATAAATACTAACAATATAGTTTATGGCCCATGACCCTTGACTGGTCGATCCTAAGAACGTCAAGAACCTGAAATTGGGCCGCCCAATTTCCCTGGGCTTCGGCCCAATTTCCATTTTGGGCTTCGATCCAAGGTCCTTTCTTCTTCCTTGTTTGGCCCATTTATATTTTTTTAAACGAGTTAAATAAAAACACAAGTATTTAAAAATAAAGCTGGAATAACTGCCAAGGTTTACATGATAAACGATTAAGGATTTTTATTTTTATTTTTATTAAAAAAAAAAAAAAGAATCAATAGTTGAAATTCCCACCCAAAATAAAAATACAGGTCGAATTCTCGCGGGTGGGCTAAACACATATTTGTTGACCGAAGTCCTCTCGTCTGCGTCCCAGGTGAAGTGGGCAAGAGGAGGAAGAAAGTATGCACTACTGGGTGAAAGCTTCTCCCTCTGATTTCAGTGGAACTCTTCCCAAACCTCGCAGGCATTTATCTCTTTCTTCGTGTGTGAATTCTCTACGATTTGTTCTTTCCTTCATTGATTGCTCGTTCTTTGGAGTTTCAGTGGCCACTCTGCGGTTAACATCGGGAATTCGAAGGTCGTCGTGTTTGGTGGCCTTGTCGACAAGAAATTTCTGAGCGATATCGCCGTTTATGACATCGGTACTTTTCGTTTCCGATTGTTTTTACTCTTTCATATACCTTTTGTCCTCGTAATCGTATTGCTCTGTTACGATATTCCTCGCTGTCTTCTTGATTTTGTTCGTATTGTTCTTTATATTGTCATTTTTGTAGTTTGATCGAGCTTTTATTTGTTTTATTTTCGGTTTGGTTTGGAGTTGTATTTTGTGTAAGAAATGCGTCTCTTGATTCGTGGATTATGATTTTACATTTTGTCGATGTTGTTTTTTGATTTTGTTGAGTGTGGAGATTGATTATTATTAGACGGATTTCTTACTGCTTACGGATATTTATTCATTCGAATTTTTGCGATATCAGTAGAGATCTGTTAGGTTGAAGTCCTGATGTGAACGATAATGATAGGAAGAGAATCTACTCGTGAGTGTAGCTCCTACAAGAATGGTGAATTGGTCCAATGAATTTCATACCTGAGAAAAATTCATAGGCAAGTTTGCGATTCTGTCATTCAGGATACATTTAGGCACTGTTTTCTTTACTGGTTTAAGAATGAGAGAAAAAAAACCTAGAAGGAAGCGAATGGTCATCTAATGAATGTCGGTCCTGCTTTTAATGCAGCGAATGTCTTCATTTTAGGAAAATGTTGAAGTTCAAAGACTAACTGTAACTCACATTGAAAGGAATAGATCTACACTATATTTGACTATGTTTTATATGATGAAAGTTCCTCGATTACAGGATCAGATATATATATTTTTTTTTTTTGTAGAAATGGATAGGTATTGGATCTGATCATGGTTTGATCAAGGCTATCGTCTTGACCTAGATGTTGGCAGGGAATATATTAGAGTAAATATTAGAAAAAATGAGAAAATATAATTTGTTGTGGAAGTAAATTTAGGTTGCTAGATTGAGATTAAGCTACGTGGTTCAGTTCACGAAGTCTTTGGGTTTGTTTGTTTGCTGCAGAATATTTGGTCATTTGAATGAGTTCGTTATGGTAGATTGTTACCTATGAAATCATGGTCTACTGTATTCATGATAATTAGATTTAAGACTAAAAGCAAAAATTATCATGGTTTTTCTTTTATTAATGTGACTATATTCTTACTCTTATATTGCAGACAATAAGTTATGGTTTCAGCCAGAATGCACTGGCAATGGCTCAGACAATCAAGTTGGTCCCAGTCCACGAGCTTTTCACATTGCTGTTGCAATTGATTGCCACATGTTTGTTTTTGGTGGACGTTCAGGTAGCAAAAGGTATTCACTCCTAGAAGAAAAAATAATATAGGAATGCTGTGATATTTGTGCCCCTTAGTTCGGATGTAATGTTTAATAATAGGATGAGAACAATCATATATATATGAAAATTTGATTATTATATTGTCTACTTTTTGATATTTGGCTCTAAATTTGTAGATATTTAGCTTTCTTACAATGTTTGAATTGCTTATTCTAACATAAGTTTTTGTTAAAGAGAAAAATAAATACAAGTGTATGGGAAAATGAGACATCTTCCCCAACCAAAAGTAGATGGAGACTACAAAAGTACTCTATAGTTTGTATTAAATAGAAAAGGGAGTAGTCACAGAATTCTTCGGTAAAAAGAACTTTCAAGAATAGTCCAAAAAACTGACTAGCACCAAGAATCACTGATATTTCATATCAACCCTAAAAAATCCTTCCTACGATTTCCAGCCAATTTTCTTAACTCAGAAATTACTGATCTGTATTATAACTGTTACAATGGTTTCCCAGGAATTTCATGGGCATGAGCTTTCCTGTTCACTAGTTTTTTCCAATGTAGTCTTGTACTTCCTTCTCCCTTTTTATCATGTAGCTTTTGGCCATTTTTTGAGTAACAACTACAGTTGTCTGCTATAACAATCAATAACAGCCCCCAATTCCAGCTAACTAATTACCTTCTCATATTAACTTCTAACCCTGGTACTCACTTACAATTCTTCACTGTGTATAGATATGTATAACTTATTATTGTTGATCTTTCTTTTCTTTTTAATTCTTGCGTCTCAAAGTTTTACTTGCCCTCAAGGTGAAATCAAGGGATGGATAACTGAAAACAACTCCAATAAGCATCTGCCTTGGGCTGATCACACCACTTGATCGGTACTTTTAACTCTAATGGTGCTTGTTGAGAGCACATAGAACCCTAAAATGAAAGAGATGGGAGTATGGAGCAAGAGAGAGTTGACACTTCAGCAGCTCATAAACATAACTAAGATGGTGTTGGATGTAAATACTCAGTCTATGGATTTTTTTTTTTTTTGTTAATTTAGTTTAGTTTATTTTAAATTTAAATTTATTACTTTATTTTTTAGAAATAATTATTTTATTGAAAAGTGAATTAGTGATTTAGGATGTACTCGTATTGATCCACTTATGTGGTTTAAAAACTTCATCTAGGTTTTTCCTCTATGATGAGGACTTTCTGGATTTTTATAGTTAAAAAAAGGGAACTGAACATGAAATACTTATTATCTGTAATTTCTATCTTATAGTCCTCCCAATGTATACCTTAAACTACTCTTGATTCATCTTGTAATTTTCCACAATACTTGTACTGATCCTGACATTGTATATGTAGGATGGGTGATTTCTGGGTTCTAGACACTGGTAAGGTTCTCTACCGTACTGAAGTCTTGCAATTGTAATGGAAAGTAACTGCTTATATTTCAAACTTAACTACGTTTTCTATCATTTGGCTCACTATTTAACTCGTGTGTCTTTTAGATATCTGGCAATGGTCAGAGCTAACTAGTTTCGGTGACTTGCCTTCACCAAGGGACTTTGCTGCAGCTTCTTCTTTTGGGAACCGGAAAATTGTCATGTGAGTGTTAATGCTTGCATTCTTGAACGGTTCTAATAATTTCTTTTTATTTGCTAAATTCAATATGCTTAAATTGAGTGCAGGTATGGGGGCTGGGATGGTAAAAAGTGGTTGTCAGACGTGTATGTTCTAGACACAAGTAATTTCGTCGCTTCTGCCTGTTTAGTTTCTTTTCATTTCTTCTGTTTGTTATTTCAGAATTTTTCTCCTTTTTCCGGTCTTATTCTTCTTTTAAGTTATATTGTTGATTGTTCTGTAAGTTTGTCTTTTTTTTTTCTTTTTGGTAAGCAGTGTCACTTGAATGGACTGAACTTTCAGTTGCTGGATCACTGCCTCCTCCAAGATGTGGCCACACAGCAACTATGCTTGAGAAAAGGTTGCTTGTCTATGGTGGAAGAGGTACAGCCACGTGTAATATTCTCCCAACAGTTGTATTTTCTAAATGATATCTCTGTTAATTATGAATCATACTGGTACATTTTCATTGACGTTACCAGCTTCTT
Source organism: Cucurbita pepo subsp. pepo (assembly GCF_057944985.1). Lineage (NCBI taxonomy): Eukaryota > Viridiplantae > Streptophyta > Magnoliopsida > Cucurbitales > Cucurbitaceae > Cucurbita > Cucurbita pepo. The sequence continues at coordinate 2,273,770 of NC_141806.1, read as the reverse complement.
ACATTGTAAGAAATATAACTATCCTTTTGGGTTCTCCCGATCTTTTGTAATTTCGTACTATGTTTCATAAAATATAAAAGGAAAGGAAGAAAATAAATAAATCACTATGTTGTGAGACAGATAGTTGTCTTGGTTACACATCTGATGCTTATTTTAATTACCTCCTAGAGGTTGAGAATACTTAAAAGTGGGAATTTGCTATTTATGTTTTGATTTTGCTAAATTGGAATTTTTTTTTTTTTGGTACTGTACCTTAGTCCTTAACTATATTTTAGAAATCTTGTTTCATCATTTTAAATGTGGTTCTGTAACTTTGCGTTTTGCTGCTAAACTAATTGGCCCTTTTGAACGGATAGGAGGTGGTGGGCCAATATTGGGTGACTTATGGGCTTTGAAAGGACTCATTGAAGAAGGTTAGTTGTTGGTTGTTTTTCCTTTTCTTACCAAATTGAAAGAATTTTTCTGCTTTCTTAGTTTTTCAAAATTTACTATTATTTTCTATGGCCATTTAAATCTTATGATAAATGATTTTTTTTCTAGATCTTGCTGATTTTCTATGACATTGTTGTTTGAAGGGTAATGACACATTTATCCTATGTAATCAGATTCTACACCCCAACTATCCATGGACGAGTGATTGACCATTAAGATATACATGCTCAAACTTTCTTGCTTTCATTGTGAAGATACCTTCATTTGCATTGTTACAAGGTCCAACTTCGAGTTGTGAATCTTGGATCTTCATTTTAAGAATGTTATATCCTACTTCTCTGTTATCTGTTTGTTCAATATTTTTATGTTTTCTCAATCCAAATATAGATGGGTATGTGTTGTTTATTTGTTCATCTGCTCCAGCATTATCCGGTTAGTGTATTTATTAGAAACTTTCATTGGACAAACATTCTCTGATCATTTTAAAAAATGGAAGGATGAAACACTGTTGTAGTGTCCTTTTCTCCTTGGTTTGTTTGTTTATAAATTGTTTTGCATGAGGTCAAGAGATTTGGGCTTTCAGATGGATTTTCCTTTTTCCTCTGAGTTTCAGTGTGTTCGAGTTTTTTTTAAGCAGCTAATGAAATGTTTCACTGTTTTGTGGCAGAGAATGAAACCCCGGGATGGACCCAGTTGAAGCTTCCGGGTCAAGGTCCTTCTCCCCGTTGTGGCCATACCATTACATCGGGTGGACATTATGTAATTACATTTTCCAGAATTTTTGTTCTTTTTCACCTTTCTTATTTGGATTTGCTTTGCTCTAAAAAGGATGTTGTGTATTTGTCGGGATAGCTCAAGCTTTTAGTCCTGTTAGTGACCTCTATTATCAGCTTCATCAGAAATGAAAATCGTTAAGGATCACTCAAGTTGTGAACTCCTATTGGTGGCTAGTATATCATCTTTTATTTATCATGGAAGAAGAAAGAAGTCTAGTTGAAGTAGGGAACCTTGGAGTTTTCTTTTTACTAAGAAATTTGTTTCCAAGAACGACAGTTTTTTTACAAAAATGAAAAAGGGACCCAAAAGAGCAAGGTGAAGATGAGTTGTCTTCCCCTACCGTTCCAGAGATTTAAAAATTCTCCAATTAGTTTCAGACAAGCTTTCATTCGCTATTACCCTTTCTTTGGTATTACTTCTACTTGATTCTAACCCCCTTCTTGTCTTAACAGCTACTGTTATTTGGAGGGCATGGGACTGGTGGTTGGCTTAGTCGCTATGATGTTTACCACAATGATTCGATTGTGTTGGATAGGGGTGAGTGCATAAATTACCTCCGTATGCTGCTAAAAGACAATTTTTTCTGCGGCTTTAATTTCGCTCGTAAAAAGAACACTATTGCTTAGAGCTGCAATGGGGGTGGGTGAGGTTAGGAAGGAGGTGAACTATGTACTTGATGATTTTTAGTTGAGGGCTTCTATGCCAACTTATAAATAATGAGAGAAATCGGAAGAACAGCAGGTTGTACACTCCAGGAAAACCTTAAACACGTCAAACTTTCCCGATATGATTGATAACCATCTTTCCTTCATCTATTCAATGGTTTACTGTTCTGTGGTGAGTAGCCTTTTCGCTTTGAAATGCAGTGACTGCTCAATGGAAGCGGTTGCCTACTGGAAATGAAGCTCCTTCAGCACGGGCATACCATTCAATGACCTGTGTTGGATCACGTTATTTGTTATTTGGTGGCTTTGATGGGAAATCAACCTTTGGCGATCTGTGGTGGTTAGTTACTGAAGGTATTTCATTTCTTTTTAGAAAGCTGTTCATTGAATCTTGTCCGCAATGTTCCTTTCTTGAAAAGTTTGAAGTCTTATCACTTTCAAGCATGTGTACTTTCCATTAATATATCTTGATAATGAATCTGAAAGTATTCTCTCCAGCTTGACCTGTAAATAGTGAGGGTCAGCCAATTTCTTCACTCATAATGTTTTTTTTCTTCTTTTCTTTTTCTGAATTCTTAAACCTTGGCTTCTTCCATTTAGCTCAACTAAAGCTCGGTTCCTCTTAAAATACCTTCAATGTCGTCTCTTAACTTGTACTTTTTCCCCCTCTGCTACCCTAACTGAGCGGAAAAAAAAGGGTTAGAAATGTTCCTTCGAACTGAAGGTACTAGTAGTAGCGCATGATTGATGATTGATGGTTGTGTAATTTTCTTCTTGTTGACTAATTAGTTTGATAGTCCTCATAAAGTACATTATGTCTTACAGAGGACCCAATTGTAAAGAGATTGTTTTCCACATCACCCAACGATCTCCCTCAAAATAAGGATTTGACAACTTTGAATGAAGATTCCAGTTCCGCACAGGAGGTATTGGAACACAGCCTCTCACTTAATGAACACATGACCTTTATGCATTCTTAGTTCTAATAGGTGGTTCATTTGCAATATTAGTTTAGTGGGAACATAAAATTTCTCTTTAGTAAGAGAGGGAATTACGAAAACAACACCATTTATGAAAAATAGATAGCAATCAGTAGTAAAAATTCCTTTTTTTTTTCTCTCTGATAATCATAATGATCATCTCGTCCAAACATTATCGACATGTTCATATTCTTATTCAAAATCATCGGTATAGCTTTAAATGTTGAAGTTGCAAACTTCGATAATATCTTCCTCTTTCTGGGTGCTCCTCCCAAAAGCTTTCCTGCATGGTAAAGACCTAGTTGGGAACAGGATGACCCCCATCTATGCACTGAAGTTATGGGAAGCCTATACCCCAAACTTCTCGCAAAATCACAATTCGGAAAACTAAGTGATGATGGTTTGGTCACTCACGCATCTTAATTTGCATTGTTTTTCGAGGCTTTTGCAAATCAATGCTTGAAATAAAATTTTAAACCATTGCAAAACATGTAGATTTCTAGGTATATGTAAATGGTTCTGCTTATTGTTTGTATCCTAATTAACGAATTGCTCTATTATTGTTAGCAATATGGATTGGTTCCCTTATTTTCTAGCTCTTTGATATGCCTTCCCTGTTTTCGATTGGAATTTTTTCTCTCATAAAAAAAAATAATAACAACATAAGATTTTGAATAAATAAACTAATAGGTCTGAAGAATCTCATCCTATATTATGTTTATCCTTTCCTATACCCAGAATTGTTTCCTGTGAATATTATAAAAATATATTTGATATTAGTCTGAACAGGATTCTCAAGGGAGGCACAATGCAGTTGAAGAGTTAGGAAAAAGTTTGGGGATTACTATCTCTTTCTCAAATCCTGGACTACCTGTTGTTGGCGAGATGGAGGACAAGGAGTTCCTTAATCTAGCATATAGTTTAAGTGAAGTTGAACCTTCTATCACTGGACGGGTCACACATACTGAGGTGAGTAGGAAATATTTCGATGCAAGGTCATCTAATTAGGTTATCTGATAGTTTTTTTTTCTTTCATTTTTGTGGAAGGCCGCTCAGGCACTTCGGAAACATTGGAGCAATTCTAATCCTAGGTTGATTCCACTGAAAGAGCTTGGGCCCTTACTTCGTGATTACCAGCGGTTGATCACCCATAAGTACTTGTAAGAATGAAACATTACCACTTATCAGATCTTATTAAATCATACATGAGTTTTATCACTTTCCATCTTCAAATACGAGTTTCTGTTTAGTGTTCTGAAATCTCATTACATGTGCATTGGCATTGATTAATTTGATTTCTAGTGGCATCCATCTTCTGATATGACTGTTGATGTGTAGAATATGAAATGGGGTTTTGGGGTTTTTACCCCTTTATTTTTTTTATTGAAAATTTTTGTTTCTCTTTGAAAAAAAAGAAAAACAAAGATGAAACTGATCTTAAAGAAATGATGAAAAAACAAGCACAATTTTCAAAAACTAAAAACCGAATGGTTATTGATTGGAGCTTTAATTATTGTTTTTTTTTTTTTTTATATTCTTGGCATGGAAAGCACGAACTCCTCTCCTAGTTTTTATCTTCATGTTAGTATCTCCTGTTTTGTCATTGTTGTTTAATTTATGTTGAAAATTACAGTACAAATGATGGGCCTCAGTCAGAGTTCATTACTACCAGTCTTCCTGGAAAAGATGCTTATCAATTTTACCATATTAACAGCTTTCGTCAGGTATGAACAGTATGGTACGAAGTGGTTAATAGGTGAATGCTTTTATTCGCTGTTGATTTTATCTTACTACTTCTTGCTTGTGGTGTTCTCCTTTCTGGTATATCTTTTGCCTTACGGTAACTTTACATACGGCTCAAAGTCGCTTTAGGACCAAAACAGACTCTCCCCACCCCACGCCCTATACCCCACTGTTTGATTTTCATGATAGGTGTAGGGAATGGTTCTTTAAATTCTGTAACAGCCCAAAGCCCAAACCCACCGATATCAGGTCCTCTTTGGGCTTTCCCTTTCGGACTTTCCTTCAAGGTTTTTAAAACATGTCTACTAGGGAGAGATTTCCACACCCTTATAAAGAAATTTTCGTTCTCCTCTCCAATCGATGTGGGATCTTCCAAATTCTCTAGTATTTGGAATTTCCCTTGCGGTTTTGCATCGAGATCTACCTCTAGATTCTCTTGCTTCTCAGTTCGTAAACAATATGAACTACGAAGTTGAATTAATATGCAATGTTCAGAAATCAAATGACTGAAAAACAGAGGCCATGATGATCTTGAACATGACTGTAATTACCAAATTATGCAACAATAAAGTTTGGTTGACTTGGAAGTTAAGACGTTAGATTTTACCAATTGATCCAAATATTGGTTTCTAAGCATATAAGCTTCACACAGTTCAAAATTCTAGTATCCGAACTCGTTGCTTCTGATTCTATCCAAGTATCCGAATTCATATACGTTTTTATTCCTTTTTTGAATTCACAGTTACGTATGGACGATATACCTAAGCTGCTGGCCGAGTACAACCAGCTTCTACCCGATTAATCGTTTCTCCGACGAATTTTGTAAGTCGTCCGTTCGTTTATAAGCATTCTTGTGATTTGAGAGCACAGCCTTTGCAGTCCATATATGGTGTGTATCATGCATATCATTTATCCAACCCATTATTATAGGCATCAATGGCTTGTCAAATGCATAATCTTCTTTCTTTATATGTTCTTTTTACCTTCAATTTCTTGCATGTTTATTTGTTATAGCCTATAGGACCGAAACCATATACTATTATCTCGGTTTTGTTCATTAAGTGATCAGAATTTGAGAAATAGAGGTGCCAAATTAAATGTTATGATATGATAGAAGGATTGATAATATTATTGATATTAATTACACGTTATGGAAGATGGCCTGCATGTTTATCTTTAACACTTTCTGAAACATTTCTTTAAATAGAAGTACAATTTTAACAAGAACAGAAAAAATAAAGGTGCTACTCATGGACAACAATATAGATAGCCGTTCATATTTTCTCGATCAGTTCGTCAATGCTATGTGCTTACTCAATTCTTCAAGCTTGTTCATCCTCCATCTCTCACTTTGATCCAGCAACTGATAACATTATGGCCATTTACGAATGGCAATTGGACAATTTAATAGAATATTAGCCCCTTGGTGCGATTTAAAGGGAAGAACGTGATCAACCAACCTAATCGGTACGTTTTGGATTGAGTTATAATTTATTTGGGTTTGATTTAGTTCTAATAAATGCAAATTTTTATGAATTGAGTTAGTTCCTGAGTTTCACTTGAAACATATTGTTAACTTAAAAAAAAAAAAAAAAAACTTTTTTACTTGTCATATTTATTATAATTTTATTTAATTTCAGGAATGTTCTTCGATTATTTATTATTCAATAGCTTTTAAAATAACTTTTATGTTTTTGAAATGTATTTTTTAAAGATATATATTGCAATTTAGTTTGAAAAGTAAATAAATAGGTATTTTAGATATGAATGTTTTACTTTTATTAAAAATAAAAGTGTGAATAAATGAGTCGGGTATTGAATTAAGTTTATTATTTAATAAGAATTATTTGAATTAAAAAAATTAGACCGAAAAGGAATGGAAACTTTAGCGTTGGGGTAAAAAATTATTATTACCTCCATTAGCGTAGTGAGTAACTGAGCTTTCTCGTTCGTTTTTTCATTGAATATTTCCAAGACTTCTTTATATTCTTTTTCCTGTTACCATTTAGAAGAAATATTTTTTTAACTGAAACTTGCGTTATAAAATTAGGGGTTAGAAGTTCTAACATCGAACCAATAAAAAAATAATAATAATAAAAAAAGGATTATACAAAGGAAGATTAAATGTTAAAAAGAAATTATTGAGATTGAAGCACCTTCTTTTGGCAGATCTGTCCCAGTGATTTCAGCTCCTTCTTGGCTGTGTCTATTCTTTTTCTCACATTACCAACCTCTTTCCCCATTGGATCTCCCATTACCTCCAGCTCCTTAATCATACACAACAACATTCTAGGTCAACTTTTTTTTCTGTTAAATTAATTTAAACTACCTTTAAACTAAAATAATATTGATCAACTTTCTTCAATAATACCTTTCATCTTTAAATAAGTTTAAAAAATATGGTTATCCTTACCAAATTATAATTATAAATATTTTGTTTTAAAAACATCATTAAACTTTGAAAAGGGTCTAAAAAATACTCTTTAATTTTTATTTTTTTAAATCAAAGTTTTAAAAGTATTAAGATTACTGAGTCAACTTTAACAATATTTTTTTAACTTTATTAAGATATATATATATATATATTTTGAAGTTTTTAAAATAGCTCAAGGGTATTAACAAAATAATAATAATAAAATTCAAAAATATTTTTTAAACACTTTTAAAAGTTCAACAAGTTCAACGCTGTATAAGAAATAAAATATTAATCTTAACTAATGATTTTTTCTTTCTTTCTTAAAGTTTAAGGTATGATTGAGACTTTTTAAAAGTTGAAAAGTATTTATATATATATATATATATATAATATTTTTATTAATTTAACCTAAATAAATAAGAATTTACGTTAGAATTGTACTACCAAAGGGACCAAACTTGGATCCTTTGCAGGCGTGTTACATAAAAAGCATGATTATAAAACTTACTTCCCAAATTTGTGCTAAGCGTTTGGCTTCTTCCTCAGCACGGCTTAACTGCAACTCAACCTTCTCCTTCACTTCCATTTTCCTCCTCTCAATCTCTTCCTCTCTAGCTTGCAATGTCGATACGGTCAGTTTCTTCCCCATCTCACCGCCGTCGTCTCGACCGCGACTTCCTTCCGATACAATCCGCTCGCCATTTCCTTCGTCTCCATGCTTACTCGTCATTCTCTCTCTCGTTTCTTACGAGCTTCGTCTCCTCATCAATGGCCTTCCTTTTCTGCAGCTCTTACAAAAGCAACCAAACAAGCAAGCACACTTCTTCTTTATACAGATGGTTGAATGGTTTTAGATGAGCTGAGCTTTTCGCCTTTTGCTTTTGCTTTAAAACTTTCTTTCCATTTCCCTCTCTGTAACTACAAGTTGGTTTTCTTGGGAAATGTCTGAAAGATTACGCTTCTCAAATTCTTTTAAGGACATTTGAATATTTTGCTTCGACCGTGTCCGTGAAAATGATCGTGCAATTAATGAAAATGTGATATGAACCAAGAGACATCAATCATACAATATGTTTTAATGAAGATGTGAAGAAAATATTGTTGAAATTATCAAAAAAATATTTCAATTCATGCCACATTGATAAAGAATGAAGTTTTATATTTTAAATTTTGGTGGATTACAATTTAGAGTTATTATATTTCATTAACGTAGTTTAAGACTTTTAATTTACTTTAGGTTACAATTACACAATTATGGCCATTTGATTGGTGACCGAGTAAAAAACATTGCTTCAAGCAACAACAAGAAAGACGTCCCTTATGAGCTAGATTTTAAAACATTACTCTTCAAATAATGGTTACTTCAATCCTAATTAATCTAAATTAAACGCTATTAATGGCATTAATTACAAATATAATCGCATTACTTTAACTATAAACTTTTTATTTCTGATGTGAAAACAAAAAAACTACGTAAAAATCTATTAATTCATCTGTAATCATCCATTACAACTACCTTATGGCCTAAGCAAACTACCCTATGACACATAGGTCTATTACAGTATGAACGAGCGTCTTTGGCGTCTTCTTTTGAAAAGGGTATTGTGCCTCAACCCATTTGTTGGAGTTGGGTTATGCACCCGCTATCTGGAACGTTGTTATAAATGGTTTAGAATAGACATGAGAGAGTTTAATGCTTGAGAGAGCCCGCATGGATGGATGTTCAAGATGTCCCAATGAGATTCAGTTCTCAACGTATATGTCAAAGCAAGCTTAGATGGCTAATGTGTTCCGAGATATGAGATGACATCACGATGCATGAATCGTGTTGATGAGAACCGAGGTGACCATGAGTCGCAACGCGATTGTGTGGCAAACATTGAATATGCATGTACGAACGACGTATGTAGTCGAATAAGTTTAGATTCTGCACCAACCGTGTTCAATGAATAAGTCAAAATGATTGCTTGAAGCAAGAAGAAAAAAAAGACATCCCTCATTTTACTTCACTCATAATTAATCTAAATTAAACACATGACATTAATGGCAAATCTAATCTTAACTTACATTAATTTAACCATAAACTTTCTAGTGCTCACGTGAAATTTTATATTATATTTTAATAAAATCTAATTTCAATTAAGTCATAAACGAATTATTTATTTATTTATTTATTTGATTATAATTTTTTTTTTTTTTTTTTTGTATTTTTCGTATATAGTTTAAGTTTAGTTTACTACACAAATAAACTCAAACTAAATTATGACATTAATAAGTTTAAATAAAGTAAACAAAGAAAAACATATAAATTAATATCCGGTTCACCTATATATTTATATTCATCAAAATTAATTATAAATAAAATTTAAAATTAATTAAAATATATAGACTTATTTATTTTCATTTTATTTTAATAATTTTTAAGAGCATGAAAAATATAAATGTGATGAAATTAATTTTCATACAATGTCACGAGGAAGACATAATTATAGACAAAAACCATATGAATGGTTCACATCATAATAACTTTCGATATTTTTTTCTTATATATATATATATATATATATATATATATATATCACAAAGAGAGGGTGAGAAAAATAAATAATCGAAAAATCACATGAAAATGAGAACTACAATAATGTGAAAATTCGTTTGACATTAAATAAAGGGAGGAAGTTGACAAGTGGGCCTGAATGGGCTCATCTGGCCCTGTCGTTTCTGGTCCAGCCCACCTCGACTCCCGAGCATTATTCCAAGCTGCTTACAAAATGAGAGAATAATAAAAAAATAATAATGATAATAGTAAATTATGGCATATGCCATGTCCTATACTAATTTTTTTTTTTTTTTAAATTCGACTATAAATTTAGGTCTCCGCTCAAAATATAGCTTCGATTAATTTAGGTAAAGTGACAGCATAGTAATTGTCTGTGATTTCTCGTCCTAGTATCATGCACCTTGCGTTTGTGATATCTATATTCAATTCTCTCTTCTCGAGATGACTACAATGAACATAAATCTCACTCACTATCCATGTGAGTGATTTCTCGTTTCTGGTATGTGAAAATACAGGTAGAACGTCTAAAAAACCCAAACCAAGTGAGTCAAACTTCATAAATCAGGGTTCATGTTTATACATCAACATTATTAATTTTTTCGCTTTTTGTAGTTGGGTGAGTTTTTTTCCCTCGGGTTCAATAATTTATAAGGGTTGAGAATCTAAATATTGGATATTTTGGTCGGCGTTTATGTTACTACATTCGGTTAGTTTTTTTTTTTTTTTTTTTCTCGGTTCAATAATTTATAAGTGTCCAAATCTTTGATATTTTGGTTAGCATTCATGTTACTACATTGACACATGCTTTGTGCCGTGGACTAGTATATGAGCAGCTAGGTCAATTCCCTTTATTCGAGTTCGATAATTTATAAGGGTCGAGAATTCAAATTTTAGATATTTTGGTTGATGATATATGTATGAATAATTTTTTTAAACAAAGGAAGAATCTGAACGGTGTCATTGTGTTTTAACTAAATTAAATAAATATATTGATTTTAAAATCTAATTTGCATAAATAATTATTTTAGTTATATATTTAATTTTTCTCACTAATTATTTTTATTTTTTTTAAGTAAACTTTTAAAAAATAATTAATTAGAACTAAATTAGAATTTTCTTTTTGTGGAAATTTATGGACTAATTTATAATATCTGAATTTACCAATTTAAAATATAAGGACTAAAATATAGAAATAATCGCAGCCAATATAAAGATTACTAAATATATAAAATAAAGTTAAGGCACGTGAAATTACATAGATACCCCACTCGCCTCCCTTCCTCCTCCTCTTCTCCTTCTTCTTCCTTCTGCGGCGCCATTTTTACGGCGCCTCTCTTCTCTTCGACACCGTCCCCGATTCCCACAGGTTCGGCTCTGATTCAACTTAGGTTTGTTCTTCCTTTCCGGTCTATCTGTTTTTGATTTCCTCTCTTTAATTTGGTTGGTAGATGCTTTTACTGCACTTTGCCTTTTAGTCTAATAGTAATTCGAATTCCAAGAAAGGAACGAAGTGAAAATGAGCGATTGTTTGCAGAAATTTCGATGTTAAACTGCGTTTTCGAAATGCTTTCTTCCAATGTGGTCCAAGTGAGTTCAACTCAGTCTACTATGACTGAGTTGACTCCATTTCAACGCGGATCCGGTCCTTGACCTGTGCGAATCTGTTTTCTGCGCCTTTTCAGTAGCGTTCTCTGGCGTTTCTGACATTCCCGCTTTCCTATCATCATTTTGGTATTTATATGTTATAAGGCATGTATTGCACTAAATCTACAACGTTCTTTGTCCTGTTGTTTGTAGGATTTAAGCTTTGAGAACTTTGACACTTTTTTTGGACTCGATGGAGCAGGTTAGCGATGATTTTGGATGTTGAAATGCTTGTTTTTCTGTTTCGTTTTTTTTTTTGGGTGCATTATTGTTGATCTTATCTGCGATTTCCTTGGCTTTGTAGTATGAGAAAGTTGAGAAGATTGGAGAAGGAACGTATGGTGTGGTTTACAAGGCACGCGATCGTGTCACAAATGAGACTATTGCTTTGAAGAAGATCCGCTTGGAGCAAGAAGATGAGGGAGTGCCAAGCACAGCCATTCGTGAAATTTCTCTGTTGAAGGAAATGCAGCATGGCAACATTGTAAGGTACGTATCATCGTTCGTTATCTACCCTCGTTCAACCAGTATCGATTGTCTAATCTTTGCTGTAACTCCTTTTAAGGTCAAATAACTTCTTCAATCTGCTGAACATATGAAGGTCTTTCAATTTAGTTTGAGTTTTGAAGCATGGAAAAATGTTGTGTTGGAAGACAATGTTGCAATAAATTGCCATCTGCTGCTGTCAGTTTTAACTTCTCTGGGGAGTCTTATCTAGAAACTATATGTTCTATTCACAGAGATGGGGTGGACTATATGTACTTGTTTATTATGAGGCATGGATATGTAAAATCTCAAAGGCAGCATCTCTTTCCATCACTGTTATCTCTTAGTTAATACCGAAATATATGTAGTTCTCGATTTAAATTGAACATCCAATTCATTTCCTTTTGTGCAATATTTTGCAATTACACAAATAAATATAGGGATGATATACATTTTCTCTGGTTCATCACTGAGGTAAAGATGGCACTTGCATTCTGCTTTTTGGTTATCGCGTATTGTCAATTTAACCTGTAGACTGAATCATTGCCATCTGTGATGTTTTTTCATATATATAACGAAGTTGTCTTCAATTGGTTTGCTGTCAATAGGTTGCAAGATGTAGTGCATAGCGAGAAGCGCCTGTATCTTGTTTTCGAGTATCTGGATTTGGATTTGAAGAAGCACATGGACTCATCTCCTGAATTTGCAAAGGATCCACGCCAAGTAAAAGTGAGCGTCTTCATTTTAACTTTGTAGCTGCCTGCACTCTATGTTAATTAATGTTTCTTGTTATTTGTCGTTTATATTTCAACAATAGACGACGGATTGGTTAATTGATATAATAACTAATTTACTGCAGAAAATCATATTTTTATTTTCCATGAGGTGCAAATCTTATCTAGCATCATAGTTTCGTGGATTTCTTAATCATTAAACTGAGTTCTTTGGAAAAGTAATGTGTATTTTTAAGCAACTTAAAACTATATCAGCGTTCGTCATGGTATTCCTTTCTAGTATATGCAATACCCTCTCCTTCATAACTGATCGTATGAATAAGTTTGATGCTATATTTTTTTAATCCATTCAGCATGGTGCTTATTTCTTCAGCTTTATTTTGTTTCCTTCTTTTATTTCCAGAGACTTTCCTTTGATCATGTTTTAACTCTGGTTGAACAAATGTAATGGTGCTGCAATACTCTCTAATGAAAAAACTTGTTCCACTTTGTCATGCAGATGTTTCTTTACCAAATTCTTCGTGGCATTGCATATTGCCATTCTCATAGAGTTCTTCATCGAGATTTAAAACCCCAAAATCTACTTATCGATCGTCGCACCAATGCCCTGAAGCTTGCTGACTTTGGACTGGCAAGAGCATTTGGTATTCCTGTTAGAACATTCACGCATGAGGTATGGATATGCACTGGATGACTATCTCATCAAATTTTGTATTGTGTTTCTTATAAAAAAAAACATCAAATTTCGTATTGTGAAGTTAATTTCATTGCATGGTTGTCTAATGGAACGTTCCCAAATAGGCTGTGGACATTTTTTTCTGACACCGAACTTTTCGAAGATTTGGAAAATATTAGTTTCCATTTTTTTAATGCATCTATAGTTGTTTTGTTAGTTTAGGTCCCAATTCAATTATTTTCTTTCTTGTAAAAAAACATAATAGTCCAATTTGTCAATGACTCTTTTCTTTGATGCATTAGCCTCATATATTGCTCGAGTTAATCACTATTGGAGGTTTTATCTAGGTGGTGACGCTTTGGTACAGAGCACCAGAAATATTACTTGGTTCCCGACATTATTCCACTCCTGTGGATGTTTGGTCTGTGGGTTGTATATTTGCTGAGATGGTTAACCAGCGGCCACTATTCCCTGGGGACTCTGAGATTGATGAATTGTTTAAGATATTTAGGTAAGTAGCTTTATCGGGCATCTGCCCTCCACTCTTTAAGATAATCTATCTAGTCCAATGAACATGCCAAATTAGATCATTAACAGTCCTACGAATGCCATATTCAAATTGATTATACACTAGCCTTCTAGTTGGTTGTCGTAGTATTACATTATGGGAGTCCTCCAAAATCTCTTCACGGTAGCCATCTATGTTGGACTTGAATATCCTATGAATTTGTTTGGCCAATTTAGAAGGGTCAAGAGCCATCCAATGAGAATGGACAGCCAGCCTAGACACTTATGGATATTAAAGAAAAATGAAATCACATTTTATCTAGAGAGGGATTTTCTTGGTGGGTGGATTTTTCCTTTCATTTTTTTTCATTTTTCCTTAGGGGAGAGGGATTTAGGAATTTGAAAAACAAAGGCAACAAAAGTCAGTTCATCTGGCTACTGCGGCTTTGTGTTACATATATCTCACTTTATTCGCAATATGGGGAGTGTATAGTAAGTTACTATGATATTAAATTGTAGAGTGTTCGACCCTAATAATGGAGTGATAATGTGAGTTTTATTCATAATAGTAATGATTAGGACAGCACCTAAAACATTATTTCCCTTCTAAGTCTACGTCTGTCTGTACTAACATATTCATGCTTTCATTAAACCTCTTTGTGTGGGGATACAAAGAGTTCTGGGAACTCCAAATGAAGATTCATGGCCTGGCGTTACATCTTTGCCTGATTTCAAGTCTGCTTTCCCCAAGTGGCCTTCCAAGGTGATGGTTCAATCTCACTAAATTTTCATCCTCTGGATTGCTATAATGTGTGGTTCAAATCTTTACTTCACACATTCGCTACTTGCACAGGACCTGGCTTCTGTAGTTCCAAATCTCGAATCTGCTGGCATTGATCTTCTCTCTGTAAGTAAATTATTTTCAATTGGGGTGTTTTTTTTTTTCATCATTTTTGATATCGCATGATCTAGATCAATAAGTGTTGGTCATAAATGGATGGCTTTCTCCCGGCCCTCCCACTTCAATATGTTATGTTTGACCAACTATTTCATCTTCCTCATTTTTATTTCCTATTTTTGGTTGTTCCCTCTTTTTTCTGGATTTTTAGGAGGGGGTGAAAGCTAGAGGCAATCTTTGTTCACTATAAATCTGTAACGTGTTGACAGTAGTTTCTGGCTCCCCACTAATTTCTGTTAAACGAACACGACTTTGAGCATAAGCTCTCATGGCTTTGCTTTGGGCTTCCCCAAAAGGCCTCATACCAATGGAGTTAGTATTCCTCACTTATAAACCCATGATCATTCCCTAAATTAGTCGATGTGGGACTTCCATCATCCAACACCTCCCCTCGAACAAAGTGCGCCTCCCCTTAATCGAGGCTCGACTCCTTTGGAGTCTTAGTCATTTTTGACTGCCTTCGAGGAGGGGCTTGGCTCCTTTTCTTTAGGAGTTCTTTGTTCGATATTTGAGGATTTGAGGATTTATCAATCTATTGGCACGACTAAGTTTAGGGCATGGCTCTGATACCATGTTAAACGAACACGACTCTCCACAATGGTATGATATTGTCCACTTTGAGCATAAGCTCTCATGGCTTTGCTTTGGGCTTCCCCAAAAGGCCTCATACCAATGGAGTTAGTATTCCTCACTTATAAACCCATGATCATTCCCTAAATTAGTCGATGTGGGACTTCCATCATCCAACAATTTCCTCTTTCAAAATCAATCCCTTAGGAAAAATTAATAATAAGTACTATCTTTTAAGGGTGTATTGTTGAGGATTGTTGGCAGAGGAGCCCCACCTCGGCTGATTAAGGGGTTGACCATGAGTTTATAAGTAAGGAATACAACTCTATTAGTATGAGGCCCAAGCAAAACCACAAGAGCTTATGCTCAAAGTGGACAATATCACATCATTGTAGAGATTCATGATTCTTAACATATATATATGTGTGTTCAAGGGTTGATTTCTTGATTCATCCTGAGATAATTAAAATTTTTCTTATCCATTTTTTCATTATTTGAAAAATTATTACCCCCAATTTTAGTATTTTAATTACTGTCGGTCTCAATATTGATCCAAGCTCTAATATCTGCCTTATTTTTAAGACAAAAATGCAACATTCTCCAATCAAAATATTTTCTATTTATAGTCTTTTTCCGATCTATAATATGATTATCTAATATAATTATTGATAGGGATACCCATCAATATATCAAAAAATTTCCATTTATCCGTATTATACGAGCTTTCTTGATTATTTTTCACTTGTACTTATACTACTATATATATAGTAGTAATCAATGTTATATGCAATATCTGTGTCTTGAAATAGTTGACCATTATTTTCCAGAAAATGCTGTGCTTGGATCCCACCAAAAGAGTCACTGCCAGGAGTGCTCTCGAGCATGAATACTTCAAAGATGTTGGGTTTGTTCCCTGATTCCTCTACCAATCCTCCTCCTTAGGAGAGTGTCTATATAGCTCCTCTATTGTGTAGCATTTTATGGGTCTTAATTGCGTGATTAAAGAGGCAAAAAAATATATAAATATATATATATATATATATATAATGAGTGTGCTGTCTGCTTATTAGTGGTTTTTATCATTTTTCTTTCCCTTCTGATTCTTGAAAACTTAGATCAGGTTTTGTTAATGTGGCTTTCAACAGAACATCGGCTTTCCAGCTATACTTATCCCTTCCATGTCTTGGCACCAATATATATATATATATATATATATATATATATATATATATATATATATATATATATATATATATATATATATAAATACACGCATGTTTATGTGAGAATTCACGCCTTCCTAGCTTGCTACCCTTTAAATTCTTTTACCCCTGGAATGGATAAGCTTGTGTTTGGAAACCATGTTGCTTTTTTTTTCAACCTGTTTCTTTGTTTGATTGAATGTCCAGCTTTTGGTCTGCCTGTTATCAATCTGTTTCTGATCCTATGCATGTTATTCTAGTTTGCCGGCCTAGTTAACGCCGCTATCACATATGGGTTTTTTTTAAATCTCGAGAAATTATTATTTTAGTAGGAGGGAATGAATATTCTAGTCAGCATAGGGAGCGTAGAGTTCTTCCAAAATAGGAGCTCGAGCGCAATCAAGAGACCTTATAAACATGGTAATTGCTAAACTAGTAAAATTCTTTTGATTCTTGTCGGAATGAATATTCTAGCATAGGGAGAGTAGGGCTCCCCCAAGATAGGAGCTCGAGCAACCAAGAGACCTTATAAATATAAAAATTGTTAAACTAGTAAAATACTTTTGATTTTTGTCGGAATGAATATTCTAGTAAGCATAGGGAGTGTAGGGCTCCCCTCGAGATAGGAGCTCGAAAGCAATCAAGAGACCTTATAAATATAGAAATTGCTAAATTAGCAAAATTCTTTTGATTCTTGTCGGGGAGCGACTATTCTATTAAGCATAAGGAGTGTATGGCTCCCCAAGATAGGAGCTCGAGCGCAATTAAGAGAGCTTATAAACACAGAAATTGCTAGACTAGTAAAATTCTTTTGATTCTTATCGGATTAATCAGGATCGTATAAAAGTATATTTTACTCGTGTTTTTATATCATTTCTTGTGGTTCCCTGTTTTTCAATGTTTTAATATGTGAAGGAAATTGTATTGTTTTTAATTAATTTTTGTTTAATATCATTATGCTTCTTCACTTTAGAAAAGTGTTTGTCACGTGAAATTGGAGAGGCGTGGGGTAAAAAAGGGGGAGCAATTTGATAACGCTTGTGGTCAAACATCTACAGGCTTTTTTTGAGTGGTTGGTAAAGCTTCGGCCATGTGGGAGTGTTCGGTACGCATAACTGGCCCATAATAATTGTATTAATTGATTTGAATAAAATGCAATGCGCCCATTATTTTCATATTTGGTTCAACCGTAATTATTGGTCAATTATGCTCAACCTAAGGTTTCATTCAATTCATGAAATTTGATTATTTTTGGACATGCCAAAAGTGTTCATTCGTTAGGTATTGATTGAGAATAGTTGTCGACAAAATAATTTATTTTGAGATAAAAGTGATGTGAAACGTCTCTTTCTATTTTTCTTTAAATTCGGTTCAATATTAGGTCTGAATCACTAGGTACTAGGTTCTATCACAGTAGGGTTCAATTCATACTTACAATTTGAATCTGATCCTTGCTCAAAAGGAACCCAATCGGCCATCTCGATACTCATAAGATTATAAGACTTTTGTCTTTGCTCTAATTTTCTCGTCTCCACCAGAAATTGTGCTATCGTTTGCGGTCGTCATTCTAATTCTTTCGCTATTGGAAGTATGACTCTTACTTTGTAAACTACATTCGCTGCCTCACACGGGGAAAGGGGCCTGGTTCGTTGGAACTCTTGGGGGTCGACCGCCCATCTTATGGAAGGTTTGTGATTTCTCGTCTCATCCAAATCCATCTAAACATCCAAACCAAAACCAAAAGTTCTTGTTTCTCTTTAACCTTAAGAATCCGAACTTAAACCAAATATGAAATTATCATAGACTAAAGAAATGAAATGTGGAGTACCGGGTACTCCTACTCTTATCCCCAATACCTTCCTCTTCTTCTTCTTTGGTTGCATCCATTCACTAATTTAATTTTGAACGGTCAATAGCTTCTCTAGCCTTATTCGTATATCACAGTTTGAGTATTAATTAATTTTTTTTCTTATATTTAGTATCAATATTTATTAATGGTAGGTGTAGTTTTGGACTCAAGTTATACATATTTAATGTATGGGTCCATTTCTTTTCAAAATGCTTCTAAACTCTCCATTTCCATAATTTTGTATTTAATAAATTTATTAACTTTTAATTTTTTATTTAATAAGTCCTTAAAAATTTTAAAATATTTTAATAATTAATTGATATATTATATATAAATTTGAATTTTATGTTTAACTCAGTGTAAAATTTAAAAATTTTGATAAATTAAAAGTTTAAAAACTAAATTTATAATCGGAAAGTTAGGATCAAATAGATATAATTCTCAAAATTCACGAACTAAATAATAAAATTATATAAATTCATAATTAAAATTTTATACATAAATGTTTTATCACATATGATATAAATTCACTAAAGAATATTTTAAGAATTATTTTATTATTATTATTTTTAATTCAAATTTTAAAAATAGAATATTTTAATTATAAAATTCTAATTTTTTAAGTAGATAATACATTATTTACGTCAAAATAGAGAAAAATAGGGTCAAAATAGTATTTTCCTTTTCTCGTCCTAATTTCGGGAAATTTTCTTTTTAAGTAAGAAAAGTTAAAAATAGTAATAAATAAATAAGCTTTGTTAGAAAAAAATTAGGCATTGGAAAAGAAAAATCATGGAGATGTGGACAAGAAGATTACAGGGAAAAGTTCCCGCAAGAATACTGCTTGATTTTTGCCTCTTTGTCCACTTGATGGATCTTCGAAAACATGTTTTATACTTCGTTTGGTTCAGATTGTGATTGTGATAGTGATAGTGATTCTATTTTTTGTTCGACTTCTTTCAGGAAAGCTCCCGAAATTTGCTGATCTTTGTGCGATCATTTTCCTCTCTGCACTGAGAAAATTGTTGCAACCTAAAATTCGGTGAGTTGCTACATCTGTATTCCATGATTTTGTTCGAGTAATCTTATTCGTTTTCGTTTTCGTTTTCCACTTTTCATTCTTCTTCATCTCCAATCTGGCGCTGAATGTCTTACTCGTTCGTCGAAATTTGATTTGCATTAGATTAATGTTATGATCTCTGTTTAGAAATTTTTGTGGCGATTGTATCGTGAGCTTTGGAGGTTATTGTGTTTGTTTCTTTTATTTATTCTCCATGTTCATAACATTCCTTATTTTTCTTTTGCTTGCTGCTTGAATCTAATCTCCATCACAGATGGTGCTGTGGTGTATTTCATTTCATAGATTATAGATTCTGTGTTTCAACTACGGATTGTGAATCGCTTGCTGGATAGTAGTTAACCTGATCGAAGAAGGCAAGAATAGAAGTTAATTTAGGCTTTCTGTTGCAATTTTCGCTTGTAAGCATTTCGACTTTCTTTTTCATATTATACTCAGTTATTTTCCTTCTTAGAGCAGGAAGTAAAGGGAAAACTATGCCATACTACGATCAGTTTTTCTAGGATGAAATTGATTCAGTGGTATGGAATTCTATTTATCCTGTATATTAAATGTTATGATGTTTCTATTGAGTCATGATTATGCTCTCTATCTTCAGATATTATTCGAGTTCTTGGAGTCAAATTGAAGAACCAATTGTCCAGAATTTGCGTTGGGAAAACTTTAATCTAGATTAGATCCTTTAGGCGCTGTGATTTCTTCAAAGATGGGCACGTCTGAAGCTCTGCAGATCTTTTCAGGGGTCGTACCTCGTGCTTTATGTTCAAAGCCCTATTTGAACAATTTGGACTCCACATCTTCTTGTAAATCACAAGTAAAATTGGTGGAAAAAAGAGTCCTGAGACATATGCATTTGTCGAAATGCTCAAGTAGGATATTACAAGAGATAAAGACAGGCTTTAGTGGGAAAACGAAAGGTAATCGTCGTCTGTTATACAGATGCAAATGCCAACAAGCAGAAAGTGCTAGTGGTATGATTCCAGAAGGTGGAAATGGAGCATGGTTCAAGGATGGTGCAAAGATACCACAGTCAATCACCAGCATTCAGAATGGATCAAATGCTTCGGAGTTTCAAGATGTTCAGTTTGCAAATCAGGAAATCAAGAGCTCAGTATCTAATGACACAAATGGAGAAGTTAGAGATTCATTTCAAAAGATTAGTATTGAATCCATTGAGGATGAGGCATGGGACTTGCTTCGTGAATCCATTGTTTATTACTGTGGCAGCCCAGTTGGAACGATTGCAGCAAGGGACCCTACTTGTTCTAATTCACTGAATTATGATCAGGTCTTTATACGTGATTTTATACCTTCTGGTATAGCTTTTTTATTGAAGGGAGAGTACGATATTGTTCGCAATTTTATCCTCCACACGCTTCAGTTGCAGGTAATCTAAGTATGTAATTAAACATCAATCAGTTAAACTTCCTTTTTTTTTTTTTTTACTTCTCTGATTAATGCTTGCAATTCGTTATTCCGTAGAGCTGGGAGAAAACTATGGACTGTCACAGTCCTGGTCAAGGATTGATGCCTGCTAGTTTTAAAGTCCGAATAGTTCCTCTAGATGGTGACGACTCTGCAACAGAAGAGGTTTTGGATCCAGACTTTGGGGAGGCAGCAATTGGCCGTGTTGCACCTGTCGACTCAGGTACATAGACCATCCAATATTTCCTTTAGAAGAAAAAAGTCTGTTCATTGTATTTCTATATCCAGTAAGGTCACTCACCTCCCTCTCTATCATAGGATTGTGGTGGATAATTTTATTGCGTGCATATGGAAAATGCTCTGGCGATCCCTCAGTTCAGGAGAGAGTTGATGTTCAAACTGGGATCAAAATGATCTTGAGGCTTTGCCTAGCTGATGGTTTTGACATGTTCCCTACTTTATTGGTAACTGACGGTTCTTGTATGATAGATCGGCGTATGGGAATTCATGGTCACCCTCTCGAAATCCAAGTAAGCAACAACCAAGCTTTTTAGCACTCATTTTTAATTTATTATGATATAGATGCTGTAGCTTTAACATATTCAATGGCTTCCATGGAATGCATTGGAAATGTTAGAAGAGAAAAGGCGATCGAGTAACTATGAATAACCTATATGACAACTACATCTTCCTTTTCAATGGGCTTAGTAGATCAGCGAAATCTAGATGTTCTGATGATTAAGTTTTTGAGCCAAGCAATGCTATGAGCATGCTTGTGATTCATTTTCTTTTCGATTTACATTTTGAAAGTGAAAATGCCAAAGAATTAACAGTATATAATACGATTTTGCAGTTGCATACTAAATGCTTTTAAATGAAAATAATGTTTTTATTTTATGCATCTTAGATTTCTCTGGTCATAAAATGTCTGGAGCATGGATTGTTTCCTATGAATTACGTAGTAGAAGTGTAAAGATATATTCTTTTTTTTCTCCTTTGCAGGCACTTTTTTATTCAGCATTACTTTGTGCACGAGAGATGCTTGCTCCAGAAGATGGGTCAGCTGGTCTTCTCCGTGCGCTTAACAATCGTTTGGTGGCTCTATCATTTCATATCAGAGAGTATTATTGGGTCGATTTGAGAAAGCTAAATGAAATTTATCGTTACACGACTGAAGAGTATTCATACGATGCAGTCAACAAATTCAACATCTACCCTGATCAAATTCCTTCTTGGTTGGTGGAATGGATCCCCAATATAGGAGGTTATCTACTTGGTAATCTTCAACCGGCTCACATGGATTTCCGGTTCTTTTCTCTAGGAAATTTGTGGTCCATAGTAAGTGGTCTTGCTACAATAGAACAGTCTCATGCCATTTTGGATCTCATTGAATCCAAATGGGAGGATTTGGTTGCAGACATGCCATTCAAGATTTGTTACCCTGCCCTTGAAGGTCGGGAATGGCAGATTATCACTGGCAGCGATCCCAAGAACACGTAATTTACTTTGACTTCGTACTTCTGCGATTTATAAATGAAATATCCCCGTTTTCTTGATGTTAAAGTTGGTCTTGGTCTCTGTTGATGCAGGCAATGGTCATACCATAATGCAGGCTCGTGGCCAACATTGCTGTGGCAGGTATGTTTCTCTCAAAGTCCCGAGAACTCATTTAAAGATTGAAATACTATTTTGGTCTTTGAGACTTGCTCGTACTTTTTAATGTCAATCTTAAGATTAGTCCTATGGTTAGTCTGGAATTAATATTTATAAGATAGACATGTGAATGTGTTTCTAAAATGTACAGAGGGAAGGCTAGTAGGAACTAAATTTGTTGAACAGTTATGTGAGATCCCATCTCGGTTGGGGAGGAGAACAAAGCATTATTTATAAGGGTGTGGAAACCTCTCTCTAGCATACGCGTTTTATAAACTTTGAGTGGAAGCTCGAAGGGAAAAGTCCAAAGAGGAGAATATCTGCTAGCGGTGGGCTTGTGTTGTTACAACTGGTATCAAAGCCAGACACCAAGCGATGTACCAGCAAGGACACTGGGCCCAAAGGGGGTGGATTGGGGGGTCCCACTTCGATTGAAGAAGGGATCGAGTGCCAGCGAAGACGCTGTGCGTCGAAGGGGGGTGGATTGTGAGATTCCACATCGGTTGGGGAGGAGAACGAAGCATTTTTCATACGGGTGTGGAAACCTCTCCTTGGTAGACGCTTTTTAAAAACTTCAAGGGGAAGTCCAGAAGAAAAAGTCCAAAAAGGACAATATCGGTTAGTGGTGGGCGGGCTAGTATACTTTAGATCCCAAGCCAATTCCATTAGAATTTGATGTTTAGAAGCACTTGATCAGTTTTGATTTCTCAAGTAGTAGTTCTCTTTGTTATGTATAACAATCAGTTCTTAAGCTGGTCTATTCAAACTTCAGCACAAAATTTGCCTTTCCCTCTATTCCCGAACTCTTCTCGACAAAGAAAGCACATACTATATCTTGGACTTGAATATGTAAAATACAATGCTGAAGTATTTGGTATACGTTTCTCAGCTCACAGTTGCATGCATAAAGATGGATAGACCAGAAATTGCAGCACGAGCCATTGAGATCGCCGAGCGACGTCTGGCTAGAGATAAGTGGCCCGAATATTACGACACAAAAAAAGGAAGGTTCATTGGAAAACAAGCACGCCTATATCAAACATGGTCAATTGCAGGATACCTCGTGGGCAAGCTTCTGCTCGCCGAGCCAAGTAAGGCAAAAATTTTAATAACCGAAGAGGACTCGGATCTCATCAATGCCTTCTCCTGCATGCTCAGTGCCAGCCCGAAAAGAAAGCGTGGTCAAAAGAACTCGAGTCCAAGTTACTTAGTTTAAGTTGTCCGAATTTATGCTCTAACGTACGTTGAAATTCAATACTTGGTGTAGGAAACTAGCGTGTTCGTTAGCTACCATTTGTTGTGCGAGTAGGTTGTGTTTATGTAACTTGCTCACAGTATGTCAATTTTGTCCAATCGATGTCTTGTAACTAGTTTGAGTTGAGATCATACAAAATAATGTAAATTTATATCCGAAGTTTACTCTATTCAAAAAGCAACCAAGATCGGATATAGCTGGTTTTTTTGTGGAATCTATTCCAGAATTTTCTTAGTTTTAAAGGGACTTTTTTCCTTCGAAAACAATTCCTCTCCCTGAGTTCTTTCTGAGTTCCTTAGAGTTGTTTCACCTACTCTTTACTTCTTACTTCCATTCTCCTGATAAAACAAGAAATTGGTTATTGCTCCTTTACTTTCAAGAACTTGTATACATACACTAAGACATAAGTCTTATTCTTTGATAGATGGAACTTCAACAGCAACTAGATCTAGAGGGAAGTTGTGAGCATTACGTTCATGCATAACTTCCATACCAAGATTAGCACGGTTAATAACAGCCCAGGTATTAATTACAACCTTGACTATCAACTTCAGATTGGTTGAAATTGAAACCATTTAAGTTGAAAGCCATAGTGTTAAGATCTAAAGCGGTGAACCAGATACCTACAGGACAAGCCGCTAGGAAGAAGTGCAACCTTCATTAGCAGATTCATTTGGTAAGAAAACCTGATTGGGTCATCTTAGGCTTTCATACTTTTAAGTATAGTTCAAGTACTTAGATAGCTTTTAAGTATAGTTCAAGTAATTAGACATTATCCAAGTCCATTTTTCACCAGTTCCGAATCCCCAACCATTTAGGCTCGAAAATGGGGTGGCCCGAAAAATTCTCCCATGCCTATATTGGGAGAGGAGCCTTGTTCCTGATCTTGTTCCATCTTGGCCTGAGTTTCTTTTTTTTATTTATTTTTTTTCCTAATATACATAATAAATCACTAATTTAAACTTAAGAAAATATTGTTTTTATTTCATTTTTTAAAAAAAATCACTTTAAACAGAAATTTATCATTGAGAAAACCATAAATGCTTTAATTTATACAACAATCTTATAGAGTGACCCAATATTATGCTTGAACATATTCAACCCTGCTCAAGTAACCAATCAAATAAATGTATCTAAGTAACTGTTTTCTAATTATTTGGCAAGATCTTTTACGTGGGTAAGTTCATAACCAATACAAATTCACTTCCTTAATTTGTAATTACAATTTATCATTGCATCCCAAAGAAAATTAAAGGTTTCCACGCAGCAACAAGATATTAAGGCATTCAGACACAAAAAATTTCATACTAACAAATTTAAAATTTAACTTTATTAATCAAAATATGTTGGTAGAAAATTTACCAGCCATTGATATTTCTCCTTGTAAGAAGAGAGCCATACCCCTAGGGAGGGATCGGTCTTCACTGAGAAGAAATCAAAATGGCCTCGAAGATTCAAATTAATGACATAGCGGCAATTCCTCTTTTCATATAACACGAGATGTTTAAAATAACGACGAAATTCATCAACTGAAACGAAATATAACATTTGGCTCATCATAACACCACGATAATGTTAAAAGAAACTACACGTGAATAACAAAAAATCCAACCTAAAATCTTGAAAATTCTCTGAACAAAAACATTCGACATTGTAATTATACTTAATCGAAGAGACTGAAGCCCATGTCCTGCAAAACATCGATCAAACAAGAAATTAGAACAGATTTACCGAATAAAACTGAGTTTATGATCTCAAGAATCTTATGGCAATTCCAAGCAACATTTTCGTAGAGTTTAACGAAGCTTACATCATCTGATTCTTCCTTCTCTTCAATCTTCTCCTCTTTCTTTGACTCTTCGGCAGCTGGGGCGGCACCACCACCACCCCCACCGCCTCCAGCGGCAACTGCCATGGCAGCACCTCCACCAGAAGGAACAGATGCTAGTTTTTCTCTTCCGGAAGCAATGAGCTCTGTAACATCCTTGCCCTTAACGCTAGACAACAGAAGCTCGATTTTTTCATCATCAACTTCAGCTCCAACTGCAAATTGGTTTCGGAAAAAAAAATATGACATCAATCAAAATACTTAGCTTTCACGTAATTCAAACAAAAGGCAATGAAAATGAGTATTACAAATACCAACACTAAGGATATCATGCTACAACCAAAAAACAGTCTTAATGTATAATTATTGAAAAACAATCGTGCTGCCGCCTAGTCTCTTGAACTATCGATTGCAAATTTCATACATGAAAAACTTATTCATATCCAGCCACAAATTACAAACACATTATTCTTATTATTTCTGAAGCAGAAATTAATTATCAAAAGCTGCGTTGACGAACGGAAGTAACCTCATAAACTAAAATGATAACCAAGCCAAGATAACAGAATCAATAAAGGTTGAAGAAAAATCATAGCGAGACAGAATCAAATTCCGTAAATCATTTCACAGAATGAGAGAAAATAATGAGCAATCGGTACCGCAAACCATCCAAAAAACGAAACTCCAAAGCTTGATATCGCGCAGAGTCACAACAGATCGAATCAAATCGCAAGTAAATAACAAAAAGATTCTATGAAACGAACAAAACATATTAACCTAACAAACACGTAAATTTTCATTCAAAAATTCAAAAAAAAAAAAAAAAAAAAAAAACAAGTAAAATTAAACATCAACACAAAAATTCCAGGAGAGTCCACAAAAACGATTACATTGAAGAAACATAAGGATAAAAATGAGAACGAGATGCAGATGTTTACCAGATCCAAGAATATTCTTCAAATCTTTAGCAGAAGGGCTGGAGTTGCCTCCCAAAACGGCGAGCAAATAAGCAGCTACGATCTTCATCCTTCGCAGACAGCAAATCGCAAGAGAACGAGAGAGAGATAGAGAGAGTTTAGTTAGGGTTCAGTAGATGTTGCTGACTGCTTCTTATTACCTTATATAGTGGCGAAAGATAGGGTTTCTGATTTGTTTTTTCCTTTTGCGAAGTTGAGAGGCACCTGGTTGAGCGAAGAATACTCTTAACCATCAAAATTTTGGGCCGATTGTATTCGGTCTGGGCCCATTTTTTTATGGCCCATAAAGCCCAACCCGTTTTGCTTCTCCCCCGTCTTTTTTTTTTTTTTTTTTTTTTTTTTTTTTAAGTATATTTGATCCTGATATATATATATATATATATATATAGAAATAATAAGTTATTTTCATATATCTGTTTCCATAACATATTGTTATAGATTTTTTATAAAATTAATGTAATTATCTCCTCCACAAAATAATGTATTAATGTATTAATAAATTAATTTATTTCATGTAAATAATTTTTTCGTGGATAAATTTTAATATCTTTTTAATAAATATAGAACTATTTTTTTTTTCTAATTTTAATCCTCCGTCACTATAACACTATTTTCAATCGAATTTTTAAAAATGTGTAAATTTTTTAATAAAATATATTATTCCAGATTAATAAAAACATCTAAAAAAAATACATTTTCAATCATTTATTTAAAATTTCAAAAATAAGTTTTAAAAAGTATATTTAACGTTAATTTTAAATATGAATAGTCTTTATTTCAAAATTTTAATTTATATATTTTTTAATAAATTTAAAAATATCTTTTAAACTTTTTAAAGTTGGGTTATTAAAAATATATATTCCTTCCATTTTAAAATTTTTATTAAATACTTTTTATTTTTAAAAAAATATTTAAAAAATATTTTTATACTTATGCGAACGAAACCATCCATGTAGTTTCAATACACATAACTAAAACAAAGTAAGTTATTTTAAGTTGGAAAAGAGCCAACTTGAAGACAAATCGACGGTTCCGACATGAAGCAAGTTTGTGGGCAATTATGGTGCTCTTACAATTGAAGAAGAAGAATCTCATAACGAAATGTAACAGTTCAAGCCCGCTGCTAGTAGGAAGGTGGTTGTCAAGCCATGTTTTCGACATGAAGCAAGTTTGTGGGCAACTATTTTGCTCTTACGATTGACAAATAGGAATCCTCTAATGATACGTAACAGTTCAAGCTGCTAGTAGATATTGTTCGCTTTAGTTCATTACACATCGTCGCCAGTCTCACAGTTTTAAAACGTGTCTGTTAGATAGAGGTTTTCACATCTTTATAATAAATGTTTTATTTTCGTCTTCAACCGATGTAGGATCTCACACGAAACCACTGCTCTATTAAAATTGTGGGCAGTTGTGTTGCCCTTTACGATTTCTATAAGTTTGAAACATCACCTGATTATTCATTTTCTTCGGTCTTGTTGTTAATGAATAATAATTCAAAATAAAACTCCAAAATTTTGATAGAGAAAGGGACGGGAATTTGTTATATTGAAATATCATGGTAATACTCTTAATCATTCGTTGCTCTATTTTGATAAAGAACGCCAAATTAAAATACCAAAAATTAAACTTTGTCTAATCCAATCTTATATATAACAAGGTTGTTGAAATCGAACCAGTGAAACGTGTGCGATGCTATCAAACATTATATTATATTAAGATGTTACCTATGTACATTACACTATTCAATTAAAATAATCAATACAATCAAGTTGAATTCCTTTAAAAGGAAATCCCAATTATGTTTTCATTTTTTTTTTTTTAATATAAGAGTTTAATAAATACCATTTAATTTTAGAAAAATGTATAAAAAATATTCTTAAGTTTTATAAAGTTTCATAAATATTCTCCAACTTTTTAAAAAACTTAAAAAATACTTTTAAACTATAAAAAAAAAGCGTTAAAAAGCTATTCTAGTACCACATTTAAAAAATACTCACGGACTCTCAAAAGTAACATTAAAAAGTTTGGGTATAATCTATGAGGTCTCGATAGACCGTCTTCGTCCATGTATTAACAGTAAGAATTTTTTAAACATTTTTTTATAATGTAAATGATGTTAGTGCTAATTTTCATGTCTTTTTTTAAAATATAATACTAACCATCGACGTTTCTTAACTTTTTAAAAAAATATATTGAAGAATATTAATGAAACTTTTTAAAGTTTAAGAGTACGAAGTATTGTTAAAAGTTAATGATATTTTTAAATTTTTTAAACAAAATACTAACGAATCGTTAAAAATAACCTAAAAATATTTTTTTGAGACCGTTTTAAAATTTAAAAGTTTTTTTTTTTTTTTTTTTTTTTTTTTTTGAGATAAATTGAAAGTTTAAATGTATTTTTATTAATTTAATAAATAAAAAATTGAAATGTCTCATCTTTATAAAAGTATTTTTAAACCCACCATAAATTATATTATCCCATCTTTAAAAAATGAAGCGTTAAAAAAGTACTTGGAATTGACTTCTCAAGTATTCAAAAAGTAATTTCAAATCGACCCTATCTTATTAAATCGGGTCTTTAAACGCCTTTATGGAAGGATTTCCGTCCATGTCGACAAATGAAGGTCTTTTCAAAGAAGCAGAAGGTCGAAATGGAAAAGAGAATTTGAGGCAAAAAAACAAAAATATATCTGTAGATTATAATTGAGTTTTAACGTAGAAGGCCAATCAAGAGGCACTTGTCAAAATATTACAGACTCAGAAGCCGAGTTTAAGTACTAATACATCATTATTAGCTTGACCAAGTAAAGACCTTATGCATTCAACAGAAAATTTCCATTAGTAAATAGGTGTAATACTTTAAACAGCAGCCACACTCTCGGCAGGTTTAGCTTCTGCTTCAGCTGGTGGTGGTGCTGCTGCTGGGGCCGCCTCTGGTGCAGGTGCCGCTGCTGGGGCTGCCACCGGTGCAGGTGCTGCTGCTGGGGCTGCCGCCGGTGCAGGGGCAGCTGCTGCGGCTGCCACCGGTGCTGGTGCTGGGGCTTCGTCTTCCCAGTAGGCAGTCTTCTTCCCGGTTTTGGAAACAGTTTGGAAAACTACATCGCGCTCCACGTTGCCTTTCACAGTCACCTTTTGCGCATCAATGTCGATGTCAAATGTCTCGACTCCTGAACATGGTAGGCAAGCACTTGAGTAAAGTTCAAAACATTCATATTCAATTGGGAATAGCAAGAATCTAAGGGTTTAGATTAAAGGATACTCGATTTTGCAATAATGATTGATTTATTAACCATCACTCAAGAATTCATTCTAAAAATCTTAAACATAAAAGAGAACTAAGCTTGCAATAAAATTAACCAAGCATGTTTACACTTTCAAGAGTTCATGTATTAGTCCAGAATTTATGGGACGTGAAGTTCAAACTTCTGACCTCTTTGTCTAGGATATATGTCTAAACCAAAACTCGACCCCATGAACCGATACAAAAATTACACATCAAAGAAGAGCACATCATGAGACAACCAAAATTTAGCCAAGGAATGACAAACCTTCCAGTTTTCCCAAGACACGCCTGACGGCTCCAACACAGCCTTGACATGACATAGCAACCTTGAGGACAGTAGTCTGCACAGAAACAAATTCCAAACTGTATTTATTAAAGATGGAATCATAGAACTCAGCTAGAAGGGGAAGGAGCAATACAGACTTCCTGATACCAAGAAATAAGAGTTAGTTCATCTCATACAAGAATTTGATTTGTCAAGAGTGCTTAATATCAACGGTCCTTTATCAAATTCTTCGCAGAAACTTACTAATCCAATTTTATCAGTGATATCAATAAATATTCTCAATGATTTTTCAACAACTCTGGCTCCCAAA
The DNA here is from genome assembly GCF_057944985.1 of Cucurbita pepo subsp. pepo. Lineage (NCBI taxonomy): Eukaryota > Viridiplantae > Streptophyta > Magnoliopsida > Cucurbitales > Cucurbitaceae > Cucurbita > Cucurbita pepo. Next base: position 2,243,473 of record NC_141806.1, on the reverse strand, counting down.
ATAACATAGATTAATAATTCAAAACACAAAAAAGAGCAGAACATTCTAATTTGGAAGAGCGGGAAAAAATTCCTTTGTGACCAGAATCTAATATACGATCAAGATAAAGCTTCCTTTGTGATCGATTGGCCAATTATTAACCAAAGAAATACTTCTATGGAGCTCTCTCAGACTTCGACCTCATTTGGCTCGGTTACTGACGTTTCCACCACTGGTGTCAGATTCACATCAATGAAAAACCACGGCATAAGACCTTAGGGAAGAAGAAGCAAGGAAAAAGGACAAAATGCTAAAAGAATTGAACTATGCGCAGGTCTGAATCGCAAAATAAGTAAGAACTATACAAGATATCAACAATCGCGTGATTAGCTCTTGCATCTCTGTAGCTTCACATCATTTCTTATAGCATATAAAGATCTGATACGCCATAGATTGAATATGTTTCAAAACAAATCCACAACTCCTTCTACGACAATTTTAATCAACGATTCATGCTCCAAACAGCAGATTTATAGTTTAAAAAGAACAAACCAACGTATCTTCGATCTCCAAAACATACGGGAGACAGAGAGAGAAAAAGAAACAAAAAAACAAGGCCGAAAAACGTGAAGCGAATCTCTAACAATTACATTCAAGAACAAATTTCCGAGAAATTCGTAGCGGTACCTGAGACATGGTTAAAGATTGCAGACACTCGGGAAATTCGCCCTCGCCAATCTCTGCGCTACTGGGTTTTGCGGCCTTTCACCGGGCTTTAATAGGCGCTGTTTTACGGGTCGGGTCAACCCAATCGATAATTATTTAAAAAACAATTCTCACCCGATTCTTAACAACATTACTTTCCAACTTCAACTACCGGTCAAGGGTCTTTTCGTCATTTCGCCTACTCCAATGATATTCCTCGCACTATTATGAGTCCATTGCTTCTAAAAAAAGGTTTTGTTATTTAGTGAATTACTAAATTGTATTTAAATTTTAATATATTTACTTATTTTATTTTTAATTTTTTACTTTTAAAAAAAAAAATTAGCAGGGTATCAAAATTAAATATTTAGAGATTTTATTAGTTATAAAAGTATTTAACTTATTAAATATTTTAACAGTTTTATAGATTAAATAAATATAAACTTTTAGAGTTAATGTGATTTATTGAATTTTTTTTCTTCATAAATGTAAAATAAAAAAAATGAATGAAAAAACGAGTATGTATCAATAATTAACAATTTATCCGTTGAAAATTAACATATAATTTGATAAATTCAGCATACTTATAATAAATATAAAATATATATATATATATATAAATAAAAGTGAGTTTGACCCATCAAATTATAAACTTTAATCGTCTATCACGTGTTTTTTCTTTTAATTAATTGTGACATTTTCTATAACAAAGTCGAACGTCGAATGTGACATTTATTTTGAAAGAATAAAATGCTTTTTTGAATTATGTAAGTATTTTATAGGAAAAAATAGTTGATTTTTTTCTCTAAAAATATATATTTTTTCTTTTTAAATTTTTTAATAATTTTTTTCTTTTTAAATTTTTTAATAATGTTTAAAACTACAAGTGTAATTCATAATTTTTAAAGTCCCGGTCACATAAATGATTAAATTTCATATATAAATTTTTTAATATGTTATAAATTTATTATATATCTAATGTATAATAAAATTTTAAATTTTATTGTTGAATAAATTATTTATACAATACTTTTTAAAATTCACAAATATACTAAAACACAAATTAAATTTTGAATTTCATGCTCAAATTTTGATTTTAAATTTAATATAATTGTTTTTTTTTTTTTAAGAATTTTGAATGTGTTGGGAAGCCTATTGGAACAAAATAATATATATTATTATTATTATTATTAAATATTTTATTAAAAATTCATAAATTAATTACCGAAAATTCTATTTAATTCTTTCTTTCATGGAAAGTCCAATTCCATGTAAAGTTGGAAGTGATCCATCTTTTCATTTCACGAAGAACAAATAAGAAGAAAACTTTTAATAATTTCCAATGGATAAACTTCAAATATTTTAACATTTAAACCATGAAACATTTTTTTATTATTATTATTGTTAAGAATCAAGAATCTCCACAACGGTATGACATTCTTTTTTACTATGCCTTCAAAACTCACAATATTTTGTTCGATATTTGAGGATTCTAATGATATGGCTCTGATACAATCCCACAATGGTATAATATTGTTCACTTTAAGTATAAGTTCTTATGACTTTACTTTAGATTCTTCAAAACACCTCATACCAATGGAGATAGTATTATTTGATTATAAACTTGGCAATTATTATTATTGTTGTTATATATATATATATATATATATATATATTTTTTTTTTTTTTTTGCTTAAAGCAATAACGATTGGATTTCTTTGTGGTCCGCCAAACAAACGTAGAAATTAAATCTTTGTTTTGGTGCATTACAGGGTGGTGGATTCTATCAACAACTTTTTTTTTTTTCTTTATTTATTTAATTTTTATTTTTCCTATTAAGGGCATCGAGTAGTAGTGGTTGTACTACTCCGGTTCATATTTTTTTGCAGTTGTACTACAAATAAATACACATAGGTAGTACCAATGTGAGGTACAATGGCCCTTCAGATTTCTCAAACCACTTTCTTTGTTTGCAAAAGAATCTCATGTGTTCTATGTTTTTGCATGATGCATGGAATATTAATTCTTTTTAGGGTTCGAATCCGTGTCTCGAGCTTTCAATCTTATATTCGTTCTCGAGCTTTCAATCTTAGATTCATTTGGGTTTGATTCGCGAAGTCGATGAACGGATAATTTTGTTGGTCTTTATTCTCAATGCAAAAGAAACGATAAGGAGAAAATTTTCTATGTATAGATAAACCTAACAAAAATTTCACGTCAAGCAAAATATCGAGCCTATTGTTCTAACTAGAGATATTCATTTAGTTCACAAGAAAATGAGGAGTCGAGAGAGTTTTTTACCCGTTGGCTAAAAAAGGATGGAGATTATGCTTTTTCATTACTTTACTTGTCTCATCGGACCCGTTGTTTATTTATTTATTGTTACCGTAAATAAGTTATTGAATATTATGTCGTAATTTTGAAATTTAAACTTTTACCCTCATCATTATTATTTTATCTTTTTTATTTTATTTATTTATTTTTCTTATGGTTGTTTCCGTTATAATATTTTCTATAAATAAAATTTATTGGATTTTTTTTATTTATTTATAATTAGTCAGAATTTTTAAATTAGTAAACTTTTTTTAATTATTCTGACACCGGTTAAAGTTAATAATTAAAATTTTATAAAACAAAAATATTAAACATTCACAAAATCGGGAATATGCGAGACTGGAAAGGAGAGGGAATCCGACCCATGCTTCGCCCGAAGCATGCGAAGGAACGAGCCTTGTCTACGAAGCAAGTCACGAATAAATATCATTTACAATAAATAGGATAAAGTTGAATTTGACTATGAGGCCTATTTTTTAATTGATCGGATTAACTCGACCAAATAAGTTTCAACCACGAAGTAAATTACATTTTTATTTTCAAAAAAATTAAATTAACTTAAACATTAGAAAAAATAATTATAATTTGAGGAGATTTATGTCTTTGAAAAATATAATTTTTTTTTAATTAAAAAAACAATTAAGTGGGCAAAATTGTAAAATCACACGGATGTTGAACTTCGGCCGGATGTTTTTTTTTTATATATATATAAAATCTAGACATTTATGTAATATGAGTCTTTAAATGACTCATTTTTGCAGTTATTCCATTAATTAATTTGTGCAAAAATAATAAATAATAAATAATAATGATGCGCAATTGGGCTGCCCAAAAGGATACCATTGCCCACCCACAGGGCCACACCACGATCACAACGAAGACGCGCACCCAAATAAAAGGAGAGGGCCGCCTGAGGTCAACCACAACATGCGATCCAAGCGCCTTCACTGGAATTTGTCAGTTGATGCGGACCACTACGACATGTCGTTTTGCATTCCGACTTTTTTTTTTTTTTTTTTTTTTTTTTTTTTTTTTTGCAAAAATTAATTTATGTACTTAAATACTAAATTAATAAAAATACTCTGAATGAGTTTTAAAAATATTCAAAAGAATACTTTTAAAAAATTCAATAATACTTTTAAAATTTAATAATAATACTCTTTACCTTAAATTAAGTTTTAAAAAATTAATTATTAGTGCAGTTTTTAATTGGTAACCCAAGCACGAGATCTTGCATCCATGGGAAAAGGAGACAATCAAAGCATTTTTTGATAAGAGTGTGGAAATCTCTCACTAGCAGATGCGTTTTAAAATCGTGAGACTGACCACAATACGTAATGAGACAAAGTGGATAATATCTACTAGCGGTGGGCTTGGACTGTTAGTATCAGAGTCATACATTGGATGATGTGCCAGTAAGGACGCTAGCCCCCAAGGAGAATGGATTTAGAGATCCCACATTGACTGGAGAAGGGAACAAATAATTCCATATAAGGGTGTGGAAACCTCTATCTAGTAAACTTGTTTTAAGACTGAGTTGACGACAATATGTAACGAGCTAAAGTGGACAATATAAGCTAACGACGAGTTTGGACTGTTACAAATGATATCAAAACTAGACACGGGGTGGTGTGCCAGCGGTGTCTTGCTGGCACCCTAAGGGGGTGGATTGTGAGATCCTATATCAGCTGGAAAAAGAAAACGAAACATTCCTTACAAGAGTGTGAAAACCTATTTCTAGTAGACGTGTTTTAAAATTGTGAGGATGACGTCGATCGGTCAAAGTGGTGGTGGCTCGGACACTTTTTTTTTTTATTAAATGTTTGATATTTAAATTTTATGAAATTTTAGTTATTATTTCGAAAGAGAAAATGAATGTAGCGTGGAAATCTCTAATGAAAAGCCCGAGTACCCATCTTCGATCCACGAGGGGCCAACACTTCCGAGACTTGCACACGCAAACCAAGAGGCGCGAGAGAGGATATCGTGCGCGTCGGAGCCACGCAAACCTTTGACACGGTCTCAACCATTCAACTTTCTTGATCAATCATTCCCGTCGCCAAATTCTCTCTAGACTCTTCTGATTTTCGTCTTCCGTCATCCGTCACGGCGGTCGAAAGTCGAAACCCTAATCCCTAAATGCAATTCCGATCCCTAAATCCGTCTGCTACCTCGATCTCCTCATTGGGGGCGTTTACTCTCTGATCTTTGATGTCTCGCTTCGTGCCAGGACTTTAGAGTTCTCGTCCTTCGTCTCGCCATGGACGGCTCTGCGGTTGAGGATCTCGGAGCACCGGAGTCATGGGAGGTCGCCGATTTGGACGAGGCTATGAGCCGATTGATGCTCCCTTCTTCGTCTCCTTTGAAGAATTCCAAATCATTGGACCACTCCGTTGCCGATGCTGCTCTTGGTTCTCATTCTTCTTCCGCTTCGTTTCCGTCCCCTTCCGCGTCGACATCTTCTACTCCCGATAGGGCTTCCGAAGATGTTATCAATCAGGTTGATCAGTTCCTTCGCGAGGCTTTGCATAACCCTAGGGAGCGCCTATCAAGTAAGTCGTTTATTTAGCCTTCCTGTATTATGGATAGTGTGATTGGGTTCATGAGTTCTTTAATCCATATTTGGTACGTGGGAGATAGTATAAAGTGGCTGGCCATGGCCCCCTCGAAGCTGGGCCATAAGTAAGCGAATTTTAAAATGGCTAGAGTAAGAGAGCGATGTTGTTTACTTTCTATTTTTGAAAATAAGATATACCCTTTATCTAAACTGATAATTCACAATCATAACTTCATACTTAGAAGAAAAAAGAAACCTCCTAGTTGGATTAACTACATTAGAAGTATTATTACTAAAAAACTATGTAGCGAATTTGGATAAGCGGCTTGACATTGGTTGAGAATTATATCATTAAACTAAGCGATGCAGTTTTAATCAATTCCAAGATAAAGGTTTGCAATGGTGGCTAATTGATCTTGGAAGAGTGTAGATGGGTGGAAGTTCTTTAGTTGATTATTGTCCAATTTATGTAGGGTGGTGGAATGGAAGGAACAACTGATAAAAGAGTTGTAGGACTTAAGTAGTGATAATCGAAGGGGGTCGGCCTAAAAAGCCATTTAGCAAGTTAAAGGGTTAGCATGGAATTTATAATGTTTCACTTTGGTTGGAATTAAGTAATTTAGTGTGCTGACCATCTATGGCAAGAGGATGTTGATGCTTCAACTGAGATGAGATTTTCAGAAAGATTTGTTCTTCCAATATCTATGGATTGGGGATTAGGATTGGAGATTAGAAGGACGATTTTGGTTTTTAGAATGTAGTAAGGTCAAATAGTTGCCTTGTGAGAACGGTGAAGTCTTCAAAGGAGAATTTTAGGTTCTATGAAATTATTTGGCATAGGCAATATGACAGAATATGAAGTTAGAAAGAAATAATTTGATTTTTGGTGTTAGAAACCAATTACGATGAAGAAAAGGGTTAGCATTGATGGGAAAATGGTTTAGAGCCACATACAGAACTAAGTATTATAGTTGTCAGAAAATCTGTGGCGAGGTGGATGCTTCATTGAGCTGGAAGTCTCGTGGGTGCTTCCAGCCTGGAGGTTTTAAGAAAATATCGAGGAATTGTTTTGTGGGCACAGTTTCTGGAGCAAAGGCACAAGATTTCGTAGCTTAATTCCATTGGAACTTTCATACAGGGAGAATATGGATAGAAAGAAATAGGGGGCTACTTAAAGTATAGTTGTATGGGTTGGGGAGAGGTTCTAGATTTAGATAAATTTCATGCCTTTGTTGGTCTTCACATTTCGATGCCTTTTGTAATTGTACTTAGTCTTTATAAAATCAAAGTGGACACAAATAGAGTTATAGCTTTTCACCTTAGCTGGGAAAATTGTTTCTCTTAAAAAACCATCACCATGTAAAAGCATAAGCAGGAATTAAATTTCTTGTAATCTGGAAGTTTGTTGCTTACTTCAAAGCATTTTTTCTCCTGTTTGGACGCCGAAATATCGTTAGACAAAATGAAAAATGAGGCAACCTAAAGGTAGAAAGCACTTTACAACGGTGCCTACAAACTCATTTCCACGTCTACTTGAATTCTGACTTGTACTCCTGTGGCTTATTTGCAGTGCTTCATTTATTTTGTTGAAAACATGGTATTAATGATCTATTCCCTCTATTGATGATATTGTGTACTTTCAATGTTTTAGTTTTGCGCATGGAGCAAGATGTTGAGAAATTTATCTGTGATCCTGCTCGACAACAACTAGAGTTTCAGCAGTTGCCTACGTCATATTTACGGTTAGCTGCCCATCGGGTAGCCCAACATTATTCATTGCAGTCCATGGTTCTACTGGACAACAGTTTACCTGATGGGTCTGGTTCCAAAATTATTGTTCGCAAGACTTCTGAATGCCGTCTTCCAGCTATCCGACTTGCAGATATTCCTGTAAATCTACCCACAGAAGAAAATAATACCATGAAGGTTGCTATCAAACAGAGGCCACAGAAACGGTCCCAAGTAGCCAGAGATGCAAGTTCAAGTTCATCAAAATCAGGGGGTTCTAAAAGTGTGGAAGAAAGGAAGGAGGAGTATAATAAAGCTCGTGCTCGAATATTTAACTCCGGCAGCAATTCAGGTAGTAATGCTGGTGGGAAAGTAGATGCTGATCCTAGACTGCAGGATAGTTTTCGTGGTTCCTTGGGTGCTGCAAAGGTTGAGGAGAAGATGATTTCTGGAGTTCCTGATACAAATTTTAGTAGGGGTTTGATTGACTGTTCTACGAGTAGCAGTAGAATAAGTAGAAGTAGGACTGACAAGGAGCTGCCTAGTAGGCAGCACAAACCAAATAGTAGAGTAGCCATTTTTAGAGATCGTGAGATTGACAGCAAGGACCCCGATTATGACAGGAACTACGATAGGTATGAAATGCATCCATTATTCTCTTGGCTTTATCCTATTTTTTTTTTTTTTTTTAAATCATAAAGTTACTGCTAGATGAATGAAGTAAAGAGGGCGTTTTAATTGACAAGTATCGGTTTCCTATTTATAAAAATTTCCATTTGGGATGCATCCTGAATTTTCTTGATGGGATAGCGGTTTAGCCAAATGTCTGGTTGTAAATTCTTCTTCAGGTATATGCAGAGATTTGACCCTGGGTTCGGCTTCAGTGGTGGGCCGTACACTGTGCAGCCCATGTACGCTCCTGCAGTAAACTACAACACTGAATTTCCCCAACTTGGCTCTGCTCCTAGACAGGCTGTTTCGGAATGTCAGCCTAGACCACTCCCTCCACATGTACCTGGGCCATGGAATGCCCAATCATCTCCTGCAGGATTGGGGTACGGTCATCGAGAAGCAATGATTAGACCTTTTAATCCAAATGTTGATGCACATTCGTCTTCTGGCGTGTACCTGCATTCCTCTCAGTATCCTTGTCAGCAGTCTGGAATGCATTTTATCCATCCGCACGAACAAGCTCATCAACCCTTTTCACAGGTTCGTGCTTGCGAACTGTTTTATCGAATCTGATTTTTGATGAAACAAGCCTTTTATGCCAAGCTGTGCAAGTCCTTCCCTTCCTTGGATGTTTGTGCTGGTGATATTTTATTGAGTAGCTTCGACACTATCATACTGAATGGAAGTATCTACTGAATGCCAAGCGTTTCCTTTTGTTCGAATGATTTTTATTATCGTCCTTGTATGATTTAGATTGCTACCTTTCTTCTGGCTACTTAAAGACAATGTACCGGAGTGTGTTTCTTTTTCATTCACACACTGTTTGACCCTGATCTTATGGTTTTGCAGCAATACCAACAGCAACCAGATGCAAGTTTTGGATTAGCGCGGCCCCGGTAAGGGGCATGGGCCATGCCTGCTCCCTGCCATCTGGTAGCTAAGATTTATTATGGGCTTTTCGGTGTACATTTTTTACTTGAAATGGCAGGGGGCAGGCATGAAGACTGAGGTGGGCATAGAAGAAGCATCTATATTTTCTGAGACTTAATATGCTTCTTTCCACCATCAGTTTCATTGGAGCTTCTTGCATCGATTATGGTTGATGAAGAAGCTCATTGCTTTGGAATTTGCGTTAGTAGGCCGAGCTGTTTAGGTTGCTCTTGCTACTGATAATGACGAAAAGTTAAATCAAAGAATCAGCAACTCGCTGGGAATTTACCTGCAAGATCTTGGACGAAGGTATTTGATTTTTTTTTAATGATATATCAACTGTTACCCTGCCTACACTATCCTTGCATTCTCTGTAAGTTGAACTTCAAACAAACGAGAAAAGATGAAAACGTGGATAAAAATGATTTTGACTATTTGTTGATATAGTTTTAAGCTTTAGAACAATGTTATCATCTTCTTTAATCTTTGGTCCTTCAGTTGTTTACAATGTTACAGTCAAAATGAAGGACAGTTAGTGCTCTGTTTTATTTTCCTATTCTTATTGAGGCCAAACCTAAACCTGAGCTCGAGAGATAGCTATCCATATGTTGATAAGAGATGTATGGATTCTCGAGAAGAGAGGAGCCAAGGTGGTCTTCCTGGATCCCACGAGTGAATAGAAATTTGAATCTACATTGGATCTCATATGAATAGACCTATTTATCCTTCTGAGGAGAAGTTTGGTTTCAAACTCCGGTTCAATCAGGAGAATTACACCATGCTAATGTCTCTTGGATGATCCACATCTCAAGGTCAGGCTCTGATGAGCACATTGAACTATCTATGTGGCTGAGAGCGTTCAGCCCAGCACAACGACGTAATTATCAGAGGCACGCTCTACCACTGAGCTAATAGCCTGTCGTGTGGGACTCCCGCTAATATGAATTCTTGCACTGTGCTCTTTTGACATGGCTAGTACTGTTGATTTCTAGCTCAGCTTTTTTGGCATAGCCATCATGCCCTATTATATCTCCCCATTCGTTATTTTGGCTTCTCTTTTACCATGAAGTTGTTCCGTTCCAGTTCTTAAGTTATATTGTTTACTTCTTCAGCGCATGGGAGGATATGGTTCTTCATCATTGCAAAACTAAAACTCAGAGCTGTGCTGGTACGAACGCTAACGCTTCAGCCAAATGAAATGCCAATGACACGACCAGGATCAGAAAATCATCGAATATATGGATCTAGAGAGATCCGTAGCCTGCCCAGCTCGAGTACTAATTGGAGACCTCGTAATCTCGTCAACATCGATTCCACAGTTTTTCCCTACACACTCTGTCTAAATCCTGTAAGTGCACCAATTAGTTTCAGTTTCATTTCCATGGCATTCCCTTAAAATTAACAACACACATACGCCACGCCCTACAAATATCCTTTCTTGTTGCAAGGGCAACGATGGATGCGTGGGAAATGAAAACTGTGTTTCGGCTACTTGAGGGGTCGAGTGGCGTTTTCACATTAGATGGGCAGGTATGAAATCTTTAGAAATGTGACACTCCTTATATGAAGAGCATGAAGCTCATACTTTGAATGTGTAAATTTGAGGGATGCCTCAATCACCATACTGCATACAACATAACTTCAGCTTCTCGTATGTTGAAAAATCTGGGTACTACTTCGACACCTTTCTATATGCTGTTTTAATATAGTATTAGTAAATGATTATATGGTGAATGTTAATTATAGGTTTGATTATATGCTGAAAATTGTTTTCTGTTATTTATTTATTTATAGAAATTCATTGAAAATATCTTGGTAAAAAAAAAAAAAAAAAAAAAAAAAAATTTCCTTGATATTTGAAATTTGAGAGTATTTTTGGAAGTAATTTCCTTAATATTTGATTAATTTTTATAATTTTTTTGGAAGCAATTTCCTTAATATTTGATTATTTTTTTTTATTTTATAATTTCCTTCATATCCAAGATGTTATACTTTATTTTATACACTTTGCTTAGTTTAAAAATAACTAGTCTTTGATTAAACTTTAATAATTATTTCCATTGAAAACGTTTTTAACGATGGATCCTATGATGTTTAAGAGATCTATTCAGACTTTATGATGTACTTTATTTGAGGGGACGACGGTTAAGAATCATTGAGAAAAGTAGTCTTACATTGACTAATTAAGAGAGCACTGTTTTCATTGGTACGAGGCCTTAGGCCTTTTGGGGAAACCAAAAGTAAAATCATGAGGAGAAGCCAAAAGCAAAGTCATGAAATCTTATGTTCAAAGAATAGTAGGAGTAGGAATAGTCTGTTGTGATTTCTAACAAATAATATTCTAAGTCCGTGATTTCTAACAAATAATATTCTATGTTCTACTTTTATAATATGATTTTTTCTGTGTTCTACTACAATAATATGATAAAAACTAACATTGAGTTGATCTAATTCAGAGAGAAAATACTCAAGGTGACGTTGTGGTTAATCACTTTTGAGTTGACAACTAAATGTAACAGAATTAGGGTTTAGCAGTTTAAAATATTTTAAAATACTTTAATATTATTTGTAAATTGCTAAATTTTATATGTATTTTAAAATTATTTAAAATGTAAATGGCTAATCTATTAGGTCATAGTTTCAACATTTTTACCACGACAAAAATGATCCCAAAAAGTTGCCGATATTAATTTTTATTAAAAATAATAGTAATATATGTTTTCGATAAAGTTGAAAAAATAAAAGAACATATTCGAAAATTGAGATAATAAAACTTGTGACAAAAATGTACCGAAAAATGAAAATTAAATAAATATTAAAAATAAATAAATAATATTCAAACATTTCCTACGCTATAAATAAGTCGGAGTCCAAAAAATATGTTTTATTTCTTCGTTCTACAGTTTCCCGCCGAAGTTCAGTTTGGGACTAAGAGCGAGAAACCCTAACTCCTAGAGATTCAATGCAATTCGAGTTCCATAATTTATCTGCGATCTTCGTTTTGGTGCATTTTTTCTCTATTTCTTGTCTTGCTGCGATCTGTATGGCACAGGAAAATCCAACGTTGCCATCAATCGCGCCAAATTTCATACCTCGATTAATTTTTTTGTTCTGCCGCTTTCCGACACTGAAGCCTTAACTCCTAGAGATTTATCATGCAATCTGAGTTGTCGATTACCTTCGATCGTTGTTTTCGATGCTTTTTTGTTCTCTAATGCTTCGATTGCTGCCAAGAGCATAGAGTTTGTCATTTTTCTTATTATGGAGAACTCTGCAGCAGAGGATCTCGAAAGTCCTGAGTTATGGAAGGTCGCTGACTCTCGATCGTTCATGACCGGTGCTGATCACTCGATCGTTCGATTCCTGGCAATGAACTCGACGAGTCTATTCTTCAGGTTGATCGGTTGCTTCGTGAGGCTTTTCAGAATCCTTGCAAACGCTTAACGAGTAAGTGGTTTATTGTTACTCGTCTCGACGAACATCGCCATCTGTTTTACTTTGTCTGAATCACTCCACTTGACATCGTGTTATTTATCCGGTATTTGTTGCTATCGGTGGTGATTTCTCGGAGGAATACTCCAATTACATGTCTAAAACCAGATAGAATAAAATTGCTTATGATATTGTGAGTCTCATTTCCTTCTCGATATGCTTACATGATCTCTAATGGCTTTTTCTGTACTAGGCGGATAGAATAAAATTTCTAACTATATTGTAGGTTCTTTTTCCTTTCCTTTCCTTTTGTTTTCTATACGCATGCATGACTACGTTGAGTTCTTATATGCGGTGTTCTAAGTAGATTTTCCATTTGATTTCTGGAAAGTAAACATTTATTTTTTGTACAAGGTAGCTAGCATAAATTGGTGACTATATCGTAGATTTCCTTTCCTTTTAGTGCATAATCTACATTGAGCACGTAGTGGTGGTGAAGGTGATTAATAGTCTTTCCACTTGATTTCTCTGAAGACGAAGTCTCCAATAACTTTTTTTGTACAAGGAAAATTAAATAAAATTTCTGTCTATCGATTGCAGATTTCCTTTCCTTTTCTGTACTAGATGCACACACAGGTCTATATTGAGCTCATAGTATTTCCACTCGATTTCTCTTGCTAATGATTCAATGCTGATGGTTACTGTTCAGGTCTCTGTTAGGTAGAGAATCCTTATATTATCTAGGATAAATTACAAGTTTAGTCATTAAATTTTCATTTGTGTTTATTTAGTTCATGAACCTTAAAAACCTCAAACTTTTAATTTTGTCCATTACATATTTATCATTTTTTTTTTAAATTAATGTATCTATCTCTTAGATATGAAATTGAATTTTCTGTTATGATCCTAAGTTTGTAAATTTTAAAAAACATCAAATAGGAAAGATTTATTGAACACAGAATTTTGAATAAAGTTTATGGACGTAATTTTTAAAAGTTTAAGAATCCAATAAAGACAATGTTTAGGGATTTCATCTATTATAGCTCGTTGTTTACTTAGTTTGTTTGCTGATTTTGTTGTTGGTTTATTAGCTGGTAGTTAAGATGGAAAAACCATGGTAAACAGAGTTTTACGTCCTGTTGTTGTGAACGAATTTCGGGCTCTGCTCGGATAGGACTCTTCTGAATCTCAACCTCGGCCACTCTTTCCCTGTGCAGGTGCCCATTGCCCTGAAGATATAAGGTCTGGCCCTCCGTAGAGTTATTTGGCCTTTTAGTTCAAAGGTTTGATGCACACTACACATCCAGGCATTTTTCTGCATTCCTCTCGGTATCTTTTCCAGCAGCCTGAAATGCCTTTTATTCCTCGTCATGAGCAAGTTCGTCATCCCCTTTCTCGGTATGAACATCAAGAACTCTTTCCATTTAAACTCAACTTCCATTTATTTTGGTATCTTCCTTTATTTCTCACATGATTTTGTTTCTTTTGGCTTGTATATGGTCAACCGGTAGTTGTTGGAAGGTGCACGATAGCGAAAATCAATCCATCTCAATCTAAAAAAAAAAAAAAAAAAAACATTGCCTTGGACATGCAACCCAAAAATCTCGAAAGACAGATTGCTTGAAGAAAACTCTTTTAGAGCCTGGAACAAGTCAAGCTCCTTCGATTCGGCAACAAGAGTCGGTTATAGAATAGTTTTTTGGTCAGCTTTCCCATTCTTTCAGATGCAGCATCGAGGATGAAACCACTATACTTGCTTATGTTCCTGAAGTGCTCTTTCTATCAATCTAAAAAGATTGAGTAGGAAAAACAATTGGCTTCCATCGAGATCCCATTGTATAGTCATTTTAACTACTTGCACTTTTTTATTCCTTACCTTTAAAGCATTTACCAGCTTTGTTTCTTCGATTTATTTTGCTAACATCCTTTTTTGCCTTTAGCTTTTGGATTAGCTTTGTCTCTATAAGGGCATCGGCTAAGCCTACACCGTTTCGTTTAATGCTTATTTTCCTCAAATGGTGGGGCCGAGCATAGAGAACTGAGGTAGAATCTAATGACCTATTACTTTTATGAACATTATGTGGATGCTTCCCACAATAAGTTCCATTGGATGATTCTTGCATGTTTTTAGAATGATCGAGAATGTCGATGGATTGAAAGTGGCACCAACAAGCAGAGCTATACAATCTCTTTTGCCTCCCTTTGACGTTGAAAAGTTAATAGAAAAAGCATTCGTCTCGCATGTGCAGCAGGTCTTCTACGAAGGTATTTGCTCTGAACATAGCGGAGGGTAAATTAAAAAAATACCTATCAATTTACATTTTTTTAAATATCATTATTTTTTTTCAAAATTTTCAATATTACATTTACATTTGACCATACGAGCATTTCAAAATTATCATATTTAGAATTCTGCAGTAGCGACCTAAAATGAAAATTTTTAGACCTAAAATGAAATTTTTTAAATGAAATTTGTTCAGGGTCTCAACTTTGAAAGGTTTATACTCAAATGGTAGTTTAAAATTTTTTATAAAATATTAAGATAATATTGTAACTTTTGAAATAATAGTTTTTTACATTATTTTGTGAATTACTAGGAGAAAAAAAAGTAATCTATTAGAAGAAAACTTCGTTTATTAGATGACAATTTTGTTATCCTAATTTTCATCAATAGTATTTTGGTCGGTAATTTACTCGATCATCTAATTTTAATATTCATCAATAATAGTGTGGGATGAATTGAAAATTATTACAGAATTTTTAAACAGTATGGGGTACATTAAATAAAAAAAACATGATATAGAATGATCTAGTTTATTATTTTCATGTTGCTCTCATTTCTAATGATATAAGGATAAGGCAGCATACAACTGTTAGGCCCACAGTTTCCGAATGGATCGCCGAAGTTTGGAAAGGATGTCTTTGCTTTGTCTTCGCTAATTGCTTGATTTATTTGAGGTCCATTCGTGAGCCTCGCTTACCTATACTCTGAATGTTTAGGTCTCTGATTAATACATCTTCTTCTACAGCCGTCTGGAGCTAGTTGAGAGATGGCTTGATTATTCGTTCATTAATCCCTTTCAGCATCCACAGTGTAAGATACAAATTCCTTTTCTCTCTTCTTTGGTAAATATGGTTATTTGGTTCGTAATTTTGCTTGGATAGGTTTTGAAGTTTTAGAGTCCTTCAAAATTTTGATAAAAAGAAAAAAATATAATATAACGTTATTCTTGCAAGCGTTTTATCTGCTTATTTTTAACGCTTAAGGAACTAATATATTTTTAAATAACTGTAGAATGAGATGTACATTCATAAACAATGTACCTTTTAATTGCTAATGAACTCGAATTTAAATATCTGAAGTCAAATCAGATTTATTTAATGATAAGCGTAGATTTTGTACTTCCCAAGCATTTGATTGATTTTTAAACTGAAAAACAACCCCAATACCATGGCTATCCTTTTTTTATCCTTTTTTTATCCTTTTTTCTTTAGTACATATTGTTTTTCAATTTTGAAAACGACTTTTTAGTTTGAATCGAGGATAAAACAATTTTCTGTGATGTGATTAACTATCATTTTATTCTCTGTTTTTTGTTATTAATTTTGAAAAACAAAGCAAGTTTTGGTAAATATTAATTAATTTTAGGCTCATTTAGTAATTACTTGGATTTTATTTTTTAGTTTTTAAAAAGTTACGAATATAAATACTATTTCTCCTTAGGTTCATTAATTAATGGTAAAATATTCACTATTTTCAAAACAAAAAATTCAAATGGTTATTAGATGTCATAATTTTTTAATTTCATATTTGAAAAATAATCTGATAGTCATTTTTGTATCCAGAAAAAAATCAAGCTTTAAAAATATATTTCAATTTTCTAGTTGCCTAATCTTTAATGAGTCTGCCTCCTACTAGCCTAATCTTTTCTAATAAAATTCCGTGGCTTTTGTTCTTCAGATGTTTGTTTTCGAAAAAAAAAAATAGAAAGAAAAAGAAATTTCCAAAATTCAAATTCTTTCCTGACATTAAAACTGTTTTCAGAAAGGGAACGGTAAACTATTACTAACTATGGATGGTTTAAAATTAATCAGATGTCGTAAAGGTCTCATTTGAAAACAAAAAATCAAAAAGTAATTAGAAGCCAACACTTGAAAACGTAGAGCCTGATAAAATTATTACTAATGGTTTAAAATAAAAAATAGTTGTTAAATGAGGCCTTTAAGTTTGTTCCTGTTTTCCGCCTAAAAGGGAGGGTGATGGATTTGGAATTTTTTTGTTTTTGTTTTTTTTTAGTTTAAAAAATGTGTAGCATTTTATGTTTGATTTCGAATGTAAATGTTAGGAGAAGGCATAAATGGGTAGTAAATACCTTTTGTTGTGTTGTTCCACTTTCCCTCCAATCAAACATCCAGCTTCAGCTTCCTGTCAATTCTCGAAAACGTTTCATAAAAGGCCTTGAAATACACTTGTAAGCTGTGTCTACTACAACTTGCCTACATGGATTATGTTCAAAGACGGGCATGTAAATACATTAATGCAGCTTGTACTAACCATTTTTAGTTTTTCAAAAAGTGTACCCGACTTTTCCCAATTTGTCTATAGGAAAGATTGAATTCTTAGCCAAATTTTGGTAACTATTTAAATATTTATTTTATTTTATTTTAAAAAAATTTAAGCTTATAAACACTTTTTTAGGTATGAATTTCTCCATTTCTCATATACACTTTACAAATGTTTTCAAAATTCAAACACAATTTTCAAAAATAAAAAATCAAACAGTTATATAAAAAAGGCTTAGAAACTCATCTTTTTTTTTAAAAAATCAAAGACTTAAAATAATTATTGATAACAGTCTGTCAACTCTAACCAATCTATGGTCCAAAAATATCGAATTAAAATTATTCCAAAATGTGAAAAAGAATTTAACTCCATTGGCCGGAGATACTTACGTTTCCCATTTTAAAAAAAATTAATTCACAATATATATATATATATATATATATATATATATATATATATATATATATATGATTTCAATTCAAACACAAATATAATTATTTTAAAAAAATAAAATGGTCAACCCGCAAGACAGGGTCCATTTTGAGGCAATTATGAGTTTTTCTCCTACTAATAATGATATGAAAATCAACCCCATTACTGATCACAAAATGACATCACAACATTTAGAAGTAATTTTGAAATGATTAAAATCAATTTTGTTAAAATTAATTTAAATTTTGATTTTATATTTTCAAAGGCAATATTCAAACCATAAAAACTAATTTGAAATAATTAAACCCATGCTTTTGAATAATTTTTACCATTTCAAAACCCCTTTAATAAATGGAGTGCAATAGCATACAGTGAAGAGGAGGAATCAGCTATGTATGTACCTGCGCATAGAAAGTTGAGGGATACCACAATCCACTGTACGGATGGCAGCTCCAGAAGCAAGTATTGGACCAATGGTAGATCCACAACCCGTGGCATTTCTCACTACAAAATCCTACCATCATCACACGCAGCATTTGTAAATATTAATAATTAAATAAAAAAACTAAAACAAAAAATCTACCAAAATATGCCAAATTTAGATGGAATCAATCAAAGTTATAATTTAGGTACTCAGAAAGGAACCATATCTAATTTCAATATTAATAACAGTTCACAACAGTAGAATGAAAATTAGCATATGGTTAAGGGAATGTTCATAACTGGACTCGGTCAGCGGAAGAACTAAAATAATAGATAGTACTGGGAAACAGTAGAAGCCCGTGACAAACCTGGCGTTGGTAAGTTATGAATTCTGCCTATTTCTCTGAAAAGAAAAGATGTGACTCCGCTTGTAGCATAGCGCTGGTTCGCATTGTGCTTTATGACAACTCCTACTTGCATTTCGGGCCTGTGGTGTTCTTCTTCATGCTTATCCATAAAATTTGGATGAACTATTTAGAATACAATTATAGAGGGAAGAAATTAGAAGTTGAGATATATAACAGAAGCATACTACATTTTCCTATGTTGTGTTCAAATTAATCTTTATTGTAAACTAATCAAGTATGTTCGAGGAAGTATGTTCGAGTATTATTAAGAGTAGTCCCACCTTGGCTAAGAGGATGATCATGGATTTATAAGTAAAAAATATTATCTCCATTTGGAATGAGAACTTTTAAGGGAAAAAAAAAGAAAAAAAAAAGAAAAGAAGTCATGTGAGCTTATGCTCAAGGTGGACAATATCATATCATTGTGGAGGTTCGTGATTTCTAATAAAGTACACAAGTGTTTTGTTGAAAATGTAATTTTTCCGACTAATTTACATCTACCTAGTGTTTATGTGGATGCACCAACAATAATATCGACGCTCTGACTCGAGGACAACTGTGTAAGAAAGTATTTTTTTATTCATAGGAAACAGATAAAAGGTGATTCAAATTAAACCATGAAAAATTTGGATGAGACGCAAAGCATTTGAAATTAAATCAGACCTCCTCCAACTTTTTCAAATTCATAACTCGCAATTAGTTTAAGATTGCTACTCGACTATTTCAGTTACTTTTCCTAACTTGATTTAGTTCGCACGTTTAATATATAGTACTTGATCTTTCAAGGGAAAAAAAAATCCTTCTCTACTTTGAATTGAACGTACCGAGAAATGATTGCCTAAAAGCGCGCTCAAAAGCACCTTCACCAACGTATCCTTGGCCTAAGCAGCTGGCTATGCGCCTCATGGCCTGAAACATGGTGGGTGCACCAGCTCCCTGAATTGAACCTGAGCCCACCTAAATAGGAGAAGTTAACGACCATATATATGTGTGTGTTTGAACAATAGAGATAATTCATATGAACAATAGAGAAATGAAAATTCTTTATTTGCAGAAAGAACCTTCACTCATCAACGACCTTCCGAAGATCATTTGAATAACTGAAGGATCTTGATGCAGCAGACATCTTGCTAAGGATGCTTGGGATTGAATATAGAATTTGAGCTAGATGAGTTGGAAGCTTAGAATAAGATAATATGTAAAAAGTGAACATAGCTTTGGAGGTATCAAACAAGAAATAACTCTACGGGATGCACTCTTTTACTAAGATTATGGTGCGGTGTAGTAAGACATAGACATCAGTTGGAAGATTGATTTTAGAACCTCATAGCTTTCCCTCATTTTCTCATAAGAGTGAAAACTAGAAGATATTGAGAGGATACTTCCATATTGAAGGCGAGTCTCTATATTTTATATTATCGCTAGATGGTTCGACAAATCAGGTGAGATCCCACGTCAGTTGGAAAGAAGAACAAAACATTCTTTATAAGGGTGTGAAAACCTCTCCCTAGTAGACACGTTTTAAAACTGTGAAGCTAACAGCGATACGTAACTGACCAAAGCGAACAATATCTGCTAGCGATGGGCTTGGGCTGTTACAAATTATCATCATTGTCTGTCGCCTACATAATTCTTCCAATTCTTCACAAAACATAGAGAACTTGGAATAAAAATGATTGGGAAACTTCTGATCTCTTTTGGTTTTCATCCGCTAGGAAGGTATTGCTTTACCCTCTAGCAGAAAGTGTACCACCAGAGTATGGACCGATGATCATTCATCCCCTTATCTAGAAAATTCACTTCTACTCATCTTTCTAATGGCTGAAGAAAACAGAAATAGATTGCATTTCTGGTGATCAAAGGTGCCTAAAATCTTCAGTTTTATACTTAACAGGCAGTACTATCTTATCATAGCAATAGACATGATCAAACTATAAAGAATTTATATGTGGCAGAGAGTGAATATGCAAATATCTTTGACCGATCCAAGAGATGCAAGACTTCCGGTCTGCATATCATTCATATAGTACACAGTAAAACTATTACCTCTTCATTATCAAATAAAGCAACCATTCGAACTGCCTGTTCACTCTTTAAGTCACTAGGCGATTCACAAGAATCAATAAGAGCTCTCAAAGCACAATAGCTTGACGCAAGGAAAGCTACAAACTGATGAGTAGACCAAGAGCAAAATCTTGCAAAACAAGTCAAGTGGCTGACTATATTCTGTAGTTTCATAAGCCACATAAATTGAATGACAAATAAGCGGAATGATTTGCAGATCTGAAAATTAGAACAAAAATTCTAGAACTCACTTTTCTCCTATGGAAAAGGCAACCAAACAAGACATATTTCGTGTAAAAAAGTAGCATCCACAAGGCTTTAAGTCCCACTGTTCATCCTCGTTTAGCAAATGAAAACCAGCAGCAACTAAATGCCGTTTCGCTTCGGCTACGAGCAAAAAAAAAAAAAAAAAAAAAAAAAAAAAGATAAAGATAAAAAACACTGACCGAGGTATCCGCATCATAAATTCTATCACCAGAATGTTGAATCGAAGGTATCTAAGATTCCGCCATAAAAATTCCAAACCTCGGCCTCCAAGGTGAGAAGTGAACGACGAATCATTAATGCACAACAATAATAAGAATAAACGAACACGTCGACTCGAAACAATTCAAATCACTCTACGGAATCAAAAAACTAGCAGCCGCAGCGCTAATTAGGATTTATTATCCAGTCAATACGCAAGGAACTCCTCTTCGAATCGAAACACCAAAAAGAAAAAAGAAAAAAAAACATAGCGATAAAAGATGATACAAAAGCAATCAATACCTGTAGAAAGAAACTGAGTCCAGGACTCATTGAGATAATCGAGAAGATCACCAACACTGCTCGAACTAGAACCAGCCTCCGAAGAAGCACTCTATATCACAACAAATATACGAACACATTACACAACTTTTCATTCAAAATGAGATAGAAAAACGGAGACGAACCTGAGGAGTCGAACAGAGAAGACGAGGAGTGAAAATTTTACGCGGAGTAGAGCGAGAGAAGCGAGGAAACATCGAGAGGAGCGAAGTCGACTTGAGAGCGGGAGGAGTAGAGTGAAGGAGATGCACTTGCAAGCGAGATATTCCCGCCAGTCCTTCGTCCGGTTCTTCACAGACATCCGATCGATTGTTTATATACATAGATTTTTAAATTTGGTAAATTGCTATTTGGCCCCTCTACTTTGGGTATTTCGGAATTCCCCTTTTAATAGTCGGTCAATAAATATCCAGCCAAAATAAGGTTTGTCCGAAAGTAAGTTGATAATTAAACAATTTTATAGCTCTAAATTTTACAAAATTATAGAATAAGTCACTTAATTTTCTAACTCAACAATTTAACCCTTCAATTTTTATTTATTTGCATTTTGATCTCTTCTCCTTCATTTCCTTTTTGTCGCCCGTGCTCACGAATGTGATCTATGTGTTGGACGATGAAAGTCTCACATCGGCTAATTTAGGGAATGATTATGAGTTTATAAGTGAGAAATACTATCTCTATTGGCTTGAGGCCTTTTGGGGAGCTCAAAGTAAAGCCATGAGAACTTACACTCAAAGTGGGTGAAGAGCCGTGTTCATCTAACACTATGCACATTGTGTGCTATGTGTCACGGTCATGCTCGTCCAAGGCGTGTCGCCCATAGCCGCATGCCCATGACAAGCCGAACCCTTTATGTACTATAGGGGGATACGACTAGTTGTCAACTTCTCCCTACCCAAGGTTCTATAGTGTAAGCCGTTATTTCTCTCTTGCTTGCTTATATAATGTCTCTTTCAAAAATCTCTCTCTGCCCTCGTTTTTTAAAACCTTCTCTTAAAATCGAGGCCAGAGGCTCGAGGATACGTCGCTTGGCCGTAGGCGACGCAAGAACGAATTAGCTTAGCTCACTTGTCGTTGGAAAGTGAGTGCCGCACAATCGCAAGTCCGCTACCATTAAAAGTGCGATTGTGACACTATGGAAGTAAGGTGGTAATTTCACCCGAGTTTGTCCACCATCGTTCATTTGTGTTAATCGTAGGTCATTGAATTTGTCTCCTCGTGCGTTTGGAACATGGGTCGCCATTCTAAGACGAAGAGGAACAGTTCAAATGGGAGGCGAAAGAAGAAAAAACTAAAATATTGTCGACAGCAAGTGCAATGATGGGATTGAATGAAAAGAAGGTGAAACCACTCAAGCCCACCGTTAACAGATATTATCCACTTTGACCCGTTACGTATTGTCGCTAGCCTCACAGTTTTAAAACGTGTCTTATAGAGAGAAGTTTCCACACCCTTCTAAGAAATACTTTGTTCCCATCTCCAACCGAGACTAAACCTACCTGCAATTTTTTCCGAATTTCATAAATTTAGCATCAGCCTTAGCTCCTCTAATGATATCAACATATATGATGATGCAAACAATGAAAGAAGGGAAGATTCATTCTCAATTCATTTATTTTGTCATGATTTTACTCTCTTTGACAATGGAAGCTCACCACTAAACAAAACAACCAAACAATACTAAGACACTGAAATTATTCTCAACATTAACTGGATTAAAGTGAACAAACACAAGTTTACCTTAGAATACTCGGTTGACCGATCATCTAACCCGAACTCTCCGAGTCTCGCCTTCAGTAAAAACATTGCATAGGACTAATACAATCCCTAGAGATTCTTTGGCAGCCCGGTTTTCGGGTCGAGTAGCGATTCACTCTCGGGGAGCACGACCGGCCCTTTCCCGGGCTTGGTACAGATGAAATAACTGACATCTCCCTGGTATTTCTGGGATGAACTGTTGATTTCTGGAGGTTGTGGGAGGGATTCAATATCCTCAACACTATTAATCCCAGCATCTTGAAGAATTGACTTGTCACCAAGAACATAACTGATGGAAGAAAGAATATTTATCATGCACAAGATTGAAATTAATACAGTTATAGATTGATTGATTCTCAAAATCCAGTTATTACCTGTCTAATACGGTTTCGGCATTGGGAGGGAAGTAGAACAGCAACCTTTGAAGCAAAGATACAGCGGTTTTTCGATTACGTGCAATCAGAACCGAATTCGGCCCGGCATCGAAAGTATATGCCACCTGAAAGTTTGGTTGAAATAAGGAAAAATCTTCAGCACTTCCATTGAGCTCTATAGAATCATTCTTTTATTCATCCTATTGGAAGTTTGATTCATTTTAATCATCCAGAAGAGTAGGAATCACAAATCTCCACAATAGAATGATATTGTCCACTTTGAGCATAAGCTCTTGTGGCTTTACTTTGGGCTTCCCCAAAGGCCTCATGCCAATGGAGATAGTATTCTTCACTTATAAACCCATGATCATTCCCTAAATTAGTTAATGTGGGACTCCCTCCCAATAATCCTCCCCTCGAACAAAGTACACTATAGAGTCTCCTTTGAGGCCTATGGAGCTCTTGAACAGCCTCCACTTAATCGAGGCTCGACTCCAGTCTTCGAGCAAAGTACACCCTTTGTTCGACACTTGAGTCACTTTTGACTACACCTTCGAGGCTCCCAACTTCTTTGTTCGACATTTGAGGATTCTATTGATATGGCTAAGTTAAGGGCATGACTCTAATACCATATTAAGAATCACATATCTCCATAATAGTATGCTTTGAGCTTTCCCAAAAGGCCAATAGAGATAGTATTCATCACTTATAAACTCACGATCATTCTCTAAATTAGCGATCTTTAACACTATCTCAAATCAGTATTTAAAATCCCTGCCAACATAAATCAAGAAAGGGGAGAAATCAGACCTGTGGTTCTCCTTCAGAACGGTTCCATTTCTCAACAAGGCTGATTATCCTGAAACATTGTTTCTTTGTCAGAATGAAACAAAGATTTTTAATCAAAATGGCAGGAGAAAGTCATGTGAATCTTATAGGTCGATTCGGTAATTAAGCTTGCCTGTGGGATGTATCATTCATATAAAATATCGGGGGAGAAGTGTCGAGACAGACTGCATGAAATTGGTTGCTGTCGTTGCATGTAAGTTGTGCGAACGACCGAAAATCTCGATTTTTAATAGCTTCTTCCATAGGTAATACACGCTTTGGTACAATTTCCTGTTAAAGAAAAGAGAGATGAATAGAAATGTATATGGAGTATGGAGAACAATAATTTTTTTTAATTCGAATACCTTTGCTCTATGTTGTAAAAGCAAACTTGTTTCTACGGTTTCCCGCATTCCTGATGTACTGCTTGTTTCCTTTTGTCGCGAACTTACCTTGAAAGTAAGATAGAAAATTATATTGCAGATTACTGGAGAGTGAAGGAAAAGCTATGCTAACTATTGGATATTATTTATCATAATTCATTTCACATTGTTCTTTGGATTTGAGGTCGGCTTTTACAGCCGAGCCTTAACAGCCCAAGCCCAGACCTACTGCTAGCAAATATTGTCTTCTTTGAACTTTCTCTTTCTGACTTCCCCTCAAGGTTTTACTAGGGAGAGGTTTCCACACTCTTAAAAAGAATGTTTCGTTCCCCTCTCCAATTGATGTGGGATCTCACAATCCACATACTTTCGTAGCCCAACATCCTCGTTGGCACTTGTTCCTCTCTCCAATTGATGTGGGATCTCACAATTCACCCCCTTCTCGTTGTCACACTATCCAGTGTCTACCCCCTTTGGGACTCAACGTCCTCGCTAGCACACCGCCCGATGTCTGGCTTTGATACCATTTGTAACAGCCCAAGTCCACCGCTCTCTAATCGATGTGGGATCTCACAATTCACCCCCTTCTCGTTGTCACACCGTCCGGTGTCTACCCCCTTTGGGACTCAACGTCCTCGCTGGCACATCGCCCGATGTCTGGCTCTGATACCACTAGCAAATATTATTCTCTTTGGGCTTACCCTTTCGAGCTTTCCCTCAAAAATTTTAACACGCATCTATTAGGGAGAGGTTTCCACACCCTTATAAAGATGTTTCGGTCCCCACTCCAATTAAGGTGGGATCTCACACAAGCCTTCATGAACAATCATGTCATTGTGTCATCCAAGCCAATTGGAGAACAGTTTGTCCTCCCTTTTCATTTTATTATTATTTAAAAAACCAAAGCATAGTTATTGCTCATCACAACAACAAAAAAAAAAAAAACAAACAAACAAACAGAGAGAGAGGAAAGCTACGCACCACAGCAATGATTATTACAAGATCATCCCAGTGCTTCTCATCAGCAAGTTGAATTGCAAGACTATCACTTCCATCCTTTTCCTTAATGGTGCATCAGAAAACACAAGAACTAATCTCAATAATGTATATCAGAAATCAGGATTATATGCGTAAAAGAACAGGTCACATTCCTGAACTTTGCAAATTTAAACATATGAATGGATAAACTTACTTTTCCCATGTTCCACTTCACAAATCCACCATATAAGCTACGACATGCACTTCCCGAACCTTGCCTGCATGATTCAAATAGTCGTGATTACTTCGTAATATATGAATCAATGTCATTAAACATCAGAAATTCCATTGAAATAACAGATAACAAATCCAAATTAAAAGAACACTACTATATTGGAAGTCTATATTATGACTATGCGGTCGACCCGAAAGCGCTCTACCCAAACAAGAAAGGATGGCACAATAAAACCAGCCATAAGATTGTATTTGAAAAAAAAAGGACAAAGGACAAGGATACCTTGCTATAGCAGACAACTGGCTATGATCTTCCTTGACGTTCATTAAATTTGCCAGGGCAAAGACTGCAGATACCAGCGTAATATTAATTATATTTCATAAGATATGTACCATATGGCAAATAAACAACATATCGAGATAAACGATAGGAGCTTGTTTGGAATGACTTTCCAAATGTTTACAAAAAATTTAAGCACTTGAAAGGTCGTTCCAAATAGATCCTCGGTCCTTTTTGCAAACATTTTCAAAATTTTCCCACATATCTAATGGAAACAACATGTCTATATGTTCCTTTAATCTCCCTTACCCCTCTAGTTCGCAAAACCGTAAGCCCCGAAACCAATCGAAAAGAGAATTCCAAAATTAAGAGTGAAGTCAGGTTTTTACCAAGACAAGCAAAACCGGCAGCAGAGGAAGCCAAGCCAGCAGCAGTTGGGAAATTATTGTATGAATCAATATATACATGCAACTTTTCCCAGTCTTTCTTTGCTATCTTAATCTTCTTTTCTTTATCCTCAACGTCGTTAGCTCGACTGCGTATTTCCCTCAAACAATTTTGGTACCTGGCTCCAGAAAGAGATATCTCCTACACTAACCAGAAAAGAAACCCCATCATGAACCAGCAAAAAAACTACAGAAACAAAGTTGTGAAAGTTTATTGCATCACATTTCCTACAATTTGATAGGGAAACGATGGTAATTGTGTCTAGGAATGTATACATGAATGTACGTTCCCACTTTACGAGCAGTATCGATCATATGAGGTAGTTAGTCGGGTTCTGGTTTGGACCCTATCAAGGGGCATTGGTACAGCCAACAACAAGATACCCACGGGAAAATAAACCCTTCAATTAAGTGTCTGGAAAGGAATTCTGATGGGAAGTTACTAGACCTGCCAAAAAGTAATCTCCTAGAATCCATGGTATCTTTGACCTCTAAAGTTCTACTTTCTGCATAAGAAGACACCATTCTAAAGCCTTCTAATCATTGAGCACTTCAGATTCTATAATTTCAAGCACCATTCAGAAACTAAAACGGTAACCGCCCAAGCCCACCGCTAACAGATATTGTCTACTTTGGGCTTTCTCTTTCAGGCTTTCCCTCAGTTTTTAAAACGCGCCGGCTAGGGAGAGGTTTCTTCAACCTTATAAAAAATGTTTTGTTCTCCTCCCCAATCAATGTGGGATCTCAAAATCCACCTCACTTCGGGACCCAGCATCCTTGTTGGCACACCGCCTTGTGTCCATGACAGCCCCTAGATGGCACATCTCCCGGTGTCTAGCTCTAATACCATTTGTAACAGCTCAAGCTCACCGCTAGCAGATATTGTACGCTTTGGGCTTCCCCTCAAGGTTTTTAAAATGCGTCTACTAGTGAGAGGTTTCCACACCCTTATAAAGAATGTTTTGTTCTCCTCCCAACCAATGCGAGATCTCACAAAAATGTCCACTGCAGTATTATTCACGCTATCAAAGAGGGCAAAAGGGACCAAGAAGAGTAGAGAAATGAGGTCTACATTCATCCAAGCAAGTAGTAAGCTCCATTGCCCAACACAAAATAAGATCTCTTCTCCATAGAAGTTTTCAAGCCAAAAACGAACTTCCAATTGATTTTGTTACTGGAACCACCACATTCAGCCGAGCATCAACCTCATGGACTTAAGTCAACACTGAATCCTTTTTTCAAGAGAAAACTTATACATCCATTCCTGGATTTAGTGTTATCAAACGCATATCATCAAACAAAAGAGCTACCGTGGATTACGAACTAAAGGAGAACTGAAACTTCCAAAATTTTCATTCCAAAACAGAGAAGATTACGACATCAATTTCATCAAAATCACCGTTGACTAAAGTTCACAACAACCACAAATCTCCAAAATCACATGCAATTTCACCAAATGAGCAAAAGATAGAGAAGTTCCCAGAAACCTTACCTTGCGATTGAGCCACATTCGATCCTTCTCGAAGTCAGGACTAACAGCGACGGTGGTGATAGTGCAGAGATGACTCGGATCAAGAGTAACACTGATGCTATCATTGACAGGCAAAATTAAGGCCTCGTCCCTCTTCCCCCAATACTTAATCACCGCAATGTTCGTCGGCGTTTGTGCAGTGGTCATCAACACCCATTTTTCACCCGCCAATTCTCTACAAATCGCCATGGAAAGCGACTTCGCCAATCAGAATTGAAACAAATTTCAGCAAAACAAGAAAAAAAAACAGGGAGGAAGAAAATGCGGAAAGTGAATCCAGAGAGAGAAGGAGAGAATAGAAGCGAGATCCGTGGGGAATGAAATGGGAGGGAAGTTGAATCTTATAGGTTGGAGGTGGAAAAGGAAGAAGGCGGGTAGGCACTGTGCCCAGAGTTTCTGAAATTGAAAAATTGTACTGTGGGGCCCACGCCTAGTAGCTGCTCGATTTTAGCCCGTTAAGGTCCGATCACAATTTAAAAACATATCTATTAGTGAGAGACTTTCAGTCTCATAAAATATACTTAGTTTCATTCTCTAATAGATATAAGATCTTTCGATACATTCTTTTATAGGCTAATGATGTCTAACTCTGATATCATTTATGATGTTTCATCATAAATATTCTTATGTGCGGATCTGCTGGAATCAGACCTGCTATTAACGTGGCTATTTCCGTCTCCAGAGTAGAATCTGCTCAAATTAGAGCCATGAAACAAATAGCCGGCAAATCAAAATTGAAATTGTCAATTTGTCGAATTAGAAGCTGATATCATTTATTACTGCTTAAGCCCACCGCTAATAGATATTGTCCATTTTTATTTGTTTCATAGAGTAATCAGCCTCCGCCTCAGCCCCACTATTATCAATTTTTATCACATTTTAAGTTATCAATTTTATTTATTTATAATTTTAAAATATTTATGAAAAATTTGAGAATAAATATATATTTTAAATAAATTCCCAAATTTAAGGGTATATTTGTAATTTAGTATTTTTAATAAGTTAAATTATAATTTTAGTTTTTAAATTTTTAATTATAAAATTCGTCTAATAAATTTATGTTTTTTGAATTTTTAAAAATCAATTATTTAATAAATATAAATTTGTGCTAATTATATTTTAAAATTTAAATTTTGAATTTGTTTTTTTTAACATTTTGATATTTAAAAAAGTATAAATTATAAATATATTTATATAAATGACGAGTGACGTGTTTATTCATTTAAATTTATTTAGTAGAGTATTATCTTATTAGTTATTAAATGAAATACAAAATAGAGATGAGCATAATTGAAAGGCTAATATTAATAAAAGTGATATTATTGATGTTATAATAACGAGCTTATATATGGTTTTTCTATAATAATAAAATAAAAAATAAAAAAAAAAGGAAAATTTAACTCATTTTTCACGTGGACTATAAATTTGAATGTCCAATAAGAATTGGACATCCTCGTGAATCGCGTGGGTTGTTATTCCATTTATTTGTCTTCGATTTAACAGTTGGGAGATTATAGAACTAAAAAATAATTTAAAAAACCAAAAATATTTAAAAGAAAATGGGGAAATTCTTGGTAATCACAATGACATCTTGAAAAAATAGAATAAAATAAATAAATAGTATTTCAAATTTAGGATTATTACGTCACATTAAAAATAAGATTTGGAATAATCTTTTTAACAAATAATTACCTAGTCTTTTGTATGGTCCATCCAATTGTTTAAGTACTAGAAGATTTAGTAACTACAACAATCCAAGCTTTATTCGGTGGACCTCGAAGAGTTACATGAAATAATGTCAAAATATCAGTATCTTTGGTTTTAGATTTTTAAAATACTTAAAGTTGGTAATGGTTTAAACGGGCTTTCCTTCCGGACTTTAAGGACCAGCTTTTCTTCCAGGCTTCCCCTCATGGTTTTTAAACGGGTTTTCCTTCAGGCTTCCCCTTATAGTTTTTAAGGACCAGTTTTTCTTCTAGGCTTCCACTCATGGTTTTTAAAGATCGGCTTTTCTTCCGGGCTTCCCCTCGTGGTTTTTAAGGAGTTGATTTTTCCATTCAAACTTCCTCTCAATGGTTTAAAATGCGTTTCCCGGGCTTCCCTCATGGTTTTTAAGGAGCTGATTTTCCCATTCAAACTTCCTCTCAATGGTTTAAAATGCCCAGTTTTTCTTCAGGCTTCCCCTCATGGTCCTCATGGTTTTTAAGGAGCTTCCCTTTCAAACTTCCCCTCAAGATTTTAAAACAGTTGTAGAGAGATTTCCACACTCTTAATGTTCCATCCTCTCAACCGAGGTAGAATCTCACATCTTTTAAAATTAAGGGCATTATTAATTTTTTAAAAAATTTTAATAATATTTTCAAGATCAAGTACAAAAATTAAGAGCAATTTTATTAATTAAACATTTATTTTATTATTACTGCTACATACCTCAATCAATTACAACTATTTTTCTACTAAACAAAAATAATCGCTAATACAATTTATCTATTAATAAATAAATAAAATCTTCTCGTTTGATCATTATGTTCTGTATTTTATGAATTTTGTCAAAAATAAATTTAGTCCAAAAATGTGTAAAAATTATAATTCAAAGACAATTAATTTTGCTTGGTGGGAATGAACAATGTCTTAAGAGAAAGAAAACCCTAATTTTATGACCAAAAATGTCAGATCCTATGCTCTTTATATACATAGTTTCTTCTTCTTCTTCTTCCATGATTAGCTTAAACTATGGTAATATGAAATACAACACAACAAAAAATAGTTAATATTGAACTTAAAACAACATCCTTATTGCTACAAAATTGAGATTTGAGATTGTTAGTACCTTTGTTCACTCACAGTCTGTATCAGGATCTGCATCAATAATGTCGGGGAAATCATCTTCTGGCAATAAGTTCGAGTCGGACTTTAACGACACGGGAGAACTGTTCATTCTTGCATTAGCAAATACATCATCTTTCTCTACAATCCCTGCAGCATCTGTGATGGCTGCTGCAGTGTCCTCCTGCTCCGTCCTCTTGGGGGTTTCTGTAGTCTGTAGGGCATCGGCAGAAGGTCCTGTTTCGAGATTGTTTGACGTGTTATATGTCGTTGCATTGTTATTTATCTCATTACTTGAATCTCTAATTGGAGCCTCTTCGATGTCATCTGCAACTTCTCTATCATACAGGAAATCGTCGTCCAAATCAGGGGCACTCTGGTCCATGCCGAGAGTGTCGTTGATCTTCAACGATTTGCTCGAATTCATACCACCGAAGTACATATCTTCCGGGATTTTATAGGTAGCTTGTGGTTCGGGAGAGCTCAAATGCACGGGCGAGAAATCCGACAAGGGAAGTACTCTTGGATGTATTAGAACCTCCAAGGCTAAGAGTGCATGCGCACAGAATTCAGGAAGTTTGGTTCCAAGTTCTTGTTTACCTGAAGATAAAAATACCCATCAGAAAATAGCTAACATCTGTTGTTCTATGCATAAGTTTTCTCTGATAAATAGTTTATGACAGATCCCATGTTGGTTGAGGAGAAGTGTGGAAGACGGAAAAAACCCAAAGAAAACAATATCTGTTAGCAGTGGGCTTGGGCCGTTACAGTTAACAAATGAAACATCAAAAGAGATTTACCTCTACGGAAAAGATCAAGACCTTGAGCCAAGGCCAGAGGGCGTATATGGACAGCAGACAAAAACGAAGCCAGTAGCGCACGAAATGCTGCCAACTGATAATCCGCCCAAACCTCAATAGATTCATTAGTTTGGAAAAAGACGTCATCTGAGGCCAGTGGCCATCCGAAAGACGACGTTGCAGCTGTTATTAAAAGATGTTCGACTTTCGCACGCCATCCTTCTTCAGTTCTCAAAGCACCAGCCTATGCAACAATATCATTTAGCAACAATATCAGAAACAAAAGGGGACCAAAAATGTCCCAAAGCACAACCTTACAAAAAGCCACAGATTAGTTATAAAATGCCTACCAATGTAAGAAGAGTCTCCAAAGCCTCAAGTGCAGCTATCCTCAAGGGGACAGAAGTGGACATACAGCTGCTGGTAATGTCTCTTGATCCATGTCCCTCATGCTGCTCTTTAAATGAAGTGGGAACTAAAGGACGTTTTCTCTTCTTATGGTGTTGCGGCAATTCTCTTTGGGCGTCCTTCGGATTCACACTAGATAGAGCACAACTCTCGTTATCAACAGGGTTCAAATCGACTAGTACATTGTCGATCACATCTCGTGCAAGAGATGCAGCCATTCCTGATTCAGACGCAGCGTCGAGTAAGCATGCATCCCAAAACATCATTTCCATATAGACAAAAAGAAAACTATAATAATAATAATATCCTTACCAAATGAAACACATAAAATATATTTTTTACATTTTCTAATGATTTTATCAAGGACAACAAAGGAAGATCCTATCCTATATTCCTCACATTGCCTAAAAATATTTCAGTTAGCTCCAAAAAGAAACTAAAGATCAAATTGAATTCTGAGAATCCTTTAGTGAATAATATATATATATATAGTTTTGGTCAACCATCAAGAAGACACGTTTTAAAAACCATCAATACATTGTGAGATCTCACATCAGTTAGGGAGGAAAATGAAACATTCTTCATAAGGGTGTGAAAACCTCTCCCTATCAGACGGGTTTGAAAAATCTTGAGGGGAAGCCCAAAAAGGAAAACCCAACCGGAAAATATTTGCTAGCCTTGCATTTTAAAAACCATCAATGGATTGTGAGATCCCACATGGTTGAGGAGGACAACGAAACATTTTTTATAAGGATGTGAAAACCTCTCCGTAGCAGACACGTTCTAAAAACTTTGAGGAGAAGTCCGAAAAGGAAAGCCTAAAGAGGACAATATCTGCTAGCAGTGGACTTGAACCGTTACTGAAAGATTGAACCTTAACTAGAATAAGAAAGGGCATGCAACAAATCCAATCAAATTATCAGTCTAATAATGCTATAATTGCATTATACAAATTCATATCGCCTAATTGATCTCTCTAAGAAAAGAAGAATAATTGACAAATAGGTAAATATACAAATAAATGTACTTCTGCTTACCAACACCCAAAGACATCATCAATAACTTAGCAACTGCGTAGACCTTTACTCTCAATTCTGCAGACACACATTTCTTGAAGTACTTCACAATGAGTCGAACAATAAATGCAGCATGTGGCAACAGCTGACTGCAAAGGAATTTAATAATAAATATATTAACAAAAATATAGCGCGAATATTTGTAGTATTACTGTTAGATTATTTTTTAATTCACGTGAACGTGAAAGATCATCGGCTCTGAAATAAACAGTGGGGGTTGCATCTTTCCAGAGATGGAGGAAGAAAGGCATATCTACGGATGAAGAAGGATTACTGAAAGAGTCTGCATTAAGGTTTCTATGTTAGATATTAAATGTAGTTGAATAGTAGATGCCTTGCCTGCGAAGGCTCTTAATTATGGCAATGAGAAGATCCAAACTGTCTGAATGCAGGGTCGGGAGTTCCGAACACATTGACTCTTGCTGTAGAGATGTCATAAATGGCACTGAAGCGGGTGGTAGAGAACCATCCACCGTCAGCATTCTCTCAACAAGAGCTAATAACGGGCGAATCGGAACTGCCACCTGAGAAAATACATACAAAGTATCCATTAAACATCCTTTTTCTTCTTTATTTCAATATATTTATGAATAGTAAAAAATGGATGACATGATGCTACCTGATGAGGGTATGAACTTGTGATCATTGTAGAACTGCAAAACATCAAGGTCGAGATAATAGAAGTTAACATTCGCTCTGAGCTCTTTGTTAGTTTGTCGAAGGAGCCTTCTGCCGATGAATTACAACCTAACGGTGGTGGAGGTTCTTTTCCGGGTGGAATCAGTAACCTTACGACTTCGTTACCTCTTGAGTCTACAAAAACAATCAAATGGATCATTGGATCATTCTCACCATCTTCATAAATTAGGATACCTCTACTTGATATACAGTTCATGTTTACCTTCACCAATGCCTTGGAAGGCCTCATTCAAGTGTACGTCAATTGATAACAAAATCTTCTGCATTAGTACAGTCCAGCTATCTTCATCTCCTTTTGATTTTGGAAGTGATGCTAGGCAGTGAGCAAGCTTCTAAATGTTGGATATGAAACAGAGACAGAAAATTAAAGGAGAAATTTGATGTTTTTATAGTGGTATCTATGATTAAATTAAATTAAAAAGAGGCCAAATACCTTCAGCATATTGAAACTACACTTCCCTGAAAAGATTTTTGAAACAATTGCAGCTTCAGCCTGCAAAAAATTTCAATAGTCAATTCAGCAAGAATAAATAAGCATCGATTATTTCAACATTAAGACAAACTTTGTCCGGGATTTCTATGTTCTTAGATTTTTCATTTATGCAGACAAATAACATGCTGACAACATGAAGCCGTACGTGCTGAGATGTTGAGAAAGGCCAGCAAAGTAATATAAATGACAGCCCTCATACCTCTGGGACAAAAAGATTTGCTATCAAATTTTTATAAAAATTGTTGGAATACCAACAAAGTTGAACTGCTAAGCTCTCCCTTGGTATGAGCATTTGGTGGAAGAAGAAGAAAAGGAATAAATTTCTATGGATGGAGTAGAGTTGTGGGACAAAATTAAATTCTTCTAGCTAGTATTGGTATACTCTCTCCAGCCTTTCATTGCAGTTTTTTTGTGATTTTTTTTCTAATGCAGGTTAGATTACACGATCGGTATACAGATAAGTCGGAGAACTGTAGAATGGAAATCACATTATTCAATAATGCACTTACATAGTCGTAATGACGATGGATTGTAAAGGGAAAGAAAGAAATCAACGTGCATAATAGATTAACTGCTGCATCCTGCATCAACCAACATGCAGATCATTACATATATGAATCGGTAATACCGAGCAAAGAGTACAAAAGGACACGAGGCGTTGGCACAGATCACCGAAATATCGTAGTTCCAAAATTATTGAGCACCTGAACACATGGAAATAGTCTACGAAAAATGTGAGTTCACCTGTGCTACTTACCAAAACAGCTTCTGTATTATCATCATGCAACAGCTTAATAACTGGTTGAATGACCTTCCCAGCACAAGAAGTCCCATCTTTCTTCACGTTTGGAAATCGACCCAATCTAGTTTGTAAACGAGAGATCATTACAAGTCATGAAACCAGCCAAATTATGGTCAAGCATGTTACTTTAAAGTTATAGACAAAATAAACTAAAAGTAATAGCCTGCAGAATGAGATTAAACCAGTTGTCTATTATTCTTAAGCCAACATTCAAAAGTTGAATCTACAGATCTCAAAATATACAAATCCTAAAAATTATTTTTCATTTGCAAAAGGTTTAACATTGATATTTTTCTTTTGGGAAGGTATAACAGCCCAAGTCCACTGCTAGCAAATATTCTCCGCTTTGGTCTGTTACCTATCGCCGTCAGCCTCACGGTTTTAAAATGCATCTCTTAGGGAGAAGTTTCCACACCCTTATGAGGACTCTTTCGTTCCTCTCTCCAACCGATGTGGGATATCACAATCCACACCCCTTGGGTGCCTAATGTCCTCACTGGCACACCGCCCGGTGTCTGGTTCTGATATCATTTGTAACAGCCTAAGCCTACCGCCAGCAGATATTGTCCGTTTTGGCCCATTATGTATCACTGTCAGCCTCGCGGTTTTAAAAAGCGTCTGTTAGGGAGAGGTTTTCACAACCTTATAAGGAATGTTTCGTTCCCCTCTCCAACCGATGTGGGATCTCACATAAGGGTATATTTAACTAATTGATTTATGTTTGAGGGACAAATTGTATGATAAATTTCTGTCCAAGGTCAGATGAAGATGTACCTCAAGAATAAATCTGAGATCGAAGCACACGTCGCCACCTTCAGAAACTGAGAATCTGTCTATAGAACAAAGAAAAAACACAAGAAACAAAATAGTGTAAATTTTTTGGTAGCATTCAAGTATAAGAAAGCATGATGATCTATGAGTTGAAAAGCTAAAGATGAAAACTATATAAATAAATCAAACAGCAAAAGAAGGAACTTGACAACTTTCTGTAATTACATAGCATTCCCACTTTATACTTGATAAAATGAACCACGTGAAAATTATTAGCATACCCCCCGACTCAGAACTCTCGCATCATCGATCATGACAAACATCAAATTAGTATGCTCGAAAATAGCTATGTGCCAGTTCCCTAGTTCCATTAGCATTAATGAACAGCCAAAGGTTATCTTATGGCAATTTTTAGCAAATTCCTCCAGCAAGTTATTATGCATTCTTTCCAACGAGCAATAATCACTTCGATTATAACAAATTCTATCCAGAATCATTGCTTCTCCCCCGGTATCTTACTTCTGTCCAATGTATAATAAGTCTTGTTCTTCTTTAGACATACTTCATCATTTAAGATCTTCGCCACTCAATACGTGTAGCTAAATACTGAGGAATCCATCCAAGAAAAAAATAATTATTACCTGCAAGTGAGGCAGAAGCTTGTGAAGCCAATCTGCATACGATGCCAAGAAACGACTCGAGCTGCATTGTTGACAAGTCACGCCCAGTAAAATGATTCCAGCCCAACATTTATCAGGCTTTAAAAGAATTGGAAGTTAACATTAGTCACCGCTGAATGAAATTGTGCAATTTCTCAAAAAATATAGTCAATATTATGCAACAATATCAATTTTGAAATCTTCAAGCAAGTTCGAAATCTTGAGTTTCTCAGGTAACTTTGTGCAACAATATCAATTTCTTGTTGTAAAATCTCACATGATGAAGTTTGGAATAGCCTCAATGAATCCCATTATGTCTATAGAATACACAGTTTAAGGCACCCTAAAAGTTTCCATTTGTTCTAAATCATAATACTATCTTTTTAATGTAAAAGCTAAAGTCCCTCCCTATCCCTAGGGTTTTTGTAATTTAAACAGAATTAGATGAAATGCATGTTCATACCATATCATTAGAGAGCAGAACAAGCAAGCGGTTGACCCAGGAATCAACGGCGGATTTCCAGCTATCCATCAGTTTTTGGTCCATGGAAGATGAAGATTCAGAGAGGAGATTATGGATTTTGACCATAGAAACCACCTTCGAGAGTTCTGAATGATCACTAAACGTCTGTTTATCGTCCGGAACATGTTCCCTGAGAAGCTTGTGTAGCAAGCGAGGCTTCAAAGCCGGATCATACATATTCGCAACGAGATTGAAAGCCGCCATTTCGGTTGAACCACTGAGATTTCAGTGTGTACTAACTATCAGAACGATTAGGCAAATGTAAGATGCTAATGCAATCTCGACTGCCAATATAGTGCACAAAAACAACACCGAATACACCCGTTCCCTTTAAACACTGGTTTTCTTTTTTTTAATGAGCCGCCGTTGATGGACAGGAAGCTGCGCCGGCAACGCTCGTGGTTCGCCGGAGAAGGTCTCTTGAGTCCGCCGCCGCGTGTGTATCCGTCGCTCTTAAGCTCGTGGTGATGAGCGCTACAGAACCCTACGGGGAAGGCAGATGCCTAAGGCCGTAGCGTCGTCGCGGTCCTGCAAGTCGCCGGCGGCCTGAAAACAGTGAGAGCGGAAGGGAGAATGAGACGTTAGGTTTTTTCTCTTCTTTTCTTTTCCTTTTCACGTACCGTCCACGTGGCTTTACCCTTTTAATAATAACCTAAAATATAAAAAGATATTAATAATTTCATCTACCATAATATATAGTCCATAAAAAAGTTTAAATAAAATATATTTTTATTTATTTGAAAGTTTAAATAAAATATATTTTTATTTATTTGCCAACCTTAAATTAAGATTTGTAAGTCAATTTTATTATATATTTTAAAAAATTACATTCAAAAAATTTAAATTTAAATTTTGAATCCTAGAGTAGTTAAAAAAGTGGAGATGGATGTCTGTTTTGTTGGAGATTCACCTGAACCGGGTGAAAATTTTACAACCGCGCTTAAATGGGACAGTAGACGAATTATATTATTTCTTAATATAAATATATTTTCAACATGAAATATATATATATATATATATATATATATGCTTTTTTTGCTATTTTAACCAAATAAATTAGTTAATTTGTAGACACTAATTATAATATTTAAACTAAATACTATGTTCGTAGATTTTTATTTTATTTTTCTAAAAACTATATTATAATTTTAAACTTAAAAATTTTAAAAATTATGTTGCTGGATCATTATAAAATATTATTATGATTTTTTTAACAAATATTATATTAAAAAATGAAAACTTTTAAAATAACTATATTTTAAAAAAAGAATAATAAATAGGAAAAAATTACCCGCCTAGAACTCAATCCCTGCAATTTTTTCATAGGGAATCCCCACCCCGATTCCCGTATAAATAAATGTAAAATATTGCAGAGATGGGGATGAAATAAGTGGCGGAGATAGAGACGGGAAAGGCTTCCTCGTCCCCACTCAATAAATGAGAAATTTTGTGGGGTTTTATGAACTAGCCTAATTCATAAAATTTTCAAACAATTGAACCTAACTTTAACTCAAATAACTTGACGACTCAACCTAAAATGTGCGGAGTTGAAGAATTGGTCACTTGTCACAATTGCACTTTTACGGCAGACTTGCGATTATGCGGCACTCACTTCCCAGCAACAAGTGAGCTAAGTCAATTCGTTCTTGCATCACCTACGACCAAACAACGTGAAATTGGTATTATATGTGATGCAAGCAAAAAGGCAACAACGGCGACTTACAGCATATAAGCATAACTATCGGGTAGTGAGAATTTCAAAATCACTTGAGCACACGTTTTCACTGCAAATCTCAACCCTCAGCAATTCATGGTTTATATGCCCAAGTTAGCCAAACATGCATGTTGAACTATCTCTCGCAATCAGTCTTCACGCATCAAAGCCTCACTCCATGGATATGGAAATTAGTTGTTCTACACTTTTTGACACAAAGCCGACATTGGGAAGAAGAAGACCAGCACGATATTCATCGGGTTCGAACTCCGTCCTCGTTAGAGTCCTTCGGTAGCTCTCGGTAGCCGATCTCGGGTGCCCCTTGGCAACTGCCACCTGAGATCAATAAGAAAACATTGACAAAAGTGGATAACATCAGCTTTCAGTCACTCTATTCAAACTCAACAGTGAGCAAATGACTATAAGTTTGTAGCTTCTAGCTATTTCTCGATCAAGCTAACTATCCAGGGTGTTTCTCAAATCAGTATAACTATCCTTATATTGTCTTCTCTAGGCTTTCCCTTTCGGGTTTCCGCTCATGGTTTTTAAAACGCGTTTACTAGGGAGAGGTTTCCACACTCTTATAAAGAATGTTTCGTTTTCTTCCCCAACCGACGTGGGATCTCACAATGCGGTTACCCTACGGAAATCAAGACCTCGCCGGAAATCTCGTCAGAATATCATCGAAAAAAAGCCCAAAGAGAACAATATCTGCTAGCGGTGAGCTTGGGCCGTTACAAAATGACCCTTCTCGATCCATCATAGGTTTAAAAAATTAGAATTTAGTCCCTATAGTTTTAACAATTTAGATACTATTGCAAACTCTACACTTAGGAAACACATATCTTGAATTCTTATCCAGTTAGAACGATACAATTCGACCAGATTTTTCACGTGTTTGATTTTTTTTTCAGTCAAACCGATAAAGTTCGAAGAACATTTCTCGAATCCAATTCGGAATCTATAATCAAAACATTCAAAAGATAGGCCATAAAGAACATGTAATGTGAAACTTACACAATGTCTATTTCCCATCTCTGAGAGCCAAAATCTCCATTCTTTCAGAATTTCCCCTCCAACTTTAGCCCGTATGTTGTTCCATCCATCATGAAGAAACTCAACTTGCTCCAACCCGTATGCCATCATTCCACTTCCAATAGCTTTCACATATGCTTCTTTGAGAGACCAATATCTGCACTGCAACCGAAACAGTTAACAACTCGAATTATTTATTTACTTTGGGAGGATGATTGTCGAATCCATGACAAAAGCTCGAAGGAACGTTAGTGTAACAGCCCAAGCCCACTGCTAGCAGACATTGTCCTCTTTGGGCTTTCCCTTTCGGGTTTCCCCTCAAGGTTTCTAAAACGCATCTGCTAGGGAGCGGTTTCCACACCCTTATAAAGAGTGCTTCGTTCTCCTCCCCAACCGATGTGGGATCTCACAATCCACCCCCTTCAGAGCCCAGCGTCCTCGCTGACACTCATTCCCTTCTCCAATCAATGTGGGACCCCCCAATCCACCCCCTTTAGGGCCGAGCATCCTTGATAACACACTACCTCATGTCCACTCCCCTTCGAGGCAGTCTCCTTGTCGACACATCGCCTAGTGTCTGGCTCTAATACCATTTGTAACAGCCCAAGCCCACGCTAGCAGATATGGTCCTCTTTGGGCTTCCCCTCAAGGTTTTTAAAGGGAGAAGTTTCCACACCCTTATAAAGAATGTTTCGTTCTCCTCCCCAACCGATGTGGGATCTCACAGTTAGGGTCTAAATGAAGAAAACTAAATCAAAATGCATTCATCGAGAGCTAAACGACAAAGTTGGAGTTCAATCGAACCTGTAGAACTCAACCAAAACACTCGAGCTAGAGCTAGCATTCATGATGTTCTTCCATTCTAAACTTGAAAAGTAAGAGGAGAAGTTCTTAACAAATGCTATGGTATCCTCATTTTGGGGAATGGTGTAAGAGACGACGTCCAACCCCACAAGACACAGAGGCTCTGATGCTATCACCACATAATCACCATGATGTGATACATTGAAATTAAAATTGGGAAATTCTGAGCCAACTTTATCACATTCCTGAAAAGATAGTACAGAATTTGGATGATATTAGTTAACATGTCTTGAATGCTGTAGAACTATCCATCAACACATGGAGCTATCAAATATTAAAACTCGATAAGTATCCGAGCCGAAAAGAGAAGGGTCCTTGTTCTTCGGGATTCCCGTCTTGTTATCTACGTTTTACATATGTGTTCAGAAACCATACCAAGTTTTGAAAACTAAAAAACGTAGTTTCATAAACTTGTTTTTGTTTCTGAAATCTACCTAAGAATTCGAATATTTTCTTAAGAAAGATAAAACTCGATGTCACAAGCAGATTTTCTGGTTACTAAACGAGGCCTAAACTATTTTAGTTCGGAACACGGATCATACTGATCGGGATTAATGAAAAAAACGTGCAACTTATTATTTATATACTCCAAATTCCAACCATACCAGATATGGCTTGCCTTCCAATGTGCGCTTGATAATTATTTCATCGTAAGGGATTTTCAATATGTTATGCACAAGAACATACTGAAGCAGTCGACTCACAAGCGCACGTTTCCTGTCTTCCATCTTAAAAAATCTATGAACAAGGAAATAAATAGAGGTCAACCACCACTATGGCTTAATTGTTCATCAAAAATATAATTGTAAGATCATTTCTAATGGGAAAAGGTATGGATCAAATTCTCAAAGAATATAAAAAAAGGAAACAGGTTTAAATCTCATGAACTACCTGGGTTCGCCTCATGGTCAATGGTTAATAGAAACCGATGATAATAGTAACAAGCTCGAAGTGAATGAGTTCCCATTATAGTACCTAGGATTTAATATCTTACGAATTTTCTTGGTAATTTAACGTAGTAGGGTAAGGTGTTAAGATAGTCGAGATGTGCCCAAATTGATTTGGACACTCACAAATAGTAGCAAAAAAGTTCCAAATCCTATTATGAACTTTCAAAATGTATATCTCAATGGAATCATTTTGATACTAACCCACGTTAACATGAGTAAAATTTAAATCATGTAATGTAACAGCCTAAGCCCACCGCTAGCAAATATTGTCTTCTTTGGGTTTTCCCTCAAGGTTTTAAAACGTGTCTACTAGGAAGAGTTTTCCACACTTTTATAAGGAATGCTTCATTCCTCTATCCAACCGATGTGGGATCTCACAATCCACTCTCCTTCAGGGCCAAGGTCCCCGCTAGCATACAACCCGGTGTCTGGCTCTAATACCTTTGTAACATCCCAAGCGCACCGCTAGCAGATATTTGTCCTCTTTGGGATTTCCCTTCTGGACTTCCCTCAAGGTTTTAAAACACATCTACTAGAGAGAGGTTTCCACACCTTTAAAGGAATGCTTCGTTCCTCTCTCTAACCGATGTGGGATCTCACAATCCACCCTCCTTGGGGACCCAACGTTCCTCTGGCACACCACTCGTGTCTAGCTCTAATACCTTTGTAACAGTCCAAGCCCACCGCTAGAAGATATTGTACTCTTTGGGCTTTCCCTTCCAGTT
Source organism: Cucurbita pepo subsp. pepo (assembly GCF_057944985.1). Classification (NCBI taxonomy): domain Eukaryota; kingdom Viridiplantae; phylum Streptophyta; class Magnoliopsida; order Cucurbitales; family Cucurbitaceae; genus Cucurbita; species Cucurbita pepo. The sequence continues at coordinate 2,201,282 of NC_141806.1, read as the reverse complement.
TTAAAACGTTTCCACACCTTTATAACAATGTTTCGTTCCCCTCTCCAACCAAGGTAGGATCTCGCACTTGATATGCCAACCACAAACATAACTATTTTTATAAATTCAAAGATTAAACACACATCAAGAAAACTTAGATACTAAAATGGTTAGATTTTCAAAAATCGGCGACTAGAATACGTATATTCACCACAAATTAAGCTAAATCTCGTGCAACAAACAACGCAAGGATTCCACATCTATTCCCAGAGAGAGTTACAAAGTTGCAATCAATTTCAGTTTCTATTTCAATATTCTGAAGAAACAAACAGAAACGAAACAGAAAAAAAAACAAGACATATCGAAAGCGTTCATATCTCATTCAAAATTCAGAAAATGAGGCAAAGATATTGCAGCAGAAATTCAGTTAAAGGAACTAACCTAAGGATGGAGGAATGTTCATGGCGAGGGAGAAGAGTCAGCGCAGAGGAGAACTCAGGGGGAGAAGGATTCCACTCGGAAATGTCAACAGCCCATCTCTGAACGCCTCTCTCCATAGCTACCGACTTACATAAGCTTCAAGGTTGTTCCAGTTGGCCATGGCGGCCATTATTATTTTCCCTCCTCGAGGCATCCGCAGCGCCAAACGCCCAAAGCAGAGCGCTACGGCAAAGAATCGCCTGCAGCAGTTTCTTTTATTATTTTTAAGAAATGGAGCCGCCTCCTGCTTAATTATAATAACGTTTTTAAAAATTGTGATTTTTTTTTTTTTTTAATTTTTAATTTTTCTCTATTCGGTTAATCTTTCCTCTTAGAATGTTACCCAAATTTAAAATTTAAAAAAATAGATAAATAAACAAAAATATATATATTATTTAAGAGGAAAATTTATAAGTTTAATTTTTCAAAAGTCAAGGAGAATTTAATTTTAAAAAATTAGTTATATATATATATATATACACACACTAGATCTCTAAAACATGGAACCCATGCGGTTTTTTATTTTAAATTTTAATTTGAATGGCATAAAATTTGAAATTATGCGAATAATAATAATATGATTATATTATTATACAACTTAACTTGACAATATAATTGTTTATTGCAATTTGTTTCATTAAATATTCACAGAAATATAGATTAATCACATTCAAATTGACGGTAAAAGGTATTAGCTAAATTAATTTACTATTAATATATACTGAGCAAACTTTTTATTTATTATTATGATCAAATTTTAACAAACTTAGTTATTGATGCTTTTATCTCTGATTAAAGCTTATGTGAAAAAATGTAACGGGCTAGTTGATATTGTCCTTTTTGGGCTTTCCCTTGAGGGGACTTTCGGACTTCCCCTCAAGGCTTTAAAACGTGTTTGCTAGGGGAATGTTTCCACACCCCCACTAATGTGGGACATCACAATCCACCCCCTTCGGAGCCCAGTGTTCTCACTGACACTCATTCCTTTCTCCAATCAATGTAGACTCCACCAAATCCACCCCTTTTAGGGCCCTGACACATTGTCCGGTGTCTAGCTCTGATACCATTTGTAATGACCCAAGCCCACCATTAGCAGATATTATCCTGGAAGGTTTCCACACCCTTATAAAGGATGTTTCGTTCTCCCCGTGGGACATCACAAAAATAACGTCTAACAATAAACAATCTCAATTTTTTAAGTGAGTGTTAAACCATTTTCGCTACATTAATAAAAACACTTGAATTTTGCATTTCGTTTAAAAAACAAAACATTCTTATCCTATGATCTGAACCACCAAATCCTATGATCTCAATAAGTGAACTGTTGAATTATACTTCAATAAGTGATAAGTGATATGAAATATGAAGATATTTGACAAGAAGGGAGTGGGAGTGCTCTTATCCTATGATCTCAACCACCAAATTCTAGAACAAGGGAAAGTAGTGGGAGAATTTGATTACTGACCTCAGAACTTATTTAGCCACAGCAGTCTACAATATGTACATACAAAACAAAAGAAAGTAATTAGCAGATCACAAGGGGCTGCTGCTTAAATGGTTTTTAAACAATATAATATAATTACACATAAAAACAAACATTCTTACAGTTGTTTCACTCTCTTGGGAGTTTGAATTTTTCAAACACTGCCTCATTGTTCAACTGCCTTTGCACTGCCTGTTGTCATAAAGGACTCCCCACACCCACATTGTCCTTTAGAATTTGGATTGATAAAGATGAACTCAGATCTGCCAAGAAGACAGAGACAGAGAGAAAGAAATATTAAGTTTCATTGACAACTGAATACAGCAGAGTACTACAGGGGTTAAAAGGTTGGATTTGATTGGAGAATCAAAACTCGAGATAACCTAACAAATTCGATAATCAAAACAGCTGATTAAAACCTATTGAAATATGTCCAAACTCTGAAATAATAAAATATCATTGTCGAGGTGTAACAACCGAAGCTCACTGTTAGAAGATATTGTCCTCTTTGGGATTTCCCTTTTGGATTTTCCTTCAAGGTTTTTAAAATGTGTTTATTAGGGAGATGTTTCCACACCCTTATAAAGAATGCTTCGTTCTCCTCTTCAACTGATGTGAGATCTCACAATTCATCCCCCTCCAATAGATGTTGGATCTCACATCCACCACCCTTCGAGGCCCAGCATCGTTGCTGGCACACCGCACGGTGTCTGGCTCTGATACCATTTGTAATAGCTCAAGCTCACCGCTAGCAAATATTGTTCTTTTTGAGCTTTCCCTTTCAAGTTTTCCCTAAAGTTTTTAAAACGCGTCCATTAGGGAAAGGTTTCCACACCTTTATAAAGAATGTTTCGTTCTCCTCTCCAACCGATGTGGGATCTCACATGAGGTGCCGTGATAAATGTGGAACAATAGGTTTACATACAAATGCACATGCTTACTCATCGACATTTAAATATAAATACGCAAGCTTTTATATGTCGGTTTGATATTGTAAGTTGTAACTAACAAGCAGGACATTCCCTTAACAAATGGATTGAAATAGAGCTGAAAATATAAAATTGTGGTAGAGAGTTCTCAAATACCTCAGTTTGTCATCTACGAAGTCCATCTTTGTTCCTATTACATGCATCAGCGCCTTTGGATCAACCAATATCTTCACGTCCTTATCCTCAACCAACTCATCAAATTTCCCCTTCTCATCTGAAGTATTTGAAAAGAGAAAACTTTAAAATGAAGTACTGCAATTTTGAACTGTTTAAAGAAATAGAGGTCATGACAGTCCATTTATGCCAAAAGGAGAGATAAAGGCTGCACTCTATTTCTTGTTCAATGAAAATAAACGGAAATTAATGATAATGTGATTATAAAAATTACGTAATGCTGAGTAAGAAAATTCTCGAATCATGAGCGAATCCATAAGAAACTGAATTGCAAATCCGGTTCACTAAGAGGATAGAAATATTAGATAAACACAAACAATAAAAAAGTCTCAAGCTACAGGTGTGAGATCCCATGTCGGTTGGAGAGGAGAACGAAGCATTCCTTATAAAGGTGTGGAAACTTCTCCCTAGCAAACGCGTTTTAAAACCATGAGGCCGATCACGATACGTAATGGGTCAAAATGGACAATATCTACTAGCGGTAGGCTTGGGTTGTTACAACAGATGTGTTGAAATCGGGAACTTCTGGCCATCTATCATGTTAATAACTATTCTTTCCATGATGACCCATGGAGCCTTGCTAACCCATTTATCTTCTAATTGAATAGAAATAGCACTTTGGTCCAATAAGATTCTAACTAACCATATCAGGATAGAGAGACAGAGAGGCAAACACTCACAGGCACAAAGAGTACTCCTGCTATGTTTTCACATACCCAACCTACCACGAAGGAAATTGTACTTGATGGAAGCAAATGTTCACCATAAATTAGTCTGGGATTGGATATATTTAATAATCCACTCATCCCTATTTCATAAGTTTGTGAAGTAAATTATTGAATCTAAACTTCCTGTCACATAACTGATTTAATGTGAGCACGTCGGTTGGAGAGGGGGAATGAAAGATTTTTTATAAAGGTGTTAAAACCTCTCCCTAGTAGACGCGTTTTAAAACTTTGAAAGGAAGCCTAGAAGGGAAACCTCAAAGAGTACAATATTTGCTAGCAGGGGGCTTGGTCTGTTACAAATGGTATCAGAGCCAGGCACCGGACGGTGTGTCAACGAGAACGTTGAGCCCCGAAGTGGGTGGATTGTGAGATTCCACGTCGATTGGAGAGAGGAACAAAGCATTCTTTATAAAGGTGTGAAAATCTCTCCCTAGTAAACGCGTTTTAAAACCTTGAGGGGAAGTCCAAAAGAGAAAACCCAAAGAAGACAATATCCGCTAGCAGTGAGCTTGGGCTGTTACATTTAAAGTCTAAACTATTAGTTATCTCATACATGGTCCTTGATAGGAACAACAAATCTCCATAATGGTATGATATTGTCCACTTTGAGCATAAGCTCTCATGACTTTACTTTTGGTTTTACCAAACCAAAAGGCCTCATACCAATGGATAATCTTTCCCTTCATTAGCCAATGTGAGACTCCAACAATCCTATCAAATAAAGTCATCTCTAATCGGAAGACTTCAGCATTCAGGCATGTCAGCTTTTATCTTTCATATCTGTCGTCTGTTGAGATTAGCAAGAATTCAACAGTTCATCTTCGAACAAGTTACATATCAAACTTAGGTCCAATTCCGGTAAATCACAATTACAGGTTCATTTAAACTTCCAACTTTTCGACATCTAATCATCAGGATAAATCCTCGGCCTACCTAACATCGTAATTCATGGTAACTAGAGCTGGAAACAGTTTAAATATCAAGAATTCACCTTCTAGAGGACTCCGGTTTCTCCATGTCACCTCTAAACAATTAGGTTACATCGCTCAAATACAACAAATACCTAATTGTCTCGTATTAGATACAAGCATCAACATCCGATTCACAGAAAAGAAGATACATAACAGCCAAATTCCATCACATCCTTAAACTCAGACGTGTATAATGATTAAAAAGAAACTGCATATAACCGAGAAAAGTTTGAAATCAATAGGTATTACAAACCTGCATAGTTGAGAGTATAGGACAAGCCATTGCAGCCGCGAGCCTTGACGCCTAGGCGAAGGAATGAACGCTGGCGCTGTTGAAGGAGTTGTCGAATTCTAGCGGCAGCGGCCTCCGTCAGAGTAAGAATTTGGCGGCGAGCGGCCGGTCCGACCTTCTGAGAAGCTGCGGCGAGGAAGGAAGACGAAGAAGCTGCCATTTTCACTCGATCGTCCTGCCGCCAATCGATTTTCTCCTCTGCAGATACACTCGCGAAGGTTCATTTGCTCCAAACTTTCACGTTTATCTGTTTGATTTCCTTTATATGGCAATTTTACTTTTAACTACAAATTTTTCCCTTTTAGTTAATTTCGATTTAAAAAAAAAAAAAAAATTGGAACTATAATATTGAATTTAATTAACGGTATTAAATAATTATTATAACATTCAACCATTTTTGTTTACATAATTATTTTTTAGTTTATAATTAATAAATTATCTAGTAAACTAAAATTGAATTTGGTTAATGGATAAAAGTAGTTTAATAAACTTATTTATATTGGTCTCTGTTCTCTCAGAATCTTACTCGCTTGTGATAAATTTTGAATCAAATCACTAAAACGAACTCAATTAAAAATTTCACTAGCATTCTTCGAAAGAATGTATTTTTATAGACGTGAAAACCTCTCCTCCCTAGCAAACATGTTTTAAAAATTTCGAGAGAAAACTCGAAAAGGAAAGCTAGCGTGAGCTTAGTCTATTACAAACCGTATTAGAGTAAAACACTGGAGTTCAAAAATTTCGAGGGAAAACTCGAAAAGGAAAGCTAGCGTGAGATTAATCTATTACAAATGGTATTAGAGTAAAACACTGGAGCCTCCAAGGATAAATGCTGGCCTCAAAGGGATGGACACTAAGTGGTGAGCCAAGAACACAAGGTCCCAAAGAAGAGTGGATCCCAAATACCAAAGGCTTGGCCTCGAAGGGGGGTGGACACAAAGCAGTGAGCCAACGTCGAGGTGAATTGGGAGATCCCACATCAATGAAAGAATAATGAGTACCAATAAAGATGCTAGGCCCTAAAGGAACGAGTACCCATAAGAACACTAGGCCCCAAAGAGTGCCAATATGTTAACTTCTCCGAGGAAAATATCACATTTTAAAAACCTTGAGAGAAAGCCCAAAGATGACACTATCGATTCATGATTGAACCATTCAATCCCATCAAAGCGTATATTATGAGAAAGCAGACAACAAACCATGACCCATCACATTCAGTCAGCAAATTTTCTATGAAAACTTAATACTTCGAAGTCCACGGCTAGGTTTGATAAAAAACCAACATCGACTAACCCCGGTATGCACCTTAAGTATAACTATCGAGTATCGATAAACTTTCAAACGTTTGGGAACTTGATAAATTTAGAAATAGTAATTAACAAGGAAGATAACACCAGACAATTCCTCTCCAAATGGCAAAATTCAAAAAAAAAATTTGCAAAATTCTATCATCCATGTGAAGATAATATTAGAAGCAACAAGCAGAAACTGGAGTAACAAGGCTAATTCATGACAACTCTAAAGATAAGAAAGGAAATTAGGTATTGGTGGCCCTTGTGTAGATCTCCTGGCTCGAATGTGAAGACACCATTCTGATGAGACCTCTGGCCATCAGATCTTTGATTGCTCTTCGTGCTAGCGATCCATTGATCTGAAAATTGAAATGGCAGAGAATCATTTGTCAAATAACAAATTGTATTGATTCAGGGTAAGTGTTTGAATCTTTTATGATATTCATGATGCGCTCAACGGACCTTTTGAATCATAAAAAAACGCATACTTGTTAGAACTCGATGATGTCAAATAGTGGTTGGCTGCAACCAACATGTTCCAAAATAACATAACATACACTAGGATCTAATGCTAATTTTCTTCCTCATAGACAAAAAAGACTTGGGCCCTTGTGCATTTATAGATCATTAGATATTTGGTACACTTTTTTGAACTAGGGATGGCAATCTATTACTTATTTATCCTCTTATTAGGAAAACCCCAATTGATTTTCTGAGACAAAAAGAAAACCAGATACACAACGAGCAAATTTACAGAAAAACAAGAATCTACAAAGTACAGAGAAGAGGGGAAGGGGTAGGGGGAATGGGAAGTGTTTCAATAAACTTTACTGAAACTCTCTTACTCATGAATGAAAAAAAGCAGTCGGGTAGAATCAATGGATCAAATTAATTATTCAAACTATTTTTGAATGAAAATGTATGAACATTCATTTTGTTCATATCAGGAAGCATCACAAATTGACTAGAATAACATAATTGTGATAGAATATGCAATCAAGAACATGAAAAATGTTCTACATAATGGATGAGACGAGGTTGAAAAACTTACCCTCAACCTGTCGGACAAGATTGAAGGAGTAACAAGCTTGTACTTGGGAACTTCAACGAGAAGCTTGTCATAGGTTCCTTGATCAAACAAAACCATGTTGTTGACCTTCTCCTTTTGCTTTCCCTTGCTCCACTTCTGTTATATTAACAATGACAAACAGAATTATAGATGAGAAAACTGCAATCTTAGCATTTAGAATCAACAATTCACAGTTGACAGGATAGCAATAAACAACATAAGTCCTCTTATTTCGATGTTTCTTCATTTTCCTCATACAGTTTGAAACGAAACAACATTTTCGAATTTAGTACAAGTATTAGAAACATTTCTCCCACAACACATCGTAGAACCACCCAAGAACTTGAACAATAATCCACGGCAGACAGAACGGCTAAAGGAATAGCCAGGATCAACTACAATAATATAGCCATGGATTGAAGTAAAGTCGAAAATACTGTAACAAGAATCTGACCTTCTTCTTCTGCTTTCCTCCGCCAGATTTAGCAGGCTTCGAGGACGGTGGAGGAGCTTTATCCTTCTTTGGCGCCTAAACACATACAATCCACCAAAGTAAGAGAACAAATTGCAAGTACGACTACCAAAACAGAAAAATAACAAACAACATTCCTTGTCGGACTTCCGATGAAAGAATGATAATCAAAGAACAATAGAAGTTCATTCAAACACATTATCAATACAGATAGCTTCAAACTTCCCGCCGATTTCTAATCCTTCGTCGCTTAAAGAGAGAATTCAGAAACAAGTAAAAGAAAGTAAAGCCGATTACGAACCATTGTATCAAAGTTCCGCCGCCGTAGGGTTCCGAGCTGGATCTGTTGAAGAAGACGCAGAAGAAAAGAGAGGGAGCAAACACAACAAACTTAGAAGAGCGCGCTGATAGGTAAAGAAATAAAACCCTTCGCAGCCTTCGTGGAGCTAGGGTTTGGGAACTTCACGTAAATGGGCCTGATAAGATATCGGCCCAATTGTGCATTTCAAAGCCCATTATATTGGGCCTCCATAATGGCCCGTCACTCAAAGGCCCATAAAAAGCGTACGAGTAAAGCCCGTAACGCTTACGATGCCAAATATGGATTGGATTATATCTCTTAACAAAATAATTGAATTTATTAAGTCTACAAATGTAATTAAAATAATTGTAATGTGTGATATAAAATAAAATAATATTGCTAAAAGTATCTGTTATGACTAAATAATATATATATTAGTCTCGATATGAACCTAACTCGTTAAAAATATATTTTTTAATTATTATATCAAAGGTTCGAATTCTATAGTCGGCTTGTTTTTTTTTTTTTTTCTTTCATTTTTTTTTTAGAAATTAAGAAAAGAAAGAAAATTAGTGAAGATAAAAAAAAATTAATTCCTCAAAATTTATAATAAATTTGAAATTTTATTATGTATACAAATTTTATTCTCTAAGGATGTTTGTCTAAGGATGTTTGTTTAATTAATTGCTGCCCGGTATAAAAATAGTTGAAGTCAAGCCTAAATTCTTATTTGTCAGCTGTGAGGAACTGATGCTCGGATGTAGAGAGACGTAATGTTTGAAAAAATGGGAAGATCTAAAATAGGCAGGGTATCATCCTAGAGAGCCGACCTACATGGACCAGGTTAGTAGGCAACTCTTTTCAAAATCTCAAAAAGGTAATCTTTTCAACTCGTTTTTGCTTTCTTTTCCTCTCGATACTAACAGATATAAATAATAATAATAATAGAATTTGAAAAATAAAAATTGAAACAATAAAAAAAATATAATAATAGAATTAAAAAAATAAAAATAAACACTGTGGACTCGAATATATACTTCAGTCTTTTACGATGTGATAAAGTTACTTTTTCTTATTTAGTTATAATTATATATAAAAAAAGAATGTATTTTAATTTATATGATCGTTGAACACCAAATGACCGCATAGCGCAGTGGATTAGCGCGTTTGACTTCGGATCAAAAGGTCGTGGGTTCGACTCCCACTGTGGTCGTTTTTTAAATTTTACCGAGAAAATAATATTAAAATTACTTTTTCACTACACGGTTGAATTTGACGGTCTTATAACGTTACATAAAATATAAATATTTTTTTATTAAATAAATTGTTGAATTTTAAAATATTATAAAAGATTTTTATTTTAGATATGTGCACTAAAATATCCATAAAAACTATATGCTTGTGTTAGATTTGTATACAATAAATACTTATTCATGTAAACTCTAAAATTATTGGGAAAATAGCAACTAAAAAATAATTACAAAATATAGAAAATTTTAAACATGAAAATCTGATTACGTGTCGTTTGAAATAATTTTCTAAGTACTTTTGAAAAACTTAAATTCGGTATTAAATTAATAATCTTGTAATGTAATATAGTAATTGAAAAAAAAAATCCTGGAATTTACATTCTACTAAGGATTTGATCAAGTTCCAAAAGAGTAGAAAAGGGAGAAGAATCTCCCCACCAAAAAACAAAAGAAAAAGGAAAAAATAAATAAATAAAAAAATCACTGTGTTGATTAGTAATTCCTTGTGCAGCCAAACGCTTCTCAATCCAAAACAGTAACAAGCTTTGCTGTAATTTTCTTCTCATCAACCACAAAGGGTTGAACCGAGGAAGCGATATGAATTGAGTGGAACCCCTTTTGTAACCGCCCAAGCGCACCACTAACAGATATTGTCTTCTTTGGGATTTCTCTCGATATTTTAAAACGTGTCTATTTGGGAAAGATTTTCACACCTTTATAAGTAATGTTTCGTTTTCCTCTTCAACCAAGGTGGGATCTCACATTCCAGACCCTTTTAAAAAATATTTTGTTCTCTTATTCAACTGATGTGGGATCTCACAATCCACCCTCCTAGGGGTAGTGTCATCGATGACACACTACTCGATGTCTGGCTCTAATATCATTTATAATGGCCCATACTCGATGTCATCTTTGAGCTTTCCATTATGGATTTCCCCTCAAAGTTTTTAAAACTCATCTAGTAGAGAAAGTTTTCCATACTCTTATAAGAAATGTTTCGTTCCCCTTTCCAACTGATGTGGGATCTCACATTTTTGGACCTGTTCATCATTCAACCTGATGCGTCGGGTCTTAGCATCAAAGATTATCACTGATTGACAGATTGTTGATAATTTGTTCATACTTGCATTCATCATTTTTGTATCTAACAAAAGACAGTGGAAGCCAGGAGGTAAAAGGGTGATGACAACGACAAAGTAATTACATTCTCTAAGAATTGAAGTACCTGAGAGGCCATTGGGGAAGAAAGCCCAAAATGAGTAGGGAACTCCATTTTTCAAGAATGAACCATCCAACTGCCATTGTCAATCCAAATTCAATGAGCCCAAGCTAAGAGAATATTAGTGAACGAGAATTTGGATGGGAGAACTAACTCAGTCATCTTGCAACGAAAATCCGACGTCGGAGACATCGTCTTGTGCTCCAAGTATTGCTTTCAGCGAAGGTATTACATCCTCCGCCATCAACTCAGGCAGTGCCTTGGCTGGGCTCATAAGTAACAGCCCAAGTCCATCGTTAGCTTACGCATCTGCAAGCAGTATACTTGAAAATGTAGTAAAAAGAATATTTGTGTTCTCTTTTAGTCAATGACTAAGTTTATTTGCAGTTCTACGTAGTTTAGGTTGCATGTTTAGAATCATTCAAGTTTGACATGATCAATCTTTACTTGTAGAGTGATTCAAATCTCAAACAAACGTTCTTGTGAGATATTTGATTAACAAGATAATCTGAATCTTACTTTCTCTTGAAGTGATTCCTTATCACGCTCCCTCTACCCGAATTCCCCTTTCTCCTTTTAATACATTTCTCGTTTCTTATTAAAAAAAAAAAAATACATATTCTATAAATATTTTAAAAAAAGTTCTAAATTTATACATACTAAGTATTTTTTTTCTTCCAGAAGATTAAGGGATTTGAACATCCAAACTCACACAGCTAAAGAACATACGACTTAACCACTAAAACCACGCTATCTTTCATGTTTTTCATAGTGAGATAACTTTAAAAAGAATTAAAAGTATGGACGGCTGATAATTTAACATTAATTTGAGTAAGAACAGTGGTGGAGAAGGAATTGAAACATACCTTTGTCGACAATGTTGAAAGCTCCTGTTAAGCATTTGACATGCCGTAGTCATGTTTAGTGAAGTCCACTCACTATCAAAATAAAGAACAAAACTCTTTATACCTATGAGAGATCGAAACGTTAACAAAAAGAAAAAAAATCTCGAGTTATAAATTCGTTTGGACCAACCCAAAATCTCGAGTTGGTCGGATTGACTCGACAAAAGCAATCACAACTAGTGAATCAACCAAATTTCGATTCTCCAAACCCTCCTCAACCCAAAATAATAATAATAATAATAAAAATCTTACCTACTCCTACTCTTATGACTTCAGTTGAATAGTTGAATAGTTCTAGTTATTGGATTGCTTTAACACCGTTAACTCAGTGTACTACATGAAGACTAGATAATACATGTCACATTCATGTCTAAAATCTCATAACATGTCGCTAAAATCTATTACAAATGTGAAACAGTAACAATCCTAAAAGTAGTGTACATACGCTGGGTTGGGTTATAAATTTGTTTGGACCAACCCAAAATTTCAAGTGGGTCGGATTGACTTGACAAAAGCAATCACAGCCAATGGATCAACCAAATTTCGGTTCTCCAAACCCTCTTCAACCCAAAATAATAATAATAATAATAATAATAATAATAATAATAATCTTACCTATTCCTGCTTTTATGACTTCAGTTGAATAGTTGAATAGTTGAATAGTTCTAGTTATTGGATCGTTTTAACTCCGTTAACTCAGTGTACTACATGAAGACTAGATAATACAGGTCACTTTAATGACTAAAATCTCCTAATACGTCGCTAAAATCTATTACAAACGTGAAACACTAACAATCCTAAAAGGAGTGTGCATAGGCTGGGTTAGGTTATAAATTGGACCAACCCAAAATCTCGAGTTGGTCAGATTGACTCGACAAAAGCAATCACAGCTAGTGAATCAACCAAATTTCGGTTCTCCAAACCCTCTTCAACCCAAAATAATAATAATAATAATAATAATAATCTTACCTATTCCTGCTATTATGACTTCAGTTGAATAGTTGAATAGTTCTAGTTATTGGATCATTTTAACACCGTTAACACCGTTAACTAAGTGTAATTCATGTAGACATTTTTTTTTTTTTTTTTGTAAGAATCTTTAAACAGATTAAAAAAAAAAAAAAAAAAAAAAGATTCGAGTTAGTGTTTCTTTCCAAAAGGATGTCCCTTTACTTATTCTAAACCCTTAGTTATCGCGTTCTTGAAAGGTATAAGATTGCTTTAGCCTTCGTCTTCCTCACCCACCCACCGTTTAGTATATATAAGCCACAGCATTAATTAATCCTATAACCACATAGAGAGATCCAGAGAGAGAAGCTGTATGCAAGAAAATGGGAAGAAAAGAGATTGGATTGATTTTCATACTGTTTTGTTCTGCCATGGCCATAGCATCTTCTCTGCAAGAAATCTTGCCAACAGGTCAGTACACCAATTTTTCTCTCATTATATGCTCATATTTTTGGGACACAAATTTTCTGCTTAAATAAAAAGGGATTTATAAGTTCATTTATTGTATTTATTCTTTTCAAAATAAATTATGTAAAAGGAAGTTATTAAAAAGTAAAATGAGATAAACTACAAAAGTGTCTATAAAGACAAAGTTGCATAATGAGTCAAACAAAGACCTGAAATAAAGTGTGCATTCCATAAACGACAAATTCGGATGAATGAAGATAGAATAATAAAAAAATGAATAGAAGAATACAGGTATCTTTTAATGTCAAAATGAAATAAATATATAAATCAAATAAAGTTTCATATTCTATGGAAAGATATATAGATAACGTTTAATAAAGAAAATAAATATACAAATAAAGTTTAATAGAGAAAATAAACATACAAAAAAAATTTATTCGAGAAAATAAATATACAAATAAGTTTTAATAGAGAAAACAAATCTATAAATAAATTTTAATAAAGAAAATAAATATATAAATAAAGTTTAGTAAAGAAAATAAATATAAATAAAGAAAATAAATATACATGTAAATGTTAATAGAGAAAATAAATCTATAATTAATGTACAAAACACCAAAAATATAATGGGTCGAGAAGTAGATCATCAGAATAATATTTTAAAACGAAGAAACTTGCGCTGAAATGTAAACTTTAAAAAATGAAGGAAAAAAAAAAAAAAAAAGTAATAAAGCGAAATTTATTATATCCTCATTCCTAAACCAGATTCCATATGCATGCAGAGTCCAATTGCCACCAGAAAACTAACACAGAAAAACATGGCGAAGATGAGGCTACTAACCAGATTGGCAGAAGAAACAGTGCATGTGCGATCACCGTTTCTCAGGCGGTTGCTCATGGAGGTGGTGCCAGCAGAGGTGGTCCCAGGGGAGGTGGTGGTGTTAGTAGTCCTCATACAGGAGGAGGTAGTGCCGTAATCCCCATTTAAGTAGCTGGTTCAGCGCAAGCACAACGCCGCCGAGGTCGACCAGTCAATGCAGGAAATCGCCATGAGAACAACATGTGGCTTCTGGTAGCTGCAGCTTTGGCTGCCATTGCACATCTGTAAGAGTTTTCTAATATCAAGGCTGCCTCCAAAGGGAGCACCTGGAGGAGAATCTGTAGAAAGCTGGGTTAGTTGTGAAGAGGAAAAAATAACCGAAGGTTCTTGAGATCAATCAAAATATGATTTTTGGGTGGAATTTGTGTCCAGTCGTATAGGATTGTTATTTTTCTGATTTCTTTGTTAGAATACTAAGAGATTACCTTTTGATTTACCAGAAGAATTAGTAGCGGATTATCAAACTGAATATTCGAATATCAAATTTGGTTTATTTTATGTTGCTTCGTATCTAAATGTATTAGTTTCTTCGTTATTTGTAACGATTCTTTACTTGGGTGTTTGGGGTATCTCTATTCCATACATATTCGGTAGACTAACAAAAAGTGGAGAGGTTTAAGCACTTTCGATTCGGTAATAGCCAATAAGACTTGCTTAAGCACCTAGCATGTCATCACAAGAACTACAAGCTAAGACCATTGATGAGGAATCCATAGACCCATAAATCGAATCGTTTTTTCGAGAAATACGAGACACTCAATTATAAAATAGAAAATGGTTAAACAACAAATTTAGTTACCTGCGATCAACCTCTTTACTGTATTTTGTTGGATGTAGTTAAACTAAATGCTTGTTACCACTTCCATCAGTTGGCCAGTTCCCGTCCTATTTGGTCAGATTCCCTATAAAACAAGCACAAAATGATTTAACATATTGCGTTGAGAAAAGCAAATGAAACTTAGTAACAAAGTTCATGGATATACATTATGCTATTTCTCTGTTGATTGAAGGCTTAAATGTGAAAATGTACCAAATTTTGTCCGGAAGTCTAGCATTAGCCTTCAAATTGTCAAACCATTCCTCCATCTTGTCTTCTCTGAGTGTTTTGTGTACGCAACCAAAACATCAAAATCAAAGAAAAATGAAACGAAACAAGCGATGATGTGATATGAGAATCAATTAGAAGGGAAATCATTCAAAAAACGGAAGTGCTTTCAAACAGGAATGATACAGTACAAACATCAAAGCATCCATACACCATTGGATCTGAGATGAATCCAGTAAATTTTGCAAAAGAATTAGATTCTCAAATTTATGTGCAAAATTTCGACGATTTTGAAATCAGAGATGCGAAATATGGAATTAAAGCTAACAGTAAACTATGAAACTGACCTCGATCAGCTTCATCAATGCAAATCCATCACGCAAGGTTTCGAAATCATCCGGAGAACGAAAGGCATTGCCGATTTCTATTCACTCCGTTAGTCTACCGAATCGCTCGTCCTCTCTCTAATTCCTCAATACTCATATTCAAAGACGAAAGTATTTTCAAATAGAAACGACCGCATTACAAGCAGTCATACACAATCAGCCCTAAGATCGAACACAATCAACATCGATAAAAAAAAAGAGGCTCTCAAATTCATATCTCAAAATGTAATGATCGGAACGAAATAACAGATGCGAACATTCGAATAAGAAAATGTAAAGCCTAAAACAAAATCTCGACCAGTTTCATCGATGCTCTTCCATTACCCCAGCCTCGAAGCGCATTTGGGGAATGACTCTTGATAAGACATTGCTGATTCCTATCCACCATGCCAGTTTACAAATTTTTTCTTCCGCTCTCTGCTTCGGCGTTTCCATGGCGTTTCCCTCGATCGTTCCCGCCATTGAAGCTGCAACGACTCTGAAAATTTTCTGTTCCAAAATAGCGTTCCCGAGCTTATAAATATGGTAAGTATAAATATTTAAAATTATTATTATTTTTTTCTCTTTTTAATTTTATTTTATTTTTTTCAATTAAAATTCAATTATTCCATTGACATGCAATAACCATTTTCAATTTTTCTCCAATTTTCACTTATTTTATTTATTTGATTAATTAATAATTTATTTTTCAATTAATTATTTGATTTATTTGCCATAAAATAAACTCATTATCTCATCCACAACATATTTAAATTTGTCATTCCATCCACGTCAGCAGGTCTAGTCAGCATATTGTTAAATTAAAATAAATAAGGATTATTTATAATTACTTTGTAAATATTGGGATAAAAAATATCCGAAATTAAATAATAATAATAATAATAAAGTAATTTGAAAAATATCCGAACTTACCACCAGGTGGAGGGAGCATGAAAACAAACCAGAGGCTAAAGAGGGATAAAGATAATGGATGTTCGTTCACTCTCAAACGCCACCTCCACCACTTCCTCCGCCGTCTTCGCGCCACTTCGCCGTCGTCACCACCATTCTCACCCTTCTTCCGCCCTAATTGTTTTCTCATTGAAGCGTCCGCCTCCGCCGCCGCCGCCGTCTCGTTCCGATTCTGACGATTCCTCCGGCTCAACCGCCTCAATCTCTGGCCGAATTCGTCGCCCACAAATCCTAAAAACCTCTTCCTCCCCTAAACGCACCACCTCTAAAGTTCCGTCTAATCCTCTCAAGAATCTGGTCGGCTCTGCCAATGCTCCCGTTCTTCCTTTGCCACCGCCGCCGCCTCCTGTTTCCCACTCGCTCGCCGACAAGCTCTGGCTTTCCAGTAAGATCTCTCCACCGCCTCCTCCGATCACCGAGATGCCAGAGGAAGATGAAAGCGAAAACGAAGAAATTGAAACCGAGGATTCTTCGAGTGAGGGGCGGAGAGAAGTTCAATTCCGCCAAGAGGGTAAGATTTTTGTTGGAAACTTGCCTAATTGGATAAAGAAGCATGAGGTTCAACAATTTTTTCGGCAGTTTGGTCCTGTCAACAATGTGATATTGATTAAGGGCCACGATACTACGAAAAGAAATGCCGGATACGGATTCGTCATATATGATGGGTCGACTGCAGCTAAGTCGGCCATGAAAGCCGTTGAGTTTGATGGAGTGGAGTTTCACGGAAGGGTTTTGACTGTGAAATTGGATGATGGAAGGAGGTTAAAGGAGAAGGCGTATGAGAGGGCGAAATGGATGGAGGGAGATGACAGTGTGGAGTTTCGTTCACAATGGCATGAAGAGAGGGATAAAGCACGGAAGAGCTTTCGCATGGTTATTGAGACAGAGCCGGAGGATTGGCAGGCGGTTGTCTCAGCCTTCGAGAGGATTAAAAAGGTAGCTTCTTCAATTCCTTTGGAATGTTTTTGAATTAGCGGCTTCTTGAATAAATTATGTGTTTACAATATGGTTCTTGATGGATTGTTTTTCAAGTTATGTAAATTCTTATTCAGAATCTCAACTCAAGTTCGGGTCGAATAATTTCTCCGCAGTTCTAGGTTGATATTGCTAACTTCGAGCAAGGGACCATGACCTATTGTATTACAAGTTCATATTTCCTTAGGTGTCTTGCATTTTTTCATGGCTATTTTATCTATGTTTGGTTAGATAACTCCTTGGCAGTAGTGTAATATCTCGTGGATGGCGTGTTCTCTAATTACAAGTACATATGTCATTTATACTCAGATGTTTTTGTTCTTTCATTTATCTAAGTCAAAGTTTGGTTTTCAAAAAAAGAAGGTATAATAGTTAGTAACAGATGTTGTCCTCTTTTCCCTTTCGGGATTTCCCTCAAGGTTTTTAAAACGCGTCTGCTAAGGAGAGGTTTTCACACCCTTATAAAGAATGTTTTATTCTCCTCCCCAACCGATATGGGATCTCATAGTGAGGTTGGCAGAATTAGATGTAGACTCCATGGTACATACTTTAATCTGTTAGTTCACAACAGATGTATGTATGCTTTTGGAATAGATTTTGCTTATAACTGACAATTCTGGGTTTTCCATGAATTTTGCTGTTTGTTTTGAGAGTTGTATTCAAGCTTAGTATGTGTTTTAATACAACAAAGTATCGTCATGCCTACTTGAATCCGTTCATTCAAACTTGCACTCACGATGACAAATTCATGTGCAATAGTGTATGCAAGCTCTGAAACATGTCACATTCACCGTATACGTATTCTTTAGAGGACTGAATTTGGACATTTCATATTAATTGTTTTGATATTTTTTGTTGTTATGGGATGAATTGTACTATCTTCAAGCCTTCTAGGAAGGAGTATAGTTTGATGGTGAACTACTATGCAAGAAGAGGTGATATGCATCGTGCACGTGAAACATTTGAAAAGATGCGGGCTAGAGGAATAGAACCCACGTCTCATGTCTACACAAAGTAATAACTATTCCTAAACATTTCTCTTTCCTTTTATTATGTTTCAAATATATTGATTCAAGCTTAATTTATTTTGAGTGCTTCACGATATGCAGCCTTATACATGCTTATGCAGTGGGTAGAGATATGGAAGAAGCATTATCTTGTGTCAGAAAAATGAAAGAGGAAGGCATAGAAATGAGTTTGGTAACTTACAGCATTATTGTGGGTGGATTTGCCAAAATGGGAAATGCAGAGTAAGTAATTATCATTTCATGTGTGAGTACATAGGTTCATAGAGTTTTCATTATATATAAACTTTGCCCTGTTATTTTTAAATCCTTAGATTGATTTTCTTGCTATTCGTTTCCATTGTTGATTGGTAAAACCTGCAAATACCAAATGGTCAATCACTTTAGTGATACCTGGCTCTCATCTGAAAAAAGGTTGTGCATGTCTTCTCAGACCTTATGAACATTTGATCAGGCTTCTTGACTATTGTGTATTTAAGTTTATCAATTAAGGGCTTGTAGTCAACTGGTGGCCGCCTTCATTGTGAGGGTTCCATGGTAATATTCTGTGAGATCCCACATCGGTTGGAGAGGTGAACAAACCATTCTTTACAAAGGTGTGGAAACTTCTGCCTAGCAGACACGTTTTAAAACCTTGAGAGGAAGCCTAGAAGAGAAAGCCCAAAGAGGACAATATCTGTTAGCGGTGGGCTTGGGCTTGGGCTTTTACAAATGATATCAAAGCCAGACACCGGCAACGAGGACGCCGGGTTCCCAAGGGGGGTGGATTATGAGATCCCACATCGGTTATAGAGGGGAACAAAGCATTCCTTACAAGTGTGTGGAAACCTCTGCTTAGCAGACGCATTTTAAAACCTTGAGGGAAGCCCAGAAGGGAAAGCCCAAAGAAGACAATATTGGTTAGTAGTGGGCTTGAGCTTGGACTTGGGCCTAGCCTGTTGCATGTTCCGTTCTGAAGGAAGTTGAATCCTATTGCTGCAGGGGGAACTTTGCGGAAAATCATCAAAGGTTGCTTTTCACCCAATGTTTGATTGTAGGAAGTAGATGCTATTTTTCTGTATTATCTAGTCGTTTAGAGTTTGTTCACTCAATTTATTTCTGTTTTCATATTCACTAGTCATTTTTCTTATGCATCTTTTTTTTATCTAAATTGTATTACATTTGCATTTGTCTTGGAAGAGCTGCAGATCACTGGTTTCAGGAGGCGAAAGAGAAACACTCGTTGAATGCCATCATTTATGGGAATATTATATATGCTTACTGGTAATTATTTGACAAACGACGGATCAAATTTCTTTTTTCTATGAAATTGTTACATCGCCTGTAATATTCTTCGTCGCTGAGTGTGTGCATGTGTTCTTTTTTTTTTTTTTTTTTTTTCTGTGGATTATTTTCTAGTATAATACAAGGGAAATACTATTTTATAATTAGCTAGTTTTGATTACAGTCAAATATGCAATATGGATAGAGCGGAAGCTTTGGTGAGGCAAATGGAAGAAGAAGGCATAGATGCTCCAATTGACATATATCACACCATGATGGATGGTTATACAATGGTTGGAGATGAGGAGAAATGTCTGCTTGTGTTCGAGAGATTTAAGGTACAATTCTATGGCAATAGGTTGAAGTAGATGTGTGCATGAGTTGATCTGTTTCATCAAATCTTATGTCCTCGGTTCAGTTTATGGCGCCGAGCTCGGGTAATTTCTATTTTTGGAACAAGTGTCAACTAAAAGAAAAGAATAGTTGGGGAGGTTCTGATTATTTTTTATCTGAAATCACAGAAAAACCTACAACATTAGGATTAGTATCTCTTTTTTTTATGGTGCACCTTTAGTCGAACCACCCAACAGATGACCTCGATTGTTACGGGCCAGACCCACCGCTAGCAAATATTGTCCTCTTTGGGCTTTTCATCAAGGTTTTTAAAACGTGTCTCCTAGGGAGAGGTTTTCACACCCTTATAAAGGGTGGTTCGTATTGTTAGATCCCACATCGGTTGAGGAGAAGAACGAAACACCCTTTATAAGGGTGTGAAAACCTCTCCCTAAGAGACGCGTTTTAAAAACCTTGAGGGCAAGCCCGTAAGGGAAATACCAAAGAAGACAATATCTGCTAGCGGTGGGCCTGGACCGTTACATCAATTGCATTGATAAAAAGAATTTTGACCTCAATGCTGAAAAAATGATTCACTTCAATCTCGTGTTCATGATTGTTTTCCATCAATTCTTTTCCTTTAAACATCTTATATTTTATTAACTATGATGCAGGAATGTGGTTTGAATCCTTCGGTCATTACATATGGGTGTCTTATTAATCTTTACACAAAGGTAAAAACCTATTCTTTTATTCCCAATATTACTTATGTGTTATTGTTTTCCTGATTCTTTAGAAGAAAATGAACTTTAACGTTAGAGTATCTATCTGTTAGGTTTGAATATTTGGTACTTCATTAGGACACTGAATGAATGAGTTTGGTTGGTCTCACTTCCTTATCTCTTTGAAGATCGTGATTTTGAAGATAACGACGCCTGTTGTTACAAACGTCAATTTTACACGATTTCTTGCATGCATATGATTGTAGATTCTCTTTGATTATTTTTCGCCCTTCCTTCATCGTTCTTTCAGCTCGGGAAAGTTTCTAAAGCTCTGGAAGTTAGCAAAGAAATGGAGCATGCTGGCATAAAACACAACATGAAGACCTACTCCATGTTGATCAATGGGTTCTTGAAGTTGAAAGATTGGGCTAATGCTTTCGCTATTTTTGAGGATCTGATCAAAGACGGTATTAAGCCTGATGTAGTACTCTATAATAATATTATCACAGCATTCTGTGGGATGGGGAAGATGGATCGTGCTGTTTGTACTGTCAAGGAAATGCAAAAACAAAGGCATAGGCCCACAACTCGAACATTTATGCCCATCATACATGGTTTTGCTAGGCAAGGGGACATGAGGAAAGCGCTAGATGTATTCGATATGATGCGGATGTCTGGATGCATTCCAACGGTGCACACTTACAATGCTCTGATTCTTGGTCTAGTTGAGAAGCGTAAGGTAATTTTTTCGAACTATGAAACGGTCCATGCCTATGGATGTTCCTTTCCTCTAGTAGTAGTTTTGAGCCATTAGATCCCAACTTCCCTCATTGAATCCTCAAATTCTCTAAGACCTTTGTGGAATGCTGACTCGATCCAACTTCTCGTGCGTATGAAACTAATTTTCCATGGACGTTTACATTATAATTTACGAGATCCTAGCTTTACTCATATAGCTGTACTATTTTAAAGAGCTCCCTGTTTACATTTTATTCTATCCTTCCAGATGGAGAAGGCTGTAGAAATACTTGACGAGATGACGTTGGCTGGCATAAGTCCAAACGAACACACATACACAACCATCATGCATGGTTATGCTTCTTTGGGAGATACAGGAAAAGCGTTTGCTTACTTCACTAAACTGAGGGATGAGGGTCTGAAGCTTGATGTTTATACATATGAAGCATTGCTTAAAGCATGCTGCAAATCAGGGAGGATGCAGAGCGCATTGGCAGTCACCAAGGAAATGAGTGCTCAAAATATCCCAAGAAACACCTTTATTTATAACATTTTAATTGATGGGTATGTTCTAGATGTGAGTAGGGTTGTACTTGTTACAGGATGAATTATTACTTGTAATTCTCTTTGCTTCTGCCTCGTTGCTACTAATTAGCTTTTTCCATATAGATGGGCTCGACGTGGCGATGTTTGGGAGGCGGC
The DNA here is from genome assembly GCF_057944985.1 of Cucurbita pepo subsp. pepo. Lineage (NCBI taxonomy): Eukaryota > Viridiplantae > Streptophyta > Magnoliopsida > Cucurbitales > Cucurbitaceae > Cucurbita > Cucurbita pepo. Next base: position 2,179,242 of record NC_141806.1, on the reverse strand, counting down.
TGATCTAATACAACAAATGAAAAAAGAAGGGGTTCAACCTGACATTCATACCTACACATCCTTCATAAATGCTTGCTCCAAGGCTGGAGATATGCAGGTATTTGACAAAATCAAATAAGCCAAATCTTTTTAGTTTTTACATCATGGTGTCGTGACGACGTGGTGCGATGGTAACCTAGAGGTGATTTTAATTACTTAAATGTGAGATCCAACGTCAATTGGAGAGAGGAACGAGTACCAGTGAGGACGCTAGGCCCCGGAAGGGGATGGATTGTGAGATCCTACATCAGTTGGAGAGGGGACTGAAACATTCTTTATAATAAGAGTATGGAAACCTCTCCCTCGCAGACACGTTTTAAAATCTTGAGGGGAAGCCCAGAAGGGAAAGTCCAAAAAGGACAATATCTGCTAGCGATGGGCTTGGACTGTTACATTAAAGGTGATCTCATCTGAATTGATTATCAAATTCTGTCGTATCAGATAGTTCATTATATCTTATTGTTGCCTGAATTAGTTTCTGATAGGATCAGTAAGAAAATAAATTTATGTTTGTTTGGTCTTCATAATTTGAAAGTTCTTGGGAAACGTGCAGTGGTCTACGGCTAGTTTGAGTGTTGGTTTCTAAGCATTTTGGTAACTATCCTTCGACTCATATTTGTTAGCTAGGTTCATCAAACATTGATTACCTACTATTCTTGGCATGTTCTAATTTCTAACTGGTTAGCTATTTTCCAGAGAGCAACAAAAACAATTGTAGAAATGAAATCAGCAGGAGTGAAGCCTAACGTTAAGACGTATACTACGCTAATTCACGGTTGGGCCCGTGCTTCTTTACCCGAGAAGGCATTGTCGTGCTTTGCAGAGATGAAGATATCCGGGTTGAAGCCAGACAAAGCTGTTTACCATTGTCTAATGACGTCATTACTCTCGAGGGCTACCGTTGCAGAAGGAAGCATATATCCCGGCATTCTCTCCGTCTGCAAAGAGATGGTCGATTCGGGATTAACCGTGGATATGGGGACAGCAGTTCACTGGTCCAAGTGCTTGCGCAAAATCGAGAGAACAGGTGGGGAGATAACTGAAGCCTTGCAGAAGACCTTCCCTCCCAATTGGAACTCATATAACAATGTCCACATGAGCTCCAGCCTAGACTCGGACGACGAATCTGGTATAAGTGACGATGAGGACAAAGACGATGATATATGTCAAGAGGAAGTATCCGACGCTCGGGACGACGATGTAGTTGGTAGATCATGGTTTTGAGTACACAAAAGCTTAGAAACAAGCCTTTTAAGCATGCAAACAGAATCCCAGTGCTAAAATGGTCAGTAGTTTGGCCCTACCTTGGCTTGATTTACATTGTTTTTTATGTATAGGCTTTGGATTTACTGCTCTGCTGTTTATTTGAATCTCGAACGTCTGAGTCGAGGGAATGCATCTTAACCATTTGACCTCTATCCAGAATGAACGGACGAGATCGGTTTGGAAGTCGAAGTCGATGTGACACTGCCAAATTTAAAATATAACAGCAGATGATAGTGAAGGATTCTTGTGGTTCCACCAAACAGCACAGCATAGCCAAGATTCTTCCATGTTCTTCCCACCACTGCCTCATCTTTATCAAAGAATGTGATGGATTTGAATCTTTTCCCTAATTTTGCAACTTGTTTTGAATGATTGTGTGAAGAAAATGGACAAAAGGAATATAATGGTTTAAGTATCATTATCAGTTGGATTAGTTGAATGAATGAATGAAGCTCCATGGCTATGGAGGGTCAATGAAGAACACTTACAGCCATGGAAATATTTTATTGTTATTATGATTTGATGAATTATGTGGATGAGTATTATTATAATCAAGGGAGACCAACCAGCTCATTTAGGTACCCACTTCCTAAATAATAGACCTCCTTATTGATATGATATTGTCTACTTTAAGTATAAATTTACGTCCTCATTTCAGTGGAGAGGAGATAGTGTTCTTTACTTATAAACTCGTGATTAACCCTCTACTACTTAACGAATGTAGAACTCTTCTCTCAACAATCCGCTCCTCGAACAAAGTATACCATAGAGCCTCTCCTGAGGCTTATGGAGCCCTCGAACAACCTCCTCTTAATTGAGGCTCGACTCCATCTTTAGAGCCCTCGAACAAATTACATCATTTGTTCAACACATGAGTCACTTTCGACATTTAAGAATTCTATTGACATGGCTAAGTTAAAAGCATAGTTTTGATACCATGTTAAGTGTCACGACTCTCCACAATGGTATGATATTGTCGATATTGTCCACTTTAAGCATAAGCTCTTATGACTTTAATTAGCCAATGTGGACCCTCTCCCAACAATCCTCAGCAGAACGGAAGGCCATTCAGTTTTTTTTTTTTTTTTTAAACTACGACGATAAACGTGTAGTTAATTTGATAGGGGAAAATGGGGTCTAAAAGAAAAAAAAAAACAAAGAGAAATGAATAATTTAAAACAAAATGACAATAAATGCACATGAAGTTTTTGAACAAGTAGAGAACATATCATGTCAATCACAGCCATGAAACATTGAGTTTCACCAACATTGCTATGACATCTCTTTTTCTATCTGTTCCTCTTCCTAAAATTGTTTCCACAATCTTGTGTTTTTTAATTAATCTCAATCTCCACCATCTTCTCTATTTAATATTAAAATAATTAATTTAATAAAATTAATAGTTTTATATATATATATATATATATATATACACAGAGACCGTACAGGTCATATAAGGATCGATCGTGTACGAAGGTCTTGAAAATAATGATAACTCTTAACTATATATATGTCGTGTACGAGTTGTATACGGGCTTCCTGATTTTATATATATATATATATACACACATACATATAAGTCATGTACGGGTTGTGTAAGGTTCTTGAAAATATATATTTGTTATATATATATATATATATATATATATATATATATATATACCTATTAAGCTAAGAATTATCATTATTTTCAAGATATCGTATACAACCCATACATGACTCATATATATTTATGTATATATACATATGCCCGTAAGCGTTAACAAATTTTGTCCTATAAATGTGATCTTATGTTTGCAAAAAATAAATAAATAAATAAATTATATATATATATATATATATATATATATATATATATATATATATATATATATATATATTTTGTACAAATAAATAAGACATGGAAGGGACCCAACCACATGGGAAATATAGATACAAAGTATATATATTATTGTTGACTTTTTCCAACACAACTTTATAATTTTTAATTTTTAAATGAAAGGCTAAAATAATAATAATAATAATATATTAAACTAAAATAAACAAAATTAAGTTATTATTGTTAATATATTAATGAAATTGTTTATTTTGATGATTTATGAAATGTAGATAAACCGTTCCCGTTCATCCATATAGTAACGATAATAATTTTTTTTATAAAAATTAAGAGTATTAATACTACTTTTGAAAATTAATAGGTAATTTTGAAATGTACAAAGATTTTGTCTTTTACTGACGGTAAAAAAAAAAAAAAGTATTTATTTAGGTAAATATGTATTTTTTAAAAAATAAAGTTAAAATATATAAATTAGGATATTGTTTTAAATTTTAATTTTTTTTAAAAGTATTAAAGGAAATTCTCAAAATAAAATACAAAAAAACAATTGTTTCCATCAAAGCTACGATAAAAGTATATTTGATTTTTTTTTTTTAAAAGTTTAATGTTAATGTCGGAATTTTTTAAATTTTAATCAAAATTTAGAAATATTTTTATTAATTTATAACCAAAAAAAAAAAAAAAAAAGTTTGTGCTTTCTCCATTTTTGGAAGTTTTTTTCAAAAATCTTCCATAAATGTAGCTAAAATCATTGGCTAACCTGATTCCTTTTTATTATGAAAAATATTTATAATTGTCAATGGAGTGGGTCAACTACCCCACTCAAATAAAAAACTTAACAAAAATAAATAAATAAATCATATAAACGTTTATATTTTGTATACTTCACTGTCCAGATGCATGTTTTTGAGGTCAGGGGTTCAAATCTTCCACCACTCGGTGTTGAGCTGAAAAAAATGGATACAAACATAATTCAACTAATTAAGACATATGCTCACAACTAAGTAGTCACTTAGGAGTGTTTGTCGGTTGGGTTGAGTCGAGTTGAAACATTATATGCTCACAACTAAGTAGTCACTTAGGAGTGTTCGTCGGTTGAGTCGAGTCGAGTTGAAACATTATATGCTCAGAACTAAGTAGTCACTTAGGAGTGTTCGTCGGTTGAGTCGAGTCGAGTTGAAACATTATATGCTCACAACTAAGTAGTCACTTAGGAGTGTTCGTCGGTTGAGTTGAGTCGAGTTGAAACATTATATGCTCACAACTAAGTAGTCACTTAGGAGTGTTCGTCGGTTGAGTTGAGTCGAGTTGAAACATTATATGCTCACAACTAAGTAGTCACTTAGGAGTGTTCGTCGGTTGAGTCGAGTCGAGTTGAAACATTATATGCTCACAACTAAGTAGTCACTTAGGAGTGTTCGTCGGTTGAGTCGAGTCGAGTTGAAACATTATATGCTCACAACTAAGTAGTCACTTAGGAGTGTTCGTGGGTTGGGTTGAGTCGAGTTGAAACATTACATGCTCACAACTAAGTAGTCACTTAGGAGTGTTCGTCGGTTGGGTTGAGTCGAAACATTTTTGTAGACCTAACTCAATTGTTTGTGTTATAATTTTTTCAACTCAAACAATTTTTATTAAATAATTAATCCAATTCAAACAATCATTTATTTAAATTTTTTTTTGTTCTAAATAAAATTAAAATGTTAGTTTTTAGATAAAAATCTATTTATTTATTTTCAAAATTTTAATTAAGTTTTACTAACTCAATTTCAATAAATATATATATATATATATATATATATATATATATATATATATATATATATATATATAATACATATCAAAATTTTATTTTTAAGACGGGTTGAAAAATAAATAATAAAAAAAATTATGAAATTAAATAAAAAAATTCAATTAATAATTTAAAAAATTATTTTTTTCAATAATACGAGTATATTATTGAAAATTGTATTTTTCAGACCAAGCGAAAAGTATAATATTTTTATTAATTTATCCATAAGAATATGTATATATAATGTAGGTAATATATATATATATATATATATATATATAAATTAACAATAAATTCAAGCTAATTTGATTTTTTTTTTTTTTTTTTGAAACTATATATATATAGTAACCGATGACACATAAATTTGAAAAAATAATTTATTCATTTATTTTTTTTAAGGAAAAAGCCATAAAACTGGTCATAAATAATAAATGAAAAGCCCATCTTTGAAGTCCCCAACCAAAGTCTCTCCTCATTTAATAATATTTAAAAAAAAAAAACAAAATTTAATTTAGAGTATTTTGTGCATGATTCCACCATCCCTCATTAAACAATTCACATGAACTTCCCCCTTCCTTCCTATCATACCCTACTTGTGTCTTTTTCTTTTCCCACCCAATTTTCTCGAGTTTTTTCGTTCTATCTCAATCTTAAATTTTCACGAGCAAAAACGTGCTTCGATGACTATTTTTTAAACGTTATCCACTCTTCGTAGACCAGCTCGAGTTCATCACTAGCAAATACCGAGCTACCTCTCAATGTTTTAAAATGTGTCTAATAGGGAAAGGTTTCCACACCCTTGTAAAAAAATGTTTCGTTCCCCTTCTAACCGATGTGGGATCTCACAATTCATCCTCCTTCGTAGCTCATCGTCTTTCCTTCCAAGCTTCCTCTCAAGGTTTTAAAACGTGTCTGCTAGGGAGAGGTTTCCACACCCTTGTAAAAAAAATGTTTTGTTCCCCTTCTAACCGATGTGGGATCTCACAATTCACCCTCCTTCATGGCCCAGCGTCTTTCCTTCCGAGCTTCCTCTCGAGGTTTTAAAACGTGTCTACTAGAGAGAGATTTCCACACCCTTATAAAAAAAACGTTTCGTTCGCCTTCCAACCGATGTGGGATCGCACAATTCACCTCCTTTCGTAGCCTAGCGTCAATTTTATAATGTTCTTTTAAAAATAGTGAAAGTATCCTCTCGAGGGAGGGAAAAAAGGTAAACCCTAATTTCAATATGAACAGTAATGTCTCGAAACAAACTAGATACTGATCCAAATTCTCTATAGAAAAGTTTTGAAATTTTGATTCGTAGAACCGTACCGGAACGATAAGTTCGAAAATCTAAAGTGAGAATAGTAGGGTCGAAACTTTCTTGTTCGGGTATGAATTGTCCCTTCCATTTGGGTCAAAACCCTATTGACATGCCTTTCTCTAAGAGGCAATTCCTAATTAATCATTTTCATGGTATTGTGCATCTTTTTGCTTTCTTTCTTTTGTTTATTTATCATCCTTTTTTAATGATAATGCAAAAATATTAAAATTTTTAAAAAAATCATTTAATGTAAAATTAATAATTTTTGTTTGGAGTATTTAAATTCAAATTTTTATAAATTTAAACATTTTTAAAATATAGAGACTAAAATAATATTTTTTAAATTTTTTAATAATAATTCTCTATTAATGGTTAAATTTGGATGAAAAATTACGTTTCGACCCTTAATTTTTTAAAATATTTCAAAAATACCCTTACTAACCCTTCTTATTTTTTTCATTCTTTTTTTTTTTTTTTTTTTTTTTTTTTTTTTTGGAGTTAATAGATATTAATTTTTGGTTTTGGGATTATTTGGTCAATTTGTTGTTACGATCTTTTAAATGCTAATAACTGTTTAATACAATTTATAAGGTTAATTATTAATTTGTTGATATTCTATTATTTATTTAAATATATTAATATTCTATTATTTATTTAAATATTTATAAAGCATTAGAACACTGTATAACTATATTTTCATTTATTTTATTTAATACTAAGGTAAAAAATTCACAGAAAAAAACAAAACTCATATTCAAAAAGAATTGAATGAAAAAAAAGTATTATCAATAAATAATATTTTTTAATGTTTTTAGAAAAATTAAGAGTATTTTTAAAATATTAAATTAATAAAAATATAAACTTTCCAATTTATCTCAAAAATACTATTCCACTAAAATAAAATAAATGTTTAAAAATATGAAGAAAAAAAAAATACTCGTTAATATATTTAAAAACTACCCATGAAATTTTAAAAATTACATTAATACCTTAAATTTAAAATAAAAAAATAAAAAAATATAGATAAAAAATACCCATAAATTTTAAAAAATAACATTAATACCTTAAATTTTTAGAAAAAAAATAAAAAATATAAAGATAAAAAATACCCATTAATTTTAAAAAATAACATTAATACATTAAATTTTTAGAAAAAAATTAAAAAAAATATAAAAAGGATGTAGATAGACCGTGATTGTCCATTGAAAAAAAATTGCATTTTTTAAATATCGTACTAATATTGAAGGATATTAACGAAAGAAGGGTATTTTTAAAATAAAATATTAAAAATCTTCATTAATTTAATTAATGGTAATGTTTTTTTTTTCTTAAAAAAAATTAAGGATAGTATTAAAATTTTTATTTTAAAATTACAATTTTTGAATTATAATTGAATTTGTTTTTTTTTTTTTTACTTCTTAAAAAAAATTAAGGATAGTATTAAAAATTTTATTTTAAAATTAAAATTTTTTGAATTATAATTTAATTTATTTGAAAAAGTAAAAAGGAGTGTTAAGTTGAGTTAGTAAGAAGAGAGAGAAAGAGAGAGGAGAGGAGAGAGAGAGAGCATTAAATTGTAGAAACTTACAAATTAAATACACTCACAGAATCCCTCACCAATCCCATCTCCTTAAATTCCCAAAATCTCTCTCCAAACAAATGCCTTCCCTTCATAAATCTCACCTCTCCTTCCATTCCCAAATCCGCCATTGGAGCTCCTCTGAAGAACCTTCAAACCTTCAAACCTTCGAACCTCCAATGGCTGCCGACCACAACAAGAAGAAGAACCTCATGAAATTTCCTTCCATTTTCAAATCCAGAGCAGGCGATGCTTATTCCACCAAGCCATGGGACTGGCCTTCCTGCAAGCATCCCAAAACCGACTCATTCCGCGCTCAAAACAACAACGTCGTCTTCAAAACTGTAAACTCGATCTTCTTCGAAGATCGCGATTTCGATTCTTCACTCTTCACCAACTCCTCTGCAACGAACTCCACAGCCACCGATTCCGACGACCGCGACATTCTTGACGGCGATTCACTCGAGACCGTCGTCCGCGGCGCTAGATCGGAACGGCTCTTCTTCGAACCGGATGATACGAGTTCGATTCTGGAAAAATCGAAACCGATTGAATCGGAACCTCTGTTAGGTTTTAAGGAGAGCTTGATTGTGTCGATTGAATCGGCGAATCCGTATGAGGATTTCAGGAAATCGATGGGGGAAATGGTGGAGAGCCTTGGTGTTAGGGATTGGGACGGATTGGAGGAGCTTTTGGGATGGTACTTGAAGGCTAATTGGAAGAACAACCATGGCTTCATAATTGGGGCTTTTGTTGATTTACTGATCCATATGCTTCTTGCTTCATCTTCATCTTCTTCTTCTTCTTCTTCATCAACATCAACATCAACATCAACATCATCAACATCCTGTTCTAATTCCGATTCAAATTATTACTCATGCACTGAACTTTCTTCTTTTTCTTGTGCATCGTCTCTGCGATCGCTGGATCGATCGATTCAACAGGAGGCCGATGAAGAAGAAGATGATGATAATATCAGAGAAATCGTGTAGCGAGTTCCCGATTTCTTCGTCATTTTTTTTTTCCTTTAATATTTCCTTTTTCATTTTTGTATTGTATATATTGATATTGATATTTTAGTTGCTGATGATCATGTGATATGACCTTATTTTAGGCTAAATTGGGTTGAAATTTGAAAATTAAAATGTCAACCAATTTTCTTAATCTAATAAATATATTTCTAACTTCTCTCTCCAAAAATAGAAAAAAAAAAATCTAAATTTCTTTTGTATATTTTATAACTCAATTTATCTCACTAAAATATTTTTTTTTTCTCATTTCTCGAACTGATCTGAAATTCTAATATTTTGATTAATTGTTCAAAATCTTATTTGATAACTATTTTATTTTTTTTTATATATTTTTTAAATTGCTTTTATTTTTTCATTTTTTCTCTATATTTTTATATTTCTTAAGAAAAAAATTGAATTCTTATTCGAATTTAAAAACAAAAAATTAGTTAAAAAAATTAGAGTAAATTGAATTCATAAATGGTAATATTTTTTAAAAAATATTTAAATAATAATAATAATAATAATAAATACAACATTGAAATTTTAAGATTTGTGTTTAACATTGTGTTGAAATAAAACGATAATGTCTCCAAGTTTCAAGAATGAAGTTGTAAAAAAGCAATCCGTGGTAAAAGAAAGTTTTTAAATAGGGCTGCAAAAGGAATAATTTCATTTGAAAATTGTAAAATATATGTTTTAAATATAAAATGTTTCCCTATGGGAAAATTAGTAAAATTAGATCACAATTAAATTAGATAAAATCTAGACAATAATGAAATTTAGAGGTATATTTAAAAAGTAAGTTATATTTTAAAAAATAAGTATTTTATATTTTAAAAAAATAAGTATTTTATATTTAAAAGATAAGTTAAAATACTTATTATAATAAATTCTAAAGTTAGTAAAAAAAAAAATTAAATTAAATGAAAAGAATTTTTTTTACCGGTTTAACATGAAATTCCTCTAAAATTTTATGATATTAAGAAAATGGCTAAAATACCCTCACACTTCACCTTCACTTCCATCATACCACTCCGATAAAACCGTCGTCATTCACCTCCGAAAATCTCACCATCAACTCCTCCGACAACCAATGACATTGCCCACCTCCAACATCCGCTCCAATGACTCTTACCGTGCCATAGATAGTTAGTTGGTCATAATGATTTAATTACGATTTTCAAGTCAATGGTTTTTAATGTTTAATTATAGTATGGTGTAGAACAAATATTTTTGAGAAAAGGTAACAAAGCATATAAATATTTTAATTTAAAACGATTAAAAAAAAAATCTTAAAAAGAATGCATTTTTTTAAGTTAAAGATGTAATCTAAACGACTCTAATTCTGAAATGGATTAATATTGTGAATCTTTATATTCCCTCCACTCAAATTTGTCAAATTAAAAAAAATAATAATAAATATATAGATAAATGTTTATTTTAACCAAAAAAAAAACGACAATAATATTATTACTTATGGATCCAAGATGCCTTAGCCCAATGGATCTACTTATAATTGGGCCTTTGATTTTTACGGCCCGTTGGATCAGCCCAAGATGGGAATATAAACAAAAGTTATAATTATGTTTTAGAAAATCGGTCAAATGTGTTCAAATATTTATTTTTAATAAAAATAAAATGTTAATTTTTAAAACATTTATTTATTTATTTTTACATTTTAATTCTCAATTTCAATATATAAATGAAATTATTTTAAAAAGTCGTTGGACAAATATCTACTACCACTGGACTTCAACTATCATTGAACTTGAATGGTTACAAACGGTATCAAAGCCAAACATCAGGCAATGTGCCAGTAAAAGTATAGAACCCCTAAAAGGGGTGAATTCTGAGATCCCACGTCAATTAGAGAAGGGAACGAAACATTTGTTACAATGTGTGGAAATTTCTTCATTGCATACGCGTTTTAAAATCATAAGACTAACGACGATACACAAAGGATCAAAGCAGACAATTGTTTTAAAACTGTAAAGCTGACGACGATACATAACAGGCCAAAACGAACCGTAGGATAATATCTACTAACGGTAAACGGTTATAGTTAGAACTTAATATTAATACATGAATGATATTCCCTGTGGATACAAGAAAGAATGAAAGAAGAGAGAAACACTATATCACCTCACAGTACCCCTATATTTACAAGGTAGAGAAGAGGAAAGTGCAAAGAATCAAAGAAACTATGCAAAGCCAAGATGCTGATAACAGTGTCATACTATGCATGGATTGCTAGAACTTATCACCAGCTTCATGAAAGAAGGAACCTCAAAAGATTTGGACCTCCAACAACAGGGAGGCAGCTTGGAGCAACGATGGTAAGTCGCCACGCCGATCTTGATGCTAGAAAAGAGACCGTGAAACTGCATATCTACCGCTTAGGTTCGCTCAAGTTCTTCCCCTCGAAAAATTCTCCGAGCATCCTCTCGAGATCCTCTGGTTGGTATCTAACATACTTTTGGGGATTCTTTCCACCATCAACTAGTGGCCTATGGAAAACAATGCAGGTTTAAAGAAAATGTGAGAAACATTGCTTTGAGAACTTGTATGTGCAAGCTCACACGCATATTACGAAATCGATAGAATGACGTAGGACATCAACCAGCAATCAATGAAGTCAGGACTAAAACTTCTATCTATGTTTGGTACTCGATTTAAACTACGACTCATTTCAAATATGCTTGACGTGTTTCAATGACATCTATGGAAGAGATCAGGAATACACACCCGAAACGCTTTAGGAAGGATCTGTATGCAGGAAGTAAAACTTCAGCAACTGAAAGTCTTAGAGACTCCCGCAACTCGGTATCGGGAACTGCCCATTGAGATTGTCTTTGATGCAGTTCCTCAAATTGCATGTTGAAAGTCTTGAACCTGGTAATACAATAATACTCCATTACACTAAGTATTACAAAAAAATGAGTCCATTGGATGAACAGATATAGTTGCGTAAAGGTGTCGTGGCGGTAACCTGTCTTTAATAAGCGCCCTAGAAACTCCGCTACTGTTTCCTCCATCTATACCAGGTATGCTGCCACCTCCAGATGAAGTTAAGCCTTGAACAGAAAGACATTGCAGAATCTGCAATGCAGTTACTTATCTTCAGTATGAAATAGAACAACAGGGTACAAGTAAACTAAGCTTTTATTGAAAATGCTCGGTTTTTCTCTTATAACACTAACACAAGTCCTTACGTTCGATTTTCATCCCTAAACTTGTTAAGTTGTCAATTTTCGTTCAATAGAGTACCTTATGTTGAACCAGATGAGCTAGAGGAAAGCACGATAATAAGCCCTCTCGTGGGAGATGTTCAGGAGCTAGATACTCTTAGGATTAGGAGGTCTACTCGAGTCATCCTCAGATCCTACTATTTTACCAAATTGGACTCTAAACTTGCACGCTATCATCTATTCAATTTCTGGTGATTGACCCACTAATTTTAACATAGAAAGCAATCTAAAGAATGTTTTACTGCAATACAACATGGTAAGTTTAGAGGTAAAAATTGATTTTTCACTTTTATTTAAGGAATGTGTTGCAGTCATTTTGAAATGGTTAAAATCCTTTTGTTGAATTCAAAATCACTCCAAAACATGCTTCTAATTATTCAAAATCAATTTTTATGATACGAAAATCACATTTGAAAGTGTAAAATCGAACATTATGTTGATTTTGAATGCTTTAAGGCATGTTGTAATTTTGGACATGATAAAAGTGAACCATTTCAAAATCACTTCCAAGCATGTATTTAAGAATGTTTAGTTCAGTCTTAAGTCGGTTTTGTTGATTTGTTTCTATAAGAAGTCTTTAGCTAGTAACTTTGAAATATCAACAAAAAGTATGTATTTCTTGTCAACTATATATATAATCAAATCAGATCACCTTTGACCAAGCATTCCTTTTATACTGATTTGCATGTTGTTGTACAACCCTCCTATGTCGCTGAACCCAATCGTCCCCTAGCAAATCCTTGGCTTCAGATCTAAAATGAAAATCATTGAATAAGTAACAAGTTTGCACATGTAAACAAGTTCTAAAAATAGCACCTAGAAAGCATACCTGCGAACAGATCTAACTATATAATGAATGTTGTTCATAAGGAACAAGTGAGTCAAAGCAGGATCTCTGTAATGCTTAGATTTTCCGTCCAAATTAGATTGAAGGGCCTGCATTATTTGCATTGTGACAGACGCCAATTCCGAACTCGTTTGACCGCTACCTGCAAATTCTTGGAAAAGCTGCTTCAAGGTTGCCTGATAGCTGAAATTTTTTCAACAAGAAATTTGTAGATCAAAAAATAAGATAGACTGAAACTGAAGAGATATCAAAGAGCAGGAAAATTAAGCTAAAATTTTGTTTTTGTTTTTTAAATTTGGCTAAGAATTCAAGTGTTTCTTTAAGAAAGATGAAAGCCATTGTAAAGAAAATGCGAGAAAACAAGTATAATTTTCAATAACCAAAAATAAACTATCAGATGGTTATCAAACGGGACTAAAATATTCAGAAATCGTCATAAGAAGTACTCACTCAAAAAGAAATTTGACATAATTAATCACATAGCTTGTTAGAGGATGAACTGTTCCATCCAATACTGCAGTTTTTGTGGCATCTTTTTCAACAGCTTCCTCAAAATCACCGAATGTATCCTTAGCTGTCTGTGCAAGTCGTTTGGTCAAACCCGATGCAGATTCCCTGATCTCATTGCACGCTTCACCCTTAAAAATTGTCTCAATCTGCACGAGATAGATTAAAATCAAAATTTACGGTTAAAATCAAAATTATCGTTCCAAGTGTTTGAAAAGGTTGGTTCTACCATTTTCATTCTCACAAAATTACTCCAACCCAACCTTAGATTGTGAGAAAACTAATCATTATGAACATACATTAGCCATACCTCTGAGTGCAGCTCTCGCATTATTTCATACATATCCAAAAGTACAAACAACTTTTCTGGTGACCTCTTGCTTTTAGCTATTGCCTCCCCAAAACTGAAGAGTACAGACACACTACTACTTGTAACCTCGGCAAAGGATTGATCTCTAAGCGATTCGAAGCCTTCAAATATTTGATCGCACACTTGTCGTTCTCCAGCAAACAGTAGTTTAACCTGTGATTGATCATAACAATTATTTGGAAGCCACAGGAAAATCTCATCAAAGATTAAATATTCCGGGTCTCACTGCAATACGCATAAAATGAATCCAGTTCCCAATTTTGGCCTCTAAAACCTCCCATGCCATCTTCTGGACATCCTCTTTGCTAAGTTTTTCAACTCCCAATTTCCGTAGGCTTTCTTCCAAAACGACTGAACGGGTATCCCTGGCCAAAAGAAGATATTGGTATAAGCCTTTTCTATCTTGCATGAAATTTATTCTTGGAGATGGCTGATGAAGTCATTTTAAGGTAGATGTTTGAGCTGGGAATTTCTATTCCGAGATTTTGTTCCCAGATCTTGAAACTCTCATTTGTCTATTTAACCATACTGTAACTTAAAGAAGAAATGTCGATGAGATACAAATAGATAGTTTTACTTCAATTCTAACTGAGGTTTTTATCAGCTCCTCAAGGTATGGTATAAGAATGAGGATACGACCAAAGACACAGGAAAAATCATCATATTTACAGTAAGAATTTTTTACAGAAAAATAGAGGTCATACCTATAGACTTTTAAAATTTGCTGTTGATGACCAGCTTGAACCATCTGCTGCGATAACTCGTGTAGCAGTGGTAGAACACGAGGAGGTATGAGAGTGGGAGGTGTGAAGACAGCAGTCTCCAAACTATTATCATGATGTGCAGCATGGTGATTTGAGGAGGGATTCTTTCCATTTGAATCATCATGATGACCAGGAGAGTCTGAAGATGGTTGCAACGATTTTGGCAGGCAATCGAAAAGGCGCTCAGGCTCCACAGGTTTGCTGAATTGCCCCCAACAAATATTAAAAACTTAAGCTCAAGTAATATGCATGTATGTAGAATTCTTCCAAAAAAAAAAAAAAAAATAGAAACCTGTAGGAAGATAATAGCTGCCTAAACTCATCTTCAAGCTTTGAGATGGCTTTTGCAAGCAGATTATTTGCATGATTCAGCACTACCTCACTACTCTTAAAACCTTTCTGGCTGCTAAAGAATTTAATAATGTTTCTTAACTGACCGATTGACCCGAGATAACTCTCCAAATCCTCATGAGGCCCTTTGAGAATTTTCATTTCTGCCTGCACACGATAACAATAGTTAGATGAGCAAGATGATAAACAGGTCATACCAATTATACCAATCACAGGACCCTTATTCCTATTGATCTTAAAATTGAAGACAATCTTAAAACCATACACGGTATGATTGAGATTAATAAACGGCAAATCCCAACCCGAGTAGAAAAGACTTGTACCATCACGAAATTATAGATGAGAAAGATGAACCTACTCACTCCCCAAAATCGAATCCCCAACCAAACCCATATACATTCCTGATGAACTAAAGGCATCCACAACAACGAGAAAATGAGATAAAGAATCAGCCTGCTTATAGTGGCAAACATCCCATCCAGGCTTACTATTAACCAAAACTGAATATAACAACTGAGCTAAGGCAATTTCACAGACAGGATCTCCTCTTAATCAGTAAGAGCTCAAGCCCACCATTTGCAGATATTGTCCGTTTTGGCCTGTTACATATCGCCATCAACCTCACGGTTTTAAAACACGTCTGCTAGGGAGAGGTTTCCACACCCTTATAAAAAAAATGTTTTGTTTCCCTCTCCAACCGTTGTGGGATATCACAATCCACCCCCTTTGAGGCCCAACGTCCTCACTGGCACACTGCTTGGTGCCTAGCTCTGAAACCATTTGTAACAACCTAAACTCACTGCTAGCAGATATTGTCTGCTTTGGTCCGTAACGTATCGCCATCAGCCTCACAGTTTTAAACCACATCTGCTAAGGAGAGGTTTTACCCTTATAAAGAATACTTTGTTCCTTCTCCAACCGATGTGAGATCTCACACTTTATTAAGAAAGCTCCAATTCACGTGATGATAGATTTTCTCAAAATCAATAGCCACTCATTGGTAATATGATCCTCATCCATAACAAACTTTATATAATCACTTTACATTTCCAATCAAATCAACTTTTTTTTTTATATCCTGGCCTCAGAGAATCCCAAAAAAAACAAAGAGTTTGGAATGGAAGAAAAATTTTCATCACCAACACTGTTACTCGTTTGCAAGTTTCTTGGGGGTGATTCAAGCGTTCCCATGCATCTTGATTAAATGCTCTTACAAAATTTCCCAAGTGCAATGAGAACCAAATAAAAATACACACAAAGTTGGCAAAATAAGCAGCTTAGAACTTTTCTAAAAATGACTTCGGACAGTAGTTTCCTAGGCTTGAAGTTCACTTAAAGTTGGCACCATCAACATCTCCCTCACCCACCCGACCAATCATAATTAACACATTTGTTGTCAGTTTCAGGTGGCTGTTGGCTTTGAATTAGAGATTTTAAAGCTCGTACACAACTAAGTCGATGCATAAAAAACTCAGTGAACTAACAAACTCTAAGAATCAAGAAGACCAACCTGGCGAGAGAGATCAAACTGTGCTAAAATAACCTCCGCAGCCTTCAAAGTCTTATCAATGTTCTCGTGAGCTTTACGAATAGAATTGGTTCTGATCTGCAAAAGTTCCACAGATGTTACAAAAGCGTAAGCAGTAAGAATGAAGGATTAGAACCACAGCACCACAAAAAACACGGGAATAGACGAACCGAAGATGGGGCAGCCAGATTAAACAACCAAAATAGCAAAAAAAAAAAGAAAAAAAAAAAAGGCAAAATCCGGATCTGAAATTCGATTCTCGCGAAAACCAGAACAGAAACCAAAATGTCAAACCAAAGCTAACGATTCTCGCATAGTAAAAAGGCAGCCAACCGATCGATTGGTCGGAATCAACCAAGACACCCGAAAAAATTTCGACAAGAGAACTTTCCGCTGCTCTATTCTCTAGGGAATCAAACAGATAGTAAACCGATTGGAAAGCAGACCTGAGTAGGGCGCATGGCGGTTTCGAGAGCAGAAAGACGGTGGTCAAACGAGCCGAGAATCGAAACAACGTTATCAGTAATAGTTTGGCTCTTTTGCAGAGATTCTCTCATCTTTGCCGCTCTTTCTCGCAGAAAATCATCGCCCAGAGTTGCAGGCACCCCCATCGTCGACCTCACTTCGTCTTCCTCAGCTCCCCTGATTCTCCAAGATCACTGTAGGAGAGCAAGAACAGGAGAGATCGAATTTGAAAGCCTTGAAAATGGAAGAAAGCTTAGGGAATTGACATTGAGATTGTGGCCTGCTTTGACAGCTTGTATTGTTTCTTCAACCAAACCATGAACAATTGCTTCTCACAGACAAGTCTTCCGAGACGTGCCTTTGACCCTTTTCCATTGATTTTCTTCCTTCTTTTCCAATATTTTTATTTATTATTTTCCGTTTTCTTTCAACCTTACCTATTACTGAAAAAATTTGACATTAAAAAAAAAAAAGTCTTAAAGATAAATATTTCTATACGTGAAAATAACCGTTAAATTCCAGTGCTAATAATCACGCTTCAAAAATTGTCAATGTGGTATCTCACAATCTACCCTTTTTAGGGCCTGACGTATCCCACGATCCACCCTCTAAGGCACCTAGCATCCTTATTGGCACGACCTCCCGTGTCTAACCCTGATAATGACCCGATATCACAACTACCCTTCTTGGGGCCCAACTATCTCACAATCCACCCTCCTCGGGGGAGGGACCCAACGTATCTCACGATCCACCTTCCTTGAGGGAGGGGCACAACATATCTCACAATCCACTCCCTTAAGGGCCTAGCATTCTCATTAGCACAACACTCTATGTCTAGCTCTGATGCCATTTGTAATGGCTCGATGTCACAATCTACCCCTTAAAGCCTAACGTATCTCATAATCCACCCGTTGGGGTCCAATGTTCTCACGGGCACGCCATAAAGTAATAATCACTGATATATTCAGCTCGTAAATTAACCCTTTTTTTAATTTGATAAAGTGCTGAATTATTTGTAATTAAATATATTTTTTTATTAAATTTTAAATTAAAGAAAGGAATAACCACTTGTATATATAACCAAAATTAAATTAATTAATTATTGGTCAATATATAAAAAAAAAAAAAAAACTATTGGTAGTTATGATTCAAGTGTTTGTTGAAATTTCAATAATTGTATTTGCTTTTGAACAAAAACGCTGTCGTTTTGTCTTTGTCTAATTATATACACCTTAGTTTATACTCTCAATCATTAGATTATTATTTGATTAATCAACCCTTAAAATCAAATTTATTACTTTTCTGCCCCTCATCTAGATTTTAGTCAATAACAGTAAAAAGATTGAACTATCAAATTCTATGGTAGTAATTAATATTTTATCTATTAGATTGTGCTCGGTTTTATATTTTAACAGTGTGGCACAGTGAGCGAATTGGTCTGACACCGCCGTTGCAGCAAGGTTCATCATTTAACACCTCAATTGTGATCAACATAACGACGGAACAACATTGTACTTTGACCATCAATTTGCATAATTTTCTGTGTTGTACGCAATACCGTGACGAAAACGGGATTGATCAATGCTCACAGTACCGAGAATCAGTAAAATCAAATAATTTATCGTTCACATCATCGGGTAAGTTCAAATGCTCATTCATGCAATTTAAAATCGTGATAGGAAAAAGGACGTTTGAAACGTTTTTTTTTTTTATAAATTTTTTACTAAATTATATAAAATAGTTAATAATATCCTTTTTAAAAGGTAAAAAAAAATATTAATGAAATTTAACGTTTTACGTCTAAAATTTAACGGTACAGATATTTTTTTTAACGTTTTTGAAAAGGTTAAAATGGTCTTTTTAAAAACGTTTTAAACTTTTTTTTACTGTAATTTACTTTTTTGTTTACACGAGGGTAAAAAGGGAATTTAAATATATTGCGGCGGAGAGGAATAAATGAAGCGCGGAGCGTCGATTGAACGCCAATTGGGGAGGGAAAAGGGATGGCCATAAGCCGATGTGTCGTTTTTAATCATTCACTTCTTCACTATCATCGTCGTCCTCCTTCACTTTTCTCATCTGCTCTGCGTTCGACCTCGTCATCCATGGAAGCTCCTCCCGAAGGTTACCGCAGAAACGTTGGCATTTGCCTCATCAATTCTTCTAAGAAGGTCATTCTCGAAATCTCTCTATTTCTCTACATTTTTACGAGTATTCATCCGTGATGTGGATCTGAATTCGGTATGTACAGATTTTTGCTGCCTCAAGGTTGGATATACCAGATGCTTGGCAAATGCCACAGGTAATACGATGATTTGTCTGCTTCTAGGTTATGATTATTGTTGATTGTTTTGTTTTTTTCTTTTACGGAAGTTCGAAGTTAAAGCAGCATATTTCTGAGCTTTTAATGATGAATTAGTACTTCAGTTTTCTGTTACATTGCCCGTTTTAGGGCTACTTTTGTCCAATTATCGCGTATGGATTTTATGAAGAGTTTATTCGATAAGATGTTTTCAGTAAGTCTTGAAATTTTAGCTTTGAAGCATAATTAAGCAGCACGGAAATGAAATGGTATCATCTACGTGTGGTCTTGAGCGTTTTGTATGTTATTCATCATGAGCTTTTCGCTCTGTTTTGCTCATTAGGGCGGCGTGGATGAGGGTGAAGATCCAAGAAGTGCAGCCATCAGAGAACTTAGAGAAGAAACAGGAGTCAGATCCGCAGAGATTATTGCTGAAGTACTATTTCTTTTATGAACTTGTTCTTACATTTTTCATGAACCTAGTTCTTCTAATTGATAAAATGAAGGAATACTGGAGAAAGATCTTGGCTGTTCAAATGAAATTAGATATCAACAGCATCCAATTTCTAAAATATTGCACTAAGTCACGTTTCTGTTTTCACAAACGGGTAAACTTGTTGCCTTTCTCGTTTTCAACTCTACCATCAAATTATAATCAATAGAATTGGTTTATCATAATTGAATCACATTTTACATTTTTTTTTTTTAGGACAAACTATTTGTGCTAAGCCTTATCAACTAATGAGAAGGTCACTAGACAATCGTTTTGCTTTATAACATTCAATACCACTTGAAAGAATAACTCGTTGAATATTGAAATATCATTGTTTTCTCTTTTTTTGAGTACAACAAATGTAGAGGTATGAGTATATAAACCTCCAACCTCAAGCAAAAGAGGGCATGTCAATTATTGTCGAGGTATGCTCATTTTGATTATTGAAATACCATTGATAGACAACCTATGAGATCGCACATCGATCGGAGAGGAGAATGAAACATTCTTTATAAGGGTGTGGAAACTTCTCGCAGATGCATTTTAAACCCTTGAGGGGAAGCCCAGAAGGGAAACCCCAAAGAGGATAATATCTGCTAACAGTAGGCTTGGCCATTACAAATGGTGTTAGAGGCAATGTGCCAGTGAGGATGCTGGACCCCGAAGGGGGGTGGATTGTGAGATCCCACATCGGTTGGAGAGGGGAACGAAACATTTTTTATAAGGGTGTGGAAACCTCTCGCAGACGCATTTCAAAACCTTGAGGGGAAGCCTGGAAAGGAAAGCCCGAAGAGGACAATATCTGTTAGCAGCAGGCTTAGGCTGTTGTGACTTAAATCTAGAGTTTAAAAGTATATAAGTTTAACGTGGTTCTATGATTACTTTGCCAACCCAGTGTAACTCATTGTGGTCTTTTTCTTTAATCTCTGGAGATGGAAAACGAATAGTCTGAACTTTACTAGCGATCTTCTCAGCCCAATGACTTGGTTATTTAATATTTGTCCATCAATGTGGCTTGTTTGTTCAATGACCCTGTAGTATGATTTTTTAACGATAGGTCCTTCTGTATTAATAGTTTTAACGTGCATACTATGTGGATTACTGAAGTTGTAAATTCGCCTCATATTTTTCTTCATTTGGGAGTTTTCCTGAATAAAAGCTTGTGTTTACCTTAATTGGGTACAATAGTGAAATGTGTTGAACATTGGTTTCTTAAAGTAGGTACCTTATTGGCTGACTTATGACTTCCCACCACATGTCCGGGAAAAACTTCGACATCAGTGGGGTTCTGACTGGAAGGGTCAAGCGCAGAAGTGGTGAGTTCTACTTTCTATTCATATAGTTCTTGTTCCTTTCATATTCTTCAGAGCAAAATCCACACTTCACATACACTGTTTTATCTGGTCATCATTAACTCAATGCCGATCCTACTAAAAAAACGAAACAATCAACCCTGTTTTCTTGTATTAACTGTTGAGCTATATTCATGTTGACGTACACCGTGTAGAATCAATGTCTTATGAGCTATGTTCATGTTGGCGTACACTGTGTAGAATCAATGTCTTAACTGTTGAGCTATGTTCATGTTGGCGTACACTGTATAGAATCAATGTCTTAACTGTTGAGCTATGTTCATGTTGGCGTACACCGTGTAGAATCAATATCTTAACTGTTGAGCTATGTTCATGTTGGCGTACACCGTGTAGAATCAATGTCTTAACTGTTGAGTTATGTTCATGTTGGCATACACCGTGTAGAATCAATGTTTTAACTGTTGAGCTATGTTCATGTTGGCGTTAAAGATACATATATTATAAAACAAAATCCACGGCAGTGAATGGATAATAGTATTACTACTAAGATGTCCCTTGGTGTCTCTGTTAGACACCCTTCCTCTATCATTTTCTTCTCATCCTGCCAAGACCCTTTTCATTCGCCTCATCAAATTTCAATGATATTATGCACATCTGCAACTCTTATAGCATGTTCAAATGTTTGTAAAATTTTAGGTTTCTGCTGAAGTTGACCGGAAGCGACGAAGAGATCAATCTCTTAGGTGATGGGACTGAGAAACCCGAGTTCGGCGAATGGTCATGGATGTCACCCGAACAAGTAGTCGAACGTGTGAGTAGACACGTCATTAACATATCATTAACCAAAAGAAGCTGAGAAAAAAAATAATAATCTGAATACTAGTTAGATAATTCAACTTACATTCAAACTCTATCATGCAGGCTGTAGATTTCAAGAAACCTGTTTACAAAGACGTTCTAACGGTATTCAAACCCCATCTCGAGTAATTTTATTCTCTACTACAAATATTTATACTTGTCCCTTTCAATAATGTTGGTTTAATTCTTTAGTTGAATGAAATAGAAACATGTCACAACCCAGCTTGATTGGGGAAGTAGTCTTCCTTCTTGATTGATGGTTGGTTATAGGGTTGTGTTCTTGGAATGAGATTATTGCAAATAAGTTCATGTAGAATGCTCTCATATATTTGAGAATAATTCATGTTTTCTTCAATGGGAACAAGATTTTATACAGGTTTGAAGATGGATATTTCTCTACTGTTATTTAAATCACAATTACAGACATTAGAAACTCGAACTTTAGAATATGTTGTTGATATTTGAAACCACGGACCTCCATAATGGTATGATTTTATCTTACTTTTTGCCTAAACTCTCGTGGATGTGCTTTTGATTTTCCCTGATTGGGATGTCATCCCTTAATGGGATTAGTTAACGTGGGACTCCTCTCATCAATTTACAACAATGCTCCCATTAAACAAATAACACCATAGAGTCTTCTCTGAAATTTATGATGTCCTCGAACAACCTCTCCTTACTCGTGGGTCGACTCCTCTCAAAATTCTAGGCGTGGGTGGATCCTTATAAATTAAATATGCATCTTTATTTTAAACGGTACTTTTTTTTTTGGGGTCTTTTAATATTTTTGTCTAATTGAAAAAGGTCTGTTCGACATTTTTTAAGATTCATAAATCAATTAAACACAAAAATGAAAGTCTAAAATCTCATTTGACACCCTTCAAAATTATGTCTAAAAACACTTTTAATATGCCAAAAATTTAGGATTAGATACTTTTTAAATTCATTCAAACTTAGTAAGTCGTCACTAAACTTAGTAGGTCTTCGACAAGTCACTAAACTTAGTAGGTCTTCGACAAGTCACTAAACTTAGTAGGTCTTCGACAAGTCACTAAACTTAGTAGGTCTTCGACAAGTCACTAAACTTAGTAGGTCTTCGACAAGTCACTAAACTTAGTAGGTCTTCGACAAGTCACTAAACTTAGTAGGTCACAAGTCACTAAACTTAGTAGGTCTTCGACAAGTCACTAAACTTAGTAGGTCTTCGACAAGTCACTAAACTTAGTAGGTCACTAAACTTAGTAGGTCTTCGACAAGTCACTAAACTTAGTAGGTCTTCGACAAGTCACTAAACTTAGTAGGTCACAAGTCACTAAACTTAGTAGGTCTTCGACAAGTCACTAAACTTAGTAGGTCTTCGACAAGTCACTAAACTTAGTAGGTCTTCGACATGTCACTAAACTTAGTAAGTCCTCGACACGTCAGTAATAATTATCATAGTAACTTAGTAAGTCTTCGACACGTTACTAATGATTATCATAGTTCAATATAACATAACCTAGTAAGTCTTTCGACACGTTACTAACAATTATCATAGTAACTTAGTAAGTTTTCGACACGTTACTAATAATTATCATAGTTCAATATAACATAAACGCTAATTATCATCTCAAAAGGTTGATAGTTTAATTATTATTCACAAAGTTCGAAAAAGAAACATAGTAAATATATTCATGAAAACCCAACAATTGGATATCAAATTAACAAAGTTAATTTTATTTGTTGCATAATAAATCACATCTAAACTACGAAGGCAACCTATTTTAACTTCGGCAAATAAATTTAAATGAAAATAAATAATTGTATAGTTTTTTTTTTATTAAAAAAAAAACTAGAACATTTTCAATTTATTTTAAATATTACTATAATATAAATATCAATTCAATCTCTATTTATCGAGTTAAAAAAATGATTGCAACTCTAACAAATATCATAAAATAAAATTATAATTTGAATATTTGTATTAAAATTTTATTGATCATCAGCATTGTTCCAAACATTTAACAAATGCTTTATTCATGGAAATTAATTCAACTGAGGCATATCAATCTGCTACTACTACTTCTAATATTCACTGCTACACAAATCTACAACTATGCATAACTTGATAAAATCAAACAAAAAGCAATGAAATCTTAGTTATAAACATCTGATCTATCATCACACCTCATGAAAAATCCTTTGTATATGACGATGAACAATCTCGGCCACGACGTCGGGCGAGAATCGCCTGACCATGTCCTCCCTCGCCCTCCGCCCTTTCGCCTTAGCTTCATCGACGTTGGTCATTACCTCCCTCATTAAAACTCGAAGCTTACTAATGGATGGTTCAGCCCACAGATGCCCTTTGAATGGCCCTTCCTTCACTTCACTCATTCTCTCAACTGCCAATGGATAGCTATTCTCATCGGTCAAAAACTCCGTTTGCCCCGACCAGTTGGTGGCGATAACTGGCAACGCCATCGACATCGCTTCGACGAGCGGTCTCCCCCACCCCTCTCCTCGGGACGGCAGAACAAATGCATCTGCAGCCTTGTAAACTCTAGGTAAATCAGTTTGAGCTATATGAGTATCAACCACATGAACAGGAGCCCAACCAGAAGCTGGCCTTTGAATGCCTGAGTGTTCTACAAAATCCAATATCTTGTTCCCAAAATCACTATCAGTATGGTAAGGATTTGTCAATAAGAACAACCCAACTCCATCATTCTTGGAGAATTCTTTCAAATATGCTTCCAATAACAGATCCCAACCTTTTCTAAATTCCCATTTGAAGATACTCAAGAACACAAATCCCTTCTCTAAGCTTACTTCTTCTTCCATGTTTTTGTCTCCTAGAACAAGAGTTCCTAAAGATTCAAGACTAAATGGACTATAATTCAATGGATCAAAGAAATTAACATCAATGGGTTGAACAATTTTCACAACTTTAGAAGGATCAACCCCACTTTTCACAAATGTAGAGACATGAAATTCAGAAGGAACCCAAACAAAATCCATTTCATTACAACGATTAACATGTTCTTGACTTACTCTATCAGTTTCAAACATTGTTCTGCCAATCACTGACTTGAAATTTTGGTAAACACCTGGTGGGCAAGGAAAAGTTTCAAACAAAGGAGGATTCCAAGCACCTGGTTCACTATGACAAACCACAATAGTTTCATTGATTCTACATTTTGTTCTATGAAGTTCAATGGCCAAATTCTTCACAGAATCTGGTAAACCCTCCCAAAAATCAATGGATTCTAGATCGCCATGTTGCTCAATAGCCAAACGAAAATTAGGGTTTCTTACATGATCATGAAGGGCTAAAATGTAGGACCAAGCTTCTGAACTGTACCCGCCGCCGGAAAGAAATGGAGCCATCCAAAGAACACATTGAGAGGACGTCGAAAACGGATTAGGAACAGAGGTTTGCTTGGGATTTCGAGATGCGTTGAGAAGATCGATGAGTTCTTGAAAAAGGGTTTTAAGAGATTGAGATTTGAAATGATCTGTTTTGGTGAAAGCGAAGAGGGAAATTGATAGAAGGAGGATGAGAATGGATGAACAGTAGAAGAAGATCATAGAAGAAGAAGAAGGTCGAGATTTGAGAGAGTGGGAATGTTTGGGATTGGGAAGCGGTTGATCTGTGAGGTGAAGATCATCCATGGCGGTGGATTTGGGGGAACCATGCGCTTTCCGATTAAGCCAACCCAAATTTTGGGAGAGACGGAGAGATTCTAGAAGTTTGGAATTTAAATCACTTTTTTTTTTTTTCTTTTAATTTACACTTTCAAACACAATTTTTATATCATACCGTAATTTTAAATAATTAAAAATATATTTGAGAGCGATTTTAAATATAAAGTTAATAATAAGTTTAAAAATAAAAATAAAGAAAATGTATTTATTTATGACGTGTGTTTGTATATATATATAGTTTTAGCTATTAATTAAATTATTGTGGATTAATATATTAACATATTTTGTATCATTATTGTTTTACAATATGATGTATCATATTTTACATATTTGAATAAAAATAAAAATAAAATGAATTTATAATCTGAAATATTTTTTTAAAATTTTATTTTTTAAAAAAATAATTATGCATTCATAAATCTAACATTAAAAATATAATAATGTTACCGAATAAAAACATTTGAACGTGTCATGGTCATGCTTTCTTCTTCTAAGTTATCTATTTTATGAGTAACATGTTATGTCTAAACTCCTTATACATACTTTCTTCTTAGATAAGCTTTTACATACCTGTATAATTGTTCACTAAAACTATGTCTACACCCGCTAGGGTTAAAATGCCCTAAAATGTAATATAGAAGGATGTGACTACTTCACTTCTTACCCAGATTATATGCTATTGAAACCGTTCTTGTTACCTACTTGTTTTTAACATATAACATTGTTTTCAACGTATTTTCTCGCTCACATTTTCTAAAACATTTATCTCAAACGTGTCTTGAGTCTCGAGCATACGTCGACTTTGTCATCAAAGTCTGAAATTCTCATGGTAGACCTTTTTCGCTGGATTAGAACAAGTGGCACACAAAATGTAATATAGAGGGATATGACTAGTTCACTTCTTACCCATACTATATGCTATCGAAACCGTTCTTGTTACCTACTTGTTTTTAACTTATAACATTGTTTTCAACGTATTTCCCTGCTCACATTTTCTAAAACATTTATCTCAAACGTGTCTCGAGTCTCGAGTCTCGAGCATACGTCGACTTTGTCATCAAAGTCTGAATTTTTCAAGGTGGACTTGTTCGCTAGATTAGAACAAAGTGGCACACAATCGCTCTCACCGTCCACACTTGTGTTGCACCCACCCACCACCTATTAAACAACTGGTTGCATTTAGTCCTACTTATTTTCATGAAAGTGAAAATTGAGATCGGGCTTTAAAAGGAATGAGTTCACTCCATGGCAACTACCGACCTAGGATTATGCTACTCCCGGACACTCAAAACAATCGAGAAACAGGCATCATCAACCTTCTAATTTAAATAAACATTTCTTCTGCATTGTTCATCATTATTTAAACTTAAAAGCGAGAGGATTTGTTCAGAGTTATACAGAAAGTTTTCTAGAAATGGAAAGGCATAACCTGGCTGTGACCTTATTGACACTGAAAATGCTTAAATTTCCTCAAAGCTTAGAAGATAAGCGGCTTAAGCAAGCTTCAATTGATCCATGGGGTTCATCTGTTGGCAGATACACATCATCCTCAAACTGCAAAACAACACCATCATTCATTTCCGTAAGACTTTTTTCTTCCTATTTTTGTGATATAGTTCCTATGTAGGGAGACTTTTAGTTATATAAGTATAATGATGGTTGTAATTGACGCTAACAAGACGTGAGATTACGAGCTTCTTTGGAATGACTTTCTAAGTGTTTAAAAAATGCTATTAGGGCCAAAAATGGTACTTTTAAGCACTTAGAAAGTCATTTTAGCCCTATATTTCGAGCTAACGGCACTCTAAATTTTAACCAAGATAGGTGCTAAATTTAAACTCATTATTAAAAGGGTTGCAAAAAGGAAGAATGAATGTATATTATAAGCAATAGCACTGAATGAAAGAACTTGGACGTCCATCTAAAAAACATAAGAAATTCTCAGGAATTTAGTGAATTATTGCCAAGATTAACCAGAGAGTTAATAGAACAAAGATAGCAAGAACTGAAATGGGTAGGAGATTGGCAACAAAGATAGCAAGAACTTTGCATGAACTCAAAATAAGTTTGAGAGTCGAAGCAGGGTTGCACATAGATCACCAGATCACAGCCTAGACCTCTTCAATAAATATGGAAAACGAAAAGTGAACCGTTGTAAACAGACTCTTACCTTAACGATACTCCGATTATCTTTTGTTGATATGTTGACAGGTAAGAAGTGGAGATTTGGCATTTTCAGCCTCACTGATGATATAACATGGAACCTAAAATAGTGGAAGTCCAAAAATTATTAACAGACTTCAAACATTTAAAGGTATTTAGTACAATTGAGCATTCACCTGCTGAGAACGTTATTTGCCATTTCATAAAGAGTGTATTGAACAGATGGGCTATAAACTCCCTCTTTTGGAGGACCAAAGAAGGTGTCAGCTAACACTTTTTTGACATCAAGGTATGTTTCCGTGAAGTAACACTGCTGTTTAGGGATACTAGACATAGATTCAAATGAATACCTGCATCAAAGTATATAAATTTTGTTTGTGAACCAAATACAAGAAACCAAACAAAAACAAAAACAAAAATACTTGGAATTGATTGCTCTTCGACCTGTACAATAATAAGGCAAGAGAACCAGAAGCTATATGAGAAGGTATTAGTTCTCAGACAAAAGTCTGATCATTAAAGAATATACCTCCATGAAGCAGAAACCTTGGTGGCCAATATCCTCTCTCGTGTCTCAGGAAGAGCTGTGTACTTATCCCGAAAAAATTGCTCAAAACCTGACTGCTCGATCACACAATAAAGTTCGGAGAGAAAATAGCAAAAACATAAGATATCTAAACACCATCTACTAGTAGAAAATTTACTGAAATTTTTGTCTGCTATGCATTCTACAAGTTGATCAAGTGCCAACTCTTGATTAAAAGGAAACTTTACCCCTGGATACACCAAATCCTTCTTGAGTGACATCAAAGCTAATCATGCCAGCTAAGTAATTTACATTAAATGGCTTTTAGATTGTCATCATAAAATCATAAAGCTTAGACTTCAAGGAGAATTCATGTTCAATCAAAATCTGACTCTTGATGTTTCTCAGATAATTTGCTCTTAATGCCTGAACTGCTAGGAATCATGACTCTCCACAATGGTATGATATTGTCCACTTTGAGCATAAGCTCTCATGGTTTTTCTTTGGGCTTCCCCAAAAGGCCTCATACCAATGGAGATGTATTCCTTTAGTTATAAACCCATGATCATTCCCCAAATTAGTCGATGTGGGACTCACTCCCAACAATCCTCAACCATCCTCCCCTCGAACAAAGTACACCATAAGCCTCCCCTGAAGTTTATGGAGCTCTCAAACAGCCTCCCCTTAATCGAGGCTTGACTCCTTTCTTTGGAGCCCTCGAACAAAGTAACCATGAGGAGAATCTCTAAACTATATACGGACACAGCTGCGTCTGTACCAGCTAAATAGACCTTTGACCTTGGAAAATTTCAGGGTACTTCTGAGTTTGAATAGATTTGGATATGAAGGGTGAATTTTAGGTATAGAAATGTGTAGTGCTGATAAAGAATAGAGAGAAGATGACGCGAAGCTGGTGAGGTAGACTATGCAGAAGTGGCTTAATTGACTGATAGACGAAATAAAATAGCTTTCATTATTATAAAAAAAAAAACGCATGAGACAAGATTTTAGAATAAGAAAAAGTGGTGCATCTCAGTTAGCACTCCTTCAATTTAAAGACCACTATATAACCATGAGTTATATACAGTGATGGACTTTGAATATGTATTTAAAAGAGCAGACTTACTTGAGTTGTCTTCAGCAAAGACAGTTCCTCAATGCCAGAGCTCACTTGTAACGCACCTGACTTCTTAAATATCACCTCTGTAGTGTGCTTTTCAGGTCCAAGTTTGAAGCCTTCAATAAAATAATACATGTAAGAGAATAAAATAAGAACTCAAAGATTCCAATTCGCAGATAAGGAAGATTGAACAATGGAAGCTTTATTAACTTGAAGTTCTAAAGAAAAGGAGCAAGATGCTCAATCCTTCCTCACTTCTATAACTTTCTTATCTCTCTCCTGTTCCCTTTGTAATTACAGTTTATTTACTCTCATGACCAAACGGAAAAGTTTTTCTATAACCCATTGGATAGAATCTCATCTTTTTATAATTTCATCATATCAATTAAATGTTATTGTTTCCTACCGAAAAAAAAAAATCTTTAAACTAAATATTTCAACATCTTCATTATCTTTGCAAAGGTTGAATGTAATGATAAAAATTAGTTCTCAGCAAAGAGTTATTAACGATCGTCTATAAGAATTAAGAATTATTCAGTGGTCAAACTTTACCAAAGAAGAACAACTAACCATGGTTGTGTGGCTGACCATTGACAGATACACGCTCCCATGACTTTTCTGCAATTTTCACTACCGCAGCAGTAACCTGCAACATGAATTGCACATATTAGAGAACATCTTTGGATCTATTAACTTTTAGCACCAACTAATAATAATAATAAGAAAAATATCCCGAGGAAGAGCAACACGTGCAATGAGGAAAAAGGGATTTGAGCAGAAGAAAAGATAAAAAAAAATGAAGGAAGTTCGAGAAGGAAGCAAGAAACATCGTTTTATGGAAATTGGTGGAGAGATGTTTACTCTGTCCGGCCAATATGTAACTAATTCAGTGGACTGGTTATTTACTGTTGGTGCATGCATCTGGAGAACATCTCAAATACTATGGTCATATTTGATCCATGATTGTATGTTTTTAAGGAAAAAAGGTCGGAATAGATCTATAATGGCAGACAGCAAATTTTTTTTAACACTTGAAGAACAAGGTTTTTGATTCAGAAAGCAGGTAGGTAATCTACCAATAAAAACCTCAAATTATGCTGATAATTCATCACTAATTGTAGGACCTGACACATGACATTTTCAAGAATTGGCCCCCATTTTTCAAGGTTAAAAATGAACTTGTTGGAATTGAGAAAACAATGGTTCCACTTGAACAGCAATAATTATGTAATCTTTATGAAACCCGGAGGAAATTAAGTGAAGAACTCCAGACACAAAGTACGGAAAGGTGTTTATAACTTCCCCACCAAGACCTACGCCCCAACCTAGAGTAGCTAGGTGGGAAAGTAAAATTAATCCTTGTTCATACATGGGCTTCTCAGGTACGAAATGAGCCACTTCGAATTGGTTCATTGCTCCGGCCAGAATACGATTAATCCGGCAGGGCTACATGAGCCCCCAGTAGTTTACCGGATAAATTGATAAGTCGGGCATTCCCGGCCCACAAAGCAAAACCGGTGGGACAATGAGTTCCCCCAATGTATTAATAAGTAATGTAGAGCAAGAGAATAAAAACATGTCGGCTATAGTGAAGTTCCAGAACTGGTTAAGTGATCATGCAAGAGCTTTGAAATGGAGATCACTATTACTTTCAATGCTTACCAGCTCCAATTTACAACTTCAATTAGTGCCAAACACGCGAATAATTAAGAATACAAGTTGAAACATGGGATGTACCTGCTTGTAATATGATGTGAAGTGTTTGGCAAGAAGAATCGCAAAATCTTCCACTGAAATTTGATCAGAGCATTCCTTGGCTTTGGCGTACACCTGAATGACATAAATTCCATTAACTTTTAATCGTAAAGCGAGTAACAATATTAGAACCAAAAAATCAATAGTGAACTGTTATGATTATTATGCAGAAAGGTTTAATTCCGTCTTGTTCAAGATTCCAACTCTAGACAATAACTTTCCATCTTTCAGCACCGCACCGTCAAATCAATCCCTCGCTTCGTTTTTTCCTTAATCATAAAAAAGCGTAGGCTCTTTTTGCGCTTTGCTCTGTTTCCCAAACTCAAGATCCAAACCCTGCCTTTCAGAAATTTTCCATTCATGAACCGCTTTACTAATACGTAACACTTCTCAAGATCAGAAGTTACTCGATATCACAAATTTCACTCAAACCAAACAGATACACAAGAAACACAATCAACAAATCATCAAAATCACCAATGAAACGATGAGAGCATAGAAAAGAAAACAATTACAGTATTCTTCATAGTATCGGTTGCAACGATTTCGGAATTATCATCGCTAACGTAAGCGGCAACACAATCGGAAATAAGACTGATGCCAACGCTCCACTCGACGATGAAATGACGGCCATCTTTAGTCCGCCATACCCGAGCCACTCGAACTCGCTCCTTCCCGTGCTTCTGGTCGAAGTTCAAACCGTTCACTACAACCACAGCGTCGTCAGCCGCCATGAACGTGATCGGAGATCAGTTTTTGGCTGTGAGTTCGAAGATGATTTTTGCAGACGAAAAGCAGCAATCCTTTAAGTAAAGAAAAGTCCGTTGTCCGGAGCTGTTGTTATATTTTACACGGCAAGTTACATTTTTAGTGGGACGGTTTTTTTAAAAAAATAAATATTTAAGAATTAATTAAATATTTTTTAAAGTTCGATCACTTATTAAATATAAATTAAAAGTTTAGATATCTCCTCTTAAATTATTATTAAAGTTGGTAAATTAAATAGATAAAAAAAAAAAAGATAGGTAATTAATTTATTTTTAAATGTATTTTTAAAAATACTAATTTTTTATTTATTTTATTTTATTATTATTATTATGATGTCCGACGTTGATTGGGGGAGAACAAACCACCATTTATAAGGGTACAGAATCTTCCCTTCGCAGACGCATTTTAAAGCCTCGAGGGGAAGCCCGAAAGAGAAAATCCAAAGAGGACAATATCTGCTGGTAGTGGATCTGGGTCTTTACAAATGGTATCAGAGCCAGACATCGGACGATGTGTTAGCCTTTTCGCTGTTCCCCGAAAGGGGTAGACACGAGGCGGTGTGCTAGTAAGGACGTTGGGCCCAGCCTTCTTGTTGTTCCTCGAAGGGAGTAGACACGATGCGGTGTGCCAGTAAAGACGCTAGGCCTCGAAGGGGGTTGATTACGTTGGGCCCAAAAGGGGGCGGTCCCACGTCGATTTTTTATATGGCATAAACTTGATTTTTTAAATATTGTATTTAAATTTAAGTTGGATTTTGCTAATAAAATGTTAAATGTTATTAATGTCAATAAATATTTGTATGAAATTAGTGAATATATATTTTTCTATTTTTAAATAAATTATAAACCTTATTATTGATATTTATATCCAAATTATGAAGGTTGTTGTCGTTTTATATTCTTTTATCAATATTATTAAAAAAAATTAATTCAGAAAATGTGAATTTGCATTTGAATTAATATTATAATTCCAATTGTTATTGGTTTTTTTTTGTTTGCCAAATTAAATATTAAATTTTCAATTAAATCAACCAAAATTTGAAAAAAGATTCAATTTAGAATTTTACATAATTAAATAGATTGAAATATTACACAAACCGAAGATACTTTCTAAGAAGATGGCTTGAAAATTACACGTTTGAAAATAGAGAAGTTTGAATAATTATTAACGAATTGAGTCAAACTAATAGCGAGTTACAAGGATGAATAACTCTTTAGATGGAACTTGAAATCTATGATGGTCACTCTCGGATACCAAGATGATTCAGTCCAAAATTAATTAAAGTAAAGTTTGAAAAAAACATAGCACACAACAAATTTCAAACATAAGTTTCTTTGTATTCCACGCGATTTCAAACTTGAATATTAGATACTTTTAAATACGCCAAAAAGAAAATTCAAACAATAATATAGTTAAACTACAGACTACAAACTACCAATAAAAACTATTAAATATAAATAAAATAAAATAAGACATAACATAAATAATTTTAAATGTAATTCAACTACAAAACTCAAAAACTATCCCAATCCCTTTCTAATATCAAGTAATATTTTATTGTCACTCACTTCTTTGTTGATTTGATACTTGAATCTTCTTTGTATAACTTATTGTAATTACTCTCTAGATTCGGTGGTTGCATATATATATATATATATATATAATTGTTAAATAAAAATGGGTTTTTTTTGGTTATTGAAAAGAATAAATTTTGTTGGTGAGGTTTACCATATTTAATAAATAATTAGTTAAATTATAATTTTTAGTTTTTTTTTTTTTTTTTGTGTTATTATGAATTTATTTTTTGGAAAATAAATCATAAATTAAAGTTGTTATTAAATACAAATATATAGAAAATAATAATTTAATTGAAAACAGAAAAAAAAAACTAGAAAAATAAATCTAAAATTAGAAAAACAAATAAACGTTACAGAAACAGAAAAACAAATATCGCTAGGAATTAATGTTCGTAATGGACACGTGTCAGTAAGCTAACCGTTTTTCTAGCTATGCGCGCCAACAAAGCCCAATTATTTCAGTTTCCAATAGCTCACATTTTATTTCTTCCCCCCCATTTTTTCAACGCTGCAAATCCTCTTGCCGAACCCCAAAATCAGCCGGAATCTCGAGCTTTCCCACTGGAAAGTACCGATTTCTTGATCTTGAGACAATTCTCAACTTTATTCGCTGTTTAGTATTTTAACATTTGAGTTTTGAGCTACGAAGAGGTGTTTGAAATCGCTTCAAAGATGTGTCTGAGGAGTTCTGTGAAAGGCCTGCAAATGCTGGGGGCGGAGGACAAGAAGAGGGTGGTGGTAGTAGGCGGAGGAATCGGCGGCGCTTTTGTTGCTCATTCCCTTCAGTTTGTCGCCGATGTCGTGCTAATCGATCAGTAAGCTTGCTTGTACTTTCGTTTGTTATTGGAGTTCTTTTCTATTCTTGTTCGATTTATTGGATCACGAGTATTGTTATTGATATTAAAACTGAGAATTATACTCGTTCAACGAAATCCTCTTTCGTAATACAAATTGCTGTAACGGATCGCTGATGGTTTTTCTAATATTTAATTTATTACGTTCTTTACAACAACTCGAGTAGTGTTCCCTTGCTTTTCCTGAAGAAAATACTTTTTAGTAAGGTTGTAATGGTTTGATTGGACTCAGGAAGGAGTATTTTGAGATCTCATGGGCTGGTTTGAGGTCAATGGTGGAGCCGTCATTTGCTGAAAGATCAGTGATTAATCATACTGATTACCTTCCCAATGCAAGAATTGTTTCATCTGCAGCCATGAGTATCACAGACAACGAAGTTTTTGTTTCAGATGGCTCTTCAGTTCCCTATGATTATCTCGTCGTTGCCACCGGTCACGAGGAAGCTGTTCCAAAAAGTAAAACTGAAAGGCTCAGTCAATACCAAGCAGGTGAATAAAGTTGATTAAATGATTTTTTTATGTTCGTTATTGAGGTAGAACTGGCCATACTAAAATTTCGGTTGTAGGATCTGCATGGACTTGCACATTTTATTTTTTCTCCGTTGCTTACCTGATATGCAACTTTCTCTATAAAATTTTGTTTGTGTTTGTAATTATAACGGCCCAAGTCCACCGCTAGCAGATATTGTCCTCTTTGAACTTTCTTTTTCGGGCTTTCTCTCAAGGTTTTTAAAACGTGTCTGTTAGGGAGAGGTTTCCACACTCGTATAAAGAATTCGTTCTCCTCCCCAACCGATGTGGAATCTCACAATCCACCCCCTTCAGGGTCCAGCATCCTCGTTGGCACTCGTTCCCTTCTCCAATCGATGTGGGACCCCCCAATCAATTGTGAGATCTCACATCGCATCGGTTGGGGAGGAGAATGAAGGATTCTTTATAAGGGTGTGGAAACTTCTCCCTAGCAGACGGGTTTTAAAAACCTTGAGAGGAAAGCCCAAAGAGAACAATATCTGCTAGCGACGAGTTTGGGCCGTTACAATAATCTCTTAAAGTAGCAGAGTGACGAGGCACTCTTGACTGAGAAAAACTGGCTCCTTCCCATGTCCCAAGGGGTTTGTACATTAGCTAGACAGAATTCCTCTTATTTTTGCACCAACAACTTTTGGAGTTGCCAGGTTCTTATATTGAGTTTGCCTTTATCCAATTTTAGTAAGAGCAGGGACAAAGATAAAATTATAAAGAGCATGATATTTCTCTAATGTTCTTGGTGAAATTCTTCTTGATGTAGTGAAATCTAGGCTCAATCTCCTAGGTTGAGAACTTGTAACTCAAAAGTTGTCTCTTGGAGATAAGTTTGGGGTGGGCAAAGCATAAACATAATACATGTGACACTCTAGTTATTCTAAAAAAGATCTGCAGAAGCTGAAAGTAGGCATAAGTTTCTCTTTCTGTAACAGCCCAAGTCC
Organism: Cucurbita pepo subsp. pepo; assembly: GCF_057944985.1. Taxonomy (NCBI): domain Eukaryota; kingdom Viridiplantae; phylum Streptophyta; class Magnoliopsida; order Cucurbitales; family Cucurbitaceae; genus Cucurbita; species Cucurbita pepo. Next base: position 2,143,448 of record NC_141806.1, on the reverse strand, counting down.
ATCGCTAGCCGATATTGTTCTTTTTGGGCTTTCCCTTTCGGGCTTCCCCTCAAGGTTTTAAAACGCGTCTACTAGGGAGAGGTTTTCACACCCTTATAGTAAATGCTTTGTTCCTCTCTCCAACTAATGTGGGATCTCACAATCCACCCCCCTTGGAGGTCCAACGTCCTCGCTGGCACACTGCCCAGTATTTGACTCTGATACCCTTTATAATAGCTCAAGCCCACAACTAGCGATATTGTCCTTTTTGGGCTTTTTCCCTTTTGGGCTTCCCCTCAAGGTTTTAAAATGCGTCTAGTAGGGAGAGGTTTCCACATCTTTATCAGGAATGCTTCGCTCCCCTCTCCAGGCAGGTGGGGGAAGCCAACTACCTTATCTTGTCATCACATTTGTTTACTTCGTTCAAACGTATAGGGGTAGGATTTGGAAGCAGCATAGATGTTCTGCACACCAAGCTAACTTGTTTTTTTTTGATACAGAATGTGAGAAGATAAAAGCTGCCAATACAATTTTAATAATTGGAGGTGGTCCTACTGGCGTAGAGCTCGCTGCTGAAATTGCTGTTGATTTCCCAGAGAAAAATTTGAAATTAATACACCGGGGGTCGAGATTAATGGAATTTGTCGGGTTTAAGGCTTCCCAAAAGGCACTTAACTGGTTAACATCAAAGAAAGTTGAAGTGATCCTACAACAATCTATTTCAATGCAATCTATATCAGAAGGAGTATATCGAACTTCAGGCGGCGAGACTATTGCAGCCGATTGCCACTTCATGTGTACCGGAAAGCCAATTGGATCAGAGTGGCTGAAAGAGACCGTCTTGACAAACAGCTTGGACATCCATGGAAGACTGATGGTTGACAAGCACATGAGAGTCAGGGGTTTTAAGAATGTCTTTGCAGTTGGAGATATCACAGACCTCCAGGCAAGTCCTTTATCTGAAAATCTTGACGTTTCTAATTAGCCCTTATTGCATCTAATTAATATCTAAAGTAGATAACATTTATCTTGTTTATGAATCAAATTTCATCTGATTAAATCTGAAAAAGAGCATTGGAGTTGGTAATCTTGTAGATGACTACCAATTTTACATGGCACTCATCGATACATGCATATCTGAACGCTTTTATCATGACAGTTTGTTTGAAACACGTTTACTGCTTCTGGCTTTTAGCACTTTTAGATTAACGTAGGATAATGTATTGTGTTACTGTCCTTTGTGATTGAATTTACAAAGAATGTCCTAAAAGCAGATCGTTTTTGTAGACGGTGCAAGAAAAAGGAGGGAAAAATGAAAAAATGTCAAGAGTGATGAAGTAAGCTATAACAACCCACCGCTAACCAACCCACCGCTAACCGATATTGTCATTTTTTGGCTTTCCCTTTCGGCTTTCCCTCAAGGTTTTAAAACGCGTCTGCTAGGAAGAAGTTTCCACACCCTTATAAAAAATGTTTCGTTCTCCTCCCCAACCGATGTGGGATCTCACAATCCACCCTCCTTTGGGCCCAACGTTCTCGTTGACACTTTTTCCCTTCTCCAACTAATGTGGGACCCCAATCCAACCACTATGGGCCCAACGTCCTTGCATGCATACCACCTTGTGTCCACCCCCTTTGGGGCTTAGCCTCCTCGCTGGCAGATCATTTAGTGTCTGACTTTGATACCATTTGTAACAATTCAAGCCATTCGCTGACAGATATTGTCTTTTTTAGGTTTTCCCTTTTGGACCTCCCCTCAAGATTTTTAAAATGCATATGCTAGGGAGAGGTTTCCACACCCTTATATAAAGAATGTTTTGTTCTCCTCCCCAACCGATGTGGGATCTCACAATCCACCCCCCTTCGGGACCAGTGTCCTCGCTGACACTCTTTCTCTTCTCCTATCAATGTAGGACCCCCAATCCACCCCCTGTAGGGCTCAGCGTCCTTGTTGGCACACCGCCTCGTGTTCACCTCCTTCGGGGCTTAGCCTCCTCGCTGGCACATAGCCCGGTGTCTGGCTTTGATACCATTTGTAACAATCCAAGCCCACCGCTAACAAGTATTATCTTCTTTGGACTTTCCCTTTTGGGCCTCTCCTCAAGGTTTTTAGAACGCATCTGCTAGGGAGAAGTTTCCACACCTTTATAAAAAATATTTTGTTCTCCTCCCAACGGTAGGATCTCACATAAGCTGTACTAGGGTCAGATAGAGCACGCAACTCGGCTTCGACTTGGATCGATGTGTTAACCTACTATCATATTTCTGTTCAGATACTCAATATCCTTCATGTGCTATTTAATGACTTTGGATTCATTGAACAGGAAATCAAACAAGGTTATTTAGCAGAAAGACATGCTCATATAACTTCCAAGAACCTAAAAGTGTTGTTGATGGGTGGAAATGAGAGCAAGTTAGCTACATACAAACTCGGTTCGCCCCTTGCAATCGTGTCGCTCGGAAGGAAAGAGGGAGTTGCACAACTTCCTTTCACGACAATTAGCGGATGCATTCCTGGATTGATTAAATCTGGAGACTTGTTTGTGGGAAAGACAAGAAAGGAACTTGGATTGGCACCTTGACGTTTCATCGAACACGCCTTGAGCTAAACCGTCTGGTCTTTGCTGCATTCGTCGCCATTTTTACCTGAATTTTCTTCCCTAATGTATATGGTCACCTAAATAACTGTATCATATTGCACATTCTCTGCTGTTTTCCATTGTGGTTGGGCATGGTTCATCTTCATTGCATTGTATTCTTTGAAGTTATTTCTCATGGCATTGCTGATAAGCGATCAAGAAGTGATCTTGAAGGAAGCATTGTGTTTGTGAAGCTATCTGTAATTTTCAATTGTATTCATGTATAGTGCTTATTTTCTCAAAATATGTGTTATAATTTAATAAATAGGCTAAATAAATTCCGAGTGTTTAAAATTTTTCAAATTAGTTCGGGCAAAAATAATATTTAAATTAGTTAATAAAGAGTTGTATCGTAAACTTATTGTATCAATAATGTATTTGGACAGATGAACATGTTTTTGTTGGTAGACAAATTTATGAAGTACAAGATTTGAGTACTCGAATTCAATAGAAGAAGTATACGTCAATCATTTGAGTACTCGTGAGAATTACATTAAAGGGGTATTAAAAAAATAGATGACCCGAAAAACTTATCAATCAACCCAACCTATACGAATTTTATGAATTGGGTTTTCATACGTACATCCGAAAATTACCTAAATTTGTTATTATTTGTTATTATTTTTTAAAAAATATATATTTTATTTTTCTTGATATATTTACTTATTTATCTACTAAAAAAGTAAAAAAATAAAAAAATAAATAAAATTTTAATTAACATTTTATTTTTATTAAATATAAAAAGTTGAATAAATTACTCGAACAATATGAACCAACCCAACCAAAAAAATTATGGTTGGGTCGGCTTAATTCATTATTTAGTAAAGTTTACCACTCGACCATTACGGTTAAAAAAAAAAAAAAAAAAATAGAACCCATTATGAAAAGAAAAAAAAAAAAAAAGAAGGCCAAATTGCATAAATCAACCCTTAAACTAAACTAATTGCAATTTCACCCATAAACCTTGAACTCTCATGTAATGGTCACTATATGACGTGTAAATTTTTAGGGGTGAAACTGCAATTATTATTATAGTCTAAGGGCGAAATTGCAACCATTATAATAATTTAGGGGTATTTATGCAATTTTCTTTTTAATCATAATAATATTGTCGTGCGCGAATAAAATATAAAGGGCATTTATAAAATGATTACATGACCAAATAATAATTACCGTTAAAGTTCATCCAATAAGATAGAATCGGATGCACAGGAATATTATTCCCTCGGTCGTCTCTTTATTATGACCGCTCCAAGAAACGGTAAAGAGTTTCTCATCGCGATTTTTCCAGTGAAAGCAAATTCTCTCTCAGGGGATTTTCCTCCACATTCCGGCGTTGTTCATCGTCTCTGAAAGTTAGTCGACGTCGAACTGCTCCATCTTTGCGGCAGCGGAGGAAGAGGAAGAAGAGTAGAAAGATGAAGAGGGTTTTTGGCGTTAAGAAAGACAAAGAACCGCCTCCGTCTATTGAAGATGCCTCCGAAAGAGTAATTTTTCATTTTTTTTTTTAATTTTGTTACCTCTAGGGTTTTGATTTTTGGTTGGCATTGATTTTGCCTGGTGCGTTTAATTTTATGGAAGGATTGGTTGATTCTCTTTTGTTGGATTCATTTGTTTTGGTTAGGGTTCAACGTTCTGTGTTGCTTCTTTTTCAGATTAATAAAAGAGGCGAATCAGTTGATGAAAAGATAAAGAAGCTTGATGTCGAACTCAGTAGGTATAAGGAGCAGATTAAGAAAACAAGGCCCGGTCCTGCTCAAGAAGCTGTTAAAGCTCGAGCGATGAGGGTTTTAAAGCAAAAACGAATGTAAGCTCCCTTCGTGCTATCACATCTTTTTGTAACTTTGCTTAAAATTCTTCTGTGCGACATTTGCAGATCATTTCCTTAAAAGATAAGTAGTTTGGTTGTGAATACTTTGGAATGTTGGTTTCGGTGAATTGATTAGGAACTTCAGATCTTGAGATCTTGCAGAAGCTTGGATGTTAGGGTTGTTCGTGTATCATGGCTCAAGTATAGCATATATGCTTACTTAATCATGTTTCATTGAGGGGTTTTGTTATCTAACTTTGTTCTGTAGTCTTAGGGCTTATAACATAAGAAGAGTTAATTCGTTAGATTACCAGAAAATTCTTAGAATCACACTTCTTTTCCTTTTTCTGTTCCACTTTTCAAACTTTTTCTTGCTGTGTAACTACTGATTGGTGCCCCCTTAGACTTTTATTGTCCTTAATTTAATTATGTATTTTGATGTAAGAAAGCTAGTATATTTAAATGTTAGCTATCAAACTGGAAGCTGGTTTAAGTGCTACATAACAATACCTTTAAATATGGTTGTTATGTTACTAATTATGCTTGTGAACAGGTATGAAGGACAACGTGATATGCTGTACAATCAGACGTTTAACCTTGACCAAGTTGCATTTGCCTCAGAGGGCATAAAAGACGCTCAACAAACGGTACATATCCTTTTTGTGATCATCGTTGTTCATTTTCTGCCGCCCTCCCAAAAAAAAAAGGAAAAGGTTGGGCTGTCCATGACAAATTTGGCTTGAAAGAGATTTGGTGTTAGATCAAGGAAACTTTTGGATATTGAAACGGATAGCTTATTGGCTTCTTGCATGCTAATTGTTCGACTAGACATCCTGCATTTAAGTTTCTGTGTTTATAATGTGGGTCAGATGACCAAGAAACCTGGGTTGAGGTGGTTCCTATTAATGCCCCAGTTAATTCTTGCCGAAAATTTGTTTTCTTCGTAGCGAGGTCAGAGTTCAGGGCAGTTCAGGTGGAGCTTTTCCTGTCTAGTTGGAACCGGCTGCCTACCTCGTGAGATAACGAGGTAGGGGACAAACGTCATTCGGAAGGCATTTCTTGAAGTTCAATAAAATGTCTATCTAGATTCTCTTATGGTTCTTCCTAATATCGGTCTAGCTTTTGATGGGATTGACATCTGGGATGTACTTATCAAATCAAATAGGGGACTAAACTCTGTCAAACTAACGTTTTTCTTTTTCGTTTTTCAGATGTCGGCCTTGAAATCTGCCAACAAGGAGTTGAAAGGAATGATGAAAACAGTGAGGATACAGGACATAGACGTCAGTAGCAATCAACTCTTTTTAGCATCCTTTACGTTCAATTATGGCATTTTTTTAGAGGTTTTGTGCTGTTTCCTGCAGAACTTGCAAGACGAAATGATGGATATGATGGATGTGAGCAATGAAATTCAAGAGACTCTTGGTAGGAGCTATAATGTGCCCGATGACATTGACGAGGATGAACTTTTGGGCGGTAAGATTGCTCCATTTAAATGTTCAAATTTGATAAAACATGACACGCTAGAAGCTTACGCCTTTACTGCCTTTTTCGAACGTAGAGCTTGATGCCTTGGAAGCAGACATGGGATTTGAAACTGAGGCTGATGGGGTTCCATCTTATCTCCAGCCCGACAAGGAATCCGACTTGGAAGGAGAACTCAATTTGCCTTCAGCTCCTACAGGGCAGGCAGCAGTTCCTGCTGGCAGAACCAATGCACAGGTAACAATCGCTGAAACTTCAGTTCAGACATATACCGAATCCAACTTCTTTGAGTCGATAATCCCGTACTTGTTTAGATTCAAGACATGTGCTAATGCAGTTTCATTAGCATGTGTGGTTTAACACCGCTAGAAAAGATCTAAGCAAGTTCTAACCAAATGGTCTATAAAGGTCAAATAAGTGACTTAAAAGGTCGAGTTCAAGCCGTGATAACCACCTACCTAAGATTTAATATCCTACAAGTTACCTTAATAACCAAACCGTTGACATTTGTCAGTCACCAGAGCAAGTAAGAGAACAATCAATGAATCAACAAGAAAAACCCATTAACCCATTATTATCGGATTGTACACCGTTGTGTTTAGCTAGGGCTAAGCAGTTCTTGAATGAGAATAGTTGAGATGTGCAAGTCGGGCTCAATTATGACGATCATTTAGATAAATAAATAATTGTAAGTGAGTTGTTGCTTTACAATTGCCTCTTTTATATGCACTCACATTGAGTTTTGTTCTAAATTTGATGCACAGGCTGAGGATGAATTGGGGTTACCAGCTGTTCCTCGCGCATCCCTTCGTGGGTAAAAGGTATAAACTGATGGAGTGAACGAACCCCTTTGTATACATGTTGTGCAGATTTTATAGAGATATATTCTTATTGATCTTATAATTAATTATTCACTTCCATCATCATTTGGAACTCTAAAATCTTTGGCTATACTGATCAAACAGTTATTATGTATACCTCATGAAATTAATGCTATAAAGTGACACTAGAGGGTGGGGATTGCAATAATTAACTAAGTCTATGGTTCAATTTTATACAAATTTTCAAAGTTAATTAACCTATTTAGAAACAAAATTTACATATGAAAGTTATTTTTTTCTTTAAAAAAAAAAAGGTTAGAGGTCACGGATTATTGTTTTGTGTTTTTGTAACGGCTTAAGCCTATTGCTAGCATATTGACCTCTTTGGATGTTGGGCCGGTGGACTGGGGGTGTCCTTTTCCAAAAAGGGTAATATTTGCTAGTAGTGGGCTTGAGCCATTACAAATGGTATCGACGTTGGGTGATGTGCGAGAAAGGAGTTTGAGCCATAAAAGGGGTGGACATGAGACAATGTGCTAGCAAGGACGATGGGTGTTGAAGGGGGGTGGACATGAAGCGGTGTGCCAACAAGAATGTTGGGCCTCAAAAGGGGTGAATTGGGGGGTCTTACATTGATTGGAGAAGGGAATGAGTGCTGACGAAGACATTGGGCCCCAACGGATGGTAAGATCCCACGTTGATTGGGAGTAGAATGAAACATTCTCAAGAAACAATTTTATGAGGTGTGGAAACTTCTCCCTAGCATATGTGTTCTAAAAAGCCCGAAAAGAAAAATTTAAACAGGATAATATCTACCCACGGTGGATTTGAACCGTTAAAGTTTCTTTAAATTAAAATAAATAAATTACAAATTTAGTACACAAAATTCAAACTTTCAAATTCTAAAAATGCGTAAAATATTGAGGATTTGATTCCTAGTTGGGTAACACGTCGCCATAAATCATTCTCTTTCAAATTCCAAAAAGAAAAAAGAAAAGATGCGTAGATAAAATTTGCTTGAACAATGATGAGAGATTATATTGTAGGTCCATTTTCCTGTCTTTCCTTTTCAATCTGTTCTTCAATTTTTGGCTGCAAAAAAAACTTTCAACTTCAAAACCCTTCCTTCTTCCTCCGATCCAAAAGGTTCATTTTCAAACACAGAGAGACAGCAAAGATGAGAAAGAAAGATCAGGAGTTCAAGTTTCTTTTTTTTTTTTTTTTTTTTTTTTCCTGCAAATATATCCTAGGGGGTCAGATCAGTGTTCATTTCATTGGCAGAAAATAATTGCCAATGGCAGCAGGAGGCAAGCAGTTCAGTCACATGGATTCTATGGTTGATCCTTCGATGGTTGGTTCGGTCTTCCCTCCGACTACTCGGCCGAGAAACGAATCGGGAGAACATGGCTCAAAATGAGTTCTTGACTTGCTGTTTTGCAAATACAACCTTCAATTTCTCCACTTCCTTCTTGAGTACCTGGTGTCTGCCTGTAGCAAGGTGAGTTTTAAGCATCATTAGAAGAAAATTTATGGTATTCAGTAAATGATGAATTTGATCTTTTGCCCATGATGATCAGTGAGAACATTATAGGAAAATGGACAGAAAGACAAAGATTCTCCCACTGTGGGGAGTTTTGATCATGGTAGAAATCTCAGTAATAAGTTTAGATCCCTTACTCTTACTCGTACTAAAATTTACCTTTGCTTCGATTACCCAAACATATAAAAAATATAATAAAACCCATATGCTGGTTGGGACGATGAGAATGGACGGGTATTTTGCTGCTAGGTTCGTATTCGGATGGGTTTGGTATAAAATGTCCGAACTCATGTATAGTCCTGTGGTGAGGCCTGATTCCAGAGCTTCTAAGATTAGCACTCCAGAAACAGGTTCCCTAAATCTAAGTTTCTTAAATCATCGACTTATACCACAGGCTTTTTTCAAGCGTATAATGTTTTGAACTTGTGCCCCTAAACGTCCCAAATCAGTCATTATGGGAGCAAGTAATATGATTGGAACAACCAAATTACTGCAGAATTCGAACAGCCCGCACGATTTAGAGAAAGAGCTCCGAATGGGTTCAACAAGCCTTCCATCAAAGTAGAAAACTTGGTCTCTAGTAGGACACTAAATCAAGACATCGTTAAAAATACTCACTTTCACCGAGCTACTCGCCGACACTAGGCCACAGACATTTAAACTAATGATCTTCATTGACCATAATCTGTTCAAGATGAAACATTACTCTTAGACACAATCACACAACATCATTATTCATAACTAACGCTAATGGAAGATGTTAAGTTGGTGGCCTTCTCAGATCTATTACGGTAGTTCACTCTTTTGCTTTTTTAGTTGGAAATGGAACTGTGTAGAGGTTCTTTCCCAACTAAAATTGAAAAGGCAGCATTTGCTGGCAAAGCCAGAAGCTGCTGTGAGATCTCTGGAGCGACTAGCTTAGTCGTGGGATCCCCGAATCTTCCAAAAGTGAGGGGTATAATCTCAATCAAACCATTAGTAGATGAGAAAAAGATTGTGTATATCTTGACTACTCTTCTCCATGTTCTGTAAAATGTAAACTTCCTCAATAGATCTCCTCATAAAGATTAAAGGTTCAGTCAACTCGACTGGTTTCTTTGTTATTGTCTGCTAAGTTGACTTGTAATGGAGAAACACGTTTGATCTTTGAATAGTTCCTAGAAGGCTCTCCAAAAGTTCTCGTTATTAAAAGGACTAGCATCGGTATCATCAATCGACTCCTCCTAAGCTCCTTTCCCACTAAATGGGCTTGTAAGACTCATCAAACATAAACATCTCACTTGTTTAAACTTTTCCAAGGGCCTAGCCAAGTAGTAAAGACTTGTTTAAATATTGTCTTGGGTCTCTCTATTATCCATGTATACCAAGGATTTGGTACCTCCAGTTGAATGGGATTAAGAGAACACCAACATTTTTCCTTTCACTGTTGTCAAAATTGAAGATTAGGGCCGATTGTTAGAAGTCTTCTCAACCGAGAGACACGGTCCAGGGTTCCCTAAAGAAGTTCATAGCTTAGAGAATACGACGACACTTCTGGAGAAACCAGTAAGCTGGCTAAGGAACTATAAGAATAAAATGGAAAGTGGTCTTTAAGACTTGGGAAACCTCACTCTTCTGCCTTTATATCTAACATCAAACGCCGTACTAGAGCTGTTTTTCTCAATCACTCACTTACTCAGGATGGAATACTTCCAACCAATCTCGCTAAAAACGACATCTCAGAAACAAATGACAGAAAAAAGAGAGCAGCGGAATGGAAGGAGTATTAGAGAAACAAAGGAGGATCGGGAAGGAGACAGAGGCCGTTCCCGATGCCTTATAATTCCAGGCTGCAGGCTTTGGGAGGATAAAAGAAAATCCTCCTTACCACCTTATATTCTTTGGTAGTCTCTTTACATCAACATGTTATTTGTTATTTGAGAGTTTTCAATTCATGATGCATGTCAGGATAGTCAAAATATTTGTTATTGTGAGCCAGCATCTAATTCACACTGTTAAATTTTAGCAAACAAGTTATATATACACGAAAACAATTTCTCGACAATTGCTTGTTTGCAAGTTCCAAGCAAACCGAATTCAATGAGAAGAAAGAGGCAAACAAAGTTACCTTCTGAAGTCAATCTTTCTCGTCGAACTCTTGCAACCTGCTGCTTTAATTTGCTATTCTCCATCGATAGAGCCACCCGTTCTTGAAGCAGTGATGCTACTCGTATTGCCAGCTGTGATTCTACAGTCTGCAGAATGAGATGAAAGCTTTTGGCTGTGGTTTATATTTTTCTCAAGAAATATTATGACAGTAAAAGAAAACAGCATCCGTTCTCCATAGATAAAGCCACACGTTCTCAAGTTTCTTATAAACAAAAAGCAAAAGAGAATGGCATTCATATTTCTAAAGAACTTTTTTTAAGGAGCATCAAGCTTTCTTGTTAAATAACAATTCTGCAACTACGAAGATGAAAGGTGCAGACATTAGTAATTTGCATGTAATCAAAGCTTTCTTATTTATTTATAATAAGAAACAAAAGTTCTCCTCACCAAAAGAGGAAGTACAATAAGGGGAGATGAGATGCCCCCACACAACAAAGGATTACAAAGAAGACTCCCAATTGGCAAAACTTTCGGTCACGCCATGATTTTAGAAAACGATCTTTAGAGGCGGAAGACCAAGAAGCAAAATTCTAACTAGGTCCCAAGTAACATCTTGTGAGAGTCCTGGGATTGTTTGCTTTGGGTTATATGGGAAAGATTAGTATGTTAATAGTAAGGACAAAGCGGTAATTAGTTAGATGTATCTAGGTCATAAATAGGAGTGTTGGAGACCTTAGTTTGGGGGGTCATTTTAGTGAAGTTTCCATTGTGGGACTTTGGGAGAGAGAGCCCTCTCAAAAGGCTATTGTCACATGGTAGTTTGTCTTGATATTGCAATAAATTAAGATCTTGTGTTTTGTGTGATTGGATTGTTAGGAACCACGACTCTCCACAATGGTATGATATTGTCCACTTTGAACATAATCTCTCATGGATTTGCTTTTGGTTTTCCCAAAAGGCCTCGTGCCAAGATGTATTCCTTACTTATAAACCCATGATCAACTCCTTAATTAGCCAATGTTGGAGTCCCGCCCAACAATCCTCCCCTCAAATAAAGTACACCATAGAGCCTCCCCTTAATCGAAGCTCGACTCCTTTCTCTGAAGCCCTCGAACAAAATACACACTTTGTTCAACACTTGAGTCACTTTTGACTACATTTTCGAGGCTAGCAACTTTTTTGTTTGACGCTTGAGGATTCTATTAACATGGCTAAGTTAAGGGCATGGCTCTGATACCATGTTAGGAACTACGACTCTCCACAATGGTATGATTTTGTCCACTTTGAGCATAAGCTCTCATGGCTTTGCTTTTGGCTTTCCCAAAAGACCTCATGCCAATGGAGTCATGGCTTTGCTTTTGGCTTTCCCAAAAGACCTCATGCCAATGGAGATGTATTCCTTACTTATAAACTCATGATCAACCCTTTAATTGGCCAATGTGGGATTCCCTCCCAACAATCCTCAACATGGATACCTAGCACATCCCTACTTATCAGCTTATAAATTATCAAAATTATAGTATTCTATACTAGATGGATGTCTAATAGTGCAAAAAATACATTTCTCCAGGTGTTTTTGTAAGCAGCTGTTTTTGGGAGGGGCGTCTCTCCTCCCCCGGCCCCTTAAGTTGTCTTTCTTTTTGCATCTCCAAGTTTCTTATAAAAAAAATATAGTGCAAAAAATGACCAGAAATCAGAAAAGTATCATCAGTCCAATAAGGGTTGATCATCATAGGCTAGCCCAAATGTTCCAATGGAATTACCTGGAGAACATTAACCTTCCTCTCCAGTTCAGCAATGTATTGAAGCTTACGAACCCTTGAGCGCTGCCCGTTATGCCTGCAGGGAAATCATTAGACTTGTGTACCTATCACAATACTTTTTGGAAATAGAAACAGGGACCTATAGGCATAAGCAATAATCAAGGTTTAATTCTCGATATCAAAATCTATATATCAAAGTAGTGGATAGCAAAAATTAAACTCGTCCTCGTCCATACATACATTTACTAAAATGTAAAGAGTGGTATCATTTCATCAGCTTAAATTGGACAATGTATCTCCAAACAGTTTTTAATTTGACAAACAAGCTATTGGAAAGAGAAAGGAAAGAACACAAATTCTTGTCATGCATGACACAGGCAAAAAGGCAGGAACACTTGGACCCTGTTTCAGATTTGAGAAAGACAATGCACGTTTTTGTGACATGTCGGGTGTAGGCGAATGCCACAGGTTCTTCATCGCATATTTGATCTCATACTTATAGTCATTTACATTATCTTTCCAATTGTGTCGAATGTCCCCGAGGGAACCATGGTTGCTTACGTTATCTTATCAAGAACAGATGTAACATGACTCGTCACCAAATAACAACGCATCATCAATGAACGAATAAGATAATGATCTAATCGTATAATCAACAAGAAAAATAATGCCAGAGGAGTTGAAAATAAAAATGTTAGAATCTGACCGTTTTGCTGCGTTTTCATCAGAGTTAACCTCCCTAACTGATTCGCTAATGTCTCCATTTAACTTTGAAGAAGAGCTCTCGCCAACCGAACAAATATCTGTGTGCACTGGTGTAGCATGGTGAAGATGAACAAATTCCGATAATGCAGAAACCATATTGTAGTTTGAAAAATCTGAACTGCATTTTTTCCTAGGTGAGTTAGGTCCATAAATGCAAGATGGATCCCATTGTTCACAAGTGTCATTGCCAACTGAATTCTCCACATCTTTTTCAATACAAAGACTCCTCAACGAGTCTGCAAGACCATCCAAAAGGGTGACAGAGTCACTAGCCGAGCGACGAAGTGGTTTTCCTTTCGAATTTGATTCACAGTCGCTCAATAGTTCACCAAGCCATACAGGCTCATCCTCCAACACAGAACTTTGTGAAGAAGGAGTGTCACGATGCAGAAAGAATTCATTAACAGGTGGGGATAATGCGACCGAACCATTAATTGAACCCGCAGTTGTTCTCTTTTGAATCGGACAGCGAGGAGGAAGGTGAGTTTGCCTTGTTGACATGGTGAGGCACTGGACTATATCACAAGTTTCCCATCAGCATCAGCCTCTTTCTTAGCTTTTAAAAGTGCTAAGTTTTTGGTTGGAAACGAAAAGGACAATATGAAAAGGAAACATTTCCCTGGCAAACATATCTTTAATAGCAGCCGAAATCACGGGTGAAAACAAAAGACAATCAAATTTTAGAACAAATAAACTTCACGACAACAAAAGATGACCCAAAATCTTCATCAGACATCTTCAATTGAAAGCTTCATTCACATTACTGAAACTTGATTTGCAGCCAAAGAACAGTGAAGAACGTAAAAGATATCAAATCACCTTAATCTAAACCCCCAATAAACTCTCAAATCAGTGTTTTCTCTCTCTTTCTCGCCCTTTCTCAGCCACAAAACAAGAAAATGCCTATAAAACTCACTCTAAATTCAGAACCTCACAAGTTAAAAAGCCATATAAGGTCCTCATTCATCAACGCAACTAAGAAAAACAAGCTGCATTATACATTTTCAAAGCTCAAACAAGAATCACAATCCAACAGTAAAATCGCACTAAAAAACAATCCACTCCATAGAAAACCGAAATCGAAAACAACAGCCAAAGCGACAATAAACACAACCGAAAAGCTCTCGGAACTGATTTTCAAGTGGTGAACCAAAAAGAAAACAAAGGGATTTGAATTTCCCGAAGAATTTATAAGAATCATCAAGTTTGAATTCGAGTTTTGGCATTTTCTTGAATTTGATTCCGTTCTGTCGCCTTACCTCGCCGTTTTTGCAGCAGTAATTGCTCAGATAGAAGAAGAAAACACCATCAATCAGAAGAAGAAGAAGAAGAAGAAGAAGAAATTCAGATTCCCTCTCTTCCCTTCGAAGCAGTCGCTCCAAAATCACCGGCAAAACCCGCTTTTGCGGCCACTCCTATATTTACTCAACTATGCAGCAGCGTACGAAAATTTTAGATTCATGTTGCTTAAAATACACCTTTTTTTTTTTTTTTTTTTTTTTTTTGGGTTCGTTTGAAATTTATGCTTTTTTTTTTCTTTTTTTTTTTTTTAAGCATAATCATTAAAATATTTTATTAAACATTTTTATTAAAATTTAACACTATTTTTATCTATTATTTTTTAAAAAAATTAAATAATTATAAAACGGTCGTAATATTTCTTTGGTCAACGTCAAATTATGTTCTATAATCTTAGCTGTCTTTTATTTTTTTTAGTATACAATCTGATGTCCCGGTTCCAAGCTTTGAGATAAATGTAAATTTAAAAAAAAAAAAAAAAAATCGTGCGGAAATAGACAAATTTTAATTAATGATAAATATTCAAAAAGTCAAATAGGTCACTCTTTAGATGGTGTAACAAAGACAAAGACAGTTTGACCAATAATATAGAAGGTTTGACTTTGTGAGCGCGTGTATTATTATATTATTTAAATTAGTGTGTTTGATTTAATACGTCACACAAATTAATTATTTAAACAATGTTATTACCACAAAAAAAAATATTAAATATTAAATAAAATAAGGAAATCAATTATTATTTTTTTAATATAGACTTTCAAATAAGGAAATGTTTTAAATAAAAAAATATTAAAAATTTCATAGTTGTTCGATGATCAGCTTCTCTATCATCTTGCGCGTCGCTGTCACTCCTGTCCAATCTTTTTCAGTTCCATCCAAGCTTGATTTTGTTTGATTCGATCGGAGGCGGTCTGTAATTGACCTACTTACCTTAATTGTAGACCAACAGCTAGTTAACCCTAGTTCGTGCTTGCTACCATTTCTTTATGAAAGTCAATGTTTCTCATTTGGAGCTTTACTCGGACTAACTGGTAAAAAGTCAAAATCTTGAAATTGGAAAGTCGATGTTTATTATTATTTTTTTTTTTCGAGGTGAGGAATCCCAGAGCTCGACCATAGATAGTCAATGGAAACTACAAAGTCGGAGTACGATATGGGCAAAGGAAATTTCCAGTGAGAATTATATAAATAGGTTGGTTTATTTTCCTCGACGTAACATAGGTCACTCTCGAGATAGTGTAGCAAAGATAAAGACACTTTGACCAAAAATATTTTGAAAAGGAAGGTTTGACTTTGTGAGCGGCATGTATTTTTATATTATTTAAATTAGTATATTTGATATAATATGTCACACATGCTTAATAAATTTATTGTCGATTAATTATTTAAACAAAACATGTTATATATATATATATATATATAATTAAATTAAATTTGATTTTTTTTTTATTAAGTATAGGCCAAATCAAATAAGGAAATGTTTTAAATAAAAAATATATATTAAGAATTTCATAGTTGTCCTATGATCAGTTCCTCTACCATCTTGCGCGTAGCTGTCACTCTTGTCCAATCTTGTTTAGTTCTATCCAAGCTCGATTTTGTTTGATTTGATCGGTCAGTAATTGACCTACTTACCTTAATTGTAGACCAATAGCTAAGTTAACCCTAGTTCGTGCTTGCTATCATTTCTTTATCAAAGTCAATATTTTTCATTGGGAGCTTTACTCGGACCAGCTAATAAAAAGTCCAAATCTGGAATTTAAAAAGTCGATGTTTAATTTTTTTTTTTTTTTTTTTTTTTTGTCAAGGTGAGGAATCCGAGAGCTCTCGACCATAGATAGTCAATGGAAACCACCAAGTCGGAGTACGATATGGGCAAAGAAAATACTCGGGAAGAAGCCCTCTGTTTGAGCTAAATATGCATTTATATGATTAAAGAACAAAGAACACGGGACCTTAGTGAACAGCTACTCGAACACACCACTCGTAACCTTTTACGAAATTGTTTCCATCATCCTTAGATGTCTACGATGGTAATTACGAAATAACCAACTTGTATCACCATCAAATCGTTATTATCACATTAAAGGTGATTATAGGTAGCACTGAAGAAACTAACGTGTAATTACTACTAAATCATCATCATCACACAAAAAATTACGATTATGGTAATTACGAAATTACCAACGTACAATCATTACCATTAACTACGTCCAAAAGGATTTAGTGATATATCAAAATTGACATTTAAAAAGTAAATTTCTCGATCCCAACGGTAAAAAATTTTATTTTTTATTTTTAAATAAAGGTATAGGAGGTTGATATTAGTTTTAAAATTTAAAATTATTTTTTTATTTGTTTCAAAGTTGTGGAGTTTTTTAAAATTAAACAGTATTTTTTTTGAAATATTATTAAAAATTTTAAAATAAAATTAATTTTTTAAATTATTTTAAAAGTTTATGGATAATATTGATTTTTTTTTTAATTTAAAGTTATTATGTAAACTTTTCGAGTATTTTCGAAATAAAATAAATAAATATATTTTTTATTTATTAAATTAGCATTTATTTTAAAGTACAATAATTAATGTTTTAATTTGTGTTAATTAAACAAAAGAAAAGAGGCAAAAAAAAAAAGAAAAAAAAAAGAAAAAAGAAAATTCTAGATCCTTCTTAAGACATATGTGGGTTTGGCCGCCTTAGTGTGAAATGCCGAAAGTACCCCCAAGCCACAGCTGACCACATCTTGCAAGGAAACAATCCTGACCGCCGAATTATTTCCTTATAGTTTGAGATCTGAGACTTTCGAACCCCTCTCTCCACCTCGCCGTCTCGAGCGTCCCTTTTGGTTTCTCTGCTCTCAGGTCACCGATCTCTCTACCCGATCGTTCACTTCAAGATCGCCCTTTTCGCTCTTACAAGGTTCGAGTTTTTTTTAATTTTTTTCGCGCTTCGATTCATCGATTATCGAGTTCTTTGTTTTCCTCCTTGGAATTTGCTTTCGAGATCTTGTTTTTATCATTAATCTGGGTTTGATTGCTTTCGTTAGGGTTTGTTGAGATCTGATCGGTGAGGCAGAATGTTTGGAAGGCCCAAGAAGAGCGACAATACCAAATACTATGAGATTCTCGGAGTCTCGAAGAACGCGTCGCAAGACGATCTAAAGAAGGCTTATAGAAAGGCCGCTATCAAGAACCATCCTGATAAGGGTGGTGACCCTGAAAAGGTGAATTTTATCTCCTTCATCTGGTGTTCTTGAATTGTTGATTTTCTAATTTTGTGTGTTTCTAACGTGTTTTACTGATGAGTAATGGTGGCGGATCGTGATGTTTAGATCTATTGCGTAGTTGCTCGTCTTGAGTTTTAATTGTGGAAGTTGCTTTAACACGCTTGTATGTTAATCAACGGAGTCATTTGATAAGGTTATGATGATCTTTAGAGTAATTGCTGGTCTTCTTACGATGCGTATGACATTTGAACTCGTCGAGCGAATGATCTGAATTTAATTGTGATGTGTTATATTGTATTGTAATTAGTTTATCCTCTTTTCAACTGGAAAGCTAGATTAAAGTATATAATAGTCGTCTCTGTTTGCTTGGTTACTTTACTTCGTCTTTGTTCTAATTGTTCTTCCTCGACGAATTTATTCCAAACTTAAGCATAAGAAAACTGGTTGGGACAGCAGTGTTACTCTAACAGAAAAATCTTGACCTCTTGAAAAATTTCCATTTGTGACACAGTTCAAGGAGTTGGCACAAGCGTATGAGGTGCTTAGTGATCCAGAGAAACGTGAGATATACGATCAATATGGCGAGGACGCCCTCAAGGAAGGAATGGGTGGTGGCGGTGGTCATGATCCATTTGACATATTCCAGTCTTTCTTTGGTGGAAGCCCATTTGGTGGTAATAATTATTTACTGTAATGTTGAATTATGTAATATGGGGTTACCATAAGCAATTGATATCCATTTTGAGATTGTGTTTAGGTGGTGGTAGCAGTAGGGCTCGAAGGCAAAGGAGGGGTGAGGATGTTATCCATCCCCTCAAGGTCTCCTTGGAAGATCTCTATAACGGAAGTTCGAAGAAGCTTTCTCTTTCGCGCAATGTAATTTGCTCGAAGTGCAAGGGGTGAGTTCCTGTGATGGTGGTGCGTTTTGTTTTCCCTTCGTTAATTGTCGTTATATTCTGAACTCACGTGGTCTTTGCTACAACAATCACAGTAAGGGCTCGAAATCTGGTGCTTCAATGAAATGTCCTGGCTGCCAAGGATCTGGTATGAAAGTTTCCATCAGACACCTCGGCCCCTCTATGATCCAACAAATGCAGCATCCTTGTAATGAATGCAAGGGGACTGGTGAAACCATTAACGATAAAGATCGTTGCTCACAGTGCAAGGGTGAAAAGGTTGTACAGGAGAAGAAAGTTTTGGAAGTAATTGTGGAGAAGGGTATGCAAAATGGACAGAAGATTACATTCCCTGGTGAAGCGGATGAAGCGGTAAGACTGCATTCTTCTTCTTCTTGTTTTCCGGGGGGCGGGGGTGCTATAACTACTTGCAATTTGACATATTTGATGTGATCGGTTTTTGTTCAGCCTGACACCGTTACTGGGGATATCGTTTTCGTCCTACAACAAAAAGAGCACCCGAAGTTTAAGAGAAAGGGCGATGACCTCTTTGTGGAGCATACCTTGTCTCTCGTCGAGTCTCTTTGTGGTTTTCAGTTTATTCTGACACACTTGGATGGCCGCCAGCTTCTCATCAAATCCCATCCTGGCGAAGTAGTTAAGCCTGGTACGCCAACACGTCCGATGCGTTTTTTCTACTTTGTGTAGTGGCATTTCCTTACATCGTTCCGTTCCTATCTTAATTTGTGCAGACCAATTCAAGGCTATAAACGATGAGGGTATGCCAATGTACCAGAGGCCATTCATGAAGGGTAAACTTTACATCCACTTCAGTGTCGACTTCCCAGACTCCTTGAACCCTGAACAATGCAAGGCACTCGAGGGCGTGCTGCCACCCAGATCTTCGGTGCAGCTATCAGATATGGAGTTGGATGAATGCGAAGAGACCACTCTCCATGATGTCAACATCGAGGAAGAGATGCGCAGGAAGCAGGTACAAGAGGCATACGACGAAGATGAAGATATGCATGGAGGTGCCCAGAGAGTGCAGTGTGCGCAACAATGATTTTGAACGTTTTCAGGAGGATGAATCGGATCTAGCGCGCGAACCACCACCCGCCAGTCATCCAGGTTTTCTGAAAATAAATAGATGGATTTTATGTTGATTCAGTCATAGAATTACGAAGTAAGTTTCGCGTTCGTTTTATGTTCTTTCCCCTCAAATGTGTTTTTCTATCTAGCTTATGAAGCATTCAAAGATTATGTATTGGAGTTGCAGATAAAATAGGATTGGGAAACAGAACGATCTGTGGTTCTTTTCCAAGTGCCAAGATTTTTCTCTTATTTTCACCTTTGCTTGTTGATGAACACCTATTTTTTGTGCCTTAGGAGAACGAGAAGCAATGATAATGCCAAAAATCTTACGTTTAGCCTTACATTTACAGTCAAAACATCAGTTTGTTATTTTTTGTGCCTTAGATTACTCATTTTTTCAACCTTAATAGTGGTGTGGTGAATATCTGTACATTTTACTGTTTTACTATATAGGGACGAACGATGGTATGATATCTGTACATTTTACTGTTTTACTTCATAGGGACGACGAGGACGACTCTCTACGATGGTATGATATTGTCCACTTTGAGCATAAGCTTTCATGGCTTTGTTTTGGGCTTCTCCAAAAGACCTCGTACCAATGAAGATAGTATTCCTTAATTATAAACCCATGATGATTCCCTAAATTAGCTAGTGTGGGACTTTCATCCAACACCTTCCTTCGAACAAAGTACGCCTCCCCTTACTTGAGGCTCGACTCCTTCTTTTGGTGTCTTAGTCACTTTTTACTATGCCTTCGAGGAGTTTTGACTCTTTTTTCTTTTGGAGTCCTTTGTTTGGCATTTTTTAGGATTCTATTGGCATGACTAAGTTTAGAGGATGACTCTGATACTAAGTTAGACGAACATGACTCTCCACAATGATATGATATTGTCTACTTTGAGCATAAGCTCTCATGACTTTGCTTTGGGTTTTCGGATCGAACATTTTTTTTAGTTCAACCGTTGTGGTAATCGAACTCAATATTGTCTGCAAGTTGTGTTGTATCTTCTAAGATGTTTCGTGTAATTGATACTTTGTCTACCAAAAAGATAGCGGCTTAAAACTCAGCCTATCACTAATAGTTTGGCTGGCTACATGATTGGTTTGAGGAGCCATCTCGAAGTATAAGGCAAAAGACAGAGTTGTCTCTCGAGATTATGTCTCCTTAGGACTCAATAGATTAAGTGCTTTACAAATGCAAGATCTTTTTAATTGATATAAATCTCTCTTTTTAATTGATATAAACTCGAGATTTATAAGGTTAAAGCTTTAAAAACTCGAGATTTATAAGGTTAAAGCTTTAATCACAGTTGAATAAATTAATTTTTATGTGACAATCTCACATTTGCTCTCTTAGTTTTTAATACTAAAGTTTTTGAGATTTTCATTTTTAAAGTAGAAATGAAGAAAATATATATATATATATATATATATTTATATATGTATATATATATTTATATATATATATATATATATAATGTATAATTCTTACCTCTAAATTATGTTCTAGGTTGGATTAAGAGTGAAATAAAATATTTAATCGATAATTTAATAAAATAAGAAAAAAAAAAAATGCAAAAATCCAATAAAATAATCCCTTCCGTACCGAAAAAGAACGATACTTCTTCATTGAGTTCAGGCGAACGATCAGATGAGTCGTCGAGTCCAATGCATTTCAACGATTCCTCTTCGCTTCAATTCCACATCTAAGCTTCGTTCGTCTTCTCCGTCATTCGGTTCCAGGTTGCTTTCAATACTCATTTCTGCTGTGCTCGATTGTTTTTGCCGAATCATTTGCGTCAAATCCAATATTCTCTTGCACGGTTATGCGGCATTTTCACTTCAGTAATCGGTTTTTTGATGTTCGTGTACTGTTCTATTCGTTTTTCTCTCGTAGGCGTTGTTTTTCGGAAGCCGAATCGTGATTGGGATGGAGGAAAATAAGTTCGTGAGGGCTTCTGAGGCAGTTATTGTAGATTCCGATCTGCTGAAGAAGAAACTCGACTCTACGCGCCTTTCAGGTTTGCATAAGCTCCAGGTTTTGCTCTTTCTTTTTGAGCCTGAAGTATTCTGTGGATAAATGCTAGTATACTCGCATTTCTTGACCGCTGTTTATAGAAATAACAGTAGGAGATCTTGTTTAGGTCATTTCTGACTTTGATGCTAGCGTGATACTGGATTGATGGCTGCGTAGGGAAAGATAAGATTTGATGACTATTACTGTGCTAACTTCGTGAAGATTTCTTAGTGAATCTCTATTTTTTCAACCTGATGAACTTGATTTATGCTTTGCTGACAAGATTGAAACATGTATAGCCACTCATAATCTTCTAAAGCAGGGAAACCCTGAATATTATTCTAGGACGGATGAACTTTATAAATATTACCACCCTTTGGAATATCGTCCTACCATTTCGATAGAAGAGAAAACGAAGCTCAATATCGAAAGCTTCCTTGCGTCCTTTTTTGATACCTGCCTTTTCTACTTCCTGGACCAGGTCTTGAGTCTGAAGCTTCACGGATCTTTTAAGAATATTTGGATCGTTATTAGGAAAATCTCCGTCTCGAGTCTTGGGAAATTGAAGCGACCCCCTTCTGTTTCTTTTGTCTGTAATGTCATTTTTAATTGAATATTCAATGAATAGAGAGATTAAATCAAGAAAAAGAATGAAGAATTCAGGTTTAGAAAAAATAAAGAAATGGCAAGAACAAAAGTCGTATGGATACACAAAAACTACGTGGGTGGATGAATTCCATATTTGAAGTTGCAATCGGATCGATTCTTATCATTTCAGGGTACCTTCCTTTTTTTAGATGGCTTTTACTTTTCCTTGGTCATTTTATTAGCGGTTGTTATGATTGTTACATTTGAATGAGCTTTTGGTATGTTAATTCATAGTTTAAATAAAAATGAGCGTGCTCTTGATATGGCTGCTCCTCTTCATGACCAATTGGGTGATGTAGATGGCGCTATTGATAATAGTGCCTCTGTAAGAAAATGGACAATTTGGTGACCACATAGGGGATTTGGGGATTTCAGATGGTTCAAAGTACGACACTTGGATATCCGTGGGGTTTTTGTACGTAATCTTTTTAAACTTCCTTGCGTCGATGTCATCTGTTTGGGGTTTTTGTATGAACACATACTATAAAAAAATATGTTTGTGCTAGGTGAGAATTAAGGCCCTGTTTGGGTCGTATGAATATTCATTCTTGTACTCAATAATAAGCTCCTTTTGCAGGAATGACACCATCAAAAACTCTCTTGACCGCTACGCTACGAGTGCACTTTTGATATTGTCTACGTGGTAAGGCGAACATCACCTAAAATGGGAAGGAAAATCTCTACTTTTATTTCTCATGACGATTATTGTTAATATCTAACTTTTCTTCCCCATATCAAATACCATAAAACTTTAACCAATTTGAATGCTGACTGCAGAATGATGCATCCATGCTGGGAGTGGTTAAACTTGTACAACAGCTCTTTCCAGTTGGAGGTGTCTGAGGGACAGACCTTTCTATACGGTTAGTGAAGGCGATCTTACTTACAATATTCTTAGCTGAGTGAATATACTCGCAGCCTTTACTTCACATTCTTTTGTAGAGTAGTTATTTCAACGTAGAGCTGAGGAATTAATGTCTTGAATTGGGGTTTCTCTGCTGCTGTCACTGGTTGCTATTTGGTGGTCACTTACCATAATTAGTTATTTAGTTGTTTAGTCATTTGAAATTCTTTGTTTTATGAGATAAAAATCATTAAATCCCATTAGCTTTTGAATAATTTTTTTACATAATAATAGAACAAGATAATTCTATAGTTCTGATCTAATAGATTGGGTAGCTATTGCAAATTTGGAGTGAATGCTCAAGTTTTTAGACGATTATAGGGATTTGTTTCATCAAATTAACCTGAAACTTAAGTTTATTTGTTCCAAATCCACAAAAGGTACACATTATTTTATTAAATATATATATGTCATGAAATCTGTGGAGCAATAATTACAAGGAATTTAGTAAGTATGGAATTAATGGGCTTTATAAACATTTAACTTATGCCCTCTTCAATACTTCATTCCTTAGTACAGTGGTTTAAACAAGAAGGATCTCCAAAAGTTAATTAGAACTAAAACAGAGCTTTTGAGTTAACTTATGTAATTAATCCTTAGTCGTTGCTTTTGCCAAAATTTGATTCATCCAACATCATTTTGGCACGGTGGAATTCTATTTGTAGCCGTTGATGAAGGGGTGTTGATGAACTCAAACCTTTCTTCTTCACATCTTCCAGCAACTCCCTGATCGGAATTGCTGCGAGAAAGCTCTTGATATACTCTTGGCAGCACTCCTTCCCTGTGCATACAACCTCTTCGTCTGTATCATCATCATTCCTCGACTCATCTTTGTTCTCAGTCGAAGCTTCTTTTGGGCTACTTGACTGTTCTGGTGTTGTAGCTTCTTCAGAGTCACTTGGTTGCATGACATCGACCGGCGGTTTTTCTTCTAACATCTCTGTATTGTTTAGTTGTGGCACATCAGTAGTAGATGGTTCTGCCTCTGATGGTTCTGAGCTCTTTGATTGATTTGTGTCAATGGTGTTTTTCTCCTTCAATGACTCTTTGCTTTTTGATTGTTTTGTGTCAATGGAGGCTTTCTTATCTGATGACTCTGTGTTCTTTGATTGCTTTGTGTCGGAGGTTTTCTCCTCTGATGCCTTTGTTTTGTTTGGTAATCTACTAATTACTGTCTCCCTGTCGAATTTCAGAATGTACGCTTGATTGCACCCCTCGTAGAGCCGCTCGCCCAAAGTGTCTATGATGTAGTAAGCATCCTTGTCAACCTTCAAGATGAAGAAGTGGTCATTCCAGCTCACAATGTAGACCATCGATTCACCTGTATTTGTTGGAAGGTCTGCTGCAAGGAGGCTGATTTCATCCCATATGGTGTCGAAAGACATGGCGCCCTTAAGGAACTCGAAAACACCCTCTTCCTCCAATCCTTCTGGGTGGAAGAATCCAACATATGACTTCTCTGCAGCAACAGATAGAGGTCGGATTTTTGCATCAATCACCGTGTCGAGATCAAAGTGTTTATCAGGGAACTGCTCCAGGTAGTCTTTATTGTCACAAAGGTTTCTCCATTCTGCAGATCCATCTCTGATCAAGTTGTCTAATTCAGACTTGATGGGCATTTCATCTTGGTTGGAAAGTAACCAATCAGCAATAACAGCAACTAGAGCTGTGCAGGCACTTTCCCCAGAAGCACGCTCGCTCCTTTGATCAATAGAGGCGAAGAAGACTTCGGTGTTGACTTTCAAGTGTCCGTCTCGACTGGTTACCTCCTTCTGTTCCCAACTACCCACAGCAAAGTTATCATCTCCAAATGCAGCTGCTGATAACTCCAGATTATACCACTGCAAGAACAAGAAGAACAGGAGGCCATTATCATTGAGCTATAAGAAATACCTACAAAGTCTGAGTAAAGCAGAGCGAAACACAGTGCAGTTCAGGTCTTGAGAATATACCCAAGTGAAAAGCTCATTTGTGCTCTGCTGCCTACGGGCAAAGTCGATATCGTCTCCACCTTCTTCACCATAATGTTTCTTCAGAAGAGGCTCTTCTTTAATTTTACGAGATTTGAAGCTTAACTTCCTCTTCCTCCACGACAAGATTTTGCGCATCGAGTTCTGCTGTGTAGTTTGTGAACTATCACTATCAATGTCCAAGCATCCTGCACCATTGCCACAATAGATCCAACATTCATCTCCATTGTTGGTTTTTGTACCAGGGAGGAAAATTCCTGCTACACGGTTGGCATGGGCTAGTTTTTCATAACCAAATAGCTCCTGAACACGTGAATCCTCCTCGTTCCCACCATCATCTATCGAGTCCGAATCAAGCGAAGAACTCTGAGAAGAATCCTTATCCTTAATGTAAAACCCATCAACTGTAGCAATGTTTTCTTCATGGAATACTTCCTCGGGTTTTCCTGCTGATACACAATGTCTAAATATTTTAACTCTATCTAGACCTGCTCTTATTGCAGATAACCCTTCTTTCTCTGTTGACAAAGCAAATGGTGAAGTTGGGGAGAGCGTCACAGGCATAATCGACCTCCGCACCGTCCTCGAAGGCTTTGTATCAGTTCTCAGCTCCACGAGGCTAAGAGAGAGCTGCAAAATCGAAGACGAATTACATCAGGGAACAAGATGTGCAGATGTTGTTGAAGTTGAAATGTGTTAAAACTTACAAGGAGCAAGGGGCTAAGCTCTGCTGCAGTGCTGCCACGGACGTTGAGAGGAAGGCTGATCGGAATCTCATTTCCATCATATGAAGTAGCATATTCTGCAAGGTTCAGTGATGCAGTCCCGACTACAGCATAGCTATTTCGAAGTACTTGGTTTTCTCCCTGTAATGAGTTAGTAAAAAAAATATTGATCTCAATTAGTGATACCATTTTAAGTGCTAAATCACTGCCCCAAAAGACAGGATAAACTGATTGAGAGAGGCTGAAGGCTCCCACTCGAGCAAAAGAAAATCTTGACAGACTCCAATATTTTACAAAGGGAATAGAAAGGACCTCCCAAAGGCCCTTTCCTTCGTTTAACATAGCGGGCCAAGACAAGGCTCGGGATCTACCAAATTATTTTTATATGGTTTATTTGTAACCACTTAAGTTACTACCCGCTAGCAGATATTATTTGTTTTACTCCATTATATATTACTGTCAACGCTCACAGTTTCAGAACGCTTACAACTAGTAAGAGGTTTCCACACCCTTTGTAAGGAATGCTTCATTCCCCTCTCCATCCGATGTGGAATCTCACAATCCACCTCCCTTGAGGGTCAAGGTACTTGCTAGCACACCAGTCACAGGGCACATCGCCTGATGACAAGCTCTGAACGCTTCTCTATTAGTAAGAGGTTTCCACACTCTTTGTAAGGAATGCTTCGTTCTCCTCTCCACCCCTCTTGGGGGTCAGGGTACTCGCTAGCACACCAGTCACACCTTAACACATCACCCGATGACGGGCTCTAAACACTTCTCTACTAGTAAGAGGTTTCCACACCTTTTGTAAGGAATGCTTCGTTCCTCTCTCCATTCGATGTGGGATCTTACAATCCACCCCCCTTGAGGACCAGGGTATTCACTAGCACACCAATCACACGCTAACTAACTCTGATACCATTTGGAACCGTCTAAACTTACTGCTAGTAAATATTGTCTGTCTTAGTCCGTTACGCATTGTCGTCAGCTCAGACACAGTCTTAAAACACAACACGTATATTAGAAAGATGTTTTCATATCCTTATAAGAAAGGAAATGACTTTGATTATAAAATTATTAACATAGAAAGCGGAACACATTAAATTCAATTTATGAGAGATGATGACATCTCCTTGAATACTACACTGTTTGAAAATTATATCATAAAGTGACAATTGCATATCATAACATGGGGACACATAATTAAGATAATGTTCTAATTATTTTTATTTTCAACTATAGAAAAAGTCAACACACAAAAAGGAAAATTGGAATATCAATATCAAATCATCCCACCAGCCCCAACCCAAAAGGAAAATTAGAGAGCAAAAAAAGAAAAAAAAAACATAAAAAATTACAAAAAGGGCAAAATAATTAAAATCGACTTGTCTTCATCATCAAAAGTCAAATCCTCCATGGGAACCAAGCAGAAGAAACAGCATGACAAAAATTCAATACCATTAATTCAATCAATTCAAACAGCGAGCAATAAATTCGTTAAGAACAAAGAATTTTTCAACGAAAAGTTGAGGGATCGATTTCTTACTTTTTGAAGAACTGTGAGAGAAAGCTTCCATGGAGGAATCAGATCCTCTTTCGAGCCGAGAATTGAACACAAAATCCTAAACTCTTCATTCCAATCCACCGATGCTCCATCTTCACAGACATTGCCCTTATCTGTGTAGTTCCTCTTCACAGACCGTCGCCAAGAACTCAGACCTATAATTTTCTGCCCTTTCCACTTGATTTCCACCACTAAACCACTCGAATCCTTCAGCGATAGATTCGCCAAACCTTCCAATCGGCGAAGATTGATGATCGCCTCGTATTTTCTCGACGAGAACGTCTGCCAAGACGTCCATCGGACCAGTTTCACCACCATTAAACGATCAAATCGAAACAGAAACAAAAACACAGAGACAAAACAGAATCAATAACGAATATCGGATTGTTGAATCGCAGGAAGAGAAGATCGATTGGAAAGGAATCAAAGAAGAAGATCAATTGATTGCGGATTTGGATTAGGAAAAGGGATAAGAAACGAGAATTTGAAGAAGATACGTAGAGAATATTTTGGGGGAAGAATTGAAGAAATGAGGAATTGAAGAACTGAAAGAGAGGATTTGATGGATATTTATATTGAAAAAAAAAAAAAAAAAAAAAAAAAAGTGTAAAAAGGCTCATGAATTTGGGCTCCACACTTCAATTTTCAGAAGAGAGAGAAAGAGAGAGAGAGATTTACTCTCCATGAAAACAAACAACCACTTCTCTCTCCTAATATATATTTTTTTAATAGTTTTAATAACTAAATTAATCTCTTTTTTTTTTAATATTCTATTTTTTTAATAACAAAATATACAACATTTAATCAAATTTACTGATAGTAACTACAAAAAAAAAAATTATTATTTTAAATATTATTCTCGAGTTGTTATTGACATGTCTCTCGTTTGTTATCTCTCTTGTCTGCTGGTTGATCTTAGCCCTTCGTTGCATCGCCATTTGAATCAACTAACTAGATTTTATACCATGATTATTCGAACCTACGTACTCGACCTGACCCAACTCGAGTTTAGGTTGAATAGGTTGGATTTGGTTGCCGTTGTTAATCGGGTTGGTAAATAGACCAACTTATAAATTCACGGTTGGTCCAAAAAAATACCCTTAACTCGACCCATATACACCTATATCAAGGCTTAACAACCCAAGCCCATTGCTAGTAGATATTGTCTGCTTTGGTCTGTTGTGTATTGCTGTCAGCCTCACGGTTTTAAAGCGCATCTGCTAGGGAGAGGTTTTTTACACATTTATAAGAAATGCTTCGTTCCCCTCTTCAACCAATGTGAGATCTCACAATCCACTCCCTTAGGGATCAACGTCCTCGCTGGCACACCGCCCGGTATCTGGTTTTAATGCCATTTGTAATAGTCTAAGCCCACCCCTAGTAGATATCGTCCACTTTAGCCATTTACGTATGGTTGTCAACCTCACGGTTTTAAAACGGATCTACTGGGCAGAGGTTTTCACACCCTTATGAGTAATGTTTCGTTCCCCTCTCCAACCAATATGAGAACTCACAATCCACCTCTGTAGAGCTCAACGTCCTCGCTAGCACACCACCCCGTGTCTGGCTCTAATACCATATATAACACCTCAAGCCCACCGCTAGCAAATATTGTCCACTTTAGCATTTATGTATAGCTGTCAACCTCACGGTTTTAAAATAGGTATACTAGGGAGAGGTTTTCACACTCTTGTAAGGAACGTTTCGTTCCTCTCTCCAACAAATGTGGAATCTCACAACATATATCTTCACATCAGATATTTGAATTCACCTTAGTAGTTGATGAACTAAAAACAAGTAAAATTATAAAGAATTTTTTAAAGATCATGTTCTTAAGATCACTCTCGTTCAAATGTGATCTCAGTTCATTCATATACTCAACTGTTACATATACTTTACTAAATTTTAAAATTTTAAAAATTACCTTCTAATTTGTTAAAAATTATTTTCGAGAGGGGTCGAAAAGTAAATAATAATAATAATAATAAAATAATTATGAAATTAAATAAAAATAAAATAAATATTTGTATATATAATTGTATAGTAAAAAAAAAAATATATTTTTTTAAATTAACAATAAATTCGAGTTGGCTCGATTCAATCCAATCTAAGTTGTAGTGTAACTGATGAACCAAACCAATCCACAAACGTTTCATTTATTTGAACCCAACCCAATCCAAATCGAGCTCGATTAGATTGATCAAATTTTTCGAGTCATCTGATTTTTTTTTAACGCTTTTAAAACTAAAAATGTTTAGAGGGAAAATATTTTAATATTAGGTAAAATTAGTTTGAAATTGGAGTTGAAAAAAAAAAGATTTTATTTAATTAATAAAAATAAAAATAAAAATAAATTTAAATTGGCTGAAAAACAAATCACAACAGTTAGATAAAGAATATGGAGTCTTCAAGTTTAGAAATTAAAGATATTCTTTTCTTTTCTTTTATTTTTTAATTTTTTTTTTAGAGAATTTATGTTAAAATGCCAATAATGGAAGAAATATTCTTATTCCATATTTATTTCCATTCTTGTCAAGCAACTATTAAATAAATTATATATATATATATATATATATATATATATATATATATATATATATATATATATATATATATATAAATTTAATTTTTATACCGATCTGTTTTGGTTCGGTCGGCCAAATTCAATTTTTGATTTAGTTCTTAGTGTTAGAATCGGAAATTTTTACAGACCATAAAATGACTATTGTTGCTGTTAGAGATTCAACGAGATAAATGACCTTTCGAGACGTGTAAACATTGGTTGTGATCGTGATTTATGTGATGGTTATACATGCATGTATTATGTTATTGAAAGAACAGTTACGGGACCTCAAGCATGTACCGAAACTGCCTCGATAACGTAAGTTATACGCTCTTTTGTTTTCTGAGTTCTTAATTGGTAACAACATGCATTTAGTAACAATTCTAGTCTGTCTAGGTTTAGAAAAATTGGATCGTTACATGTTGACTTCTATCGACACCAAATCCCGATAGTCAACATTTTATTTTATATATTTTTCATTACTTATTACATCCTCCATCCAATAATAGACTTATAGAAAATTAAAAGAAAAAATAAAAAAAAGACAGAATATTATATTAAGTAACAAAAAAATTGATTGAATATATATATATATATGACAAAGTCAACTAACTACGTTTGAATGTTTCAAGCCCATTATATATACATATATATACATATACACACATATATATATATACATACATATACACATAAACATATAAATATATTATTATAATATTATAATATTATTATAATACTATAATATATATGCATATACACATATATATACATACATATTATTATATATAGTCGATATATACTTAGTTTTTATCACCCATTTTTGCGAAATATTTTAAATATCACAAATTAAATTTTAATAAAAATACTCTTACATTTTATTTTATTTTTATTTTTTCATTCACTGATTATTTTAGACATTAATTAATTCGTTATAAATAAAAATGATCGGTAACAATTTAATCGCTTATTATACTTTAAAATAAATAATAATTTAGTTTCTATACTTTAAATTTATATGATTTAGTCTATATATATATATATATATATATAAACATTTAATGCGATTTTTACGTTGGTAAATCGATTAAGTCTTTTCAAACTATAAATTGTAAACCGTTAAACGGTAAAAAAACAACGCTAAAGTGAATATAACTCTGATAATTAACGTGTACAAGTATTTTCATAGTGCAATGAACGGGTTAAAAGGTAAAAGACGATTTTGTCCCTATAAAAGAGCGGCTCAAACATGAAAAATCAAGGCAAATATGACCAAAAGCTTCAAACCCATTTCTCATCAGAAGTCATACAAAACAGTGGAAGGGAAAAAAAAGGAAAAAAAATATATGGCTTGTCCTCTGCATAGTATTTTACGTGTTGTGTTTGATTCGGGTGAAGAATACTCGTTGAGAACGAGGGGAAAACGAAGAGGTCGAAATGAATGACGTGGTATCGAACCCGAGCAGGCGAGCGGCCGTGCTCCTTGCTCTGCAATAACTTGCAGGCAAGAACAATAAAGAAACTAACTTGAATGTTACCTTTACATAATACACTAGAGTTTTAGAGCCTCCCTAAAGCCAATGCTGAAGCTACTTTGTAGCCCTTTCTTGCCAGTATTCACTACATTTCCTTTTTGCATCATCGCCACGAACTCGTTATAGTCGATGCTTCCGTCCTGTAAAGTAAGGAGAGCGTTGAGGAAATAGTAGCGAAAGAAGAGTTCGGTCTCGAATAGTAAGAAATTATGATGTCTTGGCATGACGAATGGAATTACTTACATTGTTTTGATCGACCTCGCGCATCATTTCTTCCATTTGAAGATCCTCTATCCCGAACTCTTTACATGCTTGTTGAAGCTCGTCGTGGGTAATGAACCCGCTTCCATCTTTGTCGAAATATGAAAACGCTGCTAGAAGATGATCTTCCTTCTCGATTTTGTTTAGATGCAATGTGGCAGCTACGAACTCCCCGTAGTCGATGGTTCCGTTGTTGTCTATATCCGCCTGCAATTCCAGAGCATAGACTTGAAACATGTCTACCGACCAATGAGTTAATAGTTAAGAAAAAATGCTCTACAGAGTCTGTAACAACCTAAGCCCACCACCGGCAGATATTATCCTCTTTGAGCTTTTCCTCAAGATTTTAACACGCGTATGTTAGAGAGAGGTTTCCACACTCTTATAAGGAATGTTTCGTTCCCCTCTCCAATTGATATGAGATCTCACAATCCACCCCTTGGGGGCCAGCATCATCGCTGGTATACCGCCCGGTGCCTGGCTCCAATACCATTTGTAACAGCCCAGGCCCACTGCTAGCAGAATTTGTCATCTTTGAGCTTTCCCTCAAGGTTTTAAAACGCGTCTGTTAGGGAGAGGTTTTCACACAGTTACAAGGAATGCTTCGTTTCCCTCTCCAACTGATATGGGATTTCACAATCCACCTTCCTTGGTGCCAGCGTCATCACTGACACACCGCCCGGTGCCTGACTCTGATACCATTAATAACAGCCCAAGCCTACTGCTGACAAATATTGTCCTCTGTCAACTTTCACTTATGAGCTTTCCCTTAAGGCTTTAAAACATGTCTGTTAGGGAGAGGTTTCCACACCGTTATAAGGAATGCTTCGTTCCCCTCTCCAACTGAGGTGGGATCTCACAATCCACCTCCCTTGGGGGCCAACATCATCGCTGGCACACCGTCCGACGCCCAGCTTTGATACCATTTGTAACAGCCCAAGGTCACCGTTAGCGGATATTGTCCTCTTTGGGCTTTCACTTGTGAGCTTTCCCTCAAGGCTTTAATAGGGAGAGGTTTCCACACCCTTATAAGGAATGCTTTGTTCCCCTCTCCAACCGATATGAGATATCATAGTGTCGCCAGCAAATCGCTACGAATACTAGTAGATTAAGATATGCATTTATTTTGGATAAGCGGTATCAGAAAGCACGAACTTACTGCTTGCATTAGGTCGTAAATTTCGGACTCCTTAAGATTAGCTCCAAACTTTTTCAATCCAGCTTTGAGTTCTTCAAATGTGATTTGGCCGCTGTTGTCAGTATCTATCATCTTGAACATTTCCTTGAGTCCAGCAATTTCTTCTTCAGATAAGCTCTCTGCAATGACCTACACAATACAAAACAAATGAATCAATATACTCTTTCACTATGAAATCTCACCATTCTCCATCTGGGGCTGCAAAATTTATTATATCTAGCGAAAGTTTCGTCTCGATTTCATGATAGACTTGCTTCTCGCCCTCACAACAATCTCCTTCACGATGTCGATAACTAGATTATTTAAAGCTATCAAAGTTTCTCTACGATCACCGGGAGGTGCAGTCGGAAAGGAGGAAAGTTTGGGACATCATTCGTTTTAAGGCTTAACTAGGCGTTCCTCCTCCATCTTTCTTTTATCATTGTCTCCACTCGAGGAACCTTTTATGAGACTCGAGCCCTCTTTCCAGTTGATTTCTTATTACCGTTCACTTATTTCAAATGTGTAACAGTCCAAGCCCACTGCTAGCAGATATTGTCTACTTTGGCCCGTTAGTATCGTCGTCAGCCTCACGGTTTGAAAACGCATCTGTTAAAGAGAGGTTTCCACACCCTTATAAGTAATGTTTCGTTCCCCTTTCCAACCGATGTGAGATCTCACAATTCACCTCATTTGGGGGCCCAACGTCCAAAACTTGGCTCTGATACCATTAGTAACAACCCAAACCCACCGCTAATAGATATTGTCCACTTTGGCCTATCGTCATCAACCTCACGGTTTTAAAACATGCTTGTTAGGGAGAGGTTTCCACACCCTTACAAAGAATGTTTCGTTTCCCTCTCCAACCGATGTGAGATCTTCATTTACGGCTTCCATTATTGCTACTTCGCTTGGTTAACAATGATAGTTGTAATTAGCAAGTAGACTTTTCTACAGCCATCAGTATGGGAAATTCAAATACTTACCTTGATAGCCATTTTCTTGAGCTTGTTCATGGCTGAAAACTGCTTCAAGCGAGTCAAGACTGCCGAGTCAAGCGGCTTGTCAGGAGCGACACCATCAACTTGAACCCAAGGGTGGCCTGGAATGAATTAGCTCGATAAGCACATTGCGACAAGAAAAAATGCTGATCATATACGTAAACCGATACAAATAACTCGATGTACGATGAACAGCTATGGATAATGAAATTCACGAGATGACTTACACAAAACTTCATATGCTGTCAGTCTCTTTCTCGGGTCTCGAACAAGCATTCTTCTAACCAAATCTTTCGCACTGTCGGAGATGCTGGGCCAAGGGTCGGAGGAGAAGTCAAGATCGCCGTGCAGGACCTCTTCAAATATCCCTTCCTCAGACTCTACACATCAAAAGATGGAAGACAGAATAAGAGAAGTGATTATAACAAGAAATTCATATTCAGTTTAATGGAACAAAATACACTTACCAGCCCAAAAGGGAGGCACTCCACTTAACAGAATGTATACAATTACTCCAGCACTCCAAACATCTGCTTCTGGACCATATCGCTTCCGCAAAACTTCAGGTGCAACATAGTACGGACTCCCGACCACATCATTAAACTTTTCGCCTGAACGAACACAAACCAGAAGTGCCCAGTCAAAAGCACGACCTAGTGTAACTATACAGTTCTACATTCATATGTATATAAACCGCTAAATAGCGGGAACTAGAGTGTAGCAGCCTAAGCCCACCACTAGCAGATATTGTCTCTAATGGGCTTTCCTTTTCGGGCTTTCCCTCAAGGTTTTTAAAACGAGTCTGCTAGGGAGAGGTTTCCACACTCTTATAAAGAATGCTTCGTTCCCCTCCAACCGATGTGGGATCTCACAATCCACCCCTTTTTGGGGCCCTGCTAACACTCGTTTCCCTCTCCAATCGATATGGGATCTCACGAGATATACCTGGTTTGAAGAACATTGATAGTCCAAAATCAATTGTCTTGAGAAGTGATTCCTCTTCCTTGCTAACAAAGAGAAAATTCTCGGGCTTAAGGTCACGGTGCATAACTCCAAGAGCGTGACATGCCTCCAAAACCCCGACTATGGTCCTAGTAAGCTCAGCAGCCTTTCTTTCGGTATAATGTCCACGTTGAATGATCCTATCAAATAGCTCACCTCCAGCACACAACTCCATGACTACCTGAACTGCAACGGCATCCTCGTACGCCCCCTTGATCGATATAACATTCGGGTGTCCAGCCAAATGGTGCATTATCTGAATTTCCCTTCTCACATCTTCAACATCATCCTCATTAACCAACTTCCTCTTTGCAATAGACTTACAAGCATACTCTTTCCCAGTTGCCTTCTCCACACACATATATGTTGTCCCAAATTGTCCTTGGCCTAATTTTTTACCCAAGCTATAATACTCCTTAAAGTTTCCCGTTTTCGTCTGTAGAACCGAACCACCTCGAAGCCCAGCACTACCCACCCTCTTCATAACAGGGCGCACCTTCGGTTCCATAGGCGGTTCTGGTTTAGCTACTGATTCTGGCATTGTCACTTTTTCAGGAGGTTGGTTTTGAACAGGCAAAGGCGATTCGGGTTCGCTAGCTACTACCTCTCGAACATTTTCTCCATTAGTATGATTAGAAACCGAGTTCTCCGGCGTTTTAGATCGCCACATAGCAGCAGAAACAGATTCAAAGAATCCATTCTTTGAAATACTTGGTCCTACACAAGTATTCCCCATTGATTCCTACAACTCAAGATCCTTCCAAGCAAGTTCCTCAATTCAAACACAAAGAAACATTCATATTCTATATGATCGATTAACACCAAACTTAAGATCCGATCTCCAAAAGCTCAATACACTGAAATCTCAAACCAAACACCTAGCTCTACCTCTAAGCTCAAAAACTAGCAACAGAATTACAATCAAATAAGTATAACTCAAGAATCAGAATCGTCCCCAAAAATGGCAGAGAAATCGAATAGAAAAGTATATATAAGCAGGTAAAGTAAAAAGTCAATGCATCAATCCTTGAACCTAATCAAATCTGAAGATGAACTACAAAATCCACATCGCCAAATTCTTCAAAACAACCAGAATCAAACCTAGAAATCAGAAGAGGCGATCAACAAATCGAAGCTATGAAAGCAACTAATCGACCGATCAGAGCAAAAAACCAAAGCGGCGGTGGATCTTAAGCAAAGAACAGGCGATAAACGAAATCGATGGGCGATAAATACATAGCTGAGTAGTCGAACTCCGGATGAGTTGAGCGGAAGAAGAAGAATCGTTGAGGGTTATGGGTAGGCTTTGTCTGCTAAGTACAAAGAGTTGTCATGGAAATTTAGAACATGGTTGGGATTTTTATTGCGCCAAAACGCGTCGAGCTGTGATGGATAATTGAATTCAATCTCCGCTCTCTTCGGTTGGCCTGCTCTCCTGAAGAAGAAGTCAAATTGACGCGAATTGACGCAGTCTTTTTTTCCCTATCTAAGGTTAAAAAGGTAATTTTCTTCCCTAATTTTTTTCTTTCTTTACTTGTGACCAAAACAACTTTTAATTACTTTTTTTATTTTACCCCTTTTGAATTTGAATCAATGTCAAAGTTCATACCTTTTTGGGTTTGACTTTTTAAAAACGCTCGATCATGTGAGCTACTCGGTGGTGCCTTTTAGGCTAACTTGTTTACTATATCTACACGTCTACCTTTTTTATCACTAAGCCGTCGTTTCTGATATTTACGTAGAAAATGTAATTTAGAATCTCTTATTTCAGATAAAATTATATTATTTTTATTAAGTAAATTATGGTGAAATAAAAAAAAATGGTTACCT
The DNA here is from genome assembly GCF_057944985.1 of Cucurbita pepo subsp. pepo. Taxonomy (NCBI): domain Eukaryota; kingdom Viridiplantae; phylum Streptophyta; class Magnoliopsida; order Cucurbitales; family Cucurbitaceae; genus Cucurbita; species Cucurbita pepo. The sequence goes on along the minus strand of NC_141806.1, from coordinate 2,106,840 downwards.
TTGACTTTTTCCAATTTTTGAATCATTTGTTATGAGATATTTTTAATTATTTTTTTTGTATGATTTTTACCGTGGTAAAATAATGGGTTTTTCTATACAAATAAATTACTTTTTTTTTTGTCTATACTTTTACTTGTTCCTTGTTCCTTGTGGATGTTGTTAACAGCGGCCTAACAGATATCTCAGTCTTGCTTGTCCAGGACATGTTGTCTATGGTTGCATGCTTGTTCCAAACCCCTTTTACATGCTTTCATCTTAGATAGGTTTTTACCATTCCATATTGGGTCAGTATGAGGGTGTATGTCCGTTCACCAAAATTGTGTCTACACTTGCAAGAGCTAAAATGACCCAAAATGTACTATAGGGGATATGACTAGTTGTCAACTTCTTCCTACCCGATAGTTATATGCAACACCATTTTCAATTTCTCAAATTTTGCTTTCAAAACTCTATTTCGAAATCTCTCTGCCCCGTTTTCTAGAACTTTCTTCTTGAAACGAGGCCAGAAGCTCGAGCATGCATCGCTTGACCGTAATATATATAGAGAGAGAGGTTGCTTGACTTTCAGCTTAAGTCATTAATATTATTTTAATTTCCACATAATTAAATTAATATTAATATAATTATTTAAATAAATGAGCAATGATGGAAGTTCCCATTTACATTAAATAAATATTACTTAATTAATAAAGTTTGATTTTGCATATCCATGTTTGCTTTTTGTACATGGGATTATATTACTTAAAAAAAATATATTATTGGATGTAATGGAAAATAATATTTTAAAAAGTTAAATAAATAATAAAATAAAGCTTTAGTTATTTTGAATTAATGTTATTATGTAACGTTTAAATAAATGAGAATACATGAATAAACAAACATATACCATTAAAGTATGTGTGGCCGAACAAGCTTGGATTTTGCATGAACAATGTTCGGTAGGCTAAGACAAACACGACTTAAGGTCCGACGAAGCCACAGAGCCGGACAACAAATGAATATGAAACTTGAGTTCTCCTCAAAGCTTGTCGTGAGCGTATCAAGATCACGACGCTGCACGGTTGAAAATATATGTCCGTGACATTATTAACATATTAGTACATATATACATAATATTTTTTATATATATTAATATTTAGTTTGAAATTTTATATAATTTAAGTTAATTAAAATAATGGGATAAAAATATCAATAAAAAATTTATTTCCAGCAACAAATTAATTTAAAAAATTAAAAGATGAGATAATATTAATTATAGAAAATAATATTTAAAAACCCCAAAAGCTACTTTTAACGACTTTTGCAAACCGTTAAGAAAGTGATAGTCAAATCTAAATAACTTATTTGATTTAAAATTATAAATTAACGAGAAAATTTAACAAATAGAAAATTAGTATTCTTAAATTCAAACATATATTTTATAATATTAAATTATTGTAAGAATCTCATGAAAATATTTTAAATATATATATGGTTTGAAATTGAAATTTTTAAAAAAATTTAAAACAAAATAAAAAAATTTATATTTAGTAAATAAAAAATAAATATATTTTTTTAAAATGTGAAAGACTAATATTTAAATTTAAAATTTTAAAAATTATGTTAGATGTTTGTAAAATACAATTTATTAGTATTTATATATATATATATATATATTTAATAAAATTATATTGAAAATTAATAGACCTTATCTATTAAGCAATGGCGATGGCACCAGACACGTGTCTAGAGTGGCAGACAACAACAACGAGCGGCAATCATAGATCTATGGAAAAGAAGAGCAAGGAAAGATAGACAAGAAGACGAGGGATTAAAAAGAGAGACAAGAAAACCATATTGTTAATCCAATCATCATCGATTTTGTTAGGTCAATTAACCGTCAAATAGATTTAAAAAAATGATTTAAAACATGATCCACGGTCAGGAATCAGATTAGGATTCAAAATCTGAATTTGATATCGATGGTCCCCTAAACCCTAAACCCTAAAACGATTTAAAATGTTCCCATGCCCAGGAACGTCTCATGCCCAGAAATCAGATTAGGATTCAAAATCTGGATTTGGTACCTGATAGTCCCATAAACCCTAAAACGATTTAAACCAGGAACCTCCCATGCCCAGGAATCAGATTGGGATTCAAAATCTGGATTTGGTACCTGAGGGTCCCCTAAACCCTAAAACGATTTAAACCAAGAACGTCCCATGCCCAGAAAATCATATTAGGATTCAAAATCTGGATTTGGTACCTGATGGTCCCCTAAACCCTAAAACGATTTAACCAAGAACGTCCCATGCCCAGAAATCAGATTAGGATTCAAAATCTGGATTTGGTACCTGATAGTCCCCTAAACCCTAAAACGATTTAAACCAGGAACCTCCCATGCCCAGGAATCAGATTGGGATTCAAAATCTGGATTTGGTACCTGATGGTCCCCTAAACCCTAAAACGATTTAAACCAAGAACGTCCCATGCCCAGAAATCATATTAGGATTCAAAATCTGGATTTAGTACCTGATGGTCCCCTAAACCCTAAAACGATTTAAACTAGGAGCGTCCCATGCCTAGGAGCGTCTCATACCCAGGAATCAAATTAGGATTCAAAATCTTGATTTAGTACCTGATGGTCCCCTAAACCCTAAAACGATTTAAACCAGGAACGTCTCATGCCCAAGAATCAGATTAGGATTCAAAATCAAAATTTGGTACCTAATGGTCACGGCTCACAAACCAACACGAGTCATTCCAATATATTTTGTTTTCACTCACGAGATCACTCAATATAAAATTCCTCCAAGCAAAACTAAACACGTTTAACTATTAAGTTCTTATGATCGAGCTACTAAAAAGCAAAACAGACCTTGTTAGCTAGAAGTGACTTTCAATTCTTAGTATTTCTTAATTATTCGGATGTGATCTCGGTTCATTTATATATTCCTTCTTTGCTCAAACGTCACATAGTATCTCGTTTGTAAAGCAATTTTGTCTCATATTAAATTGGTATATGTATCAAAGTTCTCTTACGGAGATGGTGACCACTAATTTCAGTCGTTTGTGTGTGAAAACGTTGGAGGGCTCAAGATTGCACGCCGCTGCAATGTTTATTTGATTTTCTTGCCGTGTGAAATAAAACTACGCCGTTTTCCAATACAAAGGCCAATTTGAACTTTTGCTTGTTTGACTAAAATACCCTCGAGTACATGGCCAATTTCCTTTCACAATTAATCTATTTTTTAAAAAATAAATAAATAAATAAATACACACTTTAAATTTTATAAATAAATACCAAGGGTATGTGGCCTGCAAAATAAAGAAAACCGTAGAAAGCTAAAAGTTTTGAGCACGAGATTTGAGTTACGTTTAATAGGATTTCTCTATTTCCGAACAGGGTTAGGAGAAAGTCGAGAAAGCTAGATTTATCCCCCTTTAAGGACCAATTGGGTCGTGGGCGTACATATCAGGTCTACCGGTGTCTAGGTAGACTTTCAAGCCTATGGGTCTAATAACCTACTTACTAGGTCTAAGTTTGCTTCAAGTTTTACACCGATCTCGGTTTGTCCTCTATCCCTTTGATCTTGATCCTATTGTCTAAAATCACGTTTTACCGACCTTTATGTAAATTTTGGTACTTTAAAAATAAATGTTTTTATAGATTTGTTTAATTTAATTTAATTTTTATTATTTTTTAACCATAATTTTAAACATAATATTATACTTAAATTTATCAAAATTTTATTTTAGTTTTACAATAAATAATTCGAAAAATTACTTTTTCAGAATTATAAAACAAAAACAAAATAGAATTTTAGCGTTGAAAAATAAGAAAATAATTTACATTTAATAAAGCGGCATGGGCGGTTCCCCACTGCGACGCGTACTATGATATGATCTTGAAATGAAATTACGAAAATACCCATGTCGTCTCCTTTAGATATCCCAATGGTCGGTTAGCCAATTCTATAAAACCCTCAAGCGTGTGCTTCGAAGCTCAATACAGATTTCTAGAGAAATATTTACTCAGAGAAGTTTTATCATTCTGGTTTACAACGTCAATGGATGCATTATCGGAGTTTGTTTTCGCGCCGCCGCCTTCACTGTTCTTGAACGTGGTGACGGTGGTGATTCCGGTGGTGGTGGCGATGTTAGGACTTTCCGAAGCGAGGGGAAGGCATTTGCAGTATTCGAAGTTCTGGAATGCGAATAGTACTCCGAAATCGTTGGAGCAGTTCAAGCTTCCGTCCTGGTTAGGGATGCTATTGGCTTATACTCCGGCGTTATTGGCCGGCGTTGTGTCGTTGTGGTTCTTTCCGAATGAGGATCGGAGGACGCTTCTGCTGAAGTCCGCTCTCACCTTGCATTTCTTGAAGAGAGACCTTGAGGTAATGTCTCTGTTTCTGATTATCTCTCTGTGCTCCTGATTGTGTTCTGAATGTCGATCTGATCATGGAAATAGAGAGTGTGGATTGCAGATTGAACTTTCTGTTCTTGCATTAATTCGTGACTTACTGATTGGCTGTTCGTTTTCTCGTGAAGAATTAGTTATTCATGCTCTAGTTTGATCTAATCCGGAAAAACTATGGTCGAACACGCTTTCTTCTCGATTCATTTGATTAACTATTCATCTACTCGTGAAGAATCGATTGTTCAAACTAGTTTGATCCGTTTTTTGAATTTGTTCTTCGCAATCTTCTCTAGTTTTTGAAAACCAAATGAAAATTCCCGCGCAGAGTAATTAGTGGAGATCATAGCCTTGTGAAATTGACCTAGAAATCTCCCGGCTTCTTACCATTTCACTATACATCTTGTGAACCAGGAACATTGTTTTGACTTGATTTTTTTGTAATTTTCTTTTCATTTGACATTCGTTTTTCTCTCTGTCTTTTTGTTTAATTGCCTTACTTGTTTTTGTTTCAAAGTCGTATGAACTTTACTCCTTCAGCTCAAAAAATGTTTTCAAATTGGCACTACACATAAATCATGGCAGTCCCCAAAGGCTTAAACTCTCTCTTTCTATCTGAAAAATTGTATAGGTACTGTTTGTTCACAAATACAGCAGCAAAATGGTATTTGACACAGCAATTACAATCTCCTCCAGCTACTTCTCCTCTACAGCACTCATGATCTACACTCAACACCTATCAAAAGCGCTTCCTGAGCCATCCATTGATCTGAAAAACATTGGAATTGCTTTGTTTCTGATAGGCATCATTGGGAACTTCTACCACCACTTCCTCTTGTCCAAAACCAGAAAACAAGGAGAAACTGGCTACAAAATTCCCCAAGGAGGTCTCTTCAACACTGTGATCTGCCCTCACTATCTGTTTGAAATCATCGAGTACTTCGGATTTGCTCTCATCTCTCAGACATTCTTCTCGCTCAGCTTTGCCTTTGGTACTGCTTTCTATTTGGCTGGGAGGAGCTCTGCCACTAAGAGATGGTATGCCTCCAAATTTGAGGACTTCCCCAACCATATCAAAGCCCTTCTCCCCTTCGTCTTTTAGCCTTTCAAATAGTTGTGTATCGTATTTTAATTTTAATTTTTTTAATCGTATTATGTTTAAATTTACGATATTAACATTGATTAAAATGTTAATTAATACGCATTTTATTATCAAACATTAACCTAATTAATATAAAATAATATTGGGTTCTTTTAGTGACAATGGTTAATTAGTTGATTCCAAATATACAATGACTAATTAAATGTAGTATGCATTTAATGGCTAATTAATTTGAATGACTATGAAATTGTATGATTAGGGATGTCCTGACCACGTGTACTGCACATGTTAATGCTAAAATGGTTTTTTTTTTTTTTTTTTTTTTTTTGAGTTTCTTAAAAATATTATTATGTAACATCTAAACTTTCCATATTATGATTATTTTTTTTAGATAAAATATTAATTTTTGAATTTTTAGAAATTATATGATAAAACATTATGTTTACAATTTTTTAATAAAAATTATATTGTATAATTTTTTATTTATTTTTGTGGGATTAAGTTTCACGGTAATTTTTACCTGTTTATTTTTTCTTTAAATAAATAGTTATTTTAAAATTTTCATTTTTCAACGTAATCTTTATTAAAAAATTGTAAAAAAAATCTCAATAAATATATATATATATATATATATATATAATATCTTTTACTAACCTAATTTTAAAAAATTTAAATTAAAAAAAGCCCATAATATTTAATATTATTTAATTTAAATATTAGTATTAGAGTTTAAAAATTAATTAATTTATTTTTTTAATACTACCAAAAAGCGTGTATATATATATAGTATGTATTGAAAATATATTTATATTAAGCGGGTCGGAACGGAAAACTTGGGTGAGGATGAGCTAACCGGTTAAAAATATTTCTCACTCCCTCCCCTCCCGGTTTGAGGCGGTCCCCATGGGTTAGGTGAGCATCTCCCTGTATAGACCCTTAGCCACCAAAAACAATTGGTTCGGTCCGGTTTTTTGAAAAACCAACCGATATCGACCACCTATAAATAGCGGCCATCTAAATTCCTTGCAAACTCCGCTCCAGTTGCAGTCTAAAGCTGTTCAATTTAGTTCTCCTTCTTCAGTTCAAATTTTGTTTTCTTTCCATCTTCTGGTTCGAGATCATGCCCTAATGCAATGGGTCTTGATTTTACTGATCTTTCTATTGATTTAACATGGAAATGATTCTGTCTACGCCCTCTGCCAGCTTTCTTCCAAGCTGCCGACGCACCCACCGTCGGCCGGAATCACCACGGTCTCATCCTCGAAAGGTAATCGCTAAATTCGATCGAGTTCTTCATCCAAAAGCTTCAAACTCACGCTTAACGCCGAATGCGCAACAAGGAACGTAAGTTTCTCTTTCGCGCATTTTCACAAACAGGTTATGTGCGCATTCTGTGGTATCTACCTATATGTATGGATTGGGATTTTGCAGGTGCGAATGTTTCGATTTGCACAGAGATATAATTCCATATAACGATGCATGGTCTTGGCAAAAGGATATCGTGAGAGAAAAAATAGCATTAATCGATGCGAACGAGGATTGCCCAGATTCGCTAATTGTCTTGCAGCATCCTCCTGTGTACACATTGGGCACTAACAGTACTGAAGAGTTTCTTAATTTTGATCCCAAGGATTCTCCCTTTTCCATTTACCGCACCGAGCGTGGAGGGGAAGTTACATATCATGGCCCTGGCCAGGTAATTGATAGTGGTTTCGAATCATTGACCTAAGGATTTGATATGAACTTGGTTAAGGATGTATTGCATTTACTGGGTAATTTTTGTTTGAATCATTTCACATTAAACTTAAGAGTATATGCATCTTTTTCCCGTATGAATTTTAAGCTGTGTTCTTCACATTGCAATGTGATGCTTGTTTTCCCAATGTTTTGGTAATTCAGGATTTAAAACTCAACGTTACTGGTTTGGTTGTTTTTGTTTCTGAGGGTCGTTTACATGACATTGATAGGTTTTGTCCTGTGCTGTAGATAGTTATGTACCCTATTATCAATCTACGAAATCACAAGATGGATCTTCATTGGTACCTCAGGGCACTTGAGGAGGTCATTATACGTGTTCTTTCCTCGACGTTCTCGATCAATGCTAATCGGGTCGATGGTTTAACGGGCGTCTGGGCAGGTATTCCTTGTAGTTTTTGGCTGACATTTGTATGTAGCATATTGGAAATACACACCTTTTCTGTTTTGATTCTAGATTATCTGACTTGTGCTGTTTACTTGGCAATGGCAAACATTTTTGTTCTTGAGCTAATATTCAGTATCCTTAATAGGAAATTTTTGTTTTTCTTTTCTACAAAACATTGCCAAATTCTTGAGGGTTCTATGCATAACCATTTGGTTTTAAAAAATTGAGATTATAAACACTATTTTCACACATGAATTTGTCCAAGTCAAGTTCGAAAACTAAAAAAAAAAGGCTAGGTTGGATAACCATATACTACTTCCACCTATGAGTTTTCTTGTTTATCTGGCTTAGGTCTAGCTCGATAGTACTACTCCTATGAACCTACCGCTTGGCAATGGCGCTATTGAGATCGATCTAGGTCGCTGATAATTCTCTATGAGTTTTCTTGTTTTATTGTCTACTTTTTACATATATTTTTAAATACCAAGCCAAATTTTGAAAACTAGAAAAAGTAGTTTTCAAATTTCTTTTTGAAATTTGGTTGAGAATTCTGAAGAACAATGGAACTTATCATAGAGAAAATAAGCACAGTTTTCAAAAGTTGAATGTTTTTTGTTTTCGTTTGCACGAAATCTCGGAAGCTGAATGACTGTCCTCTGTTTTACCCTGGCAGGAAACCAGAAACTGGCAGCAATTGGAATTAGGGTATCTAAATGGATAACATTTCATGGATTAGCACTGAACGTCACCACTGATCTAAGTCCATTTAATTTGATAGTTCCATGTGGAATAAGAAACCGGCAGGTCGGAAACATCAAGGAGCTGCTGCTGCTGCTGAGAGAAGCCAAGAACAGCATACATTTTGACAAGGATTCCCAGTTGATTGATATCACTTTTGAAGCTCTAATACACCAATTCGCTCAAGTCTTCCAAGTTGATATCCATCAGAAAACCACCCCGCCCCCATTTTTGGAGTCCCTAAAACAAGCTCCGCCAAGCTCCCCTGGTTAGATATCTCTTACCCTCTAAAGCTTTAGCTGCTAAAATGTTTCCCATTTGCTTCATTTTTTATACTTTCTGTCTTGAGGCATCAAGCTTTTGAAAATGTTGTAGCTCTCCAGAAAATTTATAGGGATAAATCTGAATTTATAGCTTGTAAAATATAAATTTAAGCACGTTTAGAACGTGCTATGATGATAAACTTTTTTCGACATTACTGTGAGGAGATGGTTTCGACCAAATAAACTCCGATTAACTTAAGATTTTATATGAGGCCTATTTTCAAGAATATAAGTGACTAGGCATGGTTTCAAGAGTAATTGAAGTATGTTTAGGATATAAACCAAAATTATGGTGCATAATGACCAAAATACCCCTACCAAGATTGTATGAGTGACATGACCTCAGCTCGGTTTTACGTCATGACCTAGACCAAAATTAGGGTGCTCGATATCTTTTGTTGTGATATTATGGTGGTTGATCCAACCTTGGTTCTACATCATGACCTCAACACGCTCGCCTCATTCTCCAGTGCCATCACGACCCAAATAAGAAGACTCATCCTTGTGAGTGAGTGAGCACACCTCATATAGTGATTTCTTTTTGCCTCGAGGTATTGTGCCCCTAATTCTTTAATCATTGGCTTTATCGGGTAGAACTGTCAAGTGGGCACCCAAATTTTAATAGGACTTATAGGGGGTTGACGCCTAGACATTTAGTGGTGGAAAACACGAGTTGAGATCGATGAAATCATGAATAGAGATGCGCAATCAGATTTCACTTGTTTGTATCCGTTATGAATTGATTGTTCACTATCGAAGAATGCCCCTGAATGAGCCATTCCCAATCTGTTCCCCAACCAGCACGCAACGACCTGCTCTTGCCACGAAATGAAGGAAAGGTAAAGCCGCTAAGACTCACTAATTAAACATGCGCAGTCTCTATGATATGAAATCAGCACAAGGACTTTGATACCAAATAATATGAAATCGCTACCAGGGGAGTAAGATTCAGATTACCTTGTTGATCGAATATTTCAAGGCAAGAACACTTGTTTGAGATTCGAATCACTCCACAAGCAAGATTATGTCTAGCTTGAATAATTATAAACATGAAATTTAAATTTGGCCCGATCAAATATTTTTAGGTAAGAACAGTTATTTGAAATTCACAACCTAAACTATAAAAGGTCATTGGCTAAAAGGAAGCACAACCATTAGTTAAAGGAAAGCACATTGCTTCTTTTACTCTATTTTCCCGTCTATCTTGCAAAGATAACATAACTATGATACTTTTATGACCATAAATTTATAATAATGACCATAATTAGCCACTTATGTAAACATTCTCACATGTATACACTCAAGGATCCATAGCTTAGTGGTAGAGCATTTGACTAGTGTAGATCAAGAGGTCCTTGGTTGACCCCTTTCTATTACTATTTTTCTATCAAGTATGAATTTGTCTTTGAAATTTCGAGCGATTTCAAAGGTGTGAATTTTAATAAATATGTAGGGATGTAAGGGTTCATAGCTCAGTGGTAGAGCATTTGACTGCAGATCAAGAGGTCACCGGTTCGAACCCGGTTGAGCCATTTTTATAATTACTATTTTTTATGAACCTCAATGGTAGAGCATTTGTCTTTGAAATTTCGAGCAATTTTAAAGGTGTGAATTTTAATAAACTTGTAGGGATGTAAGGGTTCATAGCTCAGTGGTAGAGCATTTGACTGCAGATCAAGAGGTCACCGGTTCGAACCCGGTTGAGCCCTTTTCAATTACTATTTTTTATGATGGTAGAGTATTTGCCTTTGAAATTTCGAGCGATTTCAAAGGTGTGAATTTTAATAAACATGCAGAAATGCAAGGGTTCATAGCTCAGTGGTAGAGCATTTGACTGCAGATCAAGAGGTCACCGGTTTGAACCCGGTTGAGCCCTTTTCAATTACTT